>NC_063255.1:73381629-74581629 GCF_020740725.1 Corvus hawaiiensis | reverse complement strand
TTTTCTCTCTGCTGAACAGTTTCAACATCAGAATACAACGGGAGGAATTTCCACTGAGGCCTTGGCCCTGGACACGGGCCCACCACCCCGTCCCATCTCCAAGGAGGGAGAGAGAGATCTATGGAAGGACTCTGAATTTCCCCCCAGGTTTCTCTCAGCAGACCGGGAGGTTTTATCATTTAGCATTATTATCCTTTTCCTGTGGGTTTGTTAAATAAATAGTTTTTATCTCTTTCACTTTCCTTCGAGGAAAATTTATTTTTTCCCGAACCTGGTGGGGGAGGGGTGGTTGTAGCCTGCCTTCTCGCAGAGGATATATTTCTAAATTTGGCCAAACCGGAACATAGCCAAAGAGCTTTAAAGTGTCAGCTGATATAGTTTAACTAGGGTCCCTAATTTGACCAACCTTCCTTGCAACAAGTAATGCCCATTAGTGCAAAGTAGCACCACTGACTTTCACAAAATTAATCACCTGAACTGACATTACTAATTACTGAGATTCTGGTATCATATCTCTAGGGGGTGGATGCAAGGAACATTACATATTTCCTCAAACACTGATTGGAATACTGTCACAATTAGCTGTCTGCTGCTTTTCAATGCTATCACACAAATACTGTCCCTCTCTTCAGAGTTCCTCTTACAGAAAAGGAGATGTCAAGCGTGTTATTTCCTGACAATTCCTCTTCCTATACAAGCCACGGTCTTTGCTTAAGTTGCTTCTACTGGAAATAGTTCAGCATAACACAACAGTGGATACATTACCCACTCTCCTGGAGATACTTAAGGTGGAATACGACAGATGGCTTACATACAACTTAACCAGCCTTTTCTTTTGCCATCTGTATCTACATTTTTCTTTCTTCCAAAAAAAGCCTGACTAAAACTGGTAAGTAAAAGAAAACTCCACTATTTTTAGGCAGTTAGTACAAATTAGGACCTTCCTCTGTCTCTACCTCAGCCTTTCCAAACTTAGTCAAGATGATTTCTCTACATGACAGTGCAGAGCTGGAACCTACTTTTTACATTCAACTCTGCTGGCAGAACTGACACTTTACCTAACATAATCAGAGAAACTATCAGCATAACAGACATCATTCTCAGTTAACTAAAAATGTTTGTTGTGAATCTGTGTTTGTCAAACTTGCCCTACTTTTATTGTGTCACACTATGTCTACCCTTTGCTCTGGTCTTGTACTGATGACCTCTTCTAACCAATACTACTTTATTGTCCAACTTGCCTTTTTTTCTTACCTTCTTCCCAGATGACTGGGATTCCAAGAAGCCAAATGGCTATAGAAATTATAAACACTATCAAGACTAAAACAGGAGATGTAGATCCAATATTTGCTAAGATTAACCACTGAAGACCATTTACGCTTTTAGGCACTTAATTAATCAGAACGAAATTACTATTAAGTCCCTCTTCTGTATCACATAAGCCTTCTTCCCTCCTACACCTCCAAGCAAATTACATATATTACTTATTTTTTAAAAAGTAATATGAAAATGGCATTATGTGTTTAAAGGTGCTCCTGAATAAGAAACCTTACATTGTATTCCCTTTGCTCAACTGAAATAGAAAAAACAAAACATTCAAAAACCCAACCTCCCCTCTCCAAACTAAACTAAGACAGTAGGATAAAAGACTGTGCAGAAGAGTGGACCCTCATAAGGATATGGAAAATAGAAACAAACATGATGGGTAAAGCACTAAGGATGATCTCCTTGGTACCACTGAAGTGAGACCATTTCTTTACTGTGCAAACAAACCCCAGTAACAATGAAAAATTTAGCAGTCAGCAGTAACTTTCAGTAGCAGGCCAACAGCATTTACTGAAAATGAACAGCAGGTCTCAGGATGGAAGTTCTACGTGAAAAATTAGTTCCATGTATGTTAACAAACTGAGGTGTAAAGAAAGAGCACTTTCCAGGATATGCACTTAAGAATCCTCTTACCTCTAGCCCTTGATCGTTGCATCTGTCCACCAGCACATGTCAAATCTGATTTGGTAAGGAATTTAGACACACTGAAGGAATTTGTCTAGTTTTTTTAACTGTCTTTGGGTACTCCCTACATGTTTACAACAAATCTATGCCCGAATGTCATATTTATTTGCAAAGATATCTTTGAAAGAAAAGCAACATAGGTTAGAGAAGGTACCAAAGCAGGTAACAGGTTAAAACAAATGTTTTTTTTTTAACTCCCTCAAATAAATACTTATGCAATGAAACTGGGGAATGCTTTGGGGAAATGACAAGCTTAAAGCACATATCCTGCCTCAGAGCCATTAGTTCTTTCAACAGTCTTAAGTTTAGCTTCACTAGCTTATCCTTTAAAACAAGGTGCCCCTGAGAGGATCATACAACAAGGAACTAGGCATTAATACAAATCCTAAAATGGAAAGCTAAAGAAGCCATGTTGCAAAAGAACTGACAGAAAGTTTAGACTCCTGTCTAGGTTAGTAACAGATCCAAGAACAGCTAATTTAACATCACTGATTTCAAGTGCATTCATTAGGTGAAGTTACCTTACTGATCAAGACTAGCAAGACAGAGAGTAACAATTTAAGCGAACTAAAGTTCAACACACTAAAAAAGAAAGATTACTATCTGCAGGGTCTTTGAAATGTATCTGATATGACAGCGGACTCTCTCCTTTGTTGTTTGGTTGTTGGGGTTTTTTTAAACAAGCTGAAGGAAGGCAAGCATTGGAA
Source organism: Corvus hawaiiensis (assembly GCF_020740725.1). Lineage (NCBI taxonomy): Eukaryota > Metazoa > Chordata > Aves > Passeriformes > Corvidae > Corvus > Corvus hawaiiensis. Next base: position 74,578,912 of record NC_063255.1, on the reverse strand, counting down.
TATGAAGAGCCCATTCAAAATGTGCAGAAGCAACAGATAGTAAATGCCAAACCCATAAAATGGCAAGTAAGCTTCTTAGGCAAACGCTATGTAAGTAGTAAGCTTTTTTCAGTTTTACTTCTTCAAGAAATCTTAAATATTTAACCTTATTATAATGCATAAGGCAGATTTATCTTATTCACCACTGTCAGTAAAGAACAGAGGGCACAAAGAGTATCATGTTCAATCTACCAAATGTTATTTCCTGTCCTCAGCTATTACAGAGTATGAACTCAATTGAGTTTTCCTGGTATGGGCTAACACATTGTGTTTCCTGTCCTGCAGACTTCTTATCTGCTGGTACTACTATAAACACAGCAATGTTATCAAAATTAAACTGATTACCTACCAACTTTCATGACCCTATGAACCACATTGCAAGTCTTTATTTGAAAGATGCAAGTCACACATCTTAAGAGCACAAAGAAGTTCCAGGAACCCTTCCCAAGGCAGGAGGTATCAGTCATTACCCAGGGGTCTACTACTTTTTTGTGTAATGTGAGCAACCTTCAACACACAGCTGGATCCAGCAGCAACACAATGATGTATTTACCAGAAGCTCCTTAGAGACCACCAGCAAAAAAAGTATTAAATGGAATTTAATTTAAAAAAAAAAAAAAAAAAAAAGCAAGCCAGTTGAAGTGCCACATCTGGATAGGCCTGATGCATACACTGCCGGTATCACAAAACTTCACTCTGTCTTGAGGAACACGAAACGCTTGCATCAGCTAAAATCTTGAAACTCTCAGAATAGTGGAATTTAATCTAAAATATGTGGTACAGGTATGTGGCATCCAATTGGGTTAGACAAAAACTGGGGATAAACTTAGCAGGAGTTCCAAAACCAAACTTAAGACCACATGCAGAATGAGAGCCAGACCATGAATTAAAATATTTTTTCCTTTTAGTTGGAAAGGTTTCTAGGACAAAAATACTTGGGTCTGGATACATGTTCTATCTGAACTCTTCCAAAAAGAAGTGAAAAGATGCTTTTAACTTGGATTTGGACAGCTTATCATGCTTTAATATTCTTAATTCTGTAAGAGATTACTCTTGACAAAATAACAACTTGTTAATTAAAGACAAAAACACTGCAAAGAATTTGCTTTATCCACTAGCTGTTTACAGTACGTTCTACCAAAAGTCTTCCTTACCATTCAGGTACTTTAGTTGATCAGAGAATTCCTGTGCATGAAGTATTTATCTAAATATATATAGCTTTATGTATATGCTCTCTCTTGCTACATACACACATTTTTACTAATATTATCAATTAAACTCCTACTAAAAATAAGCCAGTGCATGCAAGTAATTCTGCAAATATGCTTGGTCAATTTCAGTTTTAACTCCCACTTAGATTTCAGGAAAGCAAGAACCTGAAGTCATGGCTTTCAATGAATCTTTTTTACTTTCTATGGAAGGTATGCATTTATATAGTAAATTGAAGCCTGTTGACCAAGTCTTTACTCTTTACTTATGTGCTCCACAGACTACGCAACCCACAAAGCAAATTAAATCCACTGAAATTACTATCTTCTCTCAACATCAACGTTCAAGTGTGTATAGACTTGTAAAAGTCTTTGGTGTAAGAAGCTGCTTACTGCAAAAATGGCCAGCTACCTTCCACTCACGCTACACTGAGCACATGCCTTTTTACTAGGAAAGGAAGGTTTGCTCAAGCCCTCTATACCTTGTTCTGCAGAAACACAGAAGAGCAAAGAGATGGGAAATCAGGTTGGTATTCAAATAGTACCAACATTTCATTGCTGCAGTCCCTGTTCTACCTGGCACCTGTCTTGCAAATCAGGTGTAACTGCCCTTCCTTGCTGATTAAGCTTTCTTATTACTATGTAACTTGAATGTATGTATTCATACTGAAGTTTGTATGCTGAATTGTTCTGAATGCTGTCAAGAATGCTATACAAAGATGCTCCACTTATGTAAGCTTCTCAACGTACTGCTAAAAAGTCTTTGTGTCTACATTCACTTGCGATCCAGATGAACAGTATCTGTGATATTTTACCTTGAGCTACTTAAAAACATTATGGAATAGTTATTTCAAGTAAACAAGAAGCTGGAAAGTAGACTCCACTGTGATTATTGAACAGAAATCAGAACACCAAGCAACAAGACTAGTTAACAATGTTTACAATAATTTCCATCATGCTCGGTTCTAGTACTGATTTAGAGCTTCAGAGGTTGCTGAAATAGGCAAGGGAAGTCCAAATGGTGTGGCCATGCAGTTTGCCATCTGTAGCAAAACAGAACTTCAGGACCAACACCTGCAACCACGGAAAGTTTTTTAGTGATCTAGCAGAGAGATGAATAGATGCAACACTGGAGAGGTATGAAGCAGTGTGGAAAACTGTTCATTCTTCTTACTTCAGAAAAAAAAAAAATCACCTTCACAGCTAAACACAGTGAATAAAGGACAGCTACAACTCCTTACCACAGTGCATCAAGTCAAAAGTCTATGACCAGTCCCTTCTCCAGCCCTCCTATTGCTGAGAATACTACAAGCTTTCCACAACTTTTTCAAGTCATGGTGTTCCCATAAAACACCATGTAATGGTGTATTTTTGTAAAGCCAGCCATGATCCACTGCTTAACCTTCTGAAGTAATGATGGTGGCTCCCCTGTATCAGGCTATAATTACTATCACTCCAGAATGACAGCAATGGAATTTGACATCAGACACCCAAGGCAAGGGAACGGGCTTTACTGCACTTGTAAAGTATCAATTTTGCAAACTGACACAAATTTTCAAAGACTTCTCCTAGTTAACACCAATGCTGCTACTTAGATTATCACTGTATTCACCTCCATCTTTTCTTTTTTCCTACTAATTCTTGAATTTGATCTTTGCAATTTATTCCCAGCAGCAGTTCTCAATTGCTTTCTTCACTTATTCCATTTCCATCCCTAGCATTCTGAATGGAATGGGATCACTATAAGCTTAAACATATTCTGTGCTGATCCTACTTCCATTCTCTAAAGTTCACATTTCCAGATATGAAGGATAATTACACCAACACTTCGAAGTTACAGTTAACTATCTGTCTACAGCTGCAGCTTGCTAAGGTACCTCACCTCAGAGTGAATACAACCTAGAGTACTGGAAACCTACCAGTTAAAGAAAAAACCACACAACTATAACCCAAGGATAAGTAAAATAAAAATATTCCGTATTATTTTAATAATGGAACTAAGTTAGACAGAAAAGGGTTCCATCATCTAAAATGGCAAGTTTTCTCGCTTCACTTACAAGAACAGCTTTCTGATAATGAACATGAAAATAAAGTTTCCAAGGCCTGCCTGTGAATTAGACTATGGGGTTATGTCATAGGTTAGTAATGAGCATTCTGGACCAAACCACCACAGGTTATCAAGTGACACAAGCCTAGGAAAAACTGTTGTTTGAATTTTCCATTTTTTGAAGCTTTAAGATGTACTCAGCAGGACATATAAAATGAAGAACAAAGTCTCACTTTGCAGGCAAATGCGAAGCTTTGAGTACTGTGCATCCTCCTGATGCTTATTTTTCATTAAATTCACGAGAATCTTACAACATTTAATTGTTTAATCTTATGAACCCCTACGGCTTTTAAATAACTTTGATATACAGATACTTATGGCCATTCACAGTTCAATACAAAATAGTTTCTCCACAGACCTTTAGCAAGGTGGCTTCTTTCAAGTAGTTCGAAAATTCACACACGAACTTGTAGGTTCATGTTTGTTGGAAGCTTTTGGTTTGGCTTTTTTTAAGTGACAAGGAATATTTTGCCCCAGATGAAACTTCTAACTTGTTTGTTAACTGTAACAGTATCAACTTTATAGGAAGCAGATTTCTTCAAAAATTACTATGTGGTAGAGCTTTCAAATTATTCACAACATTGAAAATGTACTGTCTTTCTAGAACACTCCTGTGTATTAATAGGAAGCTTAACATAAAAATACACAACAATTATAAAAGTCTCTTTAGTTTCACTGTTCGTACATTTCCTTGTGATTTGCATCCAGGGTCACCTAAACAATTCTCCCTTCCCTGTCCTCCCAGTCCATCATACACTGTAGAAGTTTGATGGCCAGCACATGCTGACTGATCAGCTGGCAGTCATACATTCTTCTTGCATTTCTTCTCTTGAGGCAGTAATTTAGATCTCTCTCTATCCAACTGGAAGTTTCCACAGTCTGCAGAACATAGTTTTTTTATGGCACTCTGACTGACAGAATTAGCTAACCACTTCAACAGGCAAAGAACAGATCTGACAGAAAGAGGGGCAGAAAAACAGCACAGTCACCTTTTAGAGGAGAAGTCTAAGGCCCACCTTTTATTGGCGAGTTGATTTTTAAACCTCTCGGTTTATCATATTTCTAGTTTTGGAAATCTAAACTTTGTAGCACTGGAGGGGCTTTTTGAACTTGGAACTGTAAGTGAACTTAATTCCACCCCTACTAACCGGCTGTCACCCTGCATGGATGCAAGGACATTCTAATCACACTCTTCCAAACATTTGAACATTCTGCACCTGATAGAAGTAATTTGACATTAGAGAACTGATTTTAGGTTTCTTTTTAGTTAAGAACACAGCTGGAAAATAGTCCTTTAACTTCTGAATACAAATACAAAGTTAACACTTTCAGCTATACTAGTATGACAGCTTTAAAGAATGACAGAATTAAAAACGTATTTCATATAAAAAAATGAAGTGAACCACTGCCCCTTTAAAGACACCCTAATTAGGGTTTTATACAACATATAGTATGTATGTGTGTCTTGCACTTTATAGAGGATAGCTTTATTTTAACATTTTAAGTCAATATTTTTGATACCTCAGGCACTTTTTTCCCTCAAGAGTGATACTATTCTGCTGGATGCCAACATGGCTTTAATACTACTTCAGCTTCATTATGTAAGACATATACAAGATCACTCCCATTCTTAGCTGAAATGATGCGAACATAACAAGCAGATTAAGCACCTGCAAGAAAGCAAAGCCATTCTTCCTACCTATGATCTGCATGCTAACCACAACACTTTAGCACTCAGTTCAAATATAATTTAGTTTTAGTAAACAAAATATAAGAAAATACATAGCCAGGAATAATTGAAATAAGCAAGTGCTTACCTTGACTCTCCACTACTGTTTCTTACACTTTCTTCATCACTGTGCCCATTCATTGTAAATATTAAGTATAAAAAATAAATAAAAGTCCACTCAGGTTACAAGGTGGGTATCAGGAATCTGCTTCTTGGTACTGTGTATGTTTTCCAGACACTGTATGTGTTTGCTTTAGTGTTCTCAGCGGGTATTCAAGATTTCTCCCAAAATACCTAAAATAGGAAAGGAAACATTAACACAGTTTTAAAGTATGTTTGCAATTAAAGACCTACCAAAAATACTACGTTTTTTTCCACTAACAGTGAAAGGGGGCATGTTTGATGTCACATGTGTAAATCAAAAGTAGCATTTTTTTGTGTGCTACCTGTTCACGGTTGATCATTTTATCACCATTTCCTTTTCTGAAGGAAAAAAAAAAGATTTTTCCTGCTGTCTGTGAAAACAACAAAAAATAACGTCCAGAGAACAGCAGGTCCTCATATTAGTCATATTTAAAAAACTGGAAGATCTAAATAAAATGCACAAAATGCAGGGAAGACCTGTCTCACTTTTTGTTTGACTGCAGTGGGGTTCCACCATACACTTCCTTATGCCATCATGCTTCTTTATGCAACTTTTCATGGATAGTGCTATAAAGATGGCAATTTCTGCTGAATGACTAGCTGCAGAACAGGAAAAGTTATGGAAACTACAAATTCTTTAGTACTGGAGGGTGAGAACAGTTTACTGCCTATCTGCACTACTATACATTGTGTCTTAACTTTTGACATAGTATTGAATTCAGGACAAAACAGATCTAAATTTTAAAGAAAAAATGCCTACTTGAAGAGGTAGGTAAATATTAATGTTCTGCTAAGATCTGCTAAGTAAAATGTATTTCATACACAAAACATAGCGGAAGCATTTCCAGAAATACACGTAATGCTAACCACTTACAGTTGTGGGTTAGGAGCAGGAAGATAAAAGACTGTACCGTTTAACACGAGTTCCCACGAAATCAAACCAGCAAGATCCTACAGATGGAATGATCATTATTCCATATACATGAGTATCTTAGGCCAGATCATTAGGCAGTAAGTATTCGATGCAGCCAGAGAAAGTTAAGTCTCACGGTGAATGGGCCGCAAGTATAAACTCAGTGATAATCAGACCAAGACATGCGCCCTCACAGACTTGGCGGTGTGAAGGCGATTAGGGTCTTGCCTGCCTCGGGGTGCTCCCCTCGAACAAGCCACAGCCCAACCCCAAGCCCATCGGAGCCGTGGTGAGGGAACCCTCGCTCTGGAGCGGGCACTGCCCTGCGCTAACACCGCCGAGGCCGCTGCGGCCCGCGAACAATAGCGATAAGGGAGGGGAGCGCGATCGGAAGGAGCCCCGCAGCCGCAGTGGGGCCGCGAAGCGCGGCCGGGGACCCAGCGAGGGAGTAGAGGGCACGCCGGGGGATCCCGCCGCGCCCCCGGCACCCGGCAAACACCACGGGCAGCGGCAAAACTTTCTCCTCGCCGCCCACTCTCTGCTCCGTGCCGACGCGATCCCGACTCTCATCCCCTGCCGCCCGCGCCGCTCTCTCGCTGCCCGCCCACAGGGAGCGCGGGCAGGGCCGCCCGCCCGCTCCGCTATCGGCGCGGCCTGCACGGGCGCCGCTCCCTGGCAGCACTTCCACAGCCACCGCCGCCGCCCTCCCACGATCTCTTCCCCCGGCGCCCCCCACGGCCCGGAGCGGAGCAGCGGCCGCTCTCAGGCCGCCCGGGCGGCTCGCACTGGCTCCCCCCGCAGGAGGGCGCGGGAGCAGCTCGACCCCACTGCCCACCTCGGCCCCGGCGAACCCCTCCCTCCCTCGGCGGAGAACAGGGAGCGGGCCCGAGGAGTCAGCCCGGCGCTGGGCATCCACCCCCCTCGCGACCGGCAGCCGGGCCGCATTTCCTCTGCACTGCCCGCCCCCACTCCGGCTTTCATCTCCGGCAGCTGCACAGCTCCCGGCCGGCGAAGGGTGCCATGGCGGCCTCTGCCTACCTGCGCTGCGCGGGGCCCGGCCGGCCCAGCCCTCCCCGGGCCCCCCCACGGCCCGAGGCCTCGCTGCGCCCCGCGGGGCGTACTGCTGCTCGTACGGCAGTCCCGGGTCGTGGGCGGCTTCCGCGGCCGCGGCGGGGCCTGGGTGGCCGCCGCTACTCCGGCCGGCTCCGCGCTGCCCGCACCGCGGGCTCGCTCGCTCTGCCGCTCGAACAATGGGGTCTGGACCACGCTGGGAGGGGCGCCGGGAGAACCGGGGTGGGCGCCGCTCCGCTCCGCTGCCGACTCCTAAGTCCTGCCGACCGCCGCCATCACGCCGCCACTCCGCTCAGCCTCCCCCTCCCGCGGTCGGATGGAAACCCCGGGCGTGATGTCAGCCCTGCGCCCTGGGACCGACCGGCAGCGGGAGGAGGAGCCTCGGGCGGGGGCGACGAGCCGCGCTGCTGCCGGGCCTCGGGTAGCGCGGCAGAAGCGGTGCGGTCGCCCGGGGAGCCGGCGGGCTCGGTCTCATCTCCTGCCCGCCATCCGCCCTTACCTCCCTTCTGCCTAGCGCTGGGAAGGGGCTCCCATCCCGGTGTGCGGGCTCAGGGCGCTTCACGAGGGGCGCCCTGAGGCGAGCGGCGCGACTGCAGCCTGGCGCGGGCCACTCGGTACTGCGCTTTGCGGTTTTCAGTGTAAAATCGCGGCCCGACGACAAACGCAACTGCGTTTCTCACTGCGCGCGGTTCGAGCGGTGCTGGAGCGTACTTAGGTAGGCTTGGACTGTCCCCTGGCAGAGGGCTGGCCTTCCTCTTTAAATCCAAACATGTACGCCCAGTCCTATGCTCGGTCCTTGCCAGTGATCAGGACGGTTTAACGAGATGCACGGTCGTTATTGAAAAAACGAAACAACCTAAACCCCCAAAAAACAACACACAAGCAAAAAAGTAATTTGTGTGTCCAATTGTTCCCAGAATGGCAAAAGAAAGTAGTAGCTGAGTGAGACTGTGCTGTAAATAATACAACACGGCGCTGGAAGGTGGAAGCAGCTTACCTGCCGCCTTCCCGGTGAAAGCACACCTGCGCTGCAAGGCTCTATCACTGTGCAGGAGGATTGTGGGGACATTGGTGACTGACGTCTGGCATCCGACCTTTGAACCCCCTGCAAGGGTGAAAGAGGTTAGATCAGCAGGAAAACATAGTTTCCTCATCAATGAAGGAGATCTTGAAGGAAGCTACTCACCGTGTGGGTATACGGGACAAAGGTGGTCACAGCAGCTGTCAAATGAATTCAAGCTTGAAGAGTTGTGTTGGCCAGGACCCACATGTGAGCCACAGTCAGTCAGCTGGAGACCTCTTGGTGCCATATCTTAACTCATGGTTACTCTTCCAGAATGAGCAATGCTAGCTGCCTTGGTGCTCAGTGATGTGTGGACAGCTGATATACACACCACCCTGCAGCTGAGTTGGTTAGGTTTCCTGGAGCCTACCAAGGAGACTTCAGCGCACCAAGCATGGTGTGGGGTTGGCTGTCACACTCAACAATTCCCTGTCTGAGGAGCTGCAGAGGCCAGATGAGTCATATACACTAGCTCAGCTCTCAAGCATGGTATAGGAGATTACCACAAAATCTCAGTATTGTATGGCAGAGAAAAAAATTTCCCCCTAGAGTTAAGAAAAATGCCTTTAGGAATTGCTTGAATAAGAAAACAGCTTGAAAGTTTACAATAAGGGTATAATTACACTATGTTCCTTACTGAAGCTCTGAAGTTTGCCCAAGTCATCTTAAAGGAGAATGTTTTGTGATAGACAAGAGTGCTGCAAAGAGCAATAGACTGAAGTTTGAATTGAAGAGTGTAAAAATGAAAGTAACTGTTTTAAATTAAGGTAAATTTAAAACAATTACCTAACCCCTTCCCACAGGCAGGTTCAGCCATCCCCAGGGGAGCAGGGCCCTATCGCATATCCCACCATCCTTCTTTTCCCCTCAGTTTTATATACTGAACTTGATGCCATATGGTCTGAAACGTCCCTGTGGTCATCCTGGCTGTGTCGCCTTCCACCTCCTTGTGCACCTCCAGCCTCCTCACTGGTTGGGTGGGATGAGGAGCCGAAAAAGCACTGACTGCATAAGCCCTGATCAGCAGTAACTAAAACATACTTATGTTACCAACACTGTTTCCAGCACAAATCCAAAACATAGCCCCATTCCAGCTATTGCGAAGAAAACTAATTTTATCCCAGCCAAAACTAGCACATCTACATGTTTAGTTGTATTTTACTTAATAATCTCCTTGGCTTTTTCAGTTTTCTTTACCTCGATTTGTTTAGTAGAGTTTCTCACCTCTCAGCCTTGGAAATCTCTTTTGAAGTTATGTTTTCACAGTGGTTTAAATAACTGGAGTTAGAACTGCTGTGATTCCAACCTCATCTGCTATGAGAGCCAAAAACTAGCCCTTCTCAAAAACAATTGCTTTCTGGTCACTTTAACTGTCTGAACTAGGTCACCATGCAGCTGCACATGAAGTGATCCCTGTGCAGTGTGATAGTAGCAGCTGTTGTTTCTGAGAGTAGTTAAAAATTGCCAAAACAGTGTCTGGAGATCTTTCTTCACATCATGTGAGAGAAGGACTTTTCTTTCACTTCAAAACTTCTTTGTATTGCATATTTAACCAATTCCTTCTTTCCCAGATGTCATAGTAAATTATGGATGACATTCCTATCTTAGCAGCATTTTATGCTGTAAGTAATACTGACTTCCGGTATGCACAGCTTTCAGTCTGCATCAAGAGAGAAATACATGTGATGCACAACATTTTAAGGACAGATGGACAAAGCTTTTTGTCATTACAGAAAGCCACCACCCATGGAAAAAAATTTTAATAAAATATAAAATAAATAAATTGTTTTTTTCTGAAGCTGTTTTGCAAGTTTCTGTCACCTCACCAGGATGTGGGTGAGAATATTCATTGTCACTGATTTACCTTACCCCTGCCTCCACAACACTTTGTGAGTTGGATTTTTGCTTATAGACAAGAGATAATCTGTACAAGATAGCTGCACTGTTATGCAGTGAGCACAGTCCCTTTCAATGTCTATGTTTTCAGGTTACTTTCTAACACTGGTAGGGATTCCTGTTTATCACAGTAATTTATCTTCAGAAAAAGACTTATCACTGTTCTAGTCTTAACATTTAGAAGTTCTGGACAAAGAAGCTTTTCCCTTTTTAAAGTACTGAAGCCTCCAATACTGCATCTAGCAGTCTTTTGTGAGGCAAGATAGACAAAAGAAATATCCTTAAGATTTAACTATGCACTAAGTTATACACTGGTTTCTTTGCTTTTTGTTCTTTGTAAACAGCTCCCTCACCACACTTAGTACTTTGATTTTTCTGCTTCTAACCTTCAGTTAATTCTAAAACATGTCCTGAAGAGCTCAAAGTTCACAACTTGAGATAGAATATAGTAGCAAAGATTTTCTTTCTCTTCAGTAGCTGTTACACGCAGCAGGTATGGTCTAGTTTGCTTCTTTTCATTCATTTTGTATCCCTAGTGTTATTCCATTTAATTTTACATTCTCTCTTCTACTGAGAAGCCATCAATAGCAATTTATGCAAGTAACACAGTCATTATCCTGTGACTTGAATACTACATCCTTCTTGCCTTATTCACCTTTCACACCTCTTTTATTTTAACCACACCCAGAATCCCCTCCTCACCTGGGCCTAACCAACCAGCCAGCTGCACAGTGCTAAAGATTAGAGAGAGAAGATTTAGAGGAAAACAATGGTGGCAAAAAAAAATTTCTTTTATAGAATTAGTAGAAAGAAAAATAAATTGATTCAGTGGATTCAGGTCTAGGAGGAAAAAGCTAGTATGAATTTTTTATCAGTTTAGTCTGTGGGCCACTTTCAGAGTACTCTTGTTAGAAATCAGGTTAGTTTAGATCTGCAGCTTGCTTAGGTCTTCACAAACAGTTGATCAGAAGTGGTTATTCCAAAACAATTTTGTGAAAGATGCAAAGTCTTGTTCGATTTAAATGTCACTAATCTGCCAATACTTAAAGTGCAGGCAGATTTGTCAACTGCAGTGCACAGAAGCTGGATTATGAATTATGGAAGAGAAAATAAATAGTGACTAGTTTAGATACATTGGTTAAGTTTGACCAACTAAGCATAGGGGTTTTTTTCACAATTTAATAATAAATTTCTTACATTATTTACGCAATTCCTTAAAAAATATGTTAGTACATCATTTAAAAGATTTTCAAGTTAAAAATAACACCTTTGACTGGTACAAATGTATGCATAAAATTTCTTAACTATATGAATTTAATTAAATTGAACAACAAACTGGTCGCTGGACAAGAATGACTAAGGCTTCACTTAAATCTACACATTACAATCAACTGAAATTTTAACGGATTGCTACCTTGTCTGAACAGAGTATCTGTACATTATTGGACCTCCAAAGAAACATTCTATCTCTGCATTGGCTGAACATTTTGCTGAAAAGCTCGAAGAAGTAATATAAACAGGGGCATTTATATGGTTATAATGAGGCTTTAAAGTTAATATGCATCAGGACAGCTGAGAAAGGTTCACACTTTTCTTTAAACTACTGTTCTGTTTGGTCTAAGTTACTACAGATTTGTTGGAAGCATTAATTCTCTCCAAAAGCAGCTGTGGGGGGTAGACCTTAGGTGCCAAATAAACGTTACGTCTATTAGTGTTTTCTTCTCAATGTTTAGGTAACAAAAGTGTAAATTGAGTGTGAAGTATACTTTTTTTCTCTTCTTAGATATTAACCTGAACAATCAAAATATGTCAGATTCTACGTGTAGACTTCATATGCCATAACTCTCCTTCAGAGAGCTGTTATACCATTTCTAGGGCAGACTGCCTTTTTTCAGGGTTTGCAAGTAATATCATCGATGTCTTGTTCATCTGGCACCTTTCTTGCTTTCCTTGTTTGCTTGGTGGTGTATCATAAACTTCTAGAGGTCTCATTAATGATCAATCTTCCCAAATTCAGATGGCTGGCCAGCTGGCCTGGTTTGTAGAGCATTGGCCAAGTACATTTGGCAGGCAGAATGTCACAGCAAAAGGCATTGTACTGGGCAGGTCTGATGGAATATGCACCTTTGCTTAATGAATTCTCACCATAAGACACTTCTTGTGCTGCAGGCTCTCCTCTGTGACTATGTGTTACCGGGAACCTGTTTCTCATTTGACAATCATTGTTATAGGTAGCCTTATGCATAAAATGCCAATTCTTTGTAATGTGTAACTGTAGCCTTAGATTTTCTAATTGACTGGAAGTTAAGAAGCATCAAGTGGCATAACTATATGCTACTATATATAATACTGTGTTTACACCTGGAAATTTTATTTGCACACCTATTTCAGTCACAAGCTTCCCCTGCTCATATTCCAATCTGACAGAGCTTATACTACAAGTGTTTACAAATGCAGATGTTTGGAGCTTCCTCTCTGCCACAAGAAGGCCACTCTTATGCATCAGTTCTAGCAAACCAATATATTTTATGCTAGTATATTATTATATAATATTTGGCTAGTTGCACTTGGCCAAAATCTTGAACACTATGCCTCATGTACTGAAGTAATGCAGTTCTCTAAGTGGACCAACTGAAATCATGTAGTACATTAGACTTGGAGCAAGTTGTATAAGACTGTTTTTTCCCTCTGAGTTGTAGAAGTATAATGGGTAGGTCATGCTAGAAATTATACTAATGAGTAGTCTTTTTGTACTTCAGAAGTTCTAGGTATAAATAAGTTTATAAAAAGTAACAGTTTTCAATGTCTGAGTCTCTCTCTGAGAAGAGCTATTAGAGTGCGCAGAAGTCAGCTCAAAGCTAAGGTTTGTTACTTAACCCTACTGCTGTTGGGAAAAGTAGACTAAAGAATTTGAAGGAATCATATGTGAATTGTTTATTCCAGTTACTAAATGGAGGATAAACAGGAGCGCTGTCTGAAAGAGGAGTTATCCTTCTGTACTTAACCATGTAACATACAAAACATGAAGGGGTGTTTTGAAAAGACCTGCACTGTATGGCTGTGTACAACAGAAACAATTGATTCTTCGATGTAGAGAGTGATGGAAAGCAGTAATTTTGAAGCTGAGAAGAGTTGCAAAAATGCAGAATATATTTGTTCCTTCAAAGTGTTTGTACTGTCATTCAGAATTTGATCCTCAAAATATTCCTGCAAGATGCAGTAATTAAGAATGAAAAGGATACAATAGCAGCAGGAGAAAAAAGGCTACAAAGTGTTAACTGCATGGACTTTACAGCAAGACACTAAAGACATTACAGTGTCAGGACACTATATACATAATTCATTTACTGCTAATATAAATAAAAGAAGGGCAGTGGAACCTCGGATTTTTGAGGTCTTGTCTGAGACAGTTCACTAACGTATTAAAATATAGATCTCTATCTCCAGGTCTTACCAATAAGACGGGATAAAAGTTCTTTCTGAAATTATTGATACCAAGTTTTAATTCTTCCAAAAGATTATAGAAGTTAATGACTGTAGAGTTGAGAACTCATGTTAGTAGGAAGAAACACATTGGAGACAAGAATTTGTTAATTGAGGCAGAAGAGAGCTAAGTCAACCCTAAAACTTAAAGAAATGTAAGAGAAATACCTTTGCTGTCAGACTACCATTTAAGACTCCATTGTCCAGTCATATGAGGCAAGGAAATACAAGAGAGGGTTTATATCATGTGCTAGAAAACAGGAAGCTGTATGTGAGGGCAGGAGCAAAAAAGATAAAGTTCTGTGAGCTCTTGGCAGCTATGAACTGTAGAGGAAAGTTAGAAAGTGTCACAGACTTTCACAGAAAGGTGTCATGAGTAACAAGAAATTCTAATGTGAGTTTTAACATTTTCTTTTTTGTTTCTGCTACAGTCTGTAATTTTAAGTGAGCAAGTTATTTTTGTCCTTATAGCTTGTCTGTCAATGAAATGGAATCCTTTTATCTGACTTTTCTGTTTCTTCATTGTGACAAATTTCACTACACATGGTGGGTTGACCTTGGCTGCGTGCTAGATGCCCACAGAGCTGCTTTCTCACTCCTCAACATCAGCAGGATGGGGAGAAATTTAGGTGAAATTCATGGGTCAAGATAAAGACAGAGAGAAAACCTACTAAGTAACATCACAGGGGAAACAGACTGGACATGGGGGAAAATAATTTAATTTAGTGCCAATTAAAATAGAGCTGGGTGGTGAGAAACAAATACAGAGCATTTATACTGTCTTCCCTTCACCCTCCTTCTTCTCAGGCTCAACTTCAGTCCTTCAATCCTGACTCCTCTCCCTGAGTGGTGTCAGGATCCAGGAAATGGCTGCTGGGATCAACCTGTAACAGCTCCTCTCTGCCACTTTTTACTTATCACATTCTTCCAGTACTCCTGGCTGGGTCCTTCCCATGGGATACAGTCCTTCACAAACTACTTCAACACAGGTTGTATGTGGGCCACAGTTTTGTCAAGATAAACTTCCTCCAGCATGGGCTGTAGGGGAATCCCCTCTCCAGTGCCTGGAACACCTTGTCCTCTCCTTCTCTGATCTTGGTACCTTCAAGGCTTTTTCACATATTTCTCACTCCTCTCTCTCAACTGTTGTACAGTATTTTTTACAGTTTCTTAAATAAGTTTTCTGAGAGATGCCACCACTTTGACTGCAGGGCTCAGCTGTGCTCTGTGTCCATTGGAGCTGGCTGGAACTATGTGGGGCAGACACATGGCTGCTGCTCAGAGAGGTTGTCCTTGCAGTCCACCACAGTGATCAAAATGTTGCCTTGTAGACCCAATGCATAAGATATCAAGTCACTTTCACCATAACAAGATCTCCAGAATCTCCAAATGGTTTCATACTTTACTTCCACTTGAGCTGCTCAATCTCCTTGAAAACTGGTACTCCATAATTCTGAGAGTAAGGTTTTTTTCTGGTGGCTGACAGTAGCTGGGTATGCATCCTGGCATTCCTGAGCCTCACAGAAGTGTGCAGTATTTGTGCTGAACTGCATAGTCTTTCCAAGCAGAGGTTGGGAGACAAAACTCAGGACTGGTCTTTGTACCATGGAGGGCCATGAAGTATGTCTTCACAAAGATGTGAGTTATGCAGAAGAGATTTAGCAATTTTCTCTTCCTTTTGATTACTCTGACAAAGTAATTTGCTGAGATGCTTCCCTGTTTCCTGAGGAAGTCCTTGCAAATTGCTAGCTGTGTGGCAAGACTGAGGGATATGATGACTGAAAGTAAAAACACTGTATTGCATTGCAGGAAGTTTTGTTCTTATATCCTTGCATTTATATGTGTAAAATGCAAAAAGTCTTGTAGCAGCAGAAAACAGGAGTTGTGGAGCTGACTGCGAACACAAGCTGTGCCTCTCCTGCCTTTCCCTTACAGGAGGCTGGAAACAACTGGCCCCTCCACAGGTAGTAGAACTTCCTGTCCTTCTGAAGGACATACAAGGCATACAAGATCTGGAGGGAGCTGGCAAAAGTGTTCAACCTGTTTCAAACCTGAAAAACACTCGATGTTTGAAATTTTAATCAATCTCCCTGAGAGGATGACAGTAAGGAGCTGGCAACTATATATTGTTATATATATATATATATATATATATATATATATATATATATATATATATATGTCTGATCAATCTCCCTGAGAGGATGACAGTAAGGAGCTGGCAACTATATATTGTTATATATATATATATATATATATATATATATATATATATATGTCTGTAAGGCTGGACATATGCTTGCTTTTAACATGATAGCTTGCTTTTAACATGATATTCAAGATAACAACATAAATAAACTTATGCGTTGGGATACTGGCATATTAGATCCTGGACTTTTCAAGTTTGGCATGCGGAATAACAGGATCTCTTGTTGAACTTTCAGCGGTATGACCCTTCAGGTGCAGAGTGGAAGTAAAAGCCCTGCTGTAACTCAGAGAGATTTCATCAACTTAGTAAATTATTATGAAACAGGAAGACACAATAATATTGTTTGTTAAGGAAAAGCATCACAGGAAATTAATACTTGGCATGACTGTATTTGGCCATTCCATGTTTCTAAATTGAGAACATTCAGTGATATGGATACCAAACATTCCTCTGCGTACTGGGTAAAGCAGCAGTATCATATCATTTCAGTGTGGGATAAGAGGCCCTTAGTCGTTTAAAGAAACTGACAACTTAAAATTCAGAAAGCGTTCAGCTGAGTATATCTGGAAAGTCTTAATCTAATCTTTTAGTTTGAAATACATCTACAGATATAGAAATTAGAAATCCTACTGCAAAAATGGATCTAAGTTTTTTGAAATATCCATTAAAAAAAAAAACAAACTTCCAACCTCCAAAACTTTACTATTGATGTAACTGTTGGGTTGGTTTTTTTTTTCCACTGAAGGCATGGGGAATAGAATAATATGACCAAATTATTGAACCATACCAGGTGTCTTCATTTCAAATAAATCTCTAGTACTCAGTTAGTTAGTTCTTTTAATCAGTCCATGGAATCATGATGATTCTCTCTACTATTGCAAATATAATAAAAGTGTTCACATTAAAGGATGCACCTCAATTTAGCTGGTCACACAAAATGCTGATTTAATTTTTTGTTGTTGTTGATTGAAGATACTTTCATATGCCAGAAGTCCTACCACATCTTTCTGTAAACACAGACTTAAAATACAGAGACTCTGCTCTCCCCTCCATCCTTCTTTTCAATGTCAAAACTTAAAGAAAAACTAAGTTCAATTATTGAATTTGGGATAGACAAAGTTCTGAGTTAATTGAAGAAAGAAGTCCTAGATCAGGATAAAATGGCAATTTCTGTTTTTAAAGTCCTGGAAATGTGAGTCCAATAGTGCTTTTAACTTTAACTTTGCTATGAATACCAGACAGAAAAATATTTTCACAACTTTAAATATGATCTGAGTGTAGAATAGGAATGAGGGCTATCTTTAGTTTATTTTTATTTCATATTGTTTACCAAACAATTTGATAAATCATTTAAAATATATGCTGACATTAAGAAAGTACATATTCAAAGGGAGAAAGCTACTTAATTAGGCTGCATATTACTAAATTTTATTCCTGAGGTCCAAAAAAAAGAGAAATGTAAAGACTAGTGAGAAAGAGTGTGCCACGATACAGAATGTATTCATATACCTTTGGTGCAGAGTGCTTTGGTGCACTGTATTGCTATGAAAAAACGCCAGAGTTGCATTTATGAAAGTGGAAGGATAAATAGTGATTGTGAATTGCTTGAGATCACACAGCTGTGTGAGACAGTTCTGGCAAGTAAGCAAAATTTTCCTACATGCAGTAATAGAGACGGATTATGCTTGATAAGTGGACAACAGAACTATACCTTCCAAATCGTGTGACTGAGGATTTCTCATACTGATTTTTAAAATAATGTCTATTTTAAAACTTTTTCTTTACTGTCACAGTCATGAGGTAAGTCAAACCTGGTAAAAGTTTCTTACAACTTGCAATTCCAAGATACTATTTCTCCTGTTGGAAAATGAAGATACGGTTTTGTAATAGGCAAGACAAAGAATTGAATCATCTTCTCCCTAAAATAACTGTTTCTT
Source organism: Corvus hawaiiensis (assembly GCF_020740725.1). Classification (NCBI taxonomy): domain Eukaryota; kingdom Metazoa; phylum Chordata; class Aves; order Passeriformes; family Corvidae; genus Corvus; species Corvus hawaiiensis. Next base: position 74,561,113 of record NC_063255.1, on the reverse strand, counting down.
AAAGTCGTTCTTCTACTACCTAAGAAATATTTCCTGTTGCAGTGTGCTTGCTTAGTGGTTTTGGGGGTTTTGTTTGTTTGTTTGTATTTTAAATAGTTTTGAAAATCAGCCCTTCAAAAACAGCCTTAGGGGCCCATATACAGCTTGTAAATGAGAGCAACAGTATGTATGTCTCTATCTTTGGTAGAGGAGCGTGGATTATAATACAGATATATGTAGCTTCATTCAGTACACACTGATTATTTCATATCTTTAAGGGATCTAGGATTCTGAAGTAATTGTATTATCTAAAAGGGAGCATTGTGGAAAGCTGCTTGCAAATGATGATGTTAATAGTGGCTCTCCTTTTTATTTACAAAGCATATCTATACCAAAAATTAAACAGAATATTATGTAGTTTCTTCCTTACAAGAATGTAACATTGGAAATCAGCCAACAGAGGGACAAAGAATACTCGAGGAAGGAAGAGGTAAGAGGAATCAGAAAAGGTAATAAATCCATTTTTTGGGTCCTCCACTGACACTTAAAACATCAGTTTAATTTTTTTTGTCTCTGATTGAGAAGTAGTATTTGCACATGCATTTTTCTTGTGTGGGAACCTATTAATTAAATGGTTGGATCTAAGTCTGGTAGATTTTTCTTGTAAGATTTAACCTTTTTCATTCTGAAATCAGATTTTAACTTCATTTTGGGATAAAGAAGGAAATCTCAAAAGGTTAACTTTTTTCTTCCAAGAAAATTCAATGCATCAGAATCAGCGCATGGAAGGAAAACAAGACAGCTAGTGAATACTGCAGCCTATGGTTAAAATGTTGAGAAAGTATGGTATAAAAGAATGAGCATACTGAGACAAGACTTCAGCTCTCAGCTGGAGTGTATAGTTTTGTAAGAAACAGAAATGATCACTTTCGTGTCATTAAGGATCATGTTAAAGAATTGAATAGTCGTTCTGTGACATGGAGAAAAACAGTGCTATAATTTAAAATCTTAGAGAATTGCCTATTCCATGCTTATGTGTGAGTGCTATGTGATCATGATTTCTTGAAGTTTCATTTCCAAGTTAAATTGCCTCCATCCAGGTGGATCAGTTGCTGTATCATGTCTTTCTTTGTACTATAAATTATACTGAGTTCTAAGGTTTGTACTATCCTGTTGGTCATTCTTAAGAAGAAAATGGAATTATTATAGTGGCTAACATTATCCAACATTAAGAAAATGAAAAAGAAACATGCTGTGCAGGCATTCCTCTCTGGGAAGCTGTTGGTAAATTTAAAATAGTACATTTTCACTTTGAGATTCTGGGTTATTGTGTAGCTATTGTGTAAAAGTCTGTATTCAGTACATTCTAATATTTGTGTGTGCCTGAAATTCCTTTGCATAAATAAAAATTAGTGATACTTGAAATGAAAACTTAAACTTCTTTAGTACAGCAAATTTTCTTTTATTAGTAACTGGCCTTCTTACTTCTTGAAGTAACCTGTCCTACATTGGAAATTCTACTTGGAAACTAATTTCATGTAAGTAGTTTGTGGTTTAAAACTTTTTTTTTCAAGTATGTAACTACAGCCTTTCACGGTCAGATTACAATTAGTAGTAGTAGTTTTAGTAGTATTAGTAGTTTTAATTCTGTCTGAAATACCAATTTTTCATAACACATACTAAAATTCAGGGGGAAATATCCCACATTATTAAAAATTTTGTTATGAAACAAACTCTAGAAAACTGTAAGTGAACAATCAACATTAGTCAAAACTAGAATTGTGGGTGGTCTCCAATGACAGTGTAACCTTTATTCACTATGAAATTGATATAGTTGTGTAATGTTGGAACAGTTTACACTAGCAAAGTATTTTATAAAATAATATAAAATACTGCTGTATTTTATTTGATAATTCTTAATTACAATGGGAATAGTTTTTGTAATAATTTTTACATCTGGTGTTTTAACATTGACAAGTTACAATGTGAGATACTACTGGCACTTGAACTTTAATTCAGACTAAATGTAAACAAATCATGGTCTAACATGTTCTTGTGTTTGTACTCTGAAGCTTGGTGAAGTTTGGTACAATTTGTCAGTGTGCAATAGAAGGAGCATCAGTGGTAATTCCAGCTAGACCGAACAGAATTATTTAATTGAATCTTCAGTATACGTTAAAACTGTCAGGTTAGTTTTACATATCTTTATATTACTTTAATCAGGACTGATAGTCCTGAACTAGTCACAGTTGTCTTGTAACAACGTGCATTATGAGATTCTACAGAAAGTATTTATTAAACTGCTATGTAGGTGCACTAATTCTAAACCACTGCTGTTGACTTGCCTTTAGATTTTAGTGGTTTTGTTATTTTGTGATTGGTTTTTTTCCTAGATTGTTACGGGTAACTTACAGTAACTCAACAACTGGAAGATCTTATTCCCTTCTAAAAGGATGAAGGCTGCATATAATTGAGAAATATCAAAGCAAAATGACTAAACTAAAAATTGAGACCTTTATCTTTCATCTTTCAGTGCTGATCTTTTTGATACTTAATATGATAACATGGATACTAGAAAGAGACAAAGAAATGGCTAGTCTGATCACTATCTGCAAAAATTATTTGATTTTAAAAAATGCACTATCACTGAGGACATAATGGTGGGTCAATTTTGGAATAAGTATTTTACTAACTCTATCCTTCAGAGTGTTTTCATCCTCTTTCTTGATTGAATGAAGAGCTCTGAATAATTACTTCTTTAGCAGGGTGAATTGATTATAGTAAAGAATATTATATGTTAAAATGCAAGCAACATTAGGACTGTAAATTATTTAATCATTAGTTATCTATAGAAAATCTCAGTATGCTTAATGTCTTTTATAAGTTCTGAAGTAGAGGAGGGAGTTTCAGTATAATGTTTTGAAACATAATTTGTTACATAAACCTGTGTGGAAAAAAAGGATTTTGTTAGAAGCAGACATCAATCATTCTAGTAGGACGTAAGATATGTCACTGATTTTTTTTCCCATTATATATTTTAGAACAGTGACAGTGAAAGTTGTTACTTATGGAGGAACATTTGATCCGATAGTTGTAGCTCAGGTGGGAAATCTTAGAGGAAAGGTATTCTTGACAAATTAGAGGAATAGGCAATCACCAACACTATGAAGTTTAACAAGGACAGATGCTGGATTCTGCTCCTGGGACAGGGCAACCATGACTGTGTGTTTAAACTGGGGATGAGATGCTGGAGAGCAGTGCCATGGAAAGGGACCTGTGGGTCTTGGTTGGTGGCAAGTTGAACATGAGTTATCAGTGCCTTGGCAGCCCAGATGGCCAACCATAGCCTTCCCCAGCATTGCAAGCTGGTGAGGGAGGGGATTGTCCCGCCCTGCTTTGCACTAGGGCAGCCTCACCTCGAGTGCTGGGGGCAGTTTTGGGCACTGCAATATAACAAAACCATTAAGCGATTAGGGAGCATCCAAAGGAGGGCCATGAGAATGATGAAGGGTCTGGAGGGGAAGCCATATGAGAAGCAGCTAAGGTCACTTGGTCTGACTGAGGAGAGACCTCGTAACAGTCTACAACTTCGTCATGAGGCGAAGAGGAGGGGCAGACTCTGATCTCTGTGGTGCCCAGTGACAGGACTTGAGTAAATGAAGTTGAGTCAGGGGAAGTTTAGGTTGGATATTAGGAAAAAGTTTTTGACCCACAGAGGGGTTGAGCACTGGAAGAGACTCCCCAGGGAAATGGTCACATCACCAAGCCTGACAGATTCAAGAAGTATTTGGACAATGCTATTAGGCCCATGGTGTGATTCTTGGGGTGTCCTGTGCAGGCCCAGGAGTTGGACTCAGTGATCGCGATGGATTGCATCCAACTCAGCATATTGTGTGATTCTGATTCTATTCTCTAAAATCTCTAAAATTTGGAGTCAAAACTTGAACTTGAAATTCTTAACATTCTTATACTGAAGTATAAAGGCCCACAAAATTGCTGCTGGGCTTATCAAAATGGAATTTGTTATTCAACTATTTTATTTTCTTTTTAATAGAATAAAAAGATGGGAAAAACTATTTTCTGTGTAATTAATTTATTCCTTCCGAGAAAATCTGAAGCTGCTACATACTAATTTGACCTAAAAATTAAATTCACTTTCTACGCCAACCCCCACATTCCTCTTCCCCTTGTATGAAAACTCTGCAAGGTGATCTGTGGACTGAATAGGCAAGCTGATTAAAGAGATACTTCTTGCTTTTTGTATTAAGAAGAAGTTATGGGTTGAGATAAGAACAGTTAAGTAATGAACAAGAGAGGGAAAAAAGAGCAAGTATTGTCAAGGCAGTGACTTGCCATCTCCAAACAGCACATCAGTGCCCAGCTTGTGTCTGAGGATTGGCTGCTTTAGAAAGACTACACCCCCAGTTTTGACTGCTGAGCATGTCATTATATGGCATATGGCATTTGCATTTGTTCAGTTGGGGTCAGCCATCCTGACTGCTTCTCCTCCCAGGCTCTTGCTCACCCCTGGCCTGCTTGCTGCAGGGACAGAGTGACAAACAGAGAGGGCCTGGATTGTGCAAGCCCTGTTCAATTACCAAAACACTGGTGTGTTATCAACACTGTTTTGGTCACAAATGCAGAGTGCAGCACCATGCAGGCTGCTATGAGGAAACATAATTATATCCCAGCCAAGGACAATACAGGTATACAGACTCTAACACATAACTCTATTACTATGGTGCAAATTATTATTAGACAGTCTTTACTTGCTTAGCTGCTACTTCCTCTTTTCTGTACTTAGTTTTATTAGATCTCTAATGGGTTTTCAAGCACAGTTCTTTTATGCAAAGTAAGGTACTGTTCCTTTAGGGTTCACTGAGAGAGCTTCCTTAAAAAGTATCCCCAGGTGCATTATACTTGCACTGAAACTCTGACAGTGCAGAGGTGGATGGTGAAGGAGACAAGGCTGCTGTGCTTTGGAGAGGTATTATGGACAAGGAAACTGTGTCATCAACAGAGACAGCTGTAAGTGCTCTTAACCTCACTAAAGCAGTGGAAGGGCAGGAGTGACTGTCACGAGTCATTAGGACAGGGAGCTGAAGCTGCGGTGGTAGTTAATATGTACACTGGATGTGCATTCACAATCTGACACTGTCCAGGTCTGAAGATTGAAGGGGTTTTAGATTCTGAAGCCAATGTTATGTTCTTATCTTTTGGTTTTGTTCCGTTTGTTTTTTGATTAGACCTAGATGATGTTTTAAAATAAACAAATGTTACCACCCCTTATTTCCTATCATGTGTAGGAATTTCCACTTTTATGTCCAAATTATTTACATAATTTCTTGAAACAATCCTAAAATCTTATCAAACTTTGCGAGTATATGGCTGTAAGTACAAAGCACAAATATAGTGCAATAAAGATATCAAAATAGGATTCTGCTGTCCTTCTACTACACTCACAAATCTAAGAGTTACTTTTCCCTGGTAAAGAGTAATTACTTTCCGTACTCTCTTGCATATTTTCCCCTCCAGAACAATGAGATTGGATAAAAGGTAAAACTTGTTTAGGTTAAAAAAAATTGAAATTGACTGGGGGAAAAAAGAAGGAATCCTGTATTAAGAATTGTCTAAAAGATATTTTGATGTGGGCATTTAAAATTTCTCTGAAAAACAGCATGATAATTTTCTTCTCTATTAGAAACTAAGAAAGACATGTTGCTTTCAAAATTAACCAGTGATCAGATGCTATCTTTATTACTACTAGTAATAGTTATTTATTTATTCATTTATTTGTTTTTCTAGTGTCATAGATTCAGAGAATGGTTTGGGTTGGAAGGGACCTTAACGATCATCTTGTTCCAACAGCATCAGCATTTTGTCCCTTATATCCCTTTCATACAGTAAATCATCTAAAAAAACCAGCAATGCGTAGCGGTCTATACAGTAGGGTTGATGCAAGCTGTTGTTAGTCCTAAATAAATTTTTGTAAACAGCCAACACCAAATATAAGCCAAGTGAGAATAGTAATCTAGATAACAAATGGAAACTAAACTGTCTTGTATAATTTTTTTTTAGAGGGATAAAGAGGATTTATAGCTAAGAAAATGTAAATTTGGTTTTCAGTAACTTAAGGCCTTAGTATTCAGAAGTTATTGGGGGGGGGGGGGGGGGGGAAGGAAAGAGAAAAAATAGAAAACCTAAAAGAAAACTCCAAACTCCTAAGTCCCCAAATACAATTCTTTCATTCTTTGTATGAAGCCTTTTGCCAAATAGAAATCCAGTATTGCAACATCACTGGAACCATCATAGATACATATGAAAAAAGGTTTGACCTTTCTCACATTATCAAAATGACGGAGAAGATCAGTTGTTCAGCCTAAAACCCATTTGAGCACTCTCTTTGTTACACTCAAAATTAGCACTATGTTCTCCAGTTGTGATTTTATGAACATGGTTAAGCCATGTTTGGTTGTGTAGTTCCCCCACACGCTTTCTTGGTGAGTGCTGCCTTTGAGTTACTGCAAAGTGTACATGTCATGAAGCCAAGCTGCAATAATGTTGCTGATCCTATTCTACAACTTCCCATCAGCTCTGAGGTCCCGTACAAAATCTTCCTGTTAGAAGGACTGCCAAAGTTGAGTGAAGAAAGGTTCACTCTCGCTCTTTGTTGTACTGTCCCTCATACTTCTTGTTCTTCCATATAATCACTACTGCTGTTTTCCCTTGGCAAAACTGAGCCTCAAATATGCCGGTCTCATAACAAGTATTAGCAATGCACTCTAAAGTTAGCTTATCTTTTGGATTATCCTCCACGGGTGAAAACAGAGAAGCTGAGACAGCCCTGTTCTGAGCATGAATTAGTATGAGATGATTAGATGTAAAGTAGCTTCCTTACTAGTATTAAGATGCAAAGTCATAACTTGTTGCTATACCCAAGGCTTTAAGTTCAGCTGCCAAAATTCTGTAAACTTGTACCAGCAGGACAAAGCCAGTATCTTTTGAATTTCCTCCTTTTTATGCTGCAATAACATATTAATATTATTGATAATAAAAATAATATTCCACGGGTAGCACATTTGTCTTTTCCACAGTAACTGCTAACACAGGACCGGACTGAAAACTTGGAAATACGGTACTTACAACTACATACAGGGGGTTTTGGCTCCCTCTAGTGAAAAAAGGCATCAACATTACAGTGGAGCATTGGCTCGCCCGTTTAGATACGGGTAAGAAAATCATTCCAGGATGTTTAACTAGTGCGCTGCAGCGCCTCAATCTGCTACACAAGGCAGCCAGTGCGGGACTGGGCTGATGTAAAGTGTCAGAACTGGATGATCTTTGTTGAGCTAAAAGATGTCTCATTCTGCAATTTCCTTAGGAGGATTTTTTTATTTATTTCTGTATACGTATATTGAAGGAAAAGCTGCTGCAAGATGGACAGCTGTTGGTGTGGGGAGTTTGCTTTTTTGTTTGTGTTTATATTGTTTTTAAAAAAAATTTAACAGCTATTCCTTTTGGATTAAAGTACTTGTGAATACTCATATTAATAAAAAGAATCGAAGGAGAAGGACAGTTAGGCAGAGTGTGAAAAAGAAGACAGAATTTAAAAAAAAATCAGATCCACTTCTGCATAGAAGTGTACTCTTAGTATCCCTGTTCTGTTTCTAGCTTCCTTAAACCAACTTTATTTTCCTTTTCTTCTTCCTTTATTTTTTTAAAGAGAAGAATAGAAAAGCCAAGTGAGAGAAGAAAATGAAGGAATATAGCAAAAGAACATTTATAACAAAAAGAACATCTCTAAAAAGAGAACAATAACATTGTCAAAGGAACAAGATAATGACTATTGTTTCCAATATTCAGCTGAAGAACAGCCTGTCAGATTGATCTCAAGCTCTATTGGTGTGGTTTAAACTATTTATTTCTCCTAGGTGACAGAGCTCTGCTTAAAGTGATTATAACAAATGGCAGAGTGCAAGAGGGTACCATTAATGTTGTTTGAGCAGGAGAAGTCTATTCTTTTTCATAGTTTGTCAAGATTTAAAAAAATTTCTGTTTTCCTTTATTTTTTTTTCTAGACAAGGCATGAAAAGCTAAACTTCATTTCCAGTTTTTGGCAAAGATCAAGAAAAAATAGAAAGTTCTTTTGTTGGGTTTTCTGTTCTTTTCCATCCAACCCGTTCAGAATTTAATAAATGAACACTTTAAGCAAGCTTCATTTTTCACAAGAAAGCTTTAGTTTCAAACACAATGATTAGCCATCTCTAACATTTTTTGTTGTATTATTCAGAAACAGAGAGTTTAAACAGAAGAAGGGTGAGAAGAAGGACTAAAATCATTGCTGGTCTGATTGTTCTTTTTAATTTCCTTTATATGCATCTCAAGTAAATCCAGTTCCTTAATCTACTGTTAATTGTAAATTTTCTTAATTTATTGTTAAATGTAAAAGGCATATATCAATTCCAACAGATGATTATTTGAAGGGTAAGAAGGCCATGGTAATTTTCTTGCTAGGTTCTCTGTTTTTTCTTTAATGGCGAGGTTATGGGAATTTATGTGTATTATCCAGGTAAACTGCTGTTTAAGTTGGACTCCTTTATATGTACTCCTGTAGCATACATATATTAGAGTGTAATAAACTACCTTGAATTTGAACACATAAATGTTTAGAGGACAAGAGAGAAAGGAGAAGGAAGTAAATGCTGGCATAAAAGTCCACAAAAACATGTATCAAGGAGAAAAGCTCAGATCTTCCGAATGTGATACCTTATCTATAGCCTCTTGCAGAACACATGGAACTGCTTCCAGGAAAGGTTGGTTTTTTTTTTTTTTACCTGCACCAAACAAGAGTAAGAGTGCATGAATAGAAATGTCTAGGCAGGAATTTTCTTTGGGCGAGTGAAAAAAAATTTAAGCCTGGGTTTATCAGAGAACTGGTCACCTTGTCTTAAGAAAAAGATTGAAAAGTAAAATTAAGTTGGAGTTGTCTATTTCATTATAGAGAGTGATCATAAACTTGCAACAAAAGAAGCCTATTCTGACAGGTGAGATTTTCACAATAAATAGTAATCAGGGAAGATGATGAAATCATTGTGTAACGTATTGAAGCTAGGTTCTAGATGATCTAGTAAAAACTACAGTCTATTTTAAAACTACTTAAGCCTGATGTGGTGTTGTAATAATTTGTAATAATATTTAAAATTTTAATAAAGCAACTTGCCCAAGATGCCTAATTGTCCACTAAGCATCACAGAAAAGAAAATTATTTTTTCTTTTTTGTTTCTAAGCTTCAGTGATGCAGTTGGATTACACATTGTCCACAATTAAGGAACTAAAACTTTCTTATGGAAGCTAAAAGCAGACTTCGTAAGAGAAACAACAAAGGCAGTATAGCTTAGAGTAAAAAAAGGCAAATGTTGTCAATGCAGAGTAACCAAAAATATGGTACTTGTGCACAGTGTAATAATTCCAGATCTCTATCTGGAGTATTGTTAGTCACTGACCATACATACACATTCTCCATTCATTCAGAAAATGAGCCATAGATTCTATTAACATCTGCTGCTTAAGAAATAGGGAACCATATTGCAAATATTATTGGTGTTTATAATGGGCAAGTAATTAACTGGGCAAAGATAACAACTCTGAATAGTTGTTGACTTGAGCCACATGGGTAATATCTTCCTGGTAATTATGCACAGTAAAAGAAAAGAGATACTCCAATTAAAAATTTAAATCAACTAGGCTTTCTGAAATAATCTCTTCTGCCTGTCCTAAACAGAAAGTTCTCCTCTTCTTGAGAAATATGAAACATGAATTTTTACAACTGTGAAATGTTTTTACCTGATTTCTGCCTTTTCTGTCCAGTTTCTTGTCCTTTTATTTAGAGAGTGGAGCAATCGCCCTGAAAGGTAAGACTGAAAGAGCTGGTGGAGTAGCTGTTGGAGAAGAGAGATGAGGGGGAATGTAATCAAATCTTACAAAGTCATGAAAATGGTGGGTAAGGCAAATACAGCAAGTACTATTTTTGGCAAGTCCTAAAATTAGAGGCACTCACTGAACTAGTAGGAAATAACTAGTAAGAAGAGCACTTAAAAAACAAAGCCCCCTTTTTCTCTTCCCTACAAAACTGGCAGTGAACTTTTGCTTCAGTAGACTATAGAGACACACAGCATCAAGATGTTCAGAAGGGATTTTAGAAAAATCACATAAAATGATCTGTAAATGGGGATATGCCCTAAATAACATCTGTTTTCTACTGCTGGCAGTGAGAGCTGGACAAGATGGACCCTTACCCACATTCTTATAACCCTGTCCTTTTCTCAGGAATCCTGTGTTCTTGCTCATGTCTTCCAATGCACTTCTTTTCCATTGGATTTCTCTCTATCCCCTTCAGGCTCTTCGCCAGTGATGTTGTTGGGTGATGCTGTTCTTTTATCATACTCATTGTACATACATGTACTGTTTGCCTGGGTTCATCTACTCAGAAGCAACATGAGTGACTAAAAAATCTGAAGCAGATGCCTAACCTGTCTGTTACATTCTTCTGCTACAGCAGCAAAAAGAATTGGCAGTATGTGGACCTGGGATATGTGTTAGGGAAAGTGAAAATGTATATCTGCTTTCTACTGATCCCTGTTCATTATTTTCTATAATCTGCAGTCCATTTCTTCTACTTGTAAGCAGGACATTCCCTGCTGCACCTTTATTTTTTTTTTCTCCCCTGTAACATTAATGTAGTTTGAGTTTTTCTTGGTGCTCCTAGACATTGTAGAATAACTGACACAGAGATTTCAAGAAAAGCACAATTAGAGCAGGGAATATGCTTGGATAGAGTAGAATATATTTATTTAAAAAGACTTCTTTGAGTAACTGTTACATCATTAACCTCTTATCAGCACACAGTCAAAGAACTACAAGAAAACAGGTCTAGGCAACACGGTAACTTTGGTTTCTCACTAAAAAATGTTGTATGTGAGCTTAATGCTATTTGGAATAAGAAGTATTCAGGCACTGTTTACATTTTGTGACTACCTTATTAGACCTGGATTCAACAAATGATTTTTTTTTCACTGAAAATGAATTGTCAACCTGAAATAGGGTATCATTTATACTAGAAACAGGACATAGACATGCAAGATTTGGATATCTGTATAACATAAATCATGGACTTTCAGGAGAGATTGAACTGATTGCATATTGCTACTTATTTTCTTCCAGTTATACAGAAGAAAACAATTATCTTTGACTTTGACTGTCTTAGCTTAGACTGTTCCATAGTTTCCATGTGGATGTTCCATGTAGATTTTAAAATATCAACGTATCTGCTCTGTGGGAGCATTTCTAAAGGAATGTTAACACGTAACTTAAAAAGTACACTTAATAGTATTTATTTGATTTTTTTTGTCTCTTTGGATTAATATTTTAAAGACCTTAGACTGTATTTTGCATACTAAATCCCACTTAGATATTAAAATGAGACTAGTAGTTGTAATTTTGTTCTATAGCTTCTCAGCAGTGAGCATGAAATTCCCTTAAGAGAAAAATGTCTTTCTTAGACAGTTATTATCTCAAAAAGGAAGATGGCTCATGGTTTGATCAGTGTGGGAGACAGAGGAGTAGAAACTCCTGCAATTAAAGGATGCTTTGATTTACAACCCTGGAAGAGACTAGGTCTGGCTTAATTGACAGAAATTTATGGATCTTAAGCAAAAGGATTAGAAGCCTGTGTTCCTATAGTTATAAGTAAAAATGTACACTGGGTGTTCTGGTGGAGGGTTTTAAATATAATAGTGTGATTTTATATAGTTTACGTTAAGAATGTAGATGGTATAATAGAGACATCTGTGTGTACGTGACATGAGAAGTTATTGGTCAAGACACAGCTGCATTGCAGTGAGAAGTGCCACAGGTGATAGGTCATAAATCCAAAACAAAGTGTCGTTTTAAGTGCCTATTGGATTAGAAAGTTATAAATTACAATGTAGCTCTAAATCTTATGACTTTCGCCATTATTCGGAGGTATTGTAAAATCTCACACCTCGACTGATGCATTTTGTTATTTTAAAAAATAAATCCATATAATCGCATAGCCCCATCCCTGAAAGTTATTTCCTCCGACGAGTGAACACACGGGAAATTCGACAGATCAGGAATTGCAGTAATGGGATGCATAGCACAACAGTTACTCTGTAGCATGAAGCATCTACTTGCTCTTTCAAAGAAATTGTCTTTTCCATTGCCCTGAGCTGAAAGTGCAGTGCTGATCCCTCCTCCTGGAGTAGTTTAACCTACAGTGTACACAACAATCACTCAGGCACTGCCTAATCATCTTGGGACTGAAATTTTTAAAAGGCCTACTGCCCATGCAATTGATGTTACTGAAGAGGAGATTTTGATTTTCTTCCTCTGACACCAGCCTTGACTCTCTACCAAGTTGATCTAACTCACTGAATGGTAGGGTATTTACCCATTGCTGTACTGAATTAATTCTCTAGCACCTTTTCCAGTTAGAATTTAAGTCACAGTAGCATGCAGCTGAGATGACAGAAGACAGGGAAATGACGAAGAAGTGGAATGTCTTCCCAATGGCTTCTTGTAGTATTAGTCTTGCTCAGCTTGTAGGAACCCAGAGGGCCGAGAATATTTCTCTGCCTGTTTTTAAGGGTTCTTACCCCCCTGAACAACACTGTTTTAGCTTCAAACCTTGGAAAAAATTACCAACAGTCAGACAAGAACTAGAAAATACAGTGGTGTGAATTAGGTGATAGACTACTATGTAAGATTGTCACAGGCTGAAAAGTTTAGAGGTTTTGGGCTTCTCTTTGTAGTACATAGATAAGAGTAAAAAATATCAAAATGGAGGATTGTTGTTGTTCTCTAAACCTTCTTCTCCTTCTTCTACTACTCCATATTCTGCAGTAAAAGTAGTTTGGAATGATTGGATAGAAAATCCCGCAGTTCCTAGTCGTGTTACTGAATAATTGGCAGGAAAGTGAAAATAATGTATGTTTTTAGTAACTATTGGTTAAAATATCTTTAAAAGGCTGTGTAAATCTTGATAATTAGCTCTCACTCCTACTTTTCTTCCTTCTATGCTGTACCTGGGTCACGCTAGTGGCTCTGTTCCTCTGACAAGACTTAATAAACAACTATCTGGAAGCATTGAAACTAAAGGAAAAGTCTCGGTTTATCTCTCAAACTCCTTGCAAGGACTTTCAGTAAATTCTCTCCCATCAGGAGGGACTTGATTTACAGCATGATTCAGTGTCACAGCTGAAGAGAAGGAGGTGCTTCTAAAGACTTAGAGACAGTAATACCTCAAATCCAAATAGGTATAGGCAGGGACCAGGTGTAGATAAGTATTAGTCTAAGTTGTTGATTATGGACAGGATGACCAAGAGAATCTTGCTGCTTCATTTCAGTAATCCTCAATCTTTCTGTAGTTCACTTTCCCATCATTTCCCTATATTTGCAATGATATTGTGAAGATAAAGTGACTATCTGAAAGGGCTGGGAAGGACTCTGACAATATATAATCTAGAGTTTCTGAGATGCAAGTTGTCAGGCTGAAGATGAATCATTATCAATTGCCCATAGCTAAAATAGCTATATAAAATAGCTAAAATAGCTAGATAACCATTAGACCATATATGCACATCTGATCAACTGTGTTTTATTGTAAATAAAAAGCAAAATGGTTTTACAGTGTTGCCAGTAGTTTTGCAACTGCAGTCTGGAGAACTAGCACTTAAAACAAAGCCTGATAATTTAATATTGAAGCAGTGTGCTACATACAGCCTGTGGAAATGCTGGTATTATGCTATGGTATATTCTATTGAATTGATTTCTTCATTAAACATTTAGAATCTGCAAGATATCCGTAATGTGGCAAGATTTTTTCATCTTTTGAAATTTGTTAAAAGTCCATTTTCATATCAAGTATTTAAAACACCTTGAAAGAGATGTACTATTTCAAACAAAACCAGGCTTTCAAGTGATTTCTTCAACGGTAAAGGAGGTGTAATTGCATTTGATACTCAGCTGTTTCTGATTCTTTGATTTCACTTAGTTAAGTAGGCTTCTAGGGCTCTTGCTATTGTGGATATGAACTGCTGTTTTCTCCTCATCTTTCTGACAAGTTTACATACTTATGGTTTAGTTTTAGGCAGTCCTACAGGGAGCAAGGAGTTGGATCCAATGATCTTTATGGGTGTCTTCTAACCTGAGATATTCTATGACTCTGTGATTCCATGCATGCATCCAGGATGTCACTTATCTGTCAATTATTTGTAATGAAAAAGTAAAAAAACTACAAGTCCATAATAGCAATCAACCAACTAACCACAGTAAAGGAATAACACAGCTACTTTCCTACAAATCCTCATACAGTAGCATAGGAGACGTGCATTGTAGATCACAAAAACATAAAAAGGGGAAACTAATATTTTGCAATGGGCTAAAACTTGTTAATTAAATTTAGCATAACTTAAAACTTTCAAATAGTAGGAAAAGTAAGGCTTTTTCTTCATGTATGATTAGTGAAAGCAATTTCTCTTTCCTGACAAGTAAATTTGATTCTATCACCTTTAGCTAGACTCTGAGATAATTTGCTTTTAATGTGCGTGGGTTTTGTATTGCTTGATTTTGTTTTCTGGGAGGCTAGGTTAAGGGTCAGAAATAACAGGGAGCTAGATGGCAAAAGCATGTTAAAACGAAGTGAGAATTTTAAATTGAACTCTTCGGGGTCCTTTGCAATTCTGAGTGTCACATGTCATGAACACATTTCTGTCCACAGAAACGAGAGACTCCCTGACTACAGGTAGCTGGTTTCTCAGGACTGTACTGCCAGTGCTTCCCAGCATGTGTCAGCGTGAATCCATTGGAGGGCAGCATCGTCAGGTTTTACTGGCACTGCTGGACAGTGAATTGGCATGGTGGCAGTGCAGGCAGGCATTTGTGCTTTGTGTCTGGCAGAAAGCTAGCATAAAGAGCTTGAGTTATGTTTTAAACCAGTGCAGCAAGATTCTCACCTTTAAAACGCTGACAGAACCTGTAAAAAGACATTTATGAAAGCTGGTCTGTAGAAGTGACCTAAGGTGCATCTGTCATCTGAGTGGACAAACTTGTGAGAACATCTTTACAGTGCCATCATTAGTACATTATCCTTTAAAATTAGAGTTCAGTGTAATTAGTTATTTTATTTTCAAAATTGTTGTTACAACAGTGAAATATGTTTCCTATTTTCCTTCACACCTCATTCCCTGCCCCTTCTGACAGTGACTACATTAAATATGGAGTTTGGTTGATGCTGGCAAGTGGAATCTAGTACTTTTCACTTTAAGGGTTATTGTCTGAATAATTTGTGAATTTTCTTCTGAGATCTACATGTGGTACAATAGGATGATGATGCCCTTCATACAAGCAAAAAGAGATCTTCTGTCAGTTTGGTCAGTAGGTAGCATTTGAGTTCACTTGTAGAGCTCAGAGCTTCAGGCAACTACTTTCAAATATATTCCCACTGTACCCTGTGAGTCCGTTAATACAGTTTTTATAAGTGTGGTACTGTTGGTCTGACTTTATTAAGTAAATTTAATAAAGTCATAAGAAATATCAATCTTCAAATATTTACAATCTTCAAGAGTAGGTGATATTTCTGAAGACTAATATTCTCTTTGGAAGTAGGTATAATCTACACAAATCAATTTTCTAATTTTAATTTTGGCTTTCTTAAAAATCCAAAATATAAAATGCAAACATTTTATACATTTGCATTTTGTTTATAGGTTAATATACCTTTGATTAATAAGGAATCTTTACACAGTCTGATAAAACTGTTATTTAAAGTGAATTGCATATTGACTTGAATAGCCTATAATAGTATGCTGACATTTGCTCTTAAGCTTTAAAAAGTAATAAATTTATGAATGTCTCAGGATCCTTCCAGGTGGTTTGGAAATTGCATGTTAAATCATTGAAATGGTGATTCTGAATTAATCCTACTATGCGCCCCAAATAAATGCATTAACTTAGGTGCTTGATCCCTGCTGGATTATAGATTGATTACTGGTATGCTAGATGCCATTTTAATAAGCTAAGAAATAAATCCCTCTACAGTCTTCCACAGCCTTCTGCTTGATTTATGTCAATCTTCCTATACACCTGCTTATTTTGAATTTGAAATGACAGGTGGAATCTCTGTGGGAACCGACAGCTGGTCTGAAGACCTTGCAGACGTTTCCCTTGATACAATCAGTTTGTAGCTGTGAGAATTGCAGAAGCAAGAAAATAAACAACAGAAAGAAGTTGTAACAGCTGCAAAAGTGAGGATACTGGCCAATGTTTAGCACAGAATGTGTGTACACTATAGACAACCAATAGTATAGTACGGTAGGAAAATAACAGCCAATGAACATGTAGCTAAGAAAGTGTATAAAAGAAGTGTAAATAATAAACATGCTTTTTGCCATTACTCGGGGCAGAGTGTATGTGTTTCGTGACCTTCTCAATAGTGACAAATCTCTATTCATCTTTGCAGGTGGCATCTACACAGATGAACAAACTAGATGGTGTTCCTGCTAAATAGCTAGAATGAAACATAGTCCTGTCCCTTTCTGTACTCACCCCTTTCTTTTTTTGTCAGATTTAAAAGTGCTATACTATTACCGCAGGCCTGATTCCTACGGTATATCACCGTGTCCCGCAGCTATAGGGAGGAGGAGGAGAAGAAGATCCAGCAGGCAGGAATTGTGCAGTAAGATTGATTTATTTAATTATTTTACAAACTCTTTTATAGACTTTTTTCTTCATAGTCTAATTGGACAAAGGACCAGCCACCCCTTGGGGGTGATTGGCCAAAATCCTAAAACATCCATTATCAAAATATTTTCTACTATACCATAAACAAGACTTTCCAAGGTTGCAGGTGGCTTGGTTGTTTACATTCCCTGCTACCTCTTCTATGAGAGAGAAAAGTCTCTCACGGACTTAGAAAAATAACAAGAAGATCCTCACTAACAGCATTTTTGTACCTACAATTCCCCCTTTTTGTTTTATAAGATAACAACCCTACTATTAATCCTAAATAGAAATCTACATCAGTTATTAATTCTAAAAATGTCCTTAAGGCTTTAACTATCTGACTCCATAACAAGAAATTCAAAATTCAGTCTCTGCTTGTGGAAGGACCATCCCAATCTCTCCTTGTAGAAGGACCATCTGCCTGATGGTTGACATCCTGGTCATCATCAGAAGAGTCATTAGGCTGATGATCTACATTCTGGTCGCCATTTGGATGGTTGGCGTTCTGGTTATCATTTGGAGGTTGCCTGTTTTGCCTCTGGTGCCGCAGGTCAGAGCGAACGCATTTTGAAGGTAGCCACCGTACTCCAGTATCTGTGGAAACGCAAGCATACCCACGACCCCAAACGTTAAGCTCATGCGGGCCTTCCCACTGGTTAGTGAGCAAATTCCGTACCCAGACTTTTGCCCGGGGCAGCTGTCTGTCGCCTGCAGACTGCAATGAGAGAAAATGATTCAGAATAACAGGATTATTTGAAGTTTGTGGTACTGTAAGGTGATTAATTGTATACAAAGCTTTTGCTAGTCGGCTCTGCGGGGTTTCTCCATGCATTCCCCTTTTCTGTTTGTCCAAAACACGCTTCAAGGTACCATGAGCGCGTTCGACAATGGCTTGGCCAGTAGGAGAATGTGGGATACCAAAGGTATGGTCTACACCCCATAGGTGTAAAAACTGCTGCGTTTTCTCCGAGGCGTGGGCAGGACCATTATCGGTTTTCACAGAAGCTGGCACGCCCAGGACTGAGAAAGCCAATTTCCAATGGGCAATGACATCACGGCCCTTCTCTCCAGTGTGAGCAGTAGCCCACATAGCCGAGGAGAAAGTGTCAATAGACACGTGCACATATTTCAGCCGACCAAATTCTGGGATGTGAGTTACATCCGTTTGCCAAATCTGCAAGGCTTTTAGCCCTCTGGCGTTTACCCCTGCTGGCAAAGGCGCAGCGAGTCCGTGACAGTCAGCACAAGCGCTGACAATGTCGCGCGCCTCGGTTGGCGTTAAATGGAACTGCTTCTGCAGGGTATGTGCACTTTGATGGAAGAAACCGTGCGATGCCTTGGCTTGTGCAATTTTGTCAGGCTGAGGCCCTACCCACGCAGGGTTGGCCAGCATGTCAGCCCTGGCATTGCCTTCTGTTAGAAACCCTGGTAAATTGATGTGGCTTCGAATGTGCAGAATGTAACACGGATGCACTCGAGCCTGAATCGCAGACCACAACGTTTGCAACAGTGAAAACAGAGCCGCATTGTTCACCTCCTTCAGAAGTGAACAATCTAAGCGTTGAGTTATATCTGCTACATAAGCAGAGTCAGTAACCAAATTCAAAGGTTCCTGTGAGAATCGCTGAAAAGCCATGGTAACAGCCCTTAATTCAACCAACTGAGCAGAGCCTGACTCGTGTTCCTTCAGCACCTGCCATTCCGATCCCTCCTTCCAGGTAACAATGGCTTTCCCAGTTTTCCCTGAACCATCCGTAAAGACGGTGGGTCCTTGCACCGGCACTCGGCTATTTCTCGGCCGCAAGGAAAGTACGGTCGATTTTGCCAGCTGCAGTAATTTATGGCTGGGCAGATGGTAAGTGATCTGCCCTGAAAAGTTTTGCAGCGCGCTTTGCAAAGGAGCACTATGGATGAGGCTCCACTCAAAGTATTCCTTTGAGATCGGAATGACAATTACTGCAGGATCCGCAGCCATCAGTTGCAAACACCGTTGACGGCATTTGATTATCAGAGAAGCGACCAATTCAAACACTGTGGTCACCGTCCTTTTTGGCTGGTGAGGCAAAAAGACCCATTCTAGGATATGCAAAGGATCAGGCCATTGTGCATTCCACTGGCCAATGATACCTGTAGGATGGAGGTCTGGAATAGTAATGTAAACAGTGATAGCAATGGAGGGATCCACTCGATAAACCTGACGAGCAGAAACAGCCCGTTGGACCTCCTGCAGCGCTTGCTGCGCTTCCGGAGTCAACTCCCGAGGTGAATTCAGACCAGGGTCCCCTTTTAATAAATTAAAAAGAGGGGAAAGCTGCTCTGCAGTTAGACCTAAATAAGGTCGTAACCAATTGATGACACCCAACAGCTTTTGAGCATCATTCAAGGTTTTAATCGAATCCGGGAATTGCACCTCTTGGCGTTGGATAATTTGGTCCAAAATTCTCACTCCTAAATATTTCCAAGGAGGATGCTGTTGAACTTTCTCCAGAGCTACCTCTAATTCATAGGCATGCAGAGCAGTGAGCAGCTGAGGCTGTATTCTCAGCAGCTCGTCCCGAGTGGATGCTGCCACCAGGATATCATCCATGTAGTGGTAGCAGCGTGCATCAGGAAACTGCTTGCGAACTCCGGCTAAAGCTTGGGCGACATACCACTGACAGATAATTGGGCTGTTCCTCATCCCTTGAGGGAGGACCTTCCATTGGTATCTCTTAGCAGGTTCAGCATTGTTAATGGCAGGCACAGTAAAGGCAAATTTTGGTTTGTCATCAGGATGCAAAGGAATTGTGAAAAAACAATCCTTTAAATCAATGATCAGGATGTCCCACCCCGTAGGAATCATGGTGGGAGAGGGCATGCCAGGTTGCAATGCCCCCATACCTTCCATTACTGCATTAACTTTCCGGAGGTCCTGCAATAACCTCCATTTCCCTGATTTCTTCTTAATTACGAAAACAGGAGTGTTCCAAGGGCTAGTAGAAGGTTCAAGGTGCCCCTGTTGCAACTGTTCCTGAACCAGCTGATGAAGGGTGTCTAACTTCTCTTTTGGTAGGGGCCACTGCGGCTCAAAGACTGGTGTGTCAGTCAACCACCGCAAAGGCAGTGTAGGATGCTGTGCGCCCTTACACACAGTGACCCCTGCTAAAAATTTGTCCCAATCCGTACACCCCAAGCTGCCAACACATCCCGCCCCCAAAGGTTAAGGGAAGTGGTAGCAACATAAGGCCTGATTGTAGCTGTGTGCCCCTCTGAGTCCTTCACCACCACAAGCCGTTCGCTTAGATAGCTCTGTGTGGATCCTCCTAATCCTGCGATGGCCGATCCCACCGGGGCTAAAGGCCATGAGGGAGGCCACGCAGAGAAGGAGATGATAGTTACATCAGCACCCGTATCAATCAAACCTCGAAGCTGAATCCGGGGCAGACGGGCGTTCGGCAGGATCAGGGTACATGTCATCTGTAGCCTTTGGTCAGAGATGTCTGCAGTCCAGAAGGCCTGCGGAAGTCCCATAGATCCACTGCCGTTATCTTCGTGAGTTTGTTGCTCTATCCTGGGGACACAAGACTTAAAAGGCACCAATTTAGCAAGGCAGGTCTTTTCAGGAATAGTTACAGGGGGTTTTTGCGTGGAGACCATAGCGCAAATCTGACCTTTAAAGTCAGCATCAATAACTCCTGAGTGCACTAAGATTCCTTGATGGGCAACATCAGGTTTTCCCACCAGCATCGCACTGGATCCCTGGGCTAAGGGTCCATATGCATCCAAGGGAACCTTGTAAATACCGCTGGAGTCTAAGACGACTGCAGCTGTGGTGTGGACGTCAAACCCATCTGATCCGTGGGTGCCGTCTGATCCCTGGGTGCTGTCTCTAGGGTGGCTGGGTAGGCCTGTGCCTGTACCTGTGCCACTCTCTGGGGGAGTGACTGCATCGGAGAGCAATTCCCCCTCCTTGCACCCCGGCGGAAGTTTCCCGACAAAGGCTGACCATTGGCATGAGTCCGGGATCTACAGTAGCCCGTGCAATGCCCTGGCCTGCCACACCTTTTGCACTGGGGGATCGGTGTGTTCTCTTTTTGGCTAGGCTTAGGCCGCTTCCGTTTCTTCACCTGTTTTGGTTGCTTTGGTTCACGACCAGAAGATGTGTGAACAGGCTGCAGGAACGCAGCCAAAGCAGACCTTCTCTGGTTCCCAGATCCCACCTTAGCGCAGGCTTCGACCATGTCTGTTACCTCAGGATCCCCTGGTAAGGCATCTATGATTTTTCTGCACTCCTCGTTTGCATTATCTCTCACTAACTGCCTTAACAACAACTGTCTTAACCCGTCATCTTCAACCTGCTTCTCGAGAGAAGCAGCAACTTTCTCTACAAAAGAAAGGAATGACTCTGATTTTCCTTGAACTATTTCAGTATATCGCTTTCTGGGTGCTGACAACTCTATGGTTTTCAACAGGGCAGCCATGCCGACCTGTTGTGCTTGCTGCAGGATGCTAGAGGGCAAGTTACCCTGTAGACTGGGATCAGAGAAGGGACCAGTCCCCATCAAAGCATCCACTCCTGCTGTCTGTCTAGAATCAGCAGCAGGGAGCTGCAAATTTGCTAATGCAGTCTTGTTGGCCAGCTTTCTCCAGGTTGTTTCAAAAACTGTAAATTGTACAGGTTGAAATAGAATTTGACCTAAATGTCTGATATCAAATGGAGAAAGCAAATCTGTATTTATCACCCTTATTATCTGCATAACCTCAGCAGAACCTAGCCCATATTGTGCCACCTTGGATTGGAGGTCCTGGGTAACTTTCCAAGCAATTACCTCATGCTTGTCATGCTCTCCTGAATCTGGGAGAGCCTTATACACTGGGAAAGCTCGGATCTCTTTTGGGGAACCAGTACCATCCTGAACGTCGGGCACAGCCTGCGGATGGAGTGTAACAGCTCCTCGGTTACCCCCAGAATCCTCAGATCTATTTGGCATTCCAAGGATTTCTAATAACCTCCAGTCACCCTCCCCCAATGCTTGCACCTTAAGAGACTCTAGGAAGCGATTATGATGCGTCGGACGCACTGTTACCGTGCAGTCCAGAAAGGTCCAGGGGCGAGACCGGCGCAGCCTTTTTCTTTGCTGCGCGGCTACAGCCGCCTGACGACCTGGGGCCAGAACCTCATCTGCCTCACTGCCTGACGAGGAATCATCAGGCAAAGGCAACTTTGGGGTGCTGGGAGGGAACAGAAATGTACGGGGAGGTGAGGCACTTTGGCTAAGTTCGCCAGAGCCAGAACAGACAGGACAGACTGCAGCTGGCTGCGCGGCAGTTTGTACAGCAGTCTCTTTACGGGAGGCCGTCTCGGCCAGATCCGACCGAGTCGGTACTGAAGCTGCAGCCGACTCTGGAGCTACGACTGCGCCCGGCGCCGCGGCCGGCACCACGGCCGTCTCCCGCACAGCAGCCACGTTCGGCGCGGCTGCCGCTTCCGCTGCTGTTTCGCGCTCCCCGGACGCGCTCGGCACCGCTGTCTCTGGCCCGTGCTCTGCGGACGCGCCCGGCGCCGCTGCCGGTCCGTTCTCTGCGGGCTCTCCCGGCGCCGCCCCCTCTGCCCGCCGCTGCGCAGCCGCCGCCGCTTCCGCGTTTTCCCACGGCAGCGCTGTTCCCGGTTTCGCCGCCGGCTGCGCCGTTTCTTGGCTCGGAGCTGTGTCTCCCGCTTCTGGCAGGGGGGGCGCTGGCGCCGCTTGCGGCGCGGGCTCGGGCATTCGCCGCTCTAACAGGCTGAGCAAGTCCCCCATCCTTCGGGATAGGTTTGGTAGCTCTGCCAGAAAGGGCAAATGCTGCATAAAAGGGTCCATGGTTCGGTTCTGTGACTGCGCAGAACAGTCCAGCGCCAGGGAGGGCAGCGGAGTACAGCCAGGCAGTTCCGGGGGGGGCACGCCCGGCGCTACTCCCGCTAAGTTAGATCCAGGTGCATACGGAACCGAACTAGGACGCTCTCTGGGCGTCCAGTTGGCTAAGCCGCTGATCTGCGGCCCTGGATAAGCCGTGGCTGCCGTCCAGCCGAACGGCAAGGCAGGCTGTGCGCCCTGCCTCTGCCCTGACCCCCCCACCTCTGGCAGCGCAGGGTTCCTGGGGGCTGCGGAGTCCTGAGACTGTGCAGGGTGAGCCGGCGCAGGCTCTGCCTGTGGAGCCGGGGGGGTTATTCCGAATCCACCATCACTTGCCCCAGAAGCCCAGTCAGCGGGGCCCCCCTCGGACATTCCTCTGTCACTCATCACCGAGACAGGCGATCCAGCCCTGCTATCACAGTCAAGGGCTGTCAGCAGAAAAAATAAGGAACGCCAGGTTTTGTATAATTCTAACGCTGCCGGCTCCCCAGTCGGGAGCTCGTGTCGGACAGCAGAGCCGAGTTCCTGCCATAAGGCAAAGTCCAAGGCACTATCTCTGTCCATGGAAATCCCTTTTAAAGTAGCCCAGTCTAATAATTCCCGAACTGAGTTTTCAGGAATGGAGGTGCGCAATATGCTAAACACACCTTTCCAGACCAGTACGACAGGGTCATTCTGTGAGCCGCTGTTCGCCATTCCTCAGTTCTGTCGGACCTCCCGGTCCCGGGGGGGAAAAGGAACAGCGTACCTCTACAGGAATTCGGCTTGGCTCGCAGCAGCAGGACATGTCAGAGAGTGCAGATCACGTCGGGCAGCACCAAATATTACCGCAGGCCTGGTTCCTACGGTATATCACCGTGTCCCGCAGCTATAGAGAGGAGGAGGAGAAGAAGATCCAGCAGGCAGGAATTGTGCAGCAAGATTGATTTATTTAATTATTTTACAAACTCTTTTATAGACTTTTTTCTTCATAGTCTAATTGGACAAAGGACCAGCCACCCCTTGGGGGTGATTGGCCAAAATCCTAAAACATCCATTATCAAAATATTTTCTACTATACCATAAACAAGACTTTCCAAGGTTGCAGGTGGCTTGGTTGTTTACATTCCCTGCTACCTCTTCTGTGAGAGAGAAAAGTCTCTCACGGACTTAGAAAAATAACAAGAAGATCCTCACTAACAGCATTTTTGTACCTACACTATACTAAAATAATTTGACGTCCTTGTAAAGAACTAAATGTTAAATGACATTAGTGTGTACCTAAGGAAAAACTGACATTAAAATGTAGATAAAATGACTCTCAAAAGGAAGAGAGTCAATGATGGCAAGAACTTTAGAACTCCTCATTTTCTAAGTATCACTCTTTCTTTATTTTTAACAATACTGATACCATTCTTGCAATAAGGTTTAAGGGTTAACCAATTATCTATTACTACATCTCTCCTTCCCTGACCATCTAGCTGTGTCTCCACTTATGGAGCTATCTAAGCGCAAGGAAGACCCACATGTCTTATCTAAATGAAAATATATTTGGGTTTATAACTTATATCATGTCTGCATTGATGAGATTCACTTCTTATTTTACTGCCTGAGCTGTGCTCTAAGCATTTTGTGCAGATGCCTAGAATCCTCGTCTGGTCAGCTGGGAGCTTTTTTCACTGCGTTTTGTGCCACTGATTTGCTATTATTTTAACTGTGTGTTGCTGGTGTGCCATTAGATTAGAACATTAGAACATTAGAACATTAGATTAGAAATTAGAACATTCCTGAGTTTTGGAAGTTCTGGACCATTACTGGGAATTTATTTTGTCTCAAACAGAAATACATGAGACAAAACTATTGTTTTCTATGGCAAGCTTTTAAAAGTTGTGCTGCTCTGCTGATAACACAATGTTGTATCTTCTTCTAGGGATGCTTTTGGACTGACAGATCATTCGAGCTGCCTTCTCTTCTGCTGGTCATTGAGCCATTCTTGCTGCCAGCTCTGCGCCTATGCCCACTCAAGACCTTGTACATCTTTGGCCATCTTTGGCTCACATAAGCATTATTATAATTGCTTTGTTTGTATTAACTACTCAAAGTAACATGTAGCATAGGTTTTAGTTTGACTGCTATTTTTGAAAAGAGCAAACTTCACATCTCGTGTGTTTTCTTCATCTAAAACTGCAATTTTTCTTCCCACTGTTTTCTCTATCAACAAACTGTGCTTAATTAGAGTACTTTAAAAAAGGTAGCATGACAAGCTGTATCAGTTTTAATGTAGAATTTGAAAAACTCAAAACCAACTACCTTTTATTTGATGCTGAAAAATTTGAGATTTTGGTAGAATTTGTGGCTTACTTCTGCATAGTTCCTGCAACACACCATTATTACCCATAAACAGGTTGAAAGTCTGTGGGTAAGAATCAGAGACTGATGGAACAAAGGGAACCTCATGGCTGGTGTCTATTACAGGCTGCCTGATGAAGGGGAGCCTGTTGACAAAGCCTTCCTGCTCCAGGCTTTGTCCGGAGGCATTGTGTTCACAGCCTCTTGTTCTGCTGGAGGACTTCAGCTATTCCAACTACTGGGAAAGTAGTACAGGCAGCTGCAGAGAATCTAGGAGACTCCTGGAATCCATGGACTTTTTGTCGCAGGTAATAGACAACCCTATCAGAGGGGATGCCATGTATCTGTTGGTCACCAACACCAACACAAGCAAGCTACTTGGAGACATCAGGATTGGAGGCAGGCTGGGCTGCAGTGATCCTGCACTGATGGAGTTTGCAGTCCTGAGAGATGTAGGAAAGTTAAGGAGTGAAGTTAGATCCCTCACCTTCAGGAAAGAAAACTTTCAGCTCTTCAAAGAGATAGTCGATAGGATGCTCTGGAAAACTGCCCTCAAGGACAAGGGGGTGGAACAGAGCTGGCAGATTTTTAAGGAAGTCTTCAATAGAATGCAAGAGATATCAATCCCCAAGAGCAAGACATTGGGAAAGGAAGGCAAGAGACCGGCATGGCTGAGTTGGGACCTCCTGGTAAAACTAAAGGGAAAGAAGAAATGCACAAGCAGTTGAAGCAAGGACAAGTGACCTGGGAAGAGTATAGAGATGTTTAGGGATGGGATGAGGAAGGCCATGATGAAGCTGGAACTGAACCTGGCAAGGAACACAATAAGAGGAAGGGCTTTCTACAGGTGTGTTGACTGGAAGAGGACAGTCAAAAAAGGTAACAACTGATGAGGAACAGCCCTTTTGCCTCAGTCTTCAATTATGATCTCTCAAGTCAATGAAGAGCACGATGGGAACTGGGGTAGCAAAGTCCCTCCTGCTGTAAAAGAAGATCAGGTTTGTGGGCCCCTGAGGAACCTGAATGTACATAAGTGTGTGGGACCTGAATAAGATGCATCTGAGAGACCCGAAGGAACTGGCTCATGTAGTGCTAGTCATGGCAGTCAGGTGAAGTTCCAGGTGACTGGAAAAAGGGTAACATTGTACACTTCTTTAAAAGGATAGAAAGGAGCACCCTGGGAACGACCAACCTGTCAGTCTCACCTCTACGCCTGGGAAGATCATGAAGAAGCTATGTTTATGCACATGGAGAACAGAAAGGTGATCCAAGATAGCCAGAATGGTTTCACCAAGGGCAAGACCTGCTGGATCAACCTGGTGGTCTTCTATGACGGAGTGACTACATTAAAGGACAAGGGAAGAGTTACAAATGCCATATATCTGAACTTCTTTAAAGCCTTTGGCACAGTCCCCTGTCAGGAGCCAGACAGCAACAGAAGCTGTGCCGATCTTCTAGCCTCGGTTCAGCGGAAACCATGGGCCAGATAAAACTCAAGGCAAGAACAAGAAGCAAAGATGGAATGAAGAGGATGCCATGACCTGACCACTTTGGCATAAAGAAGATGTGGACAAGGTCACCGCTGGCGCAAGGGGATGTCTTCAAGGACTTGATAATGTTGCTATGGGAACAGGGGCAAAGGAAGTTTAAGTAGAGGAATTCGTCCAGAAGTTAGAGAGCCATAAATGCTGGTGATTTCTGTAATAAACTGGCCTTGCTTGTTGCTTTACTACCATCCAGCAGGGTCCGTGTCTTTTTTCTCAATCTCTGCAAATGATGTACCCATGTGAGGAGGAGTACGACAAACCACTTACCTGGCACTCGGTGGAGACACCCCGCAGAACTTAAGTGTCCATTGCAAGGAAACGGGAAGTTCACCTGACATTAATCCCTTCAGGTTTTGAAGGTGAGATGTGGGGAACATGGGCAGTAATATGTCCTCAGAAGACAAGCATGTTTATGACCTGTCATGGGTTAGCAAAGCATAGTCCTGGAACTGATGTTCTTGCAAAGGGGTACTTACAACTCCTCTATGACCTGACAGAACCGATCAGCTGACCAGTTTGAATATGGGCAATTTTGTAAGCCACTTAAAATTTTGACCACCTCTGTGGTCCACACTTAAGAATAGACAAACCCTGGGCAGAGCTCTGTCTCGTTTCCGGTGCTGGGACAGGTAGCTGTGGGGCCCCTTACAGGGGTCCAGGGGGCCCAGCCCAGGCCCTGCTTGGGCCAGGCCGGGCTGGAGCACAGCCATCCTGGAGCCGATGGGCCCTGTTCCACCCACGGATCACTCCCCCTCCCCCCCCCCCCCCCCCCCCAGTCCCTGCTATGTGCAGACGGAGCGGCCCGGCTCCCCCTCTCCAGTGGAGCCAAGGTTCAGCTGAAGCTGCACCGCTGCCCGGCAAAGATCATGTGACCAACAGCGATAAGCGAATTCCAGCTGCAGGGCCTAGGTGAGATTAACCCTTTTAGTGCTGTGAAGAGCTGAAAACCTGAGGGAGAAGAAAGAGGAGATGCTTAAAGCTGAAATTCTGTTGTAAAGCTATGATATATCAGTACCGGTTGTAATTTCATGAAGGCATGGGGGGTGGAGTGTTCAACTTGTACTTGTGAGCAAAAGCACTTGCACTGAGATAAGCAGATGCTGACGCAGCTGTAATTTCATGAGAAGTTTGAACAGGGAGAGATGGAAGCGATGAGGACTTTTGCTCCAAATGGGAAAGGAGAAAACCTCAGTTCCTAGAGATGCTCCCAGAGATAGTCCTAAAGATGAAGATGAGGAGGACCCTTTGCTCCCAGGGAAGGAGGAGGGCCTCTATTCCTAGAGATGAAAATGCTCCCAGAGATGGATGAAGAGAACTTTTGTTTCTGAACGGCTCAACCTTAAAAATATACCCCAGTGGCCCAAGATTGGACCCTCGAAAGCAGTTGCAGGAAAAGCTGCAAGTCCTGGGAGGGGGACTCTCACATGATGCAAGCAGAGAACCAACCTGGGCGGCTAGCTCGTGATAATTTCTCCATAGCATGGGCAAGACAGATTCCTCTTCCTAAATGAACTGAACAAGGCTATTATGGAAGTGGTAAACAGACTGAACATCTCAAGGGCTGTCTTTTTAAATTGTCAGTGGGAGAAGGGAAAAAGGTGGGGGGAGGAGAAGTGTTCTGCAGGTGTGGTATGATTTTTTTTTTTTCTCTTTTCTTTTTTCCTTATTTTAGGTCTGTTAATAAACTTCTTTATATTCTTTCAAGTTTGGTGCCTGCTTTGCTTTTCTCCTAATTCTTATCTCCCAGAAAGTAAATAGTAATGAGACCAAACCACTACACTAAATTGGTGTTACAATTTACAAACCGGTTACAAACCGAACCCGCTACATGATCTTATGTCTAAACTTTTGGAGAAGCAAGGCAGATCTGTTGCTTCTCCCTTCCTTAAGTTGATCCTACGCTGGGCGGAATCACATGTTAAAGGGTTAAGCCCTGCCACAGGATTTTCAGTGGAACTATGGAATGAAGTGGGGATGAAACTTTGGGATAAAGCGACTAAGGGTGATAAATTAGTAGCTGATTTGTTACCTGTCTGGCGAGCTATCTTGGAAACCCTTAGAGCTCAGGAGGCTGCCAGGGAAGAATTGGCTGCTGCTGCTGGCTCTGGCTGCAGCTCCGCCGTGCTGCCCGCTGTTTTACCTGCCAAGCTGCTTGCTACCGCTGGCTCTGCCATGCCACCCACCACGCCACGGCCCCCCACTGCAGCCCCTCTGGCAATTCAGACCCCCTGCCAAAGCACAGAAGGAGAGGCTTTGCATTCTTTTGTGCCTCCACCACCCATGGAGCTGCAAGCTGCCAGCGGTCCAGCACAGGGTCTCACAATGCAATTTGCTGCTTCTGATGGGGACTTGGAATTTGACAATGATCTCTTTGATCCCAGACCTTCAGACACTGAAAAGAAGCCTAATTCTTATCTCCCTATTCCCATCACAATTGGCGTAAACTTTGCCAAAAGGCCTTAGAATCATGGTGGTTTGATATCACTCAAGCCATAGTGGCACCCGTGATTTATCACGGTCAGAGACAGCCTGCCTGGGAAAGTTTGCCTTTTTCAGTTATTAAGGAATTAAGACAAACGTAACAGAGTATGGTGTTTGTTCTCCTTATTTTACTAATATGGTTTCTACCATGCTCAATTCTTATGTTATGGCTCCCCACAGTTTAAAATTGCCTTCTCAGCTGCTGCTTGCACCTACACAATATGCACTGTGGGAGGCAGGGTGG
This sequence comes from Corvus hawaiiensis, assembly GCF_020740725.1. NCBI lineage: Eukaryota > Metazoa > Chordata > Aves > Passeriformes > Corvidae > Corvus > Corvus hawaiiensis. The sequence goes on along the minus strand of NC_063255.1, from coordinate 74,531,864 downwards.
AGGCAGTTGTTAGAAGCTAGATGGTTAATTTATACGGGGAATGCAAATCAACAGCTTGCAGCTCTAACCCTTGACCACCTCATGGGAATGGGCCAGCATTCTCAGCCAGAGGCTCAAGCATGGGGGATCCTGCATGAAGCTTTGGACAATATTAGGAATGATGCATACTGCGCTTTTATGAAAGTCCCAGATGCCAGTAAACCACAAAAGGTTTTCATATCCACAACCCAAGGGGCAAAACAGCCTTTTACACAGTTCATCGACAGACTTCGTGAGGCCTTAGATAAACAGGTGGCCCATCAAGAAGCTCGCAATATTATTCTTTTAAAATTAAAGTGGACAATGCTAACTTGAACTGCCAAAGAGTTTTAAAGCCACTTAAAGACCCTGCAATTGAATAAATGGTGGAAGCTTGTAATCGTATTGGAACGGTTGAACACAAATATGAAGCCATGGCTGCTGCCTTTGCTGCCCTTAAGGTAGCTCCTCATCCCACAGGACAGACTTGTTTTGGTTGTGGAAAACTGGGCCACCTTAAGAAAGACTGCCATGCCTTAAAAGGAGCGAAGTCCAAAAAGCCCAGAGTGTGCCCATGCTGCCATAAAGGGCGGTACTACGCTAACCAGTGTTGCCCTAAATATGATACTGACAGCAAACCAATTCCGGGAAACGCAAGCATGGGCCGGTGCTGCATGCAGACACAAATCCCTCAGCTGACCCCCCCAGCAGCAGTGGGAGTGTTTCAGCCCTGCAACCAGCCACCTCCAGTAGCTCTGGTTTGGATCTTGCAACTGCTTGTACAGTAACTATTTTAGACTCCTCCATCCATCTGATTCCCATAGAGGTTAATGGACCTTTAGGACAAGGACGGAGTGTGCTGCTTTTAGGGCGTTCCTCAACTACTTCAATGGGACTGTTTGTACTTCCAGGTGTAATTGATGCAGACTTTTTGGGAGAAATCAAGATCATGGTCTGGACTCCCTTCTTCCCATGTACTGTACCCTAAGGTTCTAAAATTGCTCAATTAATATTTTTTACAGCATCAATGTCTACTAACACAGTGCAAAAACAAAGCACGGAAGAGGGCTTGGATCCACAGGAGTACCTCAAATCTTTGGGCTCAGGAGTCACCTGTTCAGCATCCCATTCGTAAATGTAAATTATCCTGGCAGGAACAGCATGTCACATTCACAGGTATTATTGATATAGGACCTGATGTTACAGTCATTTCTCAAGCTAAATGGCCCCCTAGGTGGCCACTTACTGCAGTTCTCCAAGCACTCACTGGTACTGGAGGGAGCAGTGCCAGCTTTCAAAGTAAAGGTTTTATTTAAATTATAGGTCCTGAGGGACATACTGCTACCATCAAGCCTTTTGTTTTGCAAATTTCCATGGTGTTATGGGGCCATGACATGCTTTCCCAAATGGGAGTCAGAATTGGATCTAATTTTTAGTAGGGGTCACTGATTTGTGCACTACCTTAAAGCTGGTCTGGAAAACTAAAAACCCAATATGGGTTCCTCACTGGCTCCTACAAACTGAAAAACTGTGCGCTTTACAAAATCCTGTTAAAGAACAACTACAGGCAGGACGTATTGGCCCCTCCACAAGCCCTTGGAATTCTCCTGTATTTGTCATTCAGAAAAAGAGTGGTAAGTGGTTTTGCTTGATGATCTCAGAAAAATAAATGTAGTCATGGAAGATATGGGGGCCCTGCAGGCTGGACTCCCATCACCTACCGTGATTCCTCGAAACTGGCACTTGACAATCATTGATTTAAAAGACTGCTTTTTTACAATTCCTCTGCACCCAGAAGATGCACTGAAATTTGCCTTTTCTGTGCCCAGTTTAAACATGCAAGAGCCTCTGCAAAGATACCACTGGGTGGTTTTACCCCAAGTGATGAAGAACAGTCCCACAATTTGTCAGTGGTTTGCCACACGGGCCCTTAGCCCAGTGTAGCAGGAAAAGTCTCATGTATTCCTATATCACGATATGTGATATTCTCATTGCAGCTGAAAAACAAGGTAACACGAAGGAAACCTTGTCCCTTGCCACAGAAGCTGTAAAAGGTGCAGGATTGCAAATAGCTCAAGACAAGATTCAGCAGATGCCTCTATGGCAATATTTAGGTTGGCATATTAGATCCCAAACCATACAGCCACAGCAATTACAAATTCAAAACAAAATTTCTAAATTACATGGAGCACAAAAGCTATTAGGAGCTATTAATTGGGTGACAGCCTTGCTGGGAATCACAAATTCAGATTTAGCTCCCCTTTTTGCATTGCTAAAAGGAGAGCCTGACTTGTCTTCTCCAAGACATTTAAATTATGAAGCACAATTGGCCTTGCAAAAGGTAGCAGATGCCATTGCCCATTGACAAGCATCACAATGGGCACCTGATCTTCTATTTTCACTGATTCTTTTGAATTCTTTATGACAGCCACATGCCTTGCTGTACCAATGAGATCCTTATACAGTTGACCCTTTGCTTATCATTGAATGAATTTTTCTACCTCACCAGATGACAAAGTGTCTTGGTTTGAAACACAGGTGTCTGCTAAGGAAGGCAGAAGCCTCCCTTGGAATAGCAGATGCAACCCCCCTTCCCTCCGAGCTATTATAATTTTGAAATCAAGGAGGCTTTTAGGCAAAGATGTGGGAAATAGGAATAACAGTTCTTTACTATTATATATCTATATGTGTATAACCAGTCAAACAAACAACAATAACTCTGGCAGTAACAGCAAACAAACACAAACCCAGTGCCAGCCTTCTCGGCTGTCGGGCCCTTTCCCCTCGGGTGCAGTTCCGCTCGCAGCCGGCAGGGGCGCTGGCGGCTCCCGGTGAGCAGGGCAGGTGCGATGGTTCCCCCGCGGCTGCAGGGGGCGCTCCGGAGCGAGCTCGGGGAGCACGCGGCAATGGCGGCCTGGGATCCCGGGAAGGGATGGGACAAAGGCTTCACAAACCCCTGGGCAGCCGATCCCGGTGTCCGGCCAGACCCTTGGGAACAGCAGGCTGGAACGGCAGGCTGGAACAGCAGACTGGAACAGCAGGGACGAGCACAAATCCCAGATGGCAGATGAGGTGTATCTAAACGGAGAACCACCCCCCCCCCCCCCCGCCCAGGGGTCAGGGCAGGCAGGGAGAGCACACCTACAATGTAGCGAAGGCTCGAAGCAGCAGCGGGCCAGGACAGCCACATCCCGGCTCCTAGCGGGGCGGGGAAGGCAGGCTTTGGGATCTCGGAGCTGCTCCGGCAGAAAGAAAAACAGCCGAAGAGCAAGCAGCTTCTCTCTCTCTGAATGCCGAGACCCACTGCCCACACACCCAGGTGAAACAGAAAGAGCAGCCAGGTCCTTTGTTCTTCTTAAATATTCGGCCATTTGTTCCCCTAGCAACATGTATAGGGGGAAAATTCCTTTAATAGAAAAAAAACTGGGACTAAACTAAAACCCCAACACAAAGACAATTGTTACTCAACATGAAATGTTTGCACAGCTTATCATTAAGGCACGTCAGAGACTGCAAATGTTGGCAGGTTGTGATTTTGAACAAATTTGTGTACCTATAACTACTGTTTACTTAGATCGGCTTTTGCAGACATCAGGACCTTTTCAGACTGGAGTGAAAAATCTCTATATTACTGATTACATCTAAGAGGAAATACATCCCCCTGCAAGAACTGTGAAAAATAGTCCTATCTAATTGTAGAGGGATTCCTTGTGGAACAGGGGCATATGATACCCCAGGAAAGTCTGGCCAACCCAGGGTTACTGTGGAAAAACCCCTGAACTGGCCCCTGGCTGCAGGCAGGCCTGGAAGAAATCTGGTAGCAGGCAGCCTTGAAAATCCTTGGCAAAGGTATACGCTGGTTGGCTCCCCTGCTGCTTAGAGGCTGTCTCGTGGGAATAGGGCATGAATCTTTGCAAAGTAGATATAAGCTGGTGTAAGTAAACAATAAAGTGGAGCACGATGCTCAAATCGTATCATTGTTCGTGTCGTTACTCTGGCCAGCTCCCTGCACTCAGGACCACCCCCCCCCCCCCCCCGCTAAATTTAATTCCATCTGTGGGTGCAGATGAAATGATTTGAATCTGTAATGAACAGAAATGCTATACGTAGCAGGATCACTGCTTTCAGTCTTATTTTCAAAATGCCAAAGAAGAGAGGGAAAGTGGTGTAAGTGTGAATGTCTTTAAGGAATCTCATGTCGGGTTACTGTCCAGGATATGTTCTATGCTCCAAATACCTCTGAATGTCTGGGGTTAGTGTATAGGTGTTTTCAAGCAATCCAGCCAAATATTACTTCATAAACATTCTAGGAAAAAACAGAAACAAATCCAGAATTTGAAGTGAGATCTCTAAGCACCATGAGTTATTGTCATGTATTATATTAGTTGCTGCTGCCTTGTGGAGACATGTCCACTAGGAACTAAATTAGTGTCAGAATCTTATTTCTGCATGGGTCAATATGTACAGATAACATTTCCTCAATCTAAACTTGTGCTGTATTCAGAAGACTTCTGTTTCCTGAATTAATTAATTACAGAAGCAGTGTAATCACTCAGACCTAAGATACCTTAGAGTAATTGAAAGTTCCTCACAAATGATGCTTTTGAGTACCTCTGTGCTGTAAGCAATACCTGTTGTAAATTCACTATTACAACAAAATAAAAGCCCATCCAGGGTTTTACTTATTGTAGGAAGGGGAAAATACTGTTATCGTTCATGCACGCTGCAACAAGTTCTAAAATATTCAAAACTGCTCTTTCACTTATATTTGTCCACATACTAGTCCTTTTTCCCTGTCAGATCTGTTTGTCTGCCTTTGTACGGTGTGAGAGTCCTGCATTTTGAATACCAAAGGTGTTAATGTTGTACACATAGCTGAACAAGTAAAAAGAGTTGCTTATTTTCTGAAAAATATAAATGTGAGAGAAAAAGAAAAGGAAAAAGTGTGGAACCAGAAAGAATATATAAAAGAATGAGTTTGAAGCAGGCTTATCATTGGAAAAAACACTTAAGATTGTGTTGTTCATTTTTTCCTACGGCAGTTTTACTGCAGCCTTAAAGATACTAAAGAATAATAACCTGGGAAATACATTCATTGGCCATGGGTAAGAAAGAACCTGAAACAAAGTGAAGTAATTACTATGTTAAAGGGTCAATTTTCTAAAACTTGAAAAGAAAGTAAAATAAACCAATTTTTGCTTTATTCTTGCTTCAAGAATATGGATTTAACTTTGCTTTATATATTGTTCGAAGGGAGCTTTGAATGTAGAAGAAATAGAGCAGTTTGTATTAAAGCTAAATACCTATAGTTATCTGCACAGATTTAAACTTCTAAATTTATTCAGAAGTTATTCTGCATGCTTTACCCTTACCAAGTATTTAAACTTAATATCCTGTAAACTTGTAATCAACTTCGTAATACAATATTTTAGTTGTATTATATAGTCCACAATCATTGCAAAAAAAGAAAAAAGATTTGGTTTGTAAATCTAACTTTTTTTCCTTTTCTTCCAGATCGGAAATATAAACAACTAGAATTAGAGGTGATGCAGTATCTCATTAGATACTGGCTTTTCCATAAGGCACAGCACTAAAATCCAGAGCTTTCAGGCTTTACTCTGATTTTCAGGCAATTTATTGCCATGGATTCTTTCCCAGAAAATGACTGTGTTGATTTACAAAGACTCCGACTGAGTCATACTTAACACTCAGATTTTTTAGAAAATGTTTTACAGACTTTGTTTGTGAGAGATTTTTATTGTAAAATGAACCAGTGAAAGGCTGCTAAAGAGGAAGCAGGTAGGAAAGGAATCAAAACAAGCAAAAAACCAAGAACCCTAGCCACACAAACTGACCAATACTGTGTAAAAAAAGAAATACTTCCGAGCTACTTCTTCCTGCACAGTTGCTCATACTGAGAAGAAATAGATCACAGGGTTTCTCAAGGATTAAAGAAGAGCAAGATTGCAGGCTGGTCAGAAGAAGGCAGGAGGAGCCTGCAAGGAGTTGAGAGATTGTCTAGAGATTGCATACTGGGGCAATCAAAGCTGGGGAAAGGGATAGAGAAAGTAGCAGGAGGAAGACTAATATTTTTCTAGCCAAAACAAAGCTAAACTAAATTAGGAGAGATCTGGAAACGGGAATTTTCGACAAAGCAGATTTTCAGGAAAAATAAAGGTGTAGATATATGGGTACGTTTACCCCCTGCTTGCGTGTTTTAGATCTTCACAGTTGTATACCAAGGGTCTTGAGGACACTCCTGGCCAGATTTATACAACCCCTCTTCCCATCAGTAGGTTTGCTCTTTTCATCTTTGTGATGGATGCACTCCTCCTATTTGAACTAACAGTATTTGGTCCAAGGAAATGCTCAGCAAGAAGGATGAACCTAGTGTAATGGTTAGTTAACCTAACTATGGTAGGAGGATATAAATGAGGGCCCAGCACCGATCCCCCACTACCACTCCCCCTGTTTGGCTGGAGACTGAGCTAATAACTGGGCAAACCTGTATGAAAAACCTGACAGCAGAAAATCCGATTATGGGTCAACAACTTTATTCTATAAATATTTGAAGCCACCAACTTCTGTTGAGCTCTTCTTCCACAGCATATGTCTGTGCTTTGGTGATCTTCCCCTGAGCAAGAACAACTCTCAAGTCTGCCCTTTGAGGCTGAGAGCTCCCTGACCTGACACAAGATAGTGGTCAGCTGGGAATATTTTTGCATGTGTGTAATATTTAAGATACATTCAGTTAAGCTTAACCAGTAAGTCCATGCTAAGTTTAATTGCAGTAAGTAGTATTGACTGCCAATCCATCTGCACTTATTAAATATCTTCTACACCGAAATGTACCGACTAGAAATCAATAAACTAAATACTAGATCAAATCTGCCTCTGTGAACAGACTCTTCTGCAACAACCCTATGAAGTCATCATCCAAAGGACAACCCTACAATAGTAGGACATACTAGAGAAATATCCAGAGTAAGATGCAGAGATCTGTGCTGGTTTGGACAAATTTGGAGGAAAAATATCCTCTGAGAGAAGGCAGGCTACAAACAGCCTTCCCCCACCAGGTTAGGGAAAAAATTTTCCTCAGATGGAAGCGAAAGAGATAAAAACTATTTATTTAACAAACACAGGAAAAGGATAATAATGCTAAATAATAAAACCTCTTGATGTGGAGAGAAATCTGGGAAAATTTCAGAGTCCTTCCGTAGGTGTGGTCTCTCTCCTCCTCCCCAGAGCTGGGTCGTGAGCCCACCACTGGGGCCTTGGTGAAAAATTATTCCGATGTGTTCAGATGTTGAAAGAGTCCAGAAGAGAAGAAGGGGAAAACCGAATTCCCAGGAAAACGAAGTTCTACTCTCTGTCTCCCTCTGGAGAAAAGGAGCCGAAAATTTGCTAGAAAGCAAGCAGAGTGCTTCCTCCGCTCTTGCTGCTGTTAGAAGCAGAGTAGTGTGTGTCTGTGTCCTTGAAAAAACTGCTTTGAAAGTTCGCTCAGCGTTTTCTCCTCTCCCCCTCTCAGGCTCGGTTTAAAGGCACAGAAAGGTACAAAAATTAATTTCTGGGCATAGAGCAGCGATATGGGATACACATCATAATGTCACCCCAAGACATTCCACCCCTTATCCCATATCGTTGGCTCAATGCCCAAACTAATATATTCTAATTCTACACATACACACTAATACATGCTCATATATATATATATATATACACCACTATGTACAAACAGTGACAGCGACACTCAGCAAGCAGTGGTATACAGGCATTCCACACTACAGGTGGTTTTCACCCAACAATCTGATCTCCCTGCAGTACACAACGTGTTGTTCCATCTTTCTGCATTACCCGCCATGTGCAAACAGGTCCCTGAGCAAAGACAACCCCACGAATGGGTTTGTCTGTACTCAAGGCAGAATTATTCCAAACAGTCTTTCCTAACAGACCTCTGACATGCACTACTGGGACTTTATCTCTGTCTACTGTATGCAGGGGTTCAGATTGGGCTGGACCAGCTCTATTGGTGGAACCTCGGGTGTTAAATAACCAGGTGGCCTTTGCTAGATGCTGCTCCCAATTTTTGAAAGTTCCCCCAGTCCAGTGCCTTCAGGGTGGCAATACCAGGTTTTCAACAATCCATTGCACCATTGCACTTTGCCCGCAGCTGGTGCATGGTAAGGGATATGGTACACCCACTCAGTGCCATTGTTCTCTAGCCCAGGTGTTAATAAGGCTATTCTTAAAATGAGTCCCACAGTCAGATTCAATTCTCTCAGGGGTACCGTGCCTCCAAAGGACTTGTTTTTCCAGACCCAAGATGGTGTTACGGGCAGTAGCGTGAGGCACAGGGTAGGTCTCCAGCCACCCAGTGGTGGCTTCTACCATTGTGAGCACATAGCGCTTGCCTTGGCGGGTTTGAGGCAGTGTGATGTAATCAATCTGCCAGGCCTCCCCATACTTGTATTTGGACCATCGCCCACCATACCACAGAGGCTTCACCCGCTTGGCCTGCTTGATCGCAGCGCATGTCTCACAGTCATGGATAACCTGGGAGATACTGTCCATGGTTAGATCCACCCCTCGATCTCGTGCCCACCTATAGGTGGCATCTCTGCCTTGATGACCTGAGGCATCATGGGCCCATCAAGCTAAGAACAACTCTCCTTTATGTTTCCAATCTAAGTCTATCTGTGACACTTCTATCTTTGCAGCCTGATCTACCTGCTTGTTGTTTTGGTGTTCCTCATTAGCCCTTCTCTTGGGGACATGGGCATCTACATGGCAGACTTTCTCAACTGGCTTTCTTACTCGGGCAGCGATGTCTTTCCACTCTTCAGCAGCCCAGATTGGTTTTCCCCTATGCTGCCAATTAGCTTTTTCCCATTTTTCCAGCCATGCCCATTGAGCATTGGCTACCATCCATGAATCAGTGTGGAGGTATAGCTTTGGCCACTTGTCTCTTTCAGCAATATCTAATCCTCACTACCCTGTGACCCATCCCATGTTGCCACATCAGCATCACACTTCCTTCTATGGGATGATCACTTGCTGTTCACCTGTCCATCAGCTCCCGGCAGGCTCCTCTCCATAAAGGTCTGCCGTGTGACACCTCCCTCCAGGGTCCGATGGAGACAAGCTTCTCTGTGCCACCATGTGCTCCTTTGTGCTGCCATGTGCCTCTGCAGCAGGTTTCACAGCTTGTAACTCAACTTTATTCCATCTCTTCCCACAATTCCCCTTTTTTTGTTCTATACAAATAAGAATTATGAAACAAAACCCTTCTAACATTAGAACATGTTTGGCCCACTGTTTGAACCAAATAAACTCTGTTCTTCACAAAAGCAGTATCTTTCTTATGAACAGGGGGATGGATGAAAACACCCAGTAACTAGTCCTATGTATGAAGACAGTGATTAAACAGCTTGAACTTTGAGAAACAACGTGAAGTTGTCTAAAACATTTACCATCCCTCAAAGTCTGCAACTGCTGGGCAGTCCTGTTTCAGAGTTAAGACTTGGAGAGTCTTTCTGTCTTGGGGTGACTTTATGATGTGTATCCCATATCGCTACCCTATGCCCAGAAATTAAGTTTTGTGCCTTTCGATGCCTTTAAACTGAGTCTGAGAGGGAGAAGGAAAAACTGAGCAAAACTTTTTCAAAGCAGTTTGCAGATTGTTCAAGGTCACACAGAGATAGTGCCTTTTTTTTTTTCAGCTGCAGCAGGGGAGGGAGGAAGCACCCAGCTTACTGCTTTCCAGTCAGCTTTTGGCCAGTAGTTCAGCTTCTTTTTCTCTGGAGAGAGAGTTGAACATTTTTCCTTCCCTGGAACTTCAGATTTTCTGCCTTTTCTACTGGACTGCTTCAATATCAGAACACATCAGGAGGACTTTCCACCAAGCACAGAGGGCCTGGCCCTGGGCCAAGCCCCAGCTCCGAGGAGACCAAAGGGAGGACTCTAACACTTTCCCAGGTTTTTTCTCCACAGTGAGAGATTTTATTGTTAGCATTATTTTCCTTTTCCCATGTGTTTGTTAAATGAATAGTTTATATCTCTTTCACTTTCCTTTGAGGAAAATTTATTTTTTCTCGAACCTGGTGGGGGAGGGGTGGTTGCGACCTGCCTTCTCTCAGACGATATATTTCTAAATTTGGCCAAACTGGAACAAATTTAGTGGCACCCAACTGCATGGCTTGAAGGAAAGTGAAAAGCCTGTGCTAATTACATTTTGGTTTGAATTTACTTATTCTGTGTTGGGGTAAAATAGTCACCATGTTGGTTGAGTTCATAACGTTTCTCTGGCTTGATATATTCGTGTATTTCTGGTCCGTAGGCTTGTTTAAGGTACTATTGTCTTTCTGGTCCCTAGGCCTATTTGCCTATGCACAGCTTGGTCCGATCTTATCCTTGATAAGGAATTTTTACGAATTCGGATTTCTATTTTGCTGTGCTCAGTGATAATGATTTATAAGAAGTTGACAGAGGTACAGGCAGCTGTTCGAAGTGTGTATGATATGTGGTTTCTCCATCCTAACCCCAGTCCTAGCTTCCGTAACCTGTTTTGGGAATTTATTTGTAATTGCACCCAGATTGTTAGAAGAGGAGGAGATGGGGTTTCCCTTCCCTTTAAATTTGATAGGTTATCTTTTGATATGCTCAGTTTCCCCTGGATGTTAAAGAGACCACCTTCCTGGTATTTTGTCTCGTGAGCTTCCTCTATGTGGTTCGCAGCTTGTCTAGAATGAGAGCTTGGATTTCCAAGGTGACTGCCAAGACACCTGACCCAGAGCTGGAAAATCCTGAGTGGTGTGGGGAAAGGGAAGATATGGGCCAAATCCTGAAGAAATTCCCTGACCCAATGGTTTGCAATTTCCCCCCTGAACAAGCTGAAACCAGCTGAGGTGGCAAAATATCTGAAAGAGAAATACAATGACAATTCTAATGAGAACAAGCTCCTTGTAATATGTTGGGCTTTGGCATCTGACTCTGCCAGTGTCTGGAGATGGGTTTTGACAGGCATGATTGAAAGATATATGTGTGGAGATGATCTCTACATGCAGCAAATCCAGTGGAAGACCATAGAACAAGGGATCCAGTGCCTGAGAGAACTAGGGGTGGTTGAGATTGTCTTCACAGATGACCCAAGATTGAGGAGCCCAGATCGGGTCAGAGTTATTCCATATATGTGGCGAAAACTCATACGACTTGGGCCGCAAGAATACGCTTCTGCTTTAGCAATGATGAAACTGAACTACGGTGTGAATGAGACCGTGCAGGATATGGCAGTGTAGCTCAGAGCATATGCAGATTACATGCATGGCCCAACACATGCAAGAATCACAGGTGTGGAAACACGTATGCAGAAAATGGAAGATAAGATAGAGAACAATCACCAGCAACTCAAGAAGGAGATCAAAGAGGGCCTTCTCCAAATCTCAGCAGTAAAGATCAGAGATTCTGATACCAAACGGGGACGTTCCCAAGAGAGAAAGTACATGCCATGAAGTGAGCTGTGGGATTTCCTGTGTGACAGTGGAGAAAACATGAGGAAGTGGAGTGGGCAATCTACTTCTGCTCTGGCAGCACAAGTGCATGAATTGAAGGAGTGCAAGTCTCAGAAAGGAAGTTCTACCAAAAAGGAAGTAGCTCCAGTTGCCTGTAGAACTGTTGGAAATGATGGAAAAGACGATGGCATGTCTGATTCCCATGAAGGAACCTCTAAGATGCAGGCCCAGGGAAGGAAGGATAACCAGACACAGAGGGGCCCTGTCTCTAGCCAGGTAGAGGTCAGGGAAAACCGTGTTTTTTGGACTGTGTGGATTCGTTGGCCTGGTACATCAGAACCACAAAAATATGATGCCTTGGTTGACACTGGTGCACAGTGTACAATAACCCCATTGCAACATGTGGGGGTAGAATCTGTTTCTATTGCTGGTGTAACAGGTGGATCACAAGATTTGACCTTGGTGGAAGCTGAGGTGAGCCTGACCGGAAATGAGTGGAAGAAACATCTCATTGTGACTGGTCCAGAGGCCCTGTGCATTTTGGGCATAGACTTCCTCCGAAGCGGGTATTTCAGAGACCCAAAGGGACTCAAGTGGGCTTTTGGAATAGCTGCTGTGGAGACAGAGGGCATTAAGCAATTGAACACTTTGCCTGGACTATCAGAGAACTCATCTGCAGTCGGCCTTCTGAAGGTGGAAGAACAAAGAGTACCAATTGCTACCTCGACAGTGCATCGCCGACAGTACCGGACAACTCGAGATGCTGTGATCCCCATCTGCAAGATGATCTGTGAGCTGGAGAGCCAAGGGATGATCAGCAAGACCCACTCACCCTTCAACAGCCCCATTTGGCCCATGCTCAAATCGGAAGGAGAATGGAGATTGACTGTGGACTATCGTGCCTTGAATGAAGTGACTCCACCATTGAGCGCTGCTGTGCCGGACATGTTGGAGCTACAGCACGAGCTGGAATCCAAAGCAGCGAAGTGGTACGCCACTATTGACATTGCCAATGCATTTTTCTCCATTCCTCTGGCAGCAGAGTGCAGGCCTCAGTTTGCTTTCACCTGGAGGGGCGTGCAGTACACCTGGAATCGACTGCCCCACGGGTGGAAGCACAATCCCACCATTTGCCATGGAATGATCCAGACTGCACTGGAAAAGGATGAGGCCACAGAACATCTGCAGTACATTGATGACATCATTGTGTGGGGGAGCACTGCAACCGAAGTGCTTGAGAAAGGAGAGAGAATAATCCAAATTCTCTTGGAAGCTGGTTTTGCCAAGAAGAGCAAAGTCAAGGGACCTGCTCAAGAGATCCAGTTGCTGAGAGTAAAATGGCAAGACGGACGACGTCAGATTCCCACCGAGGTCTTCAATAAGATCACAGCAATGTCTCCACCAACCAACAAGAAGGAGACGTAAGCTTTCCTAGGTGCCATAGGTTTTTGGAGGATGCACATTCCTGAGTATAGCCAGCTTGTGAGTCCTCTTTACCTGGTTATCCACAAGAAGAACGATTTCCATTGGGGCCCTGAACAGCAACAAGCTTTTGCCCAAATCTAGCAGGAAATCACGCATGCTGTAGCCCTTGGCCCAGTCAGGACAGGACCTGAAGTGAAGAATGTGCTCTGCTCTGCAGCAAGGAGCCATGGCCTGTCCTGGAGCCTTTGGCAGAAGGTGTCTGGTGAGACTCGGGGCCGACCACTGGGATTTTAGAGTCGAAGCTACAGAGGGTCTGAAGCCAACTACAACCCAACAGAGAAGGAAATCTTGGCAGCCTATGAAGGAATCCAAGCTGCTTCAGAGGTTATTGGCACTGAAGCACAACTCCTCCTGGCACCCTGTCTACCAGTGCTGGGGTGAATGTTCAAGACAAAGGTTCCCTCTACCCACCATGCCACCAATGCCACATGGAGCAAATGGATTGCTCTCATCACACAGCACACCTGTATTGGAAAACTGAATTGTCCTGGGATTTTGGAAATAATCACAAATTGGCCTGAAGGTGAAAACTTTGGTCTCACTGATGAAGAAGAACAAGAACAAGTGACACGTGCTGAAGAAGCTCCACCATACAACCAACTGCCATCAGAAGACACACGCTACGCTCTTTTCACCAACGGTTCTTGTCGCATCATAGGGATGAAACAAAAGTGGAAAGCAGCCGTATGGAGTCTCACATGACGGGTTGCCGAAGCTACTGAAGGAGAAGGTGGATCAAGCCAACTCGCGGAACTCAAAGCTGTTCAACTAGCCCTGGACATTGCTGAAAGAGACAAGTGGCCAAAGCTCTACCTCTACACTGATTCATGGATGGTAGCCAATGCTCAATGGGCATGGCTGGAAAAGTGGGAAAAAGTTAATTGGCAGCATAGGGGAAAACCAATCTGGGCTGCTGAAGAGTGGAAAGACATCGCTGCCCGAGTAAGAAAGCCAGTTGAGAAAGTCTGCCATGTAGATGCCCATGTCCCCAAGAGTAGGGCTAATGAGGAACACCAAAACAACAAGCAGGTAGATCAGGCTGCAAAGATAGAAGTGTCACAGATAGACTTAGATTGGAAACATAAAGGAGAGTTGTTCTTAGCTTGATGGGCCCATGATGCCTCAGGTCATCAAGGCAGAGATGCCACCTATAGGTGGGCACAAGATCGAGGGGTGGATCTAACCATGGACAGCATCTCCCTGGTGATCCATGATTGTGAGACATGCGCTGCGATCAAGCAGGCCAAGTGGGTTGAAGCCCCTGTGGTACGGTGGGCAGTGGTCCAAATACAAGTATGGGGAAGCCTGGCAGATTGATTATATCACACTGCCTCAAACATGGCAAGGCAATGCAAGGCATCATTTCCTCCCTTTTAGAGACTAACAAAACTACCTTGTCTAGTCTCTACTCTACTCTATTTTTTACCCGCAGAACCGGTTTACACAACCGGCTGCTCCACAGGCAATTACACAGAAAATAACTACAATTACAGCTATGATGAATATTTATTTACCCAGGCCCAGTTTGGTAACCATGAGGCGAGGGTATCAAAAATATGATCAAAATTTTAGATGTTATTTCTAGAAGCTACTTCATGTAGAATTTGAGTTCTTTTCTGAATTTCATCTAAATCTTTCTTAATTCTCCCACTTTGGTCCACATAAGAACCTTGGACACATTTTGGACCACAATCTTATGCAAATCATGGGGTGAACCCTGAACCATGGTTACCAGTTGGGCAAACAGCAAACATGTAAAAAACAGTTTAAACTGCATTTTTCTGATTTGTATCAGTCTCTGTCTTCTTGGTGATTTCAGGAGCAGAAGCTTTCTTTGCCCTGGAGTAATGAATCCACGGTCCCTTGCCAGCAACCTTGACCGCAGTAAAAGTGGTCAGGAAAACTTGGAATGGTCCCTTCCACTTGGCTTGCAAGGGGTTGCTGTCCCACCACTTGATGTAGACCCAGTCTCCAGGCTGGAATGGATGAGCAGCTGTGTCCAATCCTATTGGTTTGGAGAACACGACAAATCTCTGGAGCTTCTGCAAAGTGCAACTCAGAGCCATTAAATACTTTTGCAAATCATTTTTACCTCTCATATGAATTTGCCCCGGGGATATGTGGAACCTGGTATGGCCTGCCATATAATATTTCATAGGGACTTATGTTGTCCCTTCTCCTTGGCTGTATGCGGACTCTCAGCAAGGCTATGGGCAGGGATTGAACCCAGATCATGGATGTCTCTTGACAAACCTTGCAAATCTGGGTTTTGAGGGTCCCGTTCATGCGTTCAACTTTGCCACTTGCCTGGGGCCTGTATGGTGTGTGCAGGTCCCAGGTAAGTCTCAAAATCCTGCTAACTTCCCCAACCACTGTTGCAACAAAATGTGGTCCCCTATCTGATGACATTCCCAAAGGAACCCCAAATCTTGGTATTATATGATTGAGCAAAGCTCTCACTACTTCTTTTGCTGTGTTGGTGCGACAGGGCGACACCTCAGGCCATCCACTGAAGGTGTCAACCAGTACCAGTATATACCTGCATCCCTCTTTGCGTGGCATCTCAGCAAAATCTATTTGCCAGTAATCTCCCAGGAGATCTCCTGTCTTTGTCACTCCTAACACAACTCTCTTGCTTGTGTCAGGGTTGTTTTTACAGCAGGTTTCACACTTGCTTGTTATAGATTATACAATATCAGTCATCCCTCTCCCTATTACTACTTTCCTCAAATGTTTTAAAAGATTTCTGTTCCTCAATGGGTATTTTCATGCTCTTGTTGGGCTATTTCCCGAAGGATCAGGGGTAGAACTACAACTTGTCCTACCAGGATAACAGCCCACCCACCTTCTTTGATTTCAGCCTTAAGGAACTTAATTAATTTGTGATCCCTCTGATCGTATTTTTGGGTAAATGATGACAAATCTATCTCTTTTTATGGTACCACTGCAAAAATGCCTTTTTCTGCAATCCCCCTTGCTGTTTCATCAGCAAAACGATTTCCAGTTCAGGGGCTGTTTTCCCTTTTTGATGACCCTTGCAATGGATGATAGCCACTTTGGTAGGCTTCCAAATGCTCTGTAAAAGTGCAAGAATCTGTTTAGCATGCTTAACCTCATTACCTTGAGCAGTCAGCAGGCCATGTTCCTTCTAAATAGCTCCATGGGCATGAACAACACCGAAGGCATATTTGGAATCAGTCCGTATGTTCACCTTCTTCCCCTCGCTCAGTTCTAGAGCTCTCGTTAGTGCAATGAGTTCAGCTTTCTGTGATGATACATGTGGAGGCAAGGCTTTTGCCTCAATGATTTTATCTGAGGTGGTTACGGCATAACCGGTCATCCTCCTACCATTTTTCATGAAGCTGCTCCCATCAGTGTACAATTCCCAGTCTGGATCCTTCAAAGGAACACCTCTCAGGTCTGGTCTGCTGGAATAAGTTTCCTCTATTCTCTGCAAACAATCATGCTCAGGCACACTGTCAGGTAACGTGGATGATAAAAACATCGCAGGGTTTACCACAAAAGTTGTCTTTAGAGTAACATCATCCTGTTCTAATAACACAGATTGGTATTTGAGCATCCTGCTAGGGCAGAGCCAGTGTCCCCCCTTTTGCTCCAGCACTTACCACTGCATGGGGTACATACATGACAATGTGCTGCCCAAGGGTGAATTTACGGGCCTCCTGTATCAGAAGGACTGTTGCTGCCACAGCTTTCAAGCATCCTGGCCAACCCTGGGCTATATTGTCTAGTTGTTTTGAAAAATAGGCCACAGCTCTTCGCCCGTCTCCAAGGTGCTGTTTCAGTACCCCCAGAGCAACATTCTGTCACTCATGAGTTCAAAAGGTTTAGTCAAGTCTGGCAGCCCCAGAGCTGGGGCTGACATCAAGGAATGTTTCAGCTGTTTAAATCAGCCCTGGCATTCTCTGTCCACAGGATTGTCCCTTTTTCAGCTGCTTTAAGGACCTCATATTGATGCCATGAAGATTTTTTGCCTTTTCTTTTACACCCCTTTTATACCTTTTTTGCAACTTCTGTATTCTTAGTGCTTTTGGCCTACGTTCTTGGACTTGTTTGTCAAGCTGAGAGACTAAACATTTTAGAAGCTTCATAGCTAGGGATCAGTGTGCTCCAAACCCCAAGGTCCTCTCCAGAACACATTCTGTAAACCAAGATAGAACCATCCAGGAGAAGGCTCCTTGGGGAGGGGGGCTCACTCGAGCCTCTCATTGGGGAATCTTTGATAGATATGCTAATTAGTAAGACCTATAATGTTATACCCGATACTTTGGGGGGGGGGCATTTGGCGGGGTGCATTTCAGTGCATATGACCTGGATGTGTGCACCTAAGGATCCTTAAAATAAATACCAAGGTAAAATCCCTTTTCCCCTTCTAACTGTGTATGGCTCTTGATTTTAAGACCAGGAAAAGGCATCAATGTAAAGGTCTGTACCGGTTTGGCCAAATTTAGAAATATATCCTCTGAGAGAAGGCAGGTCACAACCACCCCTCCCCCACCAGGTTCGAGAAAAAATAAATTTTCCTCAAAGGAAAGTGAAAGAGATGTAAACTATTCATTTAAAAAACACAAGGGAAAAGGAAAATAATGCTAAATAATAAAAATCTCTCATGTGGAGAAAAAACCTGGGAAAGTGTTAGAGTCCTCCCTTTGGTCTCCTTGGAGCTGGGGCTTGGCCCAGGGCCAGGCCCTCTGTGCTTGGTGGAAAGTCCTCCTGATGTGCTCTGGTGTTGAAGCAGTCCAGTAGAAAAGGCAGAAAATCTGAAATTCCAGGGAAGGAAAAAAATGTTCAACTCTCAGTCTCTCTCCGGAGAAAAAGAAGCTGAACTACTGGCCAAAAGCTGACCCAGGGAGCCGCAAGCCTGGGTTCCTCCTCCCTCCCCTGCCGCAGCTGGAAAAAAAAGTCGCTATCTCTGTGTGACCTTGAACAAGCTGCAAACTGCTTTGAAAAAGTTTTGCTCAGTTTTTCCTTCCCCCTCTCCGGCTCAGTTTAAAGGCATAAAAAGGCACAAAAATTAATTTCTGGGCGTAGGGCAGCAATATGGGATACACATCATAAAGTCATCCCAAGACAAGGTCTTACCAGTATACCGTAGTTTGATATCCACAGGTGACACCAACCTACCATTCCCAGGAAGGCCTGCATCTCCCTTACGGTATAGGGCTCTGGATGTCGGCAGATGGCTTCCTTCCGTTCTCTGCTGAGTTGTTGATGTCCACGGAAAATTTCCAGGCCCAGGTATACTACCATTTCCCTGGCAACCTGTGCCTTCTCTTTCGAGACCTGATACCCACTTTGGCCTAAAAAGTTCAACAGACTTACAGTGAGCTCGATGCAGTCATCTTGTGTCTTGGCTGCTATCAAGATGTCATCAACATACTGGAGAACCGCTCCTCCTGGTTCTTGTTTCCTCCAGTCCTCAAGCTCCTCTGACAGCTGGTTTCCAAATATGGTCGGGCTGTTTCTGAATCCTTGTGGTAAAACTGTCATGGTGAGCTGGGTCTTTCCCCCTGTTTCTGGATTGTCCCACTCAAAAGCAAAGAGTTCTTGGCTATTCTTATGCACAGGAATGCAGAAAAAGGCATCCTTGAGATCTAAAACAGTGAGCCACCCTAATTCATTGGTTAGTACTGTCAAAAGTGTGTAAGGATTCGCTACCACAAGGTGTATGTCCTCTGTTATCTTATGAATTTCCTTCAAATCCTGTATCAACCTGTAGCTTTTACCATCAGCTTTCTTTACTGGCAAGATTGGTGTGTTGTACCTGGATTCATATTCCACTAACAACCCAAATTTGAGAAACTTTTCAATCACAGGTACTAATCCCTGGCGAGTTTCTAATTTCAGAGGATATTGTCTTTGCCTTACTGGTGTAGCCCCTGCTTTGAGTGTGATACTCACAGGTTCAGCTTTTTTGGATCTCCCAGGAGAATCATTGGCCCACACTATTTGAATGACAGCCTCTTCAACTTCTTTGGGAATTTTTCCATGGCATTCCTGTACAAGTATAGCAGCTGCTTCGATAATTTTAATTCTGGGATTAGAACTTTCACTCCCCCCTCCTTGGAAAACTTAATTTCTGCTTCCAATTTTTCCAATAAATCTCTGCCCTATAATGGCATTGGGGAATTTGGCATATACAGGAACTGGTGAGTGACCCAGTGTTTTCCCAATTTAAATTTCAAAGGTTGGAGAAAAGGCCTTGTTTCACTTACCCCTGTAGCTCCAATCACATCCGCAGTGTCTTGACTCCTTTTACCTTTTAAAGTATTTAACATAGAATATCTTATTAAAGCAACAACCACCCATTTCTGGTATCGCTTCAGCTTTTCCATCTGTTCTGGGACATTGGGATCCCAGCCAGGGTTTGCTAGGGGATAGATGTCATTAACTGGCCCTTGGAGACTCCCAATTGCAATTTGAGTTTCTATAGCAGATACAGCAGCTTTGTTGACCATTTCTCTCTCTGTATTATCCAATAATTCATCTAGCATAACATTTAGATGACCCCAATCTAGGTTTTGGGATTTTATGGCCATTTCTACACGCATAGCTACTCTCTCTGGGTTGTCCCTGTACTTCCCAATTGAGCTTTTCCACAGCTGTAATTCTCTGAGAGAAAACGGTGTCTTTATATAAATCACTCCTTGATTTCCCACGGCCTGTCTCAGAGGTGCTTCTAATGCAAGTTCTTCCTCCCCCCCCTTTACCTGCTTTGGACCTTGTGTGTTTAGCGACGAGACTGACTGCTTTCATAGCTTCTCGGGCTATTCAGCCCCTTCTACCTCCCTCCCCGTGAGAACCATATGTATTGGAATCTTTCCCATTCGCTTTTAATTGTAATTGATTCACTGGTTTTAAAGATTGTTCAAGCCGAATGTTGATCAGGAATTGTCTTGCTTTTTGCAGCAGTGGAGGGGTAGGGAGGCAGGGGCTGTAAGCAGGCTCTCCTGTCCCTAGTTCCACAAGAGCCGCCTGGGTCGGGGCCATCCTGTCTGCCCTCAGCTTTAACATTGGCCGCGCCACAGGGTGGTGAGAGCAAGCAGCTCCTCCTGTCTCTGGCTCAGAAACCTGTGGTTCTCCATACCGGGGAATGCTACCGCAATTGCCCATGTCCATTTCTGCCTCCACTTCCATGTTTGGGGTACTCAGGGAAAGGTGGCCAGCCTGCCCTTTCCCCTCCCCCTTCCCCATCTCTGCCTCTGGAAAAGTCAGGGGGCGGTGGCCAGTCTGCACCTTCTCCGCCTCTGGGGTGGTCAGGGGGTGGTGGCATACCCCAATCTCTCCCGCTTCCATGCCCGCCTTCTGCCCCTGACGAGGCTGCGGGGGGGAGGCCCTGTGCCGCTCCGCTGGCTTGGAGCTGGCCGCTCGCTCCCTCCCCCACTCCCACTCAGCGGCAGAGGTGGCGGCGGTGGCGGCGGCGGCGGAACCACTGCCCCTCCACCTCGCACCCCCATCCCCACCTGTGTGGGCTGCCCTGGCAGTTGAACAGGGTGGGGAGACTCCCCCCATCACGCAAAGTTGGGCCCACCATATCTAGATCTGTCATACTGATTTCTCTGTCCGTATTAGTATACGAGTTAGCTTGTTGTGGCTTTTTCTTTCCCTTTCTCGTCCTCAAAGTCATTTCCATATTACTTTTGTCTACTACATATGCTTCTTCCCTGTTCAGATACAGAGTAAAAAGTTCTGCATATCTTAGTTCATCAAACCTACGTAATGATCTCAGTTCCACCATCAGGTCGGTAATGATGTTACTTTCCAAACTCCCATAGCGAGGCCAATTTCCTTGACTTAATTTTAAAGTCGGCCAAACCCGTGTGGACAGTCTGATCAATTCTCAGGTGTCCAAAGTAGTTTTTCGCCCTGTCAGCCATTTCCAGTGTTCTATTATCAATTCCAATGGGCTGTTAGGAGGCATTTTTTCATTTTCATCTGAAGAAACACCATCCATGTTTGCTCACAGACAGAAAAACTCTCCCAGAGGGAAGCTTTTAACTCCGCAATTCAGCCTGCAATCTGGCCTTGGAATTCTGACTTCCCGGGCAGTTTATCTAGCTTACTACACAAACACTTCAAAACAGCACTTTAAAATACTAAAAAGCAACCACTTTTAGCAAACAGTAAATGTGCATGCATGCAAATCTGGTCTCAATAGGATTTGAACCCACAGCCTCCCAACGTCCCAACCAACCAACCAACCTCTGAGCCACTCCTGCGGCTGTGTAGGGTGCAGCCTCTGGGCTCTTGTGGACTCCATGGAGGGCGTCCCCTCCTTTCCACAATTTGCAGGGGAAGAGTTTAAGCTTTCCTCTTTTGTGGGCTTTTCTGCCCCCAACCTTTCCAACCCCCTCAGAGATCTCCTTCCCTAGTGCTAGCACAATATCGGTAATAATCGTTCCCCTTTTCACTCACCTCTCTTTCCGTGCTTCTGCCTTTCCATGCTGGGTCCTAAAGTCCTGGTCACAGTCTTAGATCGCCACTCCAGTCCCTTTGTAATTTACCGGCAAAGAGAGGGGCAAAGCAAGACGTGTCCCAACCCAAGACTGCGAGTTTCAAGGTCTTTAGTGTCCCTTTGTAGCCGCCAGCAACTGTTGCCTTTTCCTGGTCTTAAAATCAAGAGCCATACACAGTTAGAAGGGGAAAAGGGATTTTACCTTGGTATTTATTTTAAAGAACCTTAGGTGCACATGTCCAGATCATATGCACTGAAATGCACCCCGCCAAAATGCTCACCCCAAAAGATCGGGTATAACATTATAGGTCTTACTAATTAACATATCTATCAAAGATTCCCCAATGAGAGGCTCGAGTGAGCCCCCCTCCCCAAGGAACCTTCTCCTGGATGGTTCTATCTTGGTTTACAGAATGTGTTCTGGAGAGGACCTTGGGGTTTGGGGCACACTGATGCCTAGCTACGAACCTTCTAACATGTTTAGTCTCTTAGCTTGACAAACAAAACCAAGAATGTAGGCCAAAAGCACTAGGAATATAGAAGTTGCAACAAAAGGTTTAACAGGCGTATAAAAGAAAAGGCAAAAAATCTTCATGGCATCAAGGCAATGACATTACTTGCTGCCGAATTAGATTATGTTGAAAGATACGGTCCAAAGATCCCTCATCTGCCTCACAATCGTTGCCAAGGACAGAGGCTAAACACAGGAGTTCCAACCTGCCTAAGGTGGGATGTCTGCCAAATGTTGCCTGCAGGTGTGCCCGCTGGGAACTGGTACACATTCCTGAGGAAATTTGTGCAGGTCACAGTGGACTGCGCCGTTCTTGCTGCCCAGGCGGGAAGGACTGCGCTGAAGTGGAAAGGAATGACCTGTCCTGTACACCTGTCCTGTACCTGTTTCCCAAAGCAACGGGCCTCATAACAATGGCTGTAGATTTGCCCCACCTCTTGGGGAAAAGGGGGAGATGTGGGGATACAGCTAGAAAGCAGAAGTGAGAGCACTGCTAAACTCCTGCCAGAAGTAGACGCGCTAAAGCTGCTAGGCCACGAACCGTGGCAGGCAGTATAGCTGAAACATAGATTTAGAAGAAACATAAAGATTTTAGTTATAGGCTAGCTGTGTTGAGATTAGTTGGAATAGGAAAGAACTTGGAAAGAACATGGGCCCAGTGAGCATTAATTAAAATAGTTAGGAGAGCTGGACCTGAAATGGGTTTTAAGATGTTAGTAACTGATTACCAAATAACTGATGATCTGTCATTTGCATGTTTGCTTAGCTGGGCTTAGAATGAGGAGTAGAAACATTGATAAGTTGGTGTGGGGAACAAGGACAATTACCTATTTCCTCCCTTGGTGGGAACCTGTCCAAAAGTCATGCAAGAAGAAACTTAGAGGTCACTAAAGTAATTAGGATTGTTAAAGCTCAGAAAGGCAAAAAGGTCAAAATGAGGAAGATGAGTTACTTCCTCTTTTTTTAGAACCACTGACCCAATTTTTAGGACCACTGACCACTGACTCAATTCAGAACACACACCACACATGCTTAATGACATTTAAGCTCATTTCCATACGAGGTGGAGAATGGGAGGTGTTAATGCTGTGAATATGCATTTGTATTTTCGATATTTATAATTTTTGTAAATAAAAAGCTTTGTGTTTGCTTGTATCGGGGCCCTGCGTCTTAGGGAGATATCCCACGCAGTGCCAGGCGGCAAATAAAACATACACTTTCTAGCTCTAAACTGTTAGAGAGTTTTTGTCTGTCTCAGTTGGATATCGATATTAGATCGATATTCATATTTTGGTAAATCATAGTTAGCATAGGAGAAAGGCATGCTTGGCATGTACCTGTGATAGTGCTAGCTTTTAATTTTGCAATGTTATTACGAAACATAGGTATGGTCTTGGCCAGTTGCCCCTTGTTTCGAAAAAGGGCTATAAAGGGACTTTCTGAAATAACTGAAATGAGATCTCTCCACAGAAAGAAGACAAATCTATTGGCAGCAGACCACCAGGACTTCGTCTCATCCGTTGGTAGCTATTACCCCCCCTTTCTTCCTCTCTACTCTTTTACTTTGTTTTTCTTTATCTCTCTCTCTCTCTCTTTCTCTATCACATTACCGTGTTGTGGGTACTTAACAAAGGTGCACTGTTTTGATTAAAACTGAAATCCCTTGTGTCCTTTTGCACTCTGAGATCTGTAAACAAACCATCACGACCCTCGCTTGTATTAACGGATCGTGACATTAAACTGGTGTCACGGACAGGATTTATGACAGGCAGAAGGGGTTGCAAGGTTGTGTGTAGTCTGTAATAGGGGAAGGACGTTTCACTCCAGCCGCACCTAGCCCGACACCCTGAAAAGGGTGAGCGGTGTCAAGAAAGCAAGGGGGGTGACTCGAATTTCCTGCAAACTGCACACGCCTAGGTGAAAAGCATCCCATACTCAGCTGAGGTCTCTGTCTTCAGATTTTTCACAAAAAGATCTCTTAGTGTAAAAGGGGGAACTGTTTTGGTGGGCATATGTGAATTTGGACTGCTTAGTGTAGTGAAGAGACAACCATAAGTAACTGAAGGAGTACCTCCCACGCAGATTTGGTCTCTTCACCCACCCAGGGAAGCGAAGGGAGACACAGCGAAGCTATGTGTGTTGCAGTGTGTCATTAACTTTACCTCGCTGTGGTGGTTTTGATCCCTTCATAAAATGACTGAAAACCCTAGTGCAAAAGATAAAGCTGCATTTTATGCTCTGCTAGCAAAACATAATGCCCGGCCCTCTCCGGGAGGGGAAGAATGGGCTCAAAATAACTGGTTTAATTTGGAGAGTGTGACTGATAGAATATGTTCATTACAACATGAGACAAACTTTAAATTTGGCCAAAATAAAACCATAATCTGCTCCGTTTTAGGAGCATGCCTTACAGCAGCTATAGATCACCACTTTAAGCGATGTAGTGAAGAGAAAGCAATCATAGATTCCCTTCAAAACCTAGTGGAAATTTTACAGGAACAATCAGATGAAGAAAGGAATGAAAATCATTTGCTGCGGGCTGTTGTGAGGGAGGAATATTCTAAGAATTCAAAGAATGCTGACTCACCAAAAGAGAAAGAGGAAAAGAAAACTCCTCACATTAACCAAATATACCCCCAGGAAGAACTAGTGCTAGTGAAAAATTGTGGGGAAAACTGCTGCCCTCGTATGAGACCTCTAATTAGAACAGAATAGAATTATATCAATGATGAAGATTTTGAACCGCATATCACCACTAAACAAATACCATACACTGCTACTGAATTGGCTAAGTTAAAAAAGGAGTACGAGCGGCTCCCCCACGAATCTGAGACAGAATATGTCTTCCAAGTGTCTCTCACCGGAGGAGACCAAATTCAATTAACTGAACAGGAGGCCAGTGGATACTGGGGACATGGAGTTTTCTTAACAACAGGAGACAAACGTAACACATGGTCACTGACTGTCTTGGTTTTGAAAGACAGGTGTCTGCTAAGGAAGGCAGAAGCCTCCCTTGAAGTGGCAGATATAACCCCTTTTCCTCCGAGTTATTATAATTTTGAAATCAAGGGCCTTTAGGGTAAAGATGTGGGAAATAGGAATAACAGTTCTTTATATATATATATATATAACCAGTCCAACAAAACAACAACTATGGCAGTAACAGCAAACACAAACCCAGTGCCAGCCCTCTCGGCTGTCGGGCCCTTTCCCCTCGGGTGCAGTTCCGCTCGCAGCCGTCAGGGGCGCTGGCGGCTCCCGGTGAGCAGGGCAGGTGCGATGGCTCCCCCGCGGCTGCAGGGGGCGCTCCGGAGCGAGCTCGGGGAGCACGCGGCACTGGTGCCCTGGGATCCCAGGGAAGGATGGGACAAAGAATTCAAAGACTTCACAAACCCCACACGGCTGGCTTCAGTGTCCGGCCGGACTCTCGGGAACAGCAGGCTGGAGCGGCAGGCTGCAGCGGCAGGGATGAGCACAGATCCCAGAGGACAGATGAGATGTACCCAAATGGGGAACCCCCCCCGGAGGTTGGGCAGGCAAGGCAAGCACGGCTACAGCGTAGTGAAAACTTGAAGCAGCAGCGGGGCAGGGAAAAACAGCTTTGGGATCCCGGCATTGTTTCCAGCGGAAAAGAAAAACGGCCGAAGAAGAAACAGCAGCTCCTTTCTCTGCAGCTTCTCTCTCCGAACGCTGAGAGCGAACTGACCCCACACCCAAGTGAAAACAAAGGAGTAGGCAGGCCCGCCCCACCCCCCTCTTTTGTCTTTCTTAAGTACAGCCATTTGTCCCCTAGCAACATGCATATGGGAAAAAATTCCTTTAACAGGAAAAAAACTAAGACTAAACTAAAACCCCAACACTGACTTAGCGTGCAGCTTTCTGGGCCGGGGGACTCAATCCTTTAGAAAGGGGAGACCCTTTCGCTATAGTTGGTACCCCTGATCAACTTCTAGAAAGCGTCCACAAAGCCTCCTGTCTGCAAATGATCCATGAAAGGAAATTAACTCCTGGATGTGAATTCCCCACGCAATTACCTGTTAAACCTGAACTGATGACCCCTTTAATTCGAGACCTTCCAGAATCACTCAAACCTACAGCAATTGTCCTTCAAAAAACCATAGCAGCTGTAGGTCCTGTAGAGAGGTTGGAAACCCGAGCGACCAAACTGCATCTACCGATCCTGGGTTTACTCCATATTCAACCCCCTCTCAGCTGCCAGGTTCACAATCAAATTCACCTGCCGGTGATCGCAAAGTTTGGACATGGAGTGAGGTTGCAGAAGATCTAATTAATTACAGTAGGAAATATGGACCTATAAAAATCCCAGAGGAAAAATCAGAAAAAACAAAAGGTGTCAGGTACATTAGGGCTCCTCATAGTGAAAAACCAGAGAATGTAAAACAGATCCCTAACCGTCAGCATTGGTGGTTATTAGGTATCAAAAAGCATGAAGAAATGTGATGGATGGCTTAGCCCTTGATAAATTGAGTAAGGTAGTGTCTAACTGGCACTGCCGAAAACCCATTCTACCGAATCCGTCACTTCAACCCAGTGCACCCCTCCTCCCTCAGAATCTGGGCAGTGAGTCAAAGTCACTTCTCCCTCAAAGTCCGGCCAATGAGCCAAAACAGATTCTTCCTCAAAACCAGGGAAACTAGACCCTCTGTTTCTTATCAGTGGGCAAAGAAACAGAGCATAGGTATACCTGAGAATGCTCACTAAAAATAAAACAGAAGATATAATGATCAGAGCTATTACAAGTCCTAAACGGGCACCTGTAACTTTTCTGATTGACACTGGGGCACAAATTTCTGCGCTGACAAAGAAAGATGCCCAGAAGTGTGGAATTGTTCCAACAAAGAACCGATATTGTGTTTTAAGTGCCTTGGGAACAACAGAATCTATGAATGTGGCCTTAGTCAAGCTCACTTTGCCTGGAGAGGAAAACCAACTCTCTATCAATGTGGTGATTGGAGGTATTCCAACCAATTTATTAGGGATGAATGCCCTTGCTAGGAGGCAGTGGGAGGACTCAGAGGGTCTTCTGTGGTCTTTTGGCACACCACATTTTAACATCAGACTGCTCCAAGCTGCAGCCTCCCTACCATTCAGCAAAGTAACTAATGTAAACAATACCTCCTTCCCCTGGGTGCCAAAGAGGGTATCAAGCCAGTGATACAGGAGCTACGACAACAAGGAGTAATACTTAATACCCATTCTCCTTTCAATTCTCTGGTGTGGCCAGTGCGAAAGCCTGATGGGGAATGGAGGCTGACAATAGATTTTTGTAGGCTAAATGTTGACACAGACCCTCTTACAGCAGCAGTCCCAAATCTAACAGAATTAACAACATTGATTCAAAAAAGGCTCATTCAATCATGGCACCTATAGATGTCGAAGACATGTTTTTTATTATACCTTTACAGCCAGAAGATATGGACCGTTTTGCTTTCACATGAGAAGGCCAGCAACACACTTTCACTAGGCTTCCCCAAGGGTACAAACATTCTCCTACCCTGGCTCATCACGCTTTGGCCCAAGAGTTAGAAAAAGTACCCAAAGCTGACAATGTGGCTGTTCATCAATACATTGATGATACCCTTGTGGGAGGAGATGAAATAGAAGAAGTGAGAGATACCAAACAGAAAATAATCTCCCACTTAGCCTGGATTTTCAAATTCCCTCAGAAAAAAACCCAAAACCCTTCACATGAAGTGAAATTTTTGGGAATTTGGTGGAAAGGAGGTATGACACGTATCCCACCTGATACCCTAACCTCTTTAGATCAGATTAAAATGCCTGAATCCAAAAAAGATCTCCAACATGCTTTAGGATTATTAGTGTTCTGGAGAAAACACATCCCAGATTTTCCATAATTGCCAGACCTCTTTATAACTTGTTGAGAAAAGGGATAAAATGGGAATGGACTGCTTCTCAGGAAGAAGCATTGCAATTGTTGGGTTTTGAAGCAACAGCTCACCAAGCCCTGGGCCCTATTCATCCTACAGATCCTTTCCAGGTGGAATGGGGATTTGTCTCCTCAGGGTTGTCAGTACACATATGGCAGCGGGGTCCTGAGGGTCTGATGAAGCCTGTTGGTTTTTACTCCCGTGGCTTTAAAGATGCTGAAAAAAGGTACACTACCTGGGAGAAAGGATTGTTTGTGGTTAGCTTAGCTCTCCTAGAAGTGGAGAAGATTGCACAACAACAAGCAATTGTTTTGAGAGGCCCTTTCAAAGTTATTAAGACAGTCTCTACTGGCACCACCCCCACCTGACGGCCCAGAGGGCCTCAGTAAGGAAGTGGTATGCTCAGATTGAACATTCTTGTAGCGTCTTCTCAGTAACTGAGGGAGCTGTAAAAAATCTGGCAATCCAAGAAACTGAAAACTTGGGTAGCAGCCAAGACAAACCTGCCTCAGTCATTAAAGTAGCCCCTCTTTTTCCCCCCAAACAGTCAGCAAATTCTTGGTTTACAGATGCTTCTGCCAAGCCAGAAGGAAAGGTGTGGAAATATAAGGCTGTAGCCCTCCACACTTCCTCAGGTGAACGAATTATCACAGAGGGGGAAGGCAACGCCCAAGCTGGCAAGCTGATAGCTGTTTGGAGTGTTTTCCAACGTGAGGCACAGAATACTTCTCCTGTCTATATCTACACCGATTCCTATGCTGTGTTTAAGGGATGGACTGAGTGGCTTCCTTTTTGACAGCAAAATGATTGGGAAGTTAACAGAATCCCAGTATGGCAAAAGGAAAAGTAGCAAGAAATTCTAAGTATTGCAAGTCAAGGGAATTTTGCCGTGGAGTGGGTAGCCTCTCACCAGACAGATGGAAATCCAGCAGGAGAGTGGAACAATAAGGCTGATGAATTAGCAAGACTAAGTCCTGTGAAAAAAGATCAAATTACAGAGGACTGGGAGCACTTCTTAGAATGATTGCATGTAAAAAGACAACACACAGGTGCAAAAGATTTGTACAAAGAAACCTTTGCTCGCAGTTGGTCTGTTACCAGAGAAATATGTAAAACATGCATATCAGCCTGTGAACAATGCTGCAGACAGCTAGAAAGACACCCTTTGGAAGATGACCCTCTGCATTTAAGAAAGGGTAAAGGCTTACAGGACGCATGGCAGGTAGATTATATCAGCCCCTTTAAAAAGTCAGGCAGTAAACACTTTGTGCTGGTAGGAGTAGAGATTATATCTGGGTTAGTCCAGGCCAATGCTTTTAAAAGAGCTACAGGAGATAATACTGTTAAAGCATTGCAGGGATGGTTTGGAACTTTCCCAAAACCACAAGAAATTCAATCTGATAATGGGTCTCACTTTACTGCCAAAGTTGTACAGGATTGGGCAAAAGGAGAAGGGATTAAATGGACTTTTCACACTCCTTACTACCCTCAAGCTAACGGCATTGTAGAAAGGACCGATGGTCTCTTGAAACGACTTTTGAAACCACTGGAGGGAAATTGGGATGTTCGGCTATGGGAAGCTGTGAAAGGTGTGAAGGATAGATGGGGGGTAAACGGGTGTCCTAAAATCACTGCCTTTTGCCCAACAGCTCCAAGCATAATTCTCTCACTACAGGGACCAAATGATCCTAAGAATCCTGCACACTACCCTGGACAACCTGTTTTGGTAGACCGCCCTACTGCAGG
Source organism: Corvus hawaiiensis (assembly GCF_020740725.1). Taxonomy (NCBI): domain Eukaryota; kingdom Metazoa; phylum Chordata; class Aves; order Passeriformes; family Corvidae; genus Corvus; species Corvus hawaiiensis. The sequence continues at coordinate 74,502,212 of NC_063255.1, read as the reverse complement.
AGAAGTACCACTAGTGCTGAAAACCCCTCTGAATAAATATGCATGGATAGCCTCTGATGCCCTAGGGAGAGAGCATCGGATACATACACGCTGCATAATTCCGTCATTCTAATTTTCTGCCTTTTGGTGGCAGACTCTGTTGTGTTTACTTTTCACAGAAGAACTCCAAGGGACATGAAGACCACATAAACCATGATAAGACTAGTGATACTTTTCTGCATCCTACCACAACACCAGGGCCAAAAACCAGGTGAGTGGCCATGGTCTGAAGCTACCATTAGGTACACTAGTGCTCTAGGATCCTATCCCAGTGATCGTTGCCCAAACCTAGCCACTGTAGTACTGCACAACTCTGAGGTATACCGTCCAAGCTGAATGGGGATGGGACTTGAAGAATTGGACTAGAATCCTAAAAGGAACAATTGGTGAAAAAATTAAGGTAGGATGCAGAAAAGTAGAAGGATCTCTTTACTAGAAAGCTTCTATCATTGCAATTGCTGGAAATTTTCTAAAACCAGATGGGAAAAGTGATTTGCACCCCAACATTACGGCCAAACTCTGCCCTACAACAGAGTGGGCGTGTGACAAACAAACCCCCTTCATCCTGTGTTGTTGTCAGAAGAATGTCGGTAACTACACCTTAGACGCCAGTACCAACAATGTTGAAATCACAAAGCTTTGCAAAAACAAACTAACTGACTGCTGGTATAACTTTCCTCCAACCAAACCAACCTATGTAAGACGCAATTGGCAAAATAACCTGGCAGATCAGCCAAGTCTGAAAGTTTTAATTTATAAATTCAAAATAAACGCCATAGCAAAGCCCATACTGAGTGCAGTAATCACATACTGTGGTATAAGTACCCCCGTTGTGTTAGATGACAAGAATAGTTTTTCCACTCTTTATGGTAACCTGAGGTGACAATGTTGCAATACGATTTAGATTAATTGCTGAGTTTTTTACCGAACCTATACACAGTTATAGCATTGGACCTCATGGCCGTGTTTTGTTTTGTGAAATTCAAAATCAAGATTGCGGGCTAAACTTAATTGCTGTACAATTTTCCCATAAAGTCATGTGTGGTAAAAACAATACAAAATACTGGGGGGAACTCAAAGTCAATATTGCAATACCTACCACCCAATCACTGGTCATGCTAAGCCCGAGAATTTTTGAAATTAGACCATGTATAATCACAAAAACAGGCCAACAACAAATATTGTTCAATCTGGCATGGTCCCTTAAACAAGTCAAGTTGCTGATGCAAAACAATGTCTCAGAAATTCAGCCAGCTTGTTCACCTTTTCTGCAAACTTCCTTCAAGGAGTGGACAACCTGGCTGCAAAAGTGGAACCCTTCTAAGAAACAAACACAAAGAGACATAACCGGTGTTGTGGGAACAGGATTGGGAATCTTAAATAGTATTGATTCAGAAGTACTAATGAATAAATTGGCTGCTACAACTACAGATTTGACTAAAATACAACAACCACTGCAGTCGTCCTTATTAGCCATGGGAACCCATCAGTGGTTGTTATCAAACATATTACCAAATTGAGAAAAGGTAAATGTGAATGACCACAAATTGATAATTGACATGCTTGGTGCTACACAAAACATTTCTTTGGCTCTCAGCTGCGTCCAGGCTCAATTGTGGATGCAGTCAGTTGCTGCCTCAATTATAAGAGAAGGCAAAGAAGGCACTTTTCCTACTGAAATTTGGAAAATAATCTGGGACGGTGCCACTGATTTTGAAAGAGAATTCCAATCCTGGTGGAATTCAGTGAATTTTACCTACAATCTCATCACAAACACAGCCACAGCCTTTGTATTAACCATACGTAATGCTTCAGTGCATTTGATATTCCCTATCATTGCATTAGGGCTGAACCATGATGCAGCTATTCTCTACCCTTTCCAGCATAGAGAATGGGCCCGTCAAATTGGGAAGAAGTGGCAAACTGTTAATTTGGAAACTTGTATTGTCCAAGAACAACAAGGGTTTATCTATGAAAGTAGTGCAATTAGACCTCAAGACATTTGTTTAGACACAGAACAAAATAGCTGTCATTTTGAAATTCATCCTAAGAAGATTCCTGAAACAGTGCTTGTGTATATAGGCAATGCATGTGCATGCTTAAGAACTGTTGCAGTGGGGATACTGCAACATACATATACCAAACCAGGAGTCCCGTGGAAAGGAAATATATATGGATGGATTCTTGGTAGATGTTTCAGAGAGATGTTTATTTCTCCAGCCGCACGGCCGGAGCTCTGCCGAGGAACTGTCACAGTCACGGGACCAAGGGTCCTTCTGCCCGCGCAGGGAACACAAACCAACCAATGGGAACGAGGCTGAGCAGGGGCAGGGAAACCCCGTGTCTGTGCCCTCAGGGCCCCTCTCCCAGGGCTACACGGCAGGGGAGGGACCCCATCACCTCACCCGTTTTATTTTAATAAAAGGAGAATGAAAACAACTGGATAAACATAACAAGAACAGTTTCAAAACAAAACAAGCCACCCTCCTGAGTCTTTAAATGTCCAAACAGATTCTGTGGAACATCTTAGGGCTGACAGAAGGGAGACAGAACTCTCTGAGCATGCTTTGTGGGGAAACTGAGGCAGGAGAGGGTTTAACTTCTTCCCTCCCCCTTTTCATCCCCCACTCGGCATTGGAAAGGGATTTTTGGGGAAACAATTGGCAAAAGCATGGTTTTGTGAGGGAAACCATGGATGAAAAAACGGATTGGGAATACACTGGGGGTAATAGGATATAGGGTAAAAGGGAAAGGTGGGATTAGGAAAGGGAGACTGTAGGGGGGGCTTACAATGGAGATATTGTCTGACATGACTACGATTTTTTGCATATATACTGCCTTTTACAGGAACACCATCAGGCCCAGTGACCTGCGATGCTTGTAACCCTTTTCTACCTTGTATAATTTTGAATTGCACCACCTCTCCATCTCCCAAGCTTGGGATCCATTTTTCAGGGTTATTCTTTTTAATAGCAGTTCTATGCACGAATATGTCTTGCTGGTTGTCACACCTTGTTATAAAACCATAATTTTGCTTAACATTATACCATTTTACTATCCCTAAGATCTTAGCTACTATGATCTTTTCCTTTTTCTGAGTAGCTGCTGTTTTCTGTCTCACTGCGTCTTTGCTCTCTCTTTCGGTCGCTCCCGTGTTGGAATTGTCAGGGCTGCTGGTGCCTGCGGGCTCTTCCCGGGGTCGCGTTCAAGGCTGCGCGGGCCGGGCCAGGCCGTGCTGCTCAGTTCTCTGTGCGTCGCCTCCTCTGGTCGCAGCTTCGCTGCCGCTGCCAGGCGCTGCACCCACGTCTCGGCCGGGCCCCCGAGCGACGACCCCCCCCACGCCCTGCTCCAGCGCGCGTCTCGGCTGGGCGCAGCTCCACTCCACCGCCACCGCTGCCAGCCGCTGCCCACACGCCGCCCCTCTCGGTCGGGTGTTCACGGGGCTCGCTCCACCACGCGCTGCACAGGGCCGGGCGGGCACCGCCGGGTCCCGCCGCACCTCGCTCTGCTGCTGACACTGTGGCTCGCTTGGCTCCGCCCACACGCGGGAATTGCCTTGCTGCTGCTCACAGAGCACTCGGTGCACGTGGCCTGGGTCGCATGGTCCCTGCGCCAGGCTTCCTTTCGCCAAGACACAGCTGACATTGCTCAACAGTCTCGGTAATTAAATAATATTCACGAAAATATTCTTCCATCAGCATATATTTTGACTCCAATATTAACTGTGTCCAAACGGTTTTCCAAAAGCCCTTGGTAAGAATTAAATCCCAAGAAACATAGAAAAAGTTCTTAAACAACCATGCCAGGAAGTGTTTCAGTTCTTTTTGAGCTTGAATCAAGCTAAAATTTACAAATCGTTGTTCAAGAATCATTTTAAGATAAATGTCCATATGCAGCTCTGAGAGCCAAGAGTCTTCTCACGGTTCCTCCATAGTTTAGATATGGAATAGCAAAGCAAAACCAAGAAGAGGAATCCAAAGTTTCCAGGGTTTACTCACACAAATCAGTCGCTTAGGGATCGGGGATCGTTCTGCTCACAATTCTCCACCATTATGTTGCAGTGGGGATACTGCAACATACATATATCAAACCAGGAGTCCCATGGAAAGGAAATCTATATGGACGGATTCTTGGTAGATGTTTCAGAGAGATGTTTATTTCTCCAGCCGCACAGCCGGAGCTCTGCCGAGGAACTGTCACAGTCACGGGACCAAGGGTCCTTCTGCCCGCGCAGGGAACACAAACCAACCAATGGGAACGAGGCTGAGCAGGGGCAGGGAAACCCCGTGTCTGTGCCCTCAGGGCCCCTCTCCCAGGGCTACATGGTGGGGGAGGAGACCCCAACAAAGAACAGCATGTGATAAGGTATTTACAGAAAATTTAGTAGTAGATACTAAAACTCATTCAAATTTTTGTGTTTGTAACTTTACTAAAAGCACAGGATGTGATTTCTCTTATTTAGCCCCACTTACTTCTTATTGTCTTTTACAGTCCAGTTACACACTGATCCACCAATTATTGCCTACCCCCATTGGGATGAACATTACTTTGGTAAAGCACTTATTGCTTCACCAAGATTTCATTAAAATTTTGGAAAAGATCAAGAAAAACGGACAGAAAACCTTGGTAACTGTTCATCACAATGTGAAAGAAATACATCATGTTCTAGAAAGAGGAAAGAAAGATGCTGGACACAGCTGGTGGGATACTCCTTTTGGGTGGTCACCTACTGCTACAGGTGTCCTGAACAAACTGTGTCATCCCATCCTTGTTCTCTTGATTTCAGTTTTGATTGGTTTTGTTTTATCAGCAATCTTACACATCATGAATTGCAGAATGATGAAACAGTTAACACAATTGACACCTGTAATAGATGTGCACAATTTGGACAATATCCCATCCACTGTGGACACCCCTAAGGTTATTGACACAAGACGAACTGCATGAGTATTAAAATAAGATAAGACATGATTAAAAATTACATGTGTTTTTTGATCAAAAATCACTTATTCCTTCTTTTTCCTTTTCTTTTCTTATTTTCTCTACCCATTTCTGGGATATGCTACCAACATTGACAAGTCCTGAAGACTTTGCAACAAAACTACGAAATCTTGCTGATGGAGCTCTCCTGATGACAACCATGAGTCATGGGGTGGTGTAAGAGATGGTCCAAAGATCCCTCATTTCGCTCACGATCATCGCCAAGGACAGAGGCTAAACACAGGAGTTCCAACCTGCCTAAGGCGGGATGTCTGCCAAATGTTGCCTGCAGGTGTGCCCGCTGGGAACTGGTACGCATTCCTGAGGAAATTTGTGCAGGTCACAGTGGACTGCGCCGTTCTTGCTGCCCAGGCAGGAAGGACTGCGCTGAAGCGGAAAGGAATGACCTGTCCTGTACACCTGTCCTGTACCTGTTTCCCAAAGCAACGGGCCTCATAACAATGGCTGTAGATTTGCCCCACCTCTTGGGGAAAAGGGGGAGATGTGGGGATACAGCTAGAAAGCAGAAGTGAGAGCACTGCTAAACTCCTGCCAGAAGTAGACGCGCTAAAGCTGCTAGGCCGCGAACCATGGCAGGCAGTATAGTTAGCACAGGACAAAGGCATGCTTTGTATGTACCTGTGATAGTGCTAGCTTTTAGTTTTGCAATGTTATTATGAAACATAGATATGGTCTTGGCCAGTTGCCCCTTGTTTCGAAAAAGGGCTATAAAGGGACTTTCTAAAATAACTGAGATGAGATCTCTCCACAGAAAGAAGACAAATCTATTGGCAGCAGACCACCAGGACTTTGTCTCATCCGTTGGTAGCTATTACCCCCCCTTTCTTCCTCTCTACTCTTTTATTTTGTTTTTCTTTATCTTTCTCTCTCTTTCTCTCCTCTATCGCATCACCATGTTGTGGGTACTTAACAAAGGTGCACTGTTTTGATTAAAACTGAAATCCCTTGTGTCCTTTTGCACTCTGAGATCTATAAACGAACCATCACGACCCTCGCTTGTATTAACGGATCATGACACGTCCAAAAGAAAAAATCACTGGAACAAAAAGAGCAAACTGATCCAAGGTGAGCTGATCCGGGGTGAAAAACAGAAGCCTATGAAAATCTGGGGGAAAAAAAAAGGCAACTCAAATGCCCGATTCACAGACGCAACTCTTGCAAAACTTTTTAAGACAGTCTCACTCCCTCTGTTGAACAATCAACTGGAGGAAATCCCACTCAAAATCTGTGGGAAACAACAAAAGTGGTGCAACAAGCACTTCATAGAATAAAAACTAAAACTCCACCTGAATAAATTAATGCAATTAACAACTTGTTTCACCCAGCCTTTTTTTTTTTTTTTTTTTTTTGAGGAAATTTGTTTCTTTTCTCTTTTCTAAGAATGTTAAACATCCCTGCATCGAAGATAAAGAAAGCAGTTTGAGGGCAGAGAAAGTGCAAGCAGCAGAATCAAACCTAAATGTGATAACCATTTATTCACATGGACACTGTCACTTTGTGTTAGCCCCACGAAGTTTTACTTCTTTTTAATAATCGGTCTAGTGGGCCAAATTTTCACTTTTGAAGAACCTACCAACACATGGGATGGAGCTTCATGAAAACCAATGATATGTAAAGTGTCACCATAATTGCTTGCATTGTCAGTTTGTTAACGTTTGTCATTTAAGAATTTATACATATTTGAAATCATACAAATATGTTCTAACCTTCCCAGTTCTGCCTCAGAAGACTTCAAAATCATTGCAATTCAGCTATTTTTTTTTATTGACTACTTAGTGAATTAAAGAATCTTGACAAAACACAAGCAAATGCTACATAAGAAATGATTAAATCCCCCTTCCTAAACCAGGAGGGTTTTTTGCAGCCATAGACTGCAAATAGGACATGAATAAAATACAGAAAAGCCTTCTACCAGCTCTCAAACTAAAGTGCTGTTCAATCTCATGCCATGTGTCTTAAGAAGGTCTTTTAGCTTTGCCTCACTCCACCTATTTATAGCACATTCTGTAATCTCAGACAGGGGTGCAGAATGTGATGAAGGCAATTTAGTCACTAAAATTCAAAGAAAAAAAAGGCTACTTGGATTAATGAAACTAGTTTTGAAAGAGAATTAATTTCTTTTTAATCCCACCAACAGTAAAGCCCCAGTTTCTAGTTTGTGTCAAGATTACATTAAAACAGTGCTATAATTGGTCTCCTAGAAAACAGAGCATAGCCCCGATGTAAAGATATGTTTGCATGAGAACATTTTGTATGGAAATGTTTTGTGTGTTGATTTGTATCCTAAAAACTAGTCCTTCATATTGTATAAAATTATCCATCAGAGTAAAAATATTAATGGAACAAAAACTGTATAAAGAAGCTACAACCAAAGAGGCCTCCCTGAAGATACCTAAGATTTTAAAGTGTAAGTTAAACCACTAAGATTAGATAAAGGGAAAACCCATTCCTTAATCATCTCAGGCCTAGGAAAACAAACAAACAAGGCTGAAAGAGGAGAAATACCCATAGATAATGAAATAACAGATCAAGTGATCCCATTAGTAGGAGATGTTGAATTTCCAAAGAAATCAAAACGGGCTTCCCCAGTGATTATTGAATGCCTGGAAGGGGCACAACCAGTGTCAGTTAAGCAATATCCTCTAAAGCATGAAGCACCAGTAGAAATAAAACCAATAATTGCTACATGTATTGATCAAGAGTTGTTAAGAGAATATAGGTCTCCCTACAATACCCCAATTCTACCAATACAAAAGCCAAATGGAAATTATCAATTAGTTCAAGACCTGAGAGCGATAAATACAATATCAAGAACACTGCATCCTGTAGTAGCCAATCCTTGCACTTTACTTACAAAATTACAAAGTGACTGGGTGTGGTTTTCAGTTCTAGATTTAAAAGATGCTTTCTTTTGTCTGCCATTAGTTGAAAGCAGTGAGGAAACTTATGCCTTTGAATGGGAAAACCCCAAAACAGGGAAAAAAGCCAGCTTACATGGACCCTATTGCCACAAGGATTCCAAAAATAGCCCCACAAGAATTGGACATCAATTAGCTAAAGAACTGGAAGCCTGGATACCGCCACTCTGGGAAGGTACACTTCTGCAGTACATTGATGACCTACTAATAACAACAAGAACCCATGAAGACTGCAAGGAATGAGCTGTAAGTCTTTTAAATGTTCTGGGACTAAGTGGATATAGGCTCTGCCCTGAAAAGGCTCAGCTAGTCCTCCAAAAAGTGAAATATGAACCGGCAGGAGGAGAGCGAGCCTTGGAAAATAACAAGAAAGAGACAATTTGTCAGATGCCCCAGCAAACTACAATAAAAAAAAAACAAAACTAAGAACTTTTCTGAGAAAGACAAGACAGTGTAAGTTATGGATCTACAGCTATGGACTAATTGTGAAACTCTCCTAAAAGAAACGGAGGGGACCCACCTATGCTGGACACCAGAGACTAATAATGCATTTGTAACTCTGAAACGTGAGTTAATGCAAGCTCCGGCATTGGGCATACTGGATGTCATTAAATCTTTTCTGTTGTTTTCACATGAAAGGCAAGGACCAGCATTGGGACTTTTGGCACAGAAGCTAGGACAGTACAAAAGGCCAGTGGCTTATTTCTCCAAGCAGCTGGATGTGGTCAGCCAAAGATAGCCCGCCTGCCTGTGTGCAGTGGCAGCTGGGACCCTGAACATAGAGGAAGCCCTCAAGTTCACAATGGGCCAGCAGATAACCATTTTTGTCTCACATACAGTGTCAGCAGTGCTCACACAGAAAGGAAATCACTGGTTAACCCCATCTTGCTTTCTCAAACACCAAGCTGTCCTAACAGAATCGGAGGACATGAGTATCCAAGTAACTAACATCTTCAATCCAGCAGCTTACCTCCAGGGCAAGGCCACTGAGGAGCCTGTACAGCATGACTGCATTGAAACCATGGAGGCAGTTTACTCTAGCCACCCAGACTTGAAGGACTCTCCACTAGAAAATGCAGACAACTGGTTCACTGATGAAAGCACCTATGTCAAGAATGGTAAGCGGTTTGCTGGCTATGCAATTACAAGCACAGATGCTGTCATTGAAGCAAATCTGTTACCTGTGCGGACATCAGCTCAAAAGGCTGAAATAATAGCCCTAACTGGAGCCTTAGTATCAGCTGAAGGAAAACCTATCAACATTTGGACTGATTCAAAGTATGTTTTTGGAGTAGTACACACTCCCAGGGCTATTTGGAAAGAAAGAAATTTATTGACCTCACAGAAGAAACAAATCAAGCATGCTACTGAAATTTTACACTTGCTGGAAGCACTGTCAAAACCTTCAAAAGTGGCTATAAGGCATTGTAAAAGACAATCCCAAGGTAACACCATCCCTGAACTGAGAAATGCTATGGCAGACAAAACAGCAAAGGCAGTGGCTAGTAAGGTTCAAGTTCAAGCCCTAGCTTGAATCCCTTCTAGCATCCTTAGGAATAAAAAACCCCCACCATACAACACTGATGATTTAAATTGGATACAGGAAGAAATGGGACAAGTAAGAACAGACGGGTGGGCTAAAATAAAAGATCTCATAGTCATACCCAGAAAACTGTTAAAATTATTTATCCAAAGCAAACATTCTAAAACACATTAGGGAGTTGACGCCTTACATAACCACTTAGAAGACAAAGTAATAGCACTGAAATTAAAGGAGACAATGGAGGAAAAACAACCCTAATACCACTGTTAGGCTAAGCACAGAGACTATCCCTAAAAGAGTTTTACCAAGAGATGTGTGGCAAATTGACTTCTCAGAATTCCCTAGAAAAGGGACATACAAGTACCTCTAAGTCCTCACAAATACTTTTTCAGGTTGGCCAGAAGCTTTCCCTTGTAGAACAAACAAGGCTAGAGAAATTGTTAAAGCTTTAGTACAAGAAATTCTTCCACAATTTGGGGAAACAAATTCTGATAGGAGATCCCACTTTGTAGCCCAGGTAGTGCAAGGAGTGAGTCATCTACTAAGTATACAGTGGCAACTACATACACCATATAGGCAACAAGCAAGTAGACAAGCAAAAAGGATGAATCACTTAATAAAGCAACAATAAGCCAAAATTTGTCAAAAAACTGATTTCCATTGGTATCAGGCTCTGCCCATGGCTTTGCTAAGCATTTACGTCCAGAATTACAATCAATACGCACTACAGTTGTTCATTGTCAACCACCACCACCTGATAAACCCTTCCATAATATGAATCCAAAACACTGGGTTTATATTAAGTCTCTTTCCGGAAATCCACTCCAGGAAAAATGGGAAGGACCTTACAATTTGGGACAAAACGCGAACCTTGTGTCAGATTACCTTAGATAACACTCCTTTCAAGTTTAAAGAGATAGAAGATAAACTCACAGAATGGTTACCCAACTTATCCTGGCTTAAACAATTGTTTGTAATAGTTATTTCTCTTGTGACATTCTTATTTACTGATTGTATTAGTAGTTATTGTTATATGATATTAGGTGCTTAGTATTGCAATGCTTATGCTCAATGGCAAAAGCACAAACTTAGAAACAAGATCGAGAAGGGTACTTACTTTCAAGACATGCAAGGTTTGTAAAGAATTACAAATGATCAAGGAAAAGGGGGGATTGAGAAGGGGGATGATCCATAGTTAACTCATGTAAGCACGAATAAACTATTAAGAGACAGCAAATGTTAATCACAAAACCTAAGCAGCAGGATTCGCCTTAATCTTGTCAAGATAAGAGGAACAGGATCTTTTGAAAACCAGCACAGAGATTGCTGAATCATCCAGCGAAGAACTGCGCATGCTCCAGAAAGAAAGGTAAAAAGTGCATTGTGACAAAGACTACTGATCTTCATCAGAAAGACCCCCGAGGAAGAAGAGGAGCCTTCCTCAGTGCGACCACCTGGGTACACAGCACATGCATGGCACGTATGCTAATGATATTAATGACTTCTGAGAAGTAATTTCTAGAACCACTCCTATCCCAAAGAATGTGATGAATATTCATAAATTTTACACATAATGCTGGACTGTATGGAGTGCTCTGCGTGTGTGTGCTAGGAGGAGCGATCTCCCACGCACCCAGTGCCGAATAAAGCAAATACCTGCTTCTCTGACTCTGTCTCTGAAGCATCTCTAGGCCTGGTTTTGGGCAATTCAAAATAGGTGAATACACATTACAACTACACCTGAAGTTGTTGCATAGGCAGATTCAAGAGGAAAGGATTTCATCTTCATCACTCTCCTTCTTTCTTGATTTGACAGAATTAAGAACTTGTAAAAAATCTGATATCAATGATGCTCACCACTCCTCCAATTAGACTCCACTCACTTACACTGTGCTGAGGACAATGAAGTCCAGAGCTTTGGATATCTCCTGCTTCTGCCCTAGGAATTGCTTCCAGTGCTGTACCTTTGCAACAGCTATGAAAGCAAACCAAGAGAACCAAGGAAGTTCTTTTAGAATGAACCAAGGATTCCCACACAGTGCTAAGCCTAGCCCATTTCTCTTGAAGGCTACAATGGCAGTCATGGCAGTGAACACTGCTCTTCACTGGGCCATTCCTCTGAAAAAAAAGTGCACCACCTCTCAACCTAAACCATTAAGCCTCCTGGTGATGCTGACTGACAAAGCATCCAACTGCAGTTAGATTCCAACAGCTACTTCCAATGACCTGTCAACAGAGCTTTGCAGACTTGCAACAGTCCAACAAACTAAAGGAGCTATGTTTTATGGCTGCTTTTCAAACATCATTGACTTACGTCCCTTCGCCAGGTTAAGTGAAGGTGGCTGGTCCACCTTGATCAAAGTCAGCAGAATTTTGGCCCAATCTGCTGTTACGCAACATGTCATGACACAATCTCTAGGTGTTGATGCAAAATTCCCACTGAAGTGCATGTCGTTACATGACTTAAGGCTACCTACTCCCAGAGTGTCCACTCCACTGCCACACCCATTTTATGGCCACCTTTAAATGACTGAGCTGTCTTACTTTTTCAAACATTTCTCGGGGGAACGTGACCACCATCTCTTCCTTTCTGAGGTTTAGGAACCTAATTTAAAAGTAGTACTAGAAATACCAGATTATCCAAAATCCATTTGCTCCATCAACAAACTCTGAGCAAGCACTGATAATTAGTTTCAAGACTTTTACATATTTTTACAGTGGGCTTTTTGTTTGCTTCTTTGTTTTTAAAGCAGATGGAGTAATCCACTGTTTCCCTGAGGCTACCAGGGGTGTGAGGCAGGCAGGCAGAGCCCCGGCGTGGGTGGCACAGGGGACCCCGGGTGCTGATGGCTGCCACTGGCGCAGGCCAGGTCGGGACCAGCAGGCAGGGCTGCACCCTGCATCTGTCACAACACCTGCAGCTTCTGCAGCCTGAAACACAGCTGGCTCAGGGGTTTAAATCAAGAGTCAAAATATTTCGCTGGTCAATTTGGGGCAGAGAAAGGTCATCACTTCTAGCATGGCATAAGCCTGCCACTACATTTCTGTGAAGGACAATCACCTTTGTTGGAGTGAAACTCCTGGGTAAAATACTGAAGCACTTTCAGATTCATATTATCTGACATTTCTGTGACCTTCTTTTATACCTGCATTGCTTCATACTGCTGGTTTTGGGCACAAGTTCTTTGTACACTATTCTGGAAATTTAAAAAATTAGAAACAACACCCACCCCTCCTCCACCACCGCCCCTTCCCCAGCCACAACCCTAACAAAACCAACCTCCAGAATGTTCAGGATTTCAAATGAGAACAAGCATAGATGGGACATAAAAAGATGGATCCTCCTTAGACATTTGTGCATGCAGTGCTCTGTAATCAACTAAGTTCTACTTCTCGTACGCCAAATATTTGTCTTTGGAACTCCTTGTTCTCCATTCAGACCCTTCTATCAGGGTAATCGAGGAGATACTCTACATATTTCTAGCACATGTTGCACTAGTCAATTAACTCCAATGCACAGCATAACTTGACTGAGGCGGTGACAAGGTCAATTAAGACCTGTTCATATCTTAATTTGGAGCTCTTCCAGCTGCTTGAAAATTGAAGCCTTGGACACTGAAGGTTCAGACTAAGGAAAATCCAAAACGTGGACAGCATCTCCCTTCTGTTGGAAGCCTTGAAGTTCACCACTGCATCAAAGGCCCTGGAGATACGCACTTTCCTTAAAGCTCTATGTACCATCCTACCCTCCACCTCTCGCGGATCCCAAACCCCTTCCAAACATCCAGCAGCTACACGCAGAGAACAAGTGCTAGAACAAGGCGTTGGCCTTCATAGTCTCTCTAAAGTCCGTAAACTAGATGAAACATTCCAGTGACCAGCACTTTCCTTCGCAACTATATATAGAGCATCATCACATTCTCTCAAAGTGGCTAAGTCCACCCTTGCAGCGCAGCGTTTCCAGCCACAGTTCGGACTGAGAGATGGGCCAGGTGACAAAGCATTTGTTGACTATCCCTCTTCTCTGGAAGACTTGATACTCGCAGCGCAATCACGTCCACACACCTTCAGTATGGCCAAGTTCAAGCAGCTAGAGCTCACAGAGACGGGAGAGTCAGGACAGAAGACATTCCAAAAGTACCGTGTAGTTACAGCAGCTTTAAAACTGTGCACAGCAGTCTGCAACACTGTAGCTTCCTTCTCTGACAGACGTGCCGTCCCATTGTTGGCTCTTGCAGCTCGGTTGCAAGCTGCTCTCCTGAAGAAAAAGCCAATGCTGGGCTGCACGTTCCCCTTGCTTCACGTAAAGCCACCTAAACTCCCCGCTGCACTCTCTACTTCCCCTCTCCTTGGCATCGACGACTGTGTTTTCTACATCTCGGAGCCTAAAGGTAAGTGCCAGTGTTTCCAGGGATGGTTGGAAGAAGAATAAGTAGTACCACAAGTAAGTAGCTGTCGTTGAACTTCCTCCTTCTCAATGCTAACGTGCGTTCGGTAAACAGGCGAGTGGCAGCCACGCTCCTTTCTCAGTTTATACGCTCAGCACACGAGCCCGGTGCTCTGCACCTTCGTTCGGTCTCCTTAGTACCCATGTCGCACTTTTGAGTCGAACCGTTGTCCACTTCTCGCACAGAGCACTGTGCCCGCAACGAAATGCTCCAGCCTACTGCTTCTGCCGAAACATGCCTGGGCTACGCAATTTCCCTCGCAGCGACATACACCAGCACATTGGGTCTTTCTTGTCGTCCAAATGTAAAGGGAAAGATTCTCGGCTACGTCTGGCACAGAGAACAGCTTTAGGTCAACAAGCTCAGCCAGAGCTTACCCTCGACACGTGCAAACCTGTATTTGCACCACAGTCCAGTGGCAGCCCTCTTTCCTTTACAGCCTGCACAGCGCCATCAGATCGCGGTGCTCTCTGCACCTGCCTTCTCACTTGCAAGTACCAGCGCCAAGCTTACAGCCTTGCAGGGAGCGAAGAGGCGGATAGGCGTCTCGCCCAGAAGAACGTGCCAGAACGAAAAGATGCTCTTCCTTTCTCCTGCTCGTCGCCCAGATTGCGGTGCTGTGTTGAAAGTCTTGCCCAGCGAAAAGCTAATCCAGCAAGTGTTTCTCTCCTGACGCAGTTCGCTGAGCGAGAGCTACACGGACAGTTTAGACTCTGTGAAACTGCAAGAAAATGCTTGTCCGTCGAGCTGAGGAAAATCCCTGCACAGCACACTGTGGCTGCGTGCAGTGTTCACGCTGAAGAGCGGCAAAGCTCCAAGCCATGGCTGGGCTTCAGTTCTGTCCAGAGCACAGAAGGCGAAGAACGAAGCAGCTGGGCACCGGGCTCATGTACTCAGTGGAGCGAATTTCAAATGTCCAGCCAAGAGCTGCTTCACAAGCAGCTGCAGCTGAGAGTGCTCTGGCTGCTTCAGAGAGTAAGGCGCAGCCCTTGCACTCCTGGACACAACCACGCCAGAAGCAGGTTCTTACACCTTCAGTGCTGCAGAGTGCATGCAGCTGGAGCACAGCCAGAAGGACGCGTCCAGAAAGAAGGCGTTCTTCAAGTACCCCCCTCCTGCAAGTAGCCTTGAAACTGAGCACAACACACTGCGCCTCGGCAGCTTCCTTCTCACATAGACGTACCATCCCGTTATTCACTCTCGCAGCTCCGTTGCCCACGTGCAGCAGCTGCTGCCAAAGAAAAAAGGCTCCAGAAGTCAAAGCCACTGCTGGGCTGCACTTTCCCTTTGCCTCACGTAAAAGCACCAGAAACTGTCCTCTGCACTCTGTATTTCCATTCTCTGCCGCATCTGCCACTGTCATCTCTGCATCTCCAAGCCTAAACCTGGGCACAATTCTTGCCTGGGAAAGCTGGAAGAGAAATAGGTAGCAGCACAAGTAGCTGCAAGTTGAACTTTCTGTTTTCAAGGGCTAACGTGAATCCGCAAAGAAGCGAGTGACAGCCACGCTTCCTCTTTTAGCCTGTGCGATGCGCACAGCAGCTCTGTGCTCTGCAGCTTCATTCTTATGCTCTTGGTACCCATTTCGCACTTTAATTCTTCTGGAGTTGATCAGTCGTCTACTTCTCGCACAGACTGCACGGTGCCAGCAGAGAAAGGTTCCAGGCTCCTTCTGCTGCCAAAACACGCCTGGGCTATGCAGTTTCCATATCAGCGCTGAGTAGCACAACATTCTGTCTGTGCTGTGGTCTTAATCTTAAGGGAAAGTTTCTCGGCTATGTCTCGCACTGAGAATTGTGCCAAGACAATACATGTGTTTTATTACCCCTTCTCACAATAAGACTATATTGCGTCGTTGAATCTCTTGGCCAGTGAAAGTCTAATCCAGCAAGTGTTTCTCTTCTGACACATTTCTCTGAGCGAGACCTTACGCGGACAGTTTGGACTCTGCAGAACAGCAGAAAGGCTGTTCTTGCATGTAGTGCAGAGGAATATCCATGCACAGCGCGCTGTAGATGCGTGCAGTACATGCACTGAAGAGCGCCAAAGCTGAATGCCTCTGTCCTGTCCAGCCCGGGTCAGGGAGAAGAACGCAGCCCCAGGGCACTGGGCTGGTGTGCGCAATGGCTACGAACTGTGCCCTTCTTCTGCGTGTATACTGCACTCATCCACAGTGTGCTGTGCACGGATTTTCCTCAGCTCTCGCTCAATGAAATGCATCAGGCGGGAAGCACTTGCTGGATTAGCTTTTCGCTGGCCAAGGCTTTCAGCACAGCACCCCAAACTGGGCGACGAGCAGGAGAAAGGAAGAGCATCTTTTCATTGTGGCACGTTCTTCTGGGCGAGACAACTATCCGCGTCTTCACTCCCTGCAAGGCTGGAAGGTGCGTGGTGGTACTTGGAACTGAGAAGGCAGGTGCAGAGAGCACCGCGATCTGCCGGTGCTGTGCAGGCTGTAAAGAAAAGAGGGCTGCCACTGGACTGTGGTGCAAATACAGGTTTCCACACGGCGAGGGTAAGCTCCGGGTAAGCTTGTTGACCCAAAACTGTTCTCTGTGCGAGATGTAGCTGAGAATCTTTCTGTTAAGATTCAGGCTACAAGGCAAACAGGATGTGGTGCTACATAGCGCTGCGAGGGAAATTGCATAGCCCAGGTGTGTTTTGGCAGAGGCAGCAGCCATGAGCGTTTTTCTGCCGGCACCGTGCTCTCTGTGCGAGAAGCAGACGACGGTTCGACTCCGGCAGAATGAAAACGCGATATGGGTACGAAGAGCATAAGAATGAAGCAGCAGCACTGACCTGCTGTGCCCATTGCACAGGCTGCAAGAGGAAGCGTGGCTGTCACTCGCTTCTTTGCGGATTCACGTTAGCCCTTGAAAACAGAAAGTTCAACTTGCAGCTACTTGTGCTGCTACCTATTTCTCTTCCAGCTTTCCCAGGCAAGAGTTGTGCCCAGGTTTAGGCTTGGAGATGCAGAGATGACAGTGGCAGATGCGGCAGAGAATGGAAATACAGAGTGCAGAGGACAGTTTCTGGTGCTTTTACGTGAGGTAAAGGGAAAGTACAGCCCAGCAGTGGCTTTGACTTCTGGAGCCTTTTTTCTTTGGCAGCAGCTGCTGCACGTGGGCAACGGAGCTGCGAGAGTGAATAACGGGATGGTACGTCTATGTGAGAAGGAAGCTGCCGAGGCGCAGTGTGTTGTGCTCAGTTTCAAGGCTACTTGCAGGAGGGGGGTACTTGAAGAACGCCTTCTTTCTGGACGCGTCCTTCTGGCTGTGCTCCAGCTGCATGCACTCTGCAGCACTGAAGGTGTAAGAACCTGCTTCTGGCGTGGTTGTGTCCAGGAGTGCAAGGGCTGCGCCTTACTCTCTGAAGCAGCCAGAGCACCCTCAGCTGCAGCTGCTTGTGAAGCAGCTCTTGGCTGGACATTTGAAATTGGCTCCCCTGAGTACATGAGCCCGGTGCCCAGCTGCTTCGTTCTTCGCCTTCTGTGCTCTGGACAGAACTGAAGCCCAGCCATGGCTTGGAGCTTTGCCGCTCTTCAGCGTGAACACTGCACGCAGCCACAGTGTGCTGTGCAGGGATTTTCCTTCAGCTCGACGGACAAGCATTTTCTTGCAGTTTCACAGAGTCTAAACTGTCCGTGTAGCTCTCACTCAGCGAACTGCGTCAGGAGAGAAACACTTGCTGGATTAGCTTTTCGCTGGGCAAGACTTTCAACATATCACCACATGTAAAAAACGTGTCTTCCTACTCTTAGCTTTTTTTATGCATTTTCTTATAACAAGTTCCTCTAACGCATATATTATAGACTATCTGGAAATGGATGAACAGCTGGGACTCGTGACTGATGGAGTGTGCTTTTCTGAACACTGCAGTATGTAGGGATCGAAACTGTTGTACAAGTTTCCTGTGCTTGATATACTTGCATTTAAATTCAAAATACATGATACAATTCTAAAGAGTGGTGAGAAAGCATTCAAAACTGTGAGTTTATTAAGACTTTGGCTTTGTAAACACATTATGGAGACAATCAGATAGATACATATTTGTAGTCAGTTTACATTTGCCTGTTTATTTTTCCTAAACTGATATGATTTTGGTATATCACTCACCAGCCTTCCTATCTCATGTATCTTTATGAAATATTGAACACAGAGGAAGCAGAAGAAAGGATCAAGAGCATCACTAAAACTGAGAAAAGTCAGTTGTTGTGATTAACAGAGAAGGCAAAGAACACCCAGTTGATTTACAGCAGCTAGTCAAACTACAGTCTGCTGGCTGTAAGTGCTTGTTTCATAACTTTACTTGTCAATCATATTGTATACCAAGCCTTTTGAGTCAGACTTAATTCTCAGTGATTTATGAGAGCTACACTGAATTCTGTTACTTTCTAGCAGAAAACAGAACACAGTAATTTGGTTTTGTTTTCCTTTAAGACAAGTAAACTTAAATAATAAATTCAATAGAACGTACTTTGTCCATGTTGTTTTTTGGTTTTTTGAATTCTTATCATGAGTTAAAAATTCTATCAGGCCTCTTATTGACTTCTAGACTTAAAAAACAAAGTTGCACCTAACAACAAAGATATGAGATTCAATAGCATGCAAAATTTTCTAGGCTACTCTTCATAAGTATTTTTCTCTTTACTCAAACCCTTGCTACAAAGGCCACATAAATAAAAAGGTGAAACTTCCAAATTTTTAAGAAATAAAGCTTGTTTTTTCAGCTATATCAGTTCCTGATAACTTTTTAAAATACCTATTTACACAAACATAAAATATGTGTTATTCATACATCAGTCCATTAATGACTATTTCTGTGTCATTGCCATACTGCTTAGTTTTAGTCTTTAGTTATTGATTTTGCTTTTAGCAAAACATCTCATTTCTACTGACTCAAATCCACAGAAGTCCACTGAAAGTAATGGTGTAAATTATATTAATTCTCTTACATTACAAATTAGAAGATAATTTACTAGGTGTACAAAAATATGTACAAACACACTTGTCCTCTTTATTTTTTACACTACCCTAAGTATGCTGCAACTACGCAGACTTCATTTTTGTTTATACTCCTATTAAAAAATCGGAGGTTTAGGCTGCTGTCCAGGTCTCCTTGGCAACACTTGATCTTTGTCAGCATCTCTTTTCATAACAATTCTGATTCCTCTCCCCTTCTACCAGCATTTCTTTCTTGTTTTAAAAACTCCTTACCAATGTCAGATGTACCTTCTATGAGAAAACTTATTTGCCCAGACACTGCCTCTACCTAAACTATTTCTTATTCTTCACAAAGCCAAAATCCCATCTAATTTATGCTCAAGGTTTGTGTGTGCAAAACAGTGTGGTGATGTTAGACTGGAGATCAGTTGCTTCTCCCCAGGCACCTTCATCAGTCTTGCATAAACGAGACTGTAGCTGTGCTGGTGGCATGAAAGAAATACTGCCAGCATACAAATTAGGAATAAGTTGTCTCTTGAACCTCTTCCATCAAGAGGAGAAGTCAAAAAATATTCCAGAAAGGAAGTGCTGGGACATCTCTGTCCCTTAATAATCACAGCAGAGATAAAAGGGATGTGAAAAAATGGCAGCTGAGATTGGACTCAGGTAGGTATTTGACCCTGACGTTCACAAAGCAACACTGTAAAATACAGATGATTTTTTTTTTTTTTTTTTGGAGAAGGATCAAGTAATGGTTTAAATGCATCTTCTTAGAAAGAAGAAGAAATGAAGTTCTCTTCAGATAATGCATGATACAGCTCTAGGCTTCTGAGATAAGAACTGGATATGGGTAGAGACGTCAATTTAGTTATATGGAAAAAAAAGCTCTATAGAGGATTTTGTAGATGGTGGAAGGATTTTGATTTACTAGATAAATGCTTGAGAACAAATACTGCCAACAGCTGGGACCCTGGCATTCATCGTATCCAATAAAGACCACTCATTAATTAAATGGCAAGCTCTGGTGGTATTTTATGTCTGATCCTCGTAAAGACTGATGAATCCTACAAGATTCCACAGAACACAATTCTAAGGCAACAAGTGCCTATATGAACTATAAGACAAACAAAAACTAGGATATATGTTAAGACCCTAATTTTTCAAGTGAGAGGTTTAAATATGTTAACAGAGGATTTATATGATTAAGATGGCATTCTGCTGACTGCACTTTGGGTCAATCAGATAGGAGATAACTCCAGTGTGGAAACTCTAGTGTTAGAAAAGTGAAACAAGGAGACTCTTTAGAAGAATAGGTTTTGGTGTTAGAGCTACAGTAATAAAAACGTTATGGTCAGAAAAAGACAAAACAAACGGCTTTCTTGAGAAGCCATACTTTCATGGTTGTCATGCAGCTTACCATCTATACCTCTTTCAAGCATAATAAAGAATGCTAAAATCTTAAAAAAGTAGTGAAGTATTTTAGTGAGAATTGGATGAATACTCCCAAATACAGGACAAAAATGGGGTTTATAAAAACCCTGTCACTAAACTATTAAGCCTCCATAATTTCCTGCTAGTATAAGAATGAAAAGAAATAATGTTTCTTAATTCTTCCAGGAAATGAAGTTTATTTCGAAAGTCAGATTCAGAGACATTCATTCTCTAGTCCATTTTTGAATAACTGCTCTTTGTCACATAGAATGACTTCTTGTTTCCAAAATATTCTAGAAGCTGTGTTCACCTTTTCTTCCTCTTTTTTGACCCTCTAACAGGACTAGCCTGTCCATTCATTGTTGTTCACTCTCCAGTTTCCCTCTGTTTGCAGTATTGAGATTCAGGTGGAGAAGCTAAAAATAATTTATTGAAGGTAATTCTGCAAAGATGGCTGAAAGCGGTGATAGCTGTTATTTGAGTGTGAAATCTAAAGCACAATTATTTATTCTTGCTATGATGGACTATACATTGAGATTACCAATCAATGCAATTAAATACTTACGGAATTATCCTTTCAAAAAGACAACAGTGTGAGAAGAAGTGGTATTTCAAGTCAGTTGTGGACAGCTTTCATCCTGCTTAGGCAATCCAAATAACTTTGATAAAATTTACATTTAATAAACAGTAGACGTACTAGAAAAAAAAGAAGCCATCTTCATTTCAAATTAATTTCATATCCTGGCATTAATAAAAAATAATTTGTCAAAACATTTGTCCTTAAAATACATTACAAATTAAAGTTTCATCAAGACCCTGATTAAATGCATGAAGCTTGGTGAAACAGGAAATTAAGTAATTCAATTATCTCTAGAATCATAAGTCAAATACTAATATCAGTATTTCAGATGCCAGATACTTGCCTGAGGGATTTGTTAATGTAATTCCACTGAAAATTCATAATTTGATACTCACTTAAAATAAAAAGTGATTGTGAAAGTTCTATGGTTTTAGCAAGTAGACTTATTCCCTGAAGAGTCAGTCCTTTGATTGCCCCTTAGAGGAACTAACACCAAAGATTACAAAACCTGCCTGCTTTATCTTTAATGTAAATTAATCTAGGGATTGTTTCAATGAACATGCATCTTCAGCAAATGCAGATTTGTAGAATTTGAACATTTTTGCTATAGTAGACTCGTGTTGGTGGTGGCTATGTCAGGAAAGGATTTTTAGGCCAACATACTTTTTTCTAAGATAAAAGAATATACAAACCCAAGTCAAACACTTGCTTGATTCAGAAGGTCTAGGTTTCAAGTCGGGCAAAGGAGAACCCCCATCCACAGGTTAGAAATTCCATCCTTGCTGACCATCAGGTTAATTGGATTTTGGGGAGCATGACTAGTAAAATATTCCCTGAAAATTACAGTTGAAGTAAAAATGCATATGGCCAGATGGGGAAATTGACTTACTGCATATTATTGCAAACCTCAGCTTTCATCATCTGCATTTTAGTCTAAAGCTCGAAACCTTCCCACTCATCTTAATATGGATTTTTATCCTTGTGTTGAATAAACAAGTGTCTGTCGCTTCTAATGTCCTCCACATGGAAGAAAGTCGACAAGTGGTAGAGATCACACATCTTAATTCTTTCCTTTCCTATACGCTGTATCTGAAGTATAGGAATGGTGTAGGAATAGGACTGCCTCCCCTTTTCTTCATCAAAGATGAAGGACAAAGGAAAACCTGGTTTGGGGGTTGTCGGAGTGATACGCGGAAAAGACTCCACTACTGAAATAAGTAGTAAAGTAGGTATGTTCATTCCAGCACTGGGGGGTGTGTGGATTGCTCCACCAAATGTATGTGTGCCAACAATACCATTTGGCTCAGTATATATTGAGTTACCGGCTACATATTCATAAAGTTTCCAAATGTGCCTATCCACATTCATTTCCTAGCCCCGCCTAGCCCTGCTTCATATTATAATGAGCCCAAAGTCATTTCCATATGGCTTGTTGCTTGCGCAGTGCCTTGTGCAGGGGTCTCTGGGATGAAGTAAGGAGTCTTCCTCAAAAGAAGTAAGGAGTCTTCCTCGATTTGAACTTCTCATCTTGCTTCCTTGTGCATGCTCCCTGAGTCCCTGGCCCCAGTTCAAACCCCAAGACTGGTTTGAACTGGTTCCTGGGTCCAAAGCAGGATCTTTTGGTCACGGCTGCTTTCCCTTATCAATAGTCTCGTATCTTCCCCTTTTTTACTTAACAAATGCAATAAATGTTAGGCAAGCTATATGCATTGCTTTAATAAACAGGCCCCTAATAATTCACGTAACCCTTGTTTCCCTGACTCAGGAGACTGAAATTTTATAGTTTATGGCTTAAACATCTTCATGAAGGACTTTTGCCTATTACAGAAAAACTGTATAACAAAAGCTGCATGGAGGACCACCACACCCTGAATGCACCTCCTGACTGAGGTCCTGGACTGCAGGTTGATGGAGATAAGATAAAGTGACTCAGGTCTGGGTGGGGGAGAAGAATACACTAACAGGAGGACCAAGCCTAGAACTTCGGGGTGGAGACCACAGTCCCAGGCTTATCTGCTGGCAGGCTCACACAGACCCCTACATCAAATGGGGGAGGAGGAGAGGTTTTGTGTGTGTAGTGAAAAAGAATCTGGTCAGAGGCAGTGAACAGCCATCCTCCACTGTGCAGACCAGCTCAGCTGCAGGGGCCCCTTCACCCTGGGAAAGCTGCATCCACAGGACAGCAGAGGAGGTGTTATGGCCCATCAAAGCCCCATTTCCCCCCCCTCCCCGCCAACCCCTTCCCCACCAAAGGGATCCCCAGACCCTGCACCAGAGCACTGAAAATGATGTAACAGATCCACAGTCTTGCAAGGGACTGTGTCAAACCTGTCCCCCTCAGGGGAAGCACCTGGGCGTTCTCACCTGCCCACACATGTATTAATCCATTGGATTCTATACTTTTTGGCATGGGGGACCCTCACCACCAAGAAGACCAAATGCAGGGGATCAACAAGACATCATTGGGACTCTTGGACGGGTGATATGTTTCTACCTAATCCCTGTAACTCTTCCCCTGTCCCTGCACACCTCTTTTTCTATTTCCTTCTTTCTTTCCTTTCTTTCTTTCTTTTTCTTTCTTTCCTTTTTTTCTTTTTCTTTCTTTCTTTCTTTCTTTCTTTCTTTCTTTCTTTCTTTCTTTCTTTCTTTCTCTTTCTTTCTTTCTTTCTTTCTTTCTTTCTTTCTTTCTTTCTCTCTCTCTCTCTTTCTTTCTTTCTCTTTGCCTCTTTTACTATTACATAAAATATATCAAATTTTTGGTATCAACATCTAAACTCATTTGGTTTTAATTAATTTTGGGGTATATTTCTAGCCTTTCTGGGTTTCATCTGTTTTTTTCCCCAGAGACTTAGTTTTCTTTGCTCTTCTGTGCTTAGACTCGTTTGTAACAGGGGTGAAGGTTGATTAGTTGAATACTTTATCTTAATATTTAGAGAAATTCTCTCAAGTTGAAAAATTACAAACTTTCAATAAACTGTGGCCTGTGAGACAGACCACTTGTTTAGTGGCTCTATGTCTTCAGAGTGACAGAGATGCTTATGCACACATTGCACACGTTACACACATGCACATTCTTTTTAATGCTAGTTTAGTTATTCTGACTGACCTCTGTGAAGAGTTGAGGCGTATCAGTCCTTTATCATGTCTGCCATACCTGTGTGGATGTCTAAAAGCACAGATCACGTATATTTTGCCAAATTAATCAGTTACATGCTCCACATGTGAATGTGTATGCAGCAACAGTGAAACAGATTTAAAAGAAACATAAAGATTTTTGTTATAGGCTAGCTGTGTGGAAATTAGTTAGAATAGGAAGGAATTCAGGCCCAGCTAGAGCTAATTAAAATAGTTAAGAGAGCTGGACCTGAAATGGTTTTTAAGATGTTAGTAATTTATTACTAAATAATTGATGATCTGTCATTTTTATGTTTGCTTAGCTGTGCTTAGAATGAGGAACAGAAACATTGATAAGTTGGTTTAGGGAACAAGGACAATTACCAATTTCTTCCCTCTGTGGGAACCTATTCAAAAGTCCCACAAGAGGAAATTTGGAAGTCACTAAAGTAATTAGGATTGTTAAAGTTCAGAAAGGCGAAAAAGGTCAAAATGAGGGACATGAGCTTACTTCATCTATCTGGGACCGCTGACCCAGTTCGAGACCACCGACTCAATTCAGAACACATACTACGCATGCTTAATGACATTTAAGGTTATTTCCATATGAAGCAGAGAATGGGAGGTGTTAATGTTATGAATATGTATTTGTATTTTGGATATTCATAATTTTTGTAAATAAAAAGCTTTGTGTTTGCTTGTATCAGGGCCCTGCGTCTTAGAGAGCTACCTCACGCAGTGCCTGGTGCCAAATAAAACATACACTTTCTAACTTTAAACTGTTAGAGAGTCTTTGTCTGTCTCAGCTGGATACTGATACTAGATCATTATTTATATTTTGGTAAATCAACAGTACATGATCGCTGGGAAAAAAATCCTCTCTTTTAGACTATGCTGTTTCATATTTTGTATGCACACTAGTGCAGTGGACTTCCTCTAGTCTTTAGTAAGAACTCTGCAAATGGAATAAGTATCACAAACATTTTTCATGATGTCTTATGTTATTTCAAAGCTTAAATATAGCAAATATGTTGTGTAGGTTTGACCTTGTCTATCTGCCAGGTGCCCATGAAATTGCTCCATTAGCAAGGCATGGGGAGAAAATAGGACAGAAAGTTCATGGGTCAAGAAAAGGACAGCAACATCACTCACTATTGACACTCACTGATTGACACCACTACTTATTGACCGTCAATACGCTACATCATTCAGCAAACTGTAGAAACCATACAAGAATTTGTTCTCAAGAGGTAACAGGCTGTTTCCAGGAATAAGTAGTTTTGTTTTGTCAGAGGAATAATGTTTTAGGGGACACGGCATCTTTGATTCAAATCACAAGCTAATATCATGTGCTTTCTACCCCTCTAGCTTTTGCCTAAAACTGTCCTGTTATACTCTGATTACTACAATGTTTGTAACAGTGTGCCAGTTTGGCCAAATTTAGAAATATATCCTCTGAGAGAAGGCAGGTACCACCTTCCCCCCCCACCAGGTTCGGGGAAAAAAAAAACTTTTTCCTCAAAGGAAAGTGAAAGAGATAAAAACTATTTATTTAACAAATACACTGAAAAAAAAATTACTAATGTTAAATAATGAAACCTCTTGCTGTAGAGAGAAAACCTGGGAAAAATTCAGACTCCTTCCGTAGTCTCTCTCTCCCCTCCTTGGAGCTGGGATGGAGTGGTGGGCCCACCTCCAGGGCCAAGGCCTCGGTGGAAATTCCTCCCCATGTATTCTGATATTGAAACAGTCCAGCAGAGAAAAAAAAAGGAAAAAACGAAGTCCCAGGAAAACAAAAGTTCAACTCTCTGTCTCTCTCTCTGGAGAAAAAGAAAGCCGAAAACTCGCTGGAAAGCAAGCAAGTGGGGTGCTTCCCTCTGCTCTCACTCTCCTGCTGCAGCTGAACGCAGACCAGTTTTATCTTCATGTCCTCGAAAACATGAAAACAAACTGAAAACCTGATTTGAAAGTTTTGGTCAGGTTTTTCTCTTCTCAGGCTCAGTTTAAAGGCATAGAAGGGCACAAAATTAATTTCTGGGCATAGGGCAGCAACATGGGATACACATCATAAAGTCACCCCAAGACAAATAGCTACTCAAATTTCTAATTCAGCCTAAGAGAACTAGAGCACCTGTCCAATGAGGCTGAGAGTGAGGGCTGTTCAACCTGAAGAAGAAAAGGGAGGCCTTATAGCACCTGCCAATGCCTAAGCGGGCTACGAGAGAACTGAAGGGGTATTTTTGCAAGGACATGTACTGACAGGACAAGGGGAAACGGCTTCAAAGTGAAATATGGCAGGTTTTGATTAGATAATATTAATAAATTCTTTACTGTCAGAGTGGCAGGGTGCCAGAACAGGTTGTGGGATGCCCCAACATGAAGGTTACCCCAACCCCACCCAAGGGCTCAAGACCAGGTTGGATGGGGCTTTGAGCAAGCTGGTCTAGTAGAAGGTGTCCCTGCACATGACAGGGGGGTTGGAACTGGATGATCTAAGGCCCCTTACAACCCTTAACATTCTATGATTCTACATAGATTCTGTTTTACATTAATCGATGACCTCATAAAAATGGAAAATAAAATATGAAATAATGGTTGAGAAGGAAGATGTAAAAGATAACATCATATAGTTTGCTTGACAAACAAGGCAGGCTATCAAAATAATAGCTGCAGAGTTTTGCCAGGATTAAATTCAATTAAAGACAAATTACAGCTTTTTAGATAATTTATTTTCACTATCCATTATTAAAAAAAATGTTGAGGCAACTTACATTCATACAGGTTACTTCAGCTATGACAAAAATCAACTTAGCAACATTTGTGTTTCTAAAAAAACACTATCTTTGAAAAGAAAAGTAAACTTTACACATGAAAGAAACAAAATGTACTACAGTAAAGGACTCAGTCAAATGTTAACAAGAAGCCATGGACAGTGCCTATTGCCTACTTCTTGCCTGTTATATGGTATATCTTGAGAAATGTTTACATTTGTATGAATAATCATGAACTGCGAAGATTCTCTGATCCTTTATCTGTGTTTAGCAGGCAGAAGAGAGACGACTTGCTGAGCAGCAAGGAGGGATGACTATCCCTTTCTGAAGTGGCAGAGATGTCTTGTCCTTGCAGGGTATCATTTTACATCCCATCAGCCCAAAACAGCATTTTCTCTACTATAATTCCTTGTAATTCTTACTTCAGAGGTGTTTCAAGGGAAGGAGGGAGAGTGTGTGTGGAATGGAGTATCCTGGAGATGTCTTGGCTGTGACACACCCTTAGCTGCTGCTGCTGCACAGTGGATTTAGACAGGGGACAATGCAGTTATATTGTCATGTGGAAAGACTATAATACCATTTAGGTGGCTGGATTGGGAAAGAAAGGTGAGAAATTTAAAGACAATTGTGATTTGATGAGTATAGCTCAGGCTATAAATCTGTCTGCAAAACGTGGTGGGAAATCTCATGAGAAAATCCAACCTAACTAAAAAAAGTTTAAAAGGCAAGATATTTACTCAAGCTATTTAAGCTATTTAGTTTCCTCCCTTGGGCAGCTATCTCAGCAGCAACAGCAGCAGCAAAATATACCTCCATAAAAAGAAAGGGAGGGAGTAAGTAGGAGAAACTTTTTAGACTTTGGAAGCATTTAGATCAGTTTTGCAGTATATGTTAGAAAATTGCTGATGAGTTAACGTTGTATGTATTTTTACACACAATCTCATACCTGTCTGCATGGTGGCATATCCTTTCCTCACAGTGAGTTTCACTTTGTGCAGATACTCTGTATCCCTGTAACATTTTCACAGGGACTTGTTTCTTGCAGAGTAAAACAGGACTTGCAAAATGTTCCTCACATTCTGCATGATAGAACATACCTTTTATAGGTTCTGTCAGTATCTCATACCCCTGACAGCTCTCTGTGGTTATGCATATTATACTTCTTCCATCAGCCTCATGACAAAAATTTGTACCTTACCTGCAGCCATTATCAACCTTACAGGGCCAGTACATTACAAGTGCCAACCTTACAAATGCTATTTGACAAAGGACTCCTTAATGGCCCATGCTGACATGCCACACAGCATTTTTTCATATGTCATGTATTTCAGATTTCCAAAAGCCATGGATCCTGTTACGCCGCGGTGCACATTTTAGGTTTAGGGGAAGGTAGTTTGATTACACTCTGGGCAGTGCATGGGAGAAAAACCAAAATTCTCAGGAGGTTCAGTAGCAAACTTATACTTGCAAACTTTAGAACATTGAAATAGAATAAGGTAGTGTTGCTGCCTTCCCTCTCCCCAAGACAAGCCAAGACTTGCCTCTGCCATGTGCTCTGAACTCCTTTGTTCCAAGCGCGGGCAAAACCAAATGTAACTCAAACCCTTTAGCAGTCTCTGATTGGCCGGTCACCCCGGGTCCGCCCCCAGTTCTCCCCTTTCCCCTCCTCCGAATAAAAGAAGGACCTGAGAGGGGGCCCGTCCTCTTTGGCTTTGCAATCCTTCTGCGAACATCTGTGTGTCTCTGACTCGGTTTGAAAGCTTCTAATTGCAGGAATTAGGCAAACCGAAGGCTATATTTCTCCCTCTTTGCTTCTACTGGTGGTATCAGCTTTGCAGCTACTATTTGCTGCTTTCAGAGCTACTGAAATGCTAGATTGCCTGTGCTACCTCTCTAGGCTGCCCGAGACTTTCTAAGGCATTGAACTACGAGCCTAGCTGGTAAAAAGCTGTATTTCCACAAGATAGTTGGCAAATTTTAAGACAACAACCAGACAAAGTAAGGCACTTCACAAACTTTAACATAGCAAACTTAAACTTAGCCAACTTTAACTTATCCAGACACAACAAGACCCTTATGAAGGCATTGAATGGAATTTTTTAGTCTGGCTTAAAATATATTTTTAAAAGAAGAAGTTAGGAGAAGAAGCAGAGAGAGAGAGAGAGAAAGGCAGGAAGGCAGGCAGGCAGGCAGGAAGGCAGGAAGGAAGGGAAAAGGAAGGAAGGAATTCAGAATTTGGAAGGAATTTGGAAGGAAGGAAGGAATTCGGAAGGAAGGAAGGAAGGAAGGAAGGAAGGAATTCGGAAGGAAGGAAGGAAGGAAGGAATTTGGAAGGAAGGAATTCGGAAGGAAGGAATTAGGAAGGAAGGAAGGAAGGAAGGAAGGAAGGAAGGAAGGAAGGAATTCGGAAGGAAGGAAGGAATTCGGAAGGAAGGAAGGAAGGAATTCGGAAGGAAGGAATTCGGAAGGAAGGAAGGAAGGAATTCGGAAGGAAGGAATTCGGAAGGAAGGAAGGAAGGAAGGAAGGAAGGAAGGAAGGAATTTGGAAGGAAGGAAGAAAGGAAAGAAAGAAAGAAAGAAAGAAAGAAAGAAAGAAAGAAAGAAAGAAAGAAAGAAAAAGAAAGAAGGAAAGAAAGAAAGGAAAGAAAGAGAGAAAGAAAGAAAGAAAAGAAAGAAAGAAAGAAAGAGAAAGAAGGAAGAAAGAAAGAAAGAGAAAGAAAGGAAGAAAGAAAGAAAGAAAGAAAGAAAAAGAAAGAAAGAGAAAGAAAGAAAGAAAGAAAGAAAGAAAGAAAGAAAGAAAGAAAGAAAGAAAGAAAGAAAGAAAGAAAGAAAAAAAGAAGGAAAAATAAAGGGAGGAAAAGGAAAAAAAGGATAAGAGTAGAAAGGTATCATCACTCATGAATCCAGCAACAAGATTTGATTGTTGCAATTTTGATGTCCATTGATTGAGGCAATGGCCACAGTCTTGATCCAATGGGGGTGGGGGAAAGCCCACAAAACACAAAGTCCAATGGGTTAATATATATTTAGGTTTAGGTTGAATGACCAGGTACCTCCCTGAGGGAAGAGTTTTACACTCTGTTATGCAACACTGTGGATCATGCACAATCCTCTGGTGGAAGGCCTCCTAAATCAAGACTGTGGGTTTCACGTTTGAGCTCAGAGAGTCTTTGTCCAGCACATAGCCCTGAAAATCAAGGGTTGCATGGTAAAAAGTTGAACATATAATTTTTGCAATGATCTTGCAGAAGGCACCTATAACACAGGTTTATGTTACACTTTAAGTCCACACAGAAAATTGTTGGCAGAAAGACTGAGACCAGTATTAAAGTTACTCCCCGTTTTCTTTTTAGGTATTCACAGAAATACTCTGTCAAATCTACAGACAATCTACTTGATGATCTTGTTACTCCCTGTTCTCCTTCCCTGTTTTAATAGAAATATATAAAATAGGAGTTCTCTCTCATTAATAGTTCTCATTTTCCACATAGATTGAGAATTAAACTAAATTATGGGTTACAACACATAATATTACAATAAATAACTTATCAAACCCACAGCATTGGAGATTCAGAAGTGATTTTGTTTGTTCCATGGGTTCAGTTTACACAGTTTTCACACTGATTTCAGAATTAGAAGCTAGGTTGTTACCACTGAGCTTTACTATTACTTGATATACTATTTTGCGCTTAATCCAGTTATTTATAAAATACTCGAGCTTTCAGGATTTCCCAGTAACATACATAGTTGCATAGCTTCAGATACCTCATCTATGTGAGCCCAGACACTTCTGTAGACTTCTGTAGGAGTTGCATTGGCTCTCTAGACCACAGCTGGAAGACACATTCTGAGCATCATCATGAATTTTACTTTATTATTTCATTACTTTGAGCTCAATATATATTGATTATGCTTGCCCATGAAGAGAGCATCTTCCTCTTTCTACTGAACTTGGATGGAATTTTGCCCTAAGATGTTTTTCTTTCTCACTATTTGAAATCTCTTTGCCAAACTTCTCTCCATGCTGTCTCTTGTCTTTTACACATACATGTCACTGAATTTTTCTTATTTATTACTGTTCTTTAAAAATGCCCTATGATTTACAATTTTTGAGGTGTGGGAGAGGAGGAAGCAGGTAAAAAAAATGTAGCTATGAGCTCCTTGCTCTTGTGTTGTTTCCTAGGAGATCAGGTGTCAATCATTCTTCAATTTATGCTGACTTCCCTGCTCCATTTCCTGCTAAGTAACTCCTGCTCAAGTAACTCCTTTCTATATGCACAGACTTTCACCACATATACACTTCACTCTGCAGTCTTAGAAGTACTTACAGTTACATAATTTTTTGTAATAGTTCTTTACTAAATACTAAGTTCTTCACTTTAGAGAAGTGAAGAGGATTTTGAGAATTTTATTTTAATGGTATCATTCTTGTTTGAGCAGGTTATAGTACTTCTAAAAATATTTTATTGTAAAGAAGCTCTTGCTTTTCACTTAGCTCCAAATCAGTATTATAACTCTGGGGTTCACTCTCAGGGAATTTTGATGTCTTCTATTACGTATAACATATTTTCTGCTCTACTTCCCTGAGTTTTAATTATTAGTGGGCATGCTGAGAATTTGCAGTTTTCACTAGATGAATTTAGAATTCTGCTAGATGAAAGTACATTAGAATCTAGATTTTACTTTGAATATTCTTAACTTTTAATACCTTCTTTATTATACATTGAACTCTTAACATTGCTAATGTTAAGAGTTAATCATATGTGTAACTGACATTTTGTAATACAAACCCCTGTTTTATCTTGATGAAATTTTGCCAAACTTTAATCATTAGAGATGAGATTTTTTGTTCTGAGTATGTATGTAAACAGAACGAGAGGATAAATCCAGTGTTAAACTCCGAATATTAGAGAAAAGCCATTAGGATTTTATATCAATTGTGGGACAACAAATTCACTACTGATTTGCACTTTTTTCTTTTTTAAAACTCTAAAAAATGGAATTCTCTATTGCCAGACAGAGAATCAAGGACCATCTATCTACCTGGAGCTAATACAGTGCAGTATAAAAAGTATAAAATAAAGATAAATTCCTTTATATCATGCTCTGATGGAATGAAAATATCGCCATGTGTCAAAAAAATTATGAAATTACATGTGTACAATCAATCTACTCAGTAGATCCTTGTAAATATAGACTAAATCTTATTAATGAAGTTATTTCTGAAAATAAGATCAGAAGCAAGGTTTGCCACACATACACACAAGAAAAAAAAAGAAAAGAAAAGAAAGAAATTTTTACATTGAAATAATATAGTACAATCTCTTGTCAGTCTTAAAATTTGGCATGTTTGTCCTTTGCATAGGTCACATTTTGCCATCTTTGTGAAAAGTTTTGTTAATTTGTCAAATTTGTAAGGCTTAGAAATACTGTGAGGACAGAAAACCTCAAATGCCCCTTAGGCTGTTAAATTTCAGTATAATTCATCTTTACCAGTTGAACAAGAAGCTAAAAAAGCCACATGGCAGAGTAGAGAAGCAAAGGGGAACTGGTAATTAAACAATAGTGGAGGACAGCTGGTTAAGAAAAATGACTGAAGTGGGTTTGCTGTATAAGGCTGATGGTGACTGGGACTATGATTGAATAAAACAGACAGAAAGCAGAGAAGCAGGTCTGAGATTGGCAAGTGAAGGACTGAACCAGCCAAGCAAAGAAGCAGAGATAAGATGCAAATGGTGGTGAGAATGAATGAATGGAGAGTTAGGACTGAGCAAGCAAAGAGTCAGTTCTGAACTGCCCCCTTTCCACAGTCTTGAAAAGAGCCAAAGATATTTGCATTTCATTGCTCTTTGTTTCCTGTCACTACTGTAAATCACTTTCCATCTTAAAATCCCATGCACAGGTTGTGCACACAAACATACAAATTTGATCAAGTACCTGAAATTAGGAAATGGCAAATGGATCTTGCCTTGCTGTTGGCGATTGAGGCACGGAGCCAGACCAGCAGGGAATCTGAATCGTTTATTCAAAGGAATGAGCTGGTTTTATACACTTTTTAAAGGCACAGTATTTCCTTATATGGTAATTTGCACTACGTGACCTATCCTGTGTTGCCACATCAGCAATACACTTCCTTCTATAGGATGATCACTTGATGTTCACCTGTCCGTCAGCTCCTGGCAGGCTCCTGTCCGTAGGGCTCTGCCACGTGACACCTCCTTCCCCCAGGGTCCGGGGGAGACAAGTGTCTCTGTGCCGCCATGTACTCCTTTGTGCTGCCATGTGCCTCTGCAGGCAGGTTTTACAGCTTGTAACTCAACTTTATTCCATCTCTTCCCACACCTTGCAACTTTAATACATGAGAATTAAACAACCTTGAACTAAAGAATTTATTTTCCATAGGACCTTGTCTCAGTTGTTTAATAGACTGGATGCTCAGGAGATGAATCATACATTTTCTTTATTTATTGAAAAAACTTCAGAGGTGTCCAGAGAATGAGGAGACTGACATAAGAATGAGTGATCTACCTGATATGGATTATTAAATGTTGATTTTAAATAAACCTGCAAAAACATGAATGGTTTGGAAGGGGAGAGGACAGCAAAATTTTAATGTGGCATTTTGTCATGACATTTTCTAATTTATTTACAGTGTAAATGATACTAGCAAAATTCATTTTCCTAAAAATGTTCAAATACAAGGTGCTTTTATTACATGAAAACAGTTTTCTTCCACAAAAGTAGGAAAACAATTTTGGTTTAATCCATAGAAGCATTTTTCTAATTTTCCTTCTTGAGCCCCGAAAAATAATCTATTATTCACAAATTTCAAAAAGATAAATAATACCTTTGAGGATCACATGCTATGTTTTCTTCTTGTACAATCTGTGGGAAGAGAGTAAAATAATTTACACCACATTTTTCTATGTGTCTGTAGTTATATAGTCCTAATTTTTAAGTGTTTGACATGAGACTTCGCATCTGATTTTAAAAACTGTTGAGCAACATATTTACTTTGAAATTTCTTTGAACCTGGAAGGTCTATAAAATGCTGAATGGTGTGTAAAATCAAGTTCCACATCTCTGATGGGAACTTCTGAATAATGTAGCATTTTTCACCTTTATCTCTGTGTCTCAGACTGCCATTAGAAAATAAGCATAACAAAGCCTTTATTTCAAAGAAGTTTTGTGAAGCTAAATAAAACCATGTGAAGTATGAAAGTACCATATAAATACCATGTAAAAGAGATCATTAAAACGGTTAAATATTTGATTCTACAATGAGAAGCTTCTAGTAGTTTGTGTTAACCAAGGCCTGGAACCATTAAAGGACAAAAAACCTGTTTTCAAAAGAGGATAACATTTTATATCAGTCATGAGCATGAAGGAGACCTATCAGGCAAAAACACCGGGCTGAGCATTAAATGAAGACCAAATTATTGTTCCACAGAAAATTTTGTATCTGGTAATTTCTGAGTTTGTGTTTTTGCTTGCGAAGTACTAATTATTACTATTGTGTGCATCTATGAATACTGTTTTCTTTCTTGTTCAAGTCTGTTTTCTGAATAAGTCCTGGTCAGTCCACTAGAAAATCCTTCACTAACAACACTTCAGATGTACTTTTAATTCAGGTGTCTTAGTTACAAGACATTGTGTGCATTGCTAATCAGCTAGTCACAGAGGGTAACAATCATGGTCTGATTTTTTAAAAATATTTTTCAGAATTCCACTGAATGGCAGCCATTCAAAATATGTATTTAATCCTTAACTGATTTTAAAAGTTTTAAATGCTTTATATATAAAGCCACAATATATGTGTGTGATTAAGAAAAATATTATATATATTGCATATAACTTTGACTTCTTCAGTTGTCTCAGTTTTAGAATTACAAGATTGTTTTTTTATGTATGTAATCCTTTATATTCACTTGTATTAACTGTCTGTAGGAGAATATATTTAAGTGGGAATTTCTGTAGTGGAATTTCTGTCCAGATTACAAAAGTTTGACAAAAATTTGCTATGGTATCATAAAACTCTGAAGTTATACTTTCTCATATGCATTGAAACTCCCCCACTGTGGAAGGTATCTTTTCAGCTTTACACCGGCTAGCGCTTGTATTTCAATGCCTTAGAAAGCCTCGAGCAGCCTTGAGAGGTAGCAAGGAAGATCTAGCACTTTAGTAGCTCTAAAATCAGTACCTGAATCAGCTGCAGAGCACATACCATCAGCAGAAGCAAAGAGGGAGAAATATAGCTCCCTGCTCGCTCAATTCCCTGCAGTTAGAACCTTTCAAATGAGACAGACAACTAGAGATGTTCACAGGAAAGTCGCTGAGCTGAGGGAGAGGGCGGAGCCTCCCCTCGACCATCTTTTATTCGGAGAAGGGGAAAGGGGAGGACTGGGGGCGGACCCGGGGTGAGCGGCCAATCAGGCACTGCTAAAGAGTCTGAGTTACATTTGGCTTTGCCCGCGCTTGGAACAAAGGAGCTCGGAGCACATGGGCAGGAGCAAGTGTCTTTGGGAGGGGGAGGGGAAGCTCGGAACAGGCAGCAACACCCCACCAATTGAAGAAAATGTAAAATAGGTTTATGTTTGATATACTTGCAACAGAGTTGTATCAGCACATACAAGAGGTGAAATTTCTTCCTGTATAAAGAAAGGTTCCAGATAAAACCGAATTTTTCATGAGTGAGATTACTTCATGTTTATCCATGTTTTTTTCAGACAGAAATATGTTTGCATACAGTGTACAGTTGAGGTATGCAAATCTTTTAAAAATGGCAGATATATCAAATTTATAGAATGTGGACTGTAGGAATTACCTATCTATGCAAGTGCAATTGTTATTTGCCTGGAAAATCCTGAAACTCCTGAAACTCTGCTTGTATGAAACATCAAGACAGATTTTAAAATTTATTTACTTATTTTTAATTTTTTTTACTGAAAAATAATTTGTTGAGAGCAAGACAGATTTACCATATCCCTCTCGTGGAGGAATTCTTATGAAGCATGAAAACTACGCACTACAGCTTCTCTCTTCTACCACCAAGCAGTAGGTTAAAAATATCAATGTATCTTTAATGAAGTTGCAAATCTAAATGATCAGAAATGAAGATGAAAATTATTCAGTAAATGATGACAGTATTGTGATGTGTGCAGATGACGTTCTAATGTGGCTGTCAGGAGAGGACCAGATGGTTTTAATTTTGAAAAAACGTGTTGAAAATTAGATTTAAGATAGTGTGCAAAGTCAGTGACCTTGTCATAAATATTCTCAAAGAAGAAAATAACAGTAATGCCATTTGAATTCCATTAAATTCTGAGCCACTTCAGCCTTGTAATTTGTCTGACATATTATGACAGAGCAGCAGGCAATTACCCAAGAGGTTAAGGACACTGGTGTGGGATTAAGCACAACTGTGGTTAAGCTTGAAAAGTAATAGTGCAGTTAAATGGCAGTTTAGTTGTCTGTGAGAAGTCAGTTCAAAAGTTGTTCAGGGCCAAAACATTGATGTTCTACATTATTCAATTTTCTTGTTATGCACTGAAGGACAAAAATAAAATATATGCGGGGTTTTGGATTTTTGTTTGTTTCTTTGTTTTTAAAGGAGAAAAGCTGTCGCTTATCCCTGTATTCTTGTGCTTGACTTAGCATTTTAAGGCAGGAGGCGTTTACTGTTTTTTTAAAACTATTTTGCACTTGCTCATTTAGGCATGTTAAGCATTTTTGCAGAAGAAATATTGATATTGTTACGAGAATACCACTAATCATAAAAGTTAATTCAATGTTGGAAATGTAAAAAGAGGCCCGGTGGCTCCGGCGGGGGGAGAAATTGCAGTCCAAAACCAATGTGGTTGACAAGAGCAAGCTCCGTTTATTAGCAATCCAGAGGCACTTATATAGTATACCAGCTTGTTAACTCTTAAGTGGCTTAAAACTTATCAAAGCGAATCTCTACTTCTACCTAATTGGACTTACATTGGCAAGCTTCTACAGTTATGTTATGACTAAAAGAATTCAGAGTTCACCTCCCTTCTCTCCCGGTTAGCACATCCTATCAGTACAGCTGCATTGTTTCAAAACTCCCTCTTTGTTTCCCAGGCCTTTTCTCACACAAGAATTTTCTCATGGAGAGTCTTTCTCACACAGGCCTTTTGCTTGCAGGCTCTTGCTGCAGTTCTTTTATTGATCCCATAATTCTATCAGTGATCCATGTCCCTGATCCTCTAATATTCCCAACAATTCAACATATTAATTCATCATAAAAAATTAATTAAAAATATTAAGTGAGGACATTGTCTGAACTCTCTCCAAAAACTGACCTTCCATTGTAGTTGTGCCATATTAATACATTTTATTAAATAATATATGCATTAAGTTTTGAAGAACCAATGTGTTTTTTGAAAGAGTAAATTTCAGGAAAATATTCAAAATTACATGAAGGAAGATGTAATTGAAAGAATCAATTTAAGAGTGCAAATATCTACATGAGTAATGGATTCTAGGCATTACATATTGAGATAAAGAATTGAAACAGCGTCAGTCTGTTCTCAAATAAAAGTAACAAAAGCCACTTGAATTTTGAATATTAAATCCCTCCAGGGAATTCTATTATCTATCAACCATTAACTATTTAATAAATTATTCTGGAAATAAATGAACCAAATCAAGCAATAAATAACATTTTATATAATCAGAAAATATTTCATGGATGATTTGGAAAATACAGCCTTATATTGATTATGTAATTTATTGTTTAGTAATTATTAGCCCAGATTTAATATGGTCTAAGGTTTAGACTTGTCTGTGTCATTGTTTTGTGGATAGTTCCAAGTTTTGAAGTTGTCTTTTCTCAAGCTGCTTGTCATTTATATGATTTGAAGGAGGAAAAAAGTTATAGGTATATGTATCTCTTATAGATAGATACATATTTATAGACATAGGCACATATATATAGATATATAAGCAGAATTTAATGATGCAGGAGTTTGAGACCTGTGTCCTGGAGCTAAAGGTGCAGTTCATTGATCTCTCCTGGAACGCCTGCAGAAATAACTCCCATAGCAGAATGCAGTGGTAGAAACAGGAGATAGGAACTGTGATCTCGTGTGTAGATCTACACCATGAAGGATTTTGTCTGGGCAGAGTTAAGTCACATGTACTGGAGATATCTATAAGCTGTGGTCTATGGCAGCTGGACCCATCAAAGACTATTAGGGAGAAATTGTTACAATGAGTGTTGTGTTAGATGTTGTTCCGGTTTGGCCAAATTTAGAAATATATCCTCTGAGAGAAGGCAGGTCACAACCACCCTCCCCCCAACCAGGTTTGGGAAAAAATTTTCCTCAAAGGAAAGTGAAAGAGATAAAAACTATTTATTTAACAAACCCACAGGAAAAGGATAATGATGCTAAATAATGAAACCTCTCGATCTGCTGAGAGAAACCTGGGAAAATTTCAGAGTCCTTCCATAGATCTCTCTCTCCCCCTCCTTGGAGCTGGGACAGGGTGGTGGACCCGCCTCCAGGGCCAAGGCCTCGGTGGAAATTCCTCCTGTTGTATTCTGATGTTGAAACAGTCCAGCAGAGAGAAAAGGAAAAAAACCTGAAGTCCCAGGAAAACAAAAGTTCAACTCTTCAAAGGAAAAGGAGCTGAGGAAAAAAAACTGCCGAAAGCTGGCTGGAAAGAAAAACAAGCCAGGTGCTTCCTTTCCCTCTCAGTCTCCTGCCGCAGCTGAAAAAAAAAGTCTCTATCTCTGTGTGACCTTGAACAAGCTGCAAACTGCTCTGAAAAAGTTTTGCTCAGTTTTTCCTTCCCCCTCTCAGGCTCAGTTTAAAGGCATAGAAAGGTACAAAAATTAATTTCTGGGCATAGGGCAGCAATATGGGATACACATCATAAAGTCACCCCAAGACAGATGTAGATGATCCAACAATGCTGACACACACAATTACTTATTTGGAATGTATTTAGAAAGCCATGAAAGCTCTTGTCTCTGCTATCTGACCTAACCTTTCCCGATGGACAGAAACTGGAACGCAGGAAGTTCTACCTGAGTGTGAGAAAGAATTTCTTTACTGTGCCTGTGACCAAGCACTGGCACAGATTGCCCAGAGAGGTTGTTGAGTCTCCCTCACTGGAGATATTCAAGAACTGTCCGGACACAATCCAATACCATGTGCTCTGGGATGGCCCTGCTTGAGCAGG
The DNA here is from genome assembly GCF_020740725.1 of Corvus hawaiiensis. NCBI lineage: Eukaryota > Metazoa > Chordata > Aves > Passeriformes > Corvidae > Corvus > Corvus hawaiiensis. The sequence continues at coordinate 74,463,214 of NC_063255.1, read as the reverse complement.
GAGGTTGGACCAGATGACTCATCATGGTTCTTTTCCATCTGACCCATTGTGTGTGTGTGAGTGCATGTGTCTGTCTGTGCGTATGAGATTTGGGCTCCATAGCTTTACTATTTTATGTCAATTTAATATTGTTAGTACATCTCAGTCATAGAGTTGTTAAATGAACCAAAGCCCCTCTGTTTCATGTGAGTCATCCCAGGTTGTGCTGTGCTGCACTTAGCTGTGCTTATAGTGACCTCCAGCTGTGTTCCTCTGCATCCATGTGGGCATGGAGTGTTCTTCCCTTGTGCAGATATGTTTGCAGGCTACTCACTGCAATTTCAGCTATAATTTACTTTTATTCTTAAAAAAATCTATCTTCCTCAAGCACGATTATTCATTTTATTTGATGCAATGATATTCTTGGAGACAGAACTACTGTCTACTCTATCAGTGCAGCAAATTAGTAACTCACGTATGTTTCATTAAAGATTCCCACACCTTTCTTCATCCCTTGCTAATCAGCAAGGCAGAAACAGATAATAACATAAATAAGAGTAAATAAATACTTAAAGGAAGTTCATGTTTGTTTGTAAAACAAACTGATAGTAAATGGTCTTTTAATTTGAGCATTTCAGACACAAATAATTTTTTCTAAATCTGAAGAGAAGCTGACTTCTATGAAATAATTTGTGTCCCCCAGTTCTCAGTACAAAACTTTTCTTAGCAGTGGAGTCCAAATAAAGGATTCTAGAATAAGTGTGAATGAGTAGTAAGAATGTTTTATGAAGAGCTTTTTCATAAATTCTTTTCTTTCCATGTTGATTTGCTGCAGAGAGTGGAACATAGAATATGCAAAATAATATGTCAAAAAGGTTTCTGAAGGTGTAAGGAGAGATTTATCATCCACACAGCATTGCAATTGTAATGTCTTACCTCAGTGGGATTGCCTGTTCCCCAGCAATATATTTTTCAGATCAAAAATGAGTAACTGAATCAAGCCCCGCATCTTTCTTCCAACAAAGTGAAAGGCTCAGAATTTCAAAGCTGCTCTGTGAAATTTTGAGGGTCCCTGCCCCAATTAAGTGCTTCATTCTCCAGTTTTTTACAGGGTTTTTGATGTCTAAGCTTTTTGACAAACTCCTCAAGGCACCTTCATAATCTTTATTTGGATGTCTAAAACTTCATTATGCAAATAAACACTAGATCACCCTGACAGTAGCATGTGTAATGACACAGGACTGGAGATATTAACTTATAGAATGCTGCATATGATTTTTATTTGCAGAAGAAGGGAATACCTTTAAAGAACTGCAAATAGAAAAAGCATTTGCTTCTTAGATCATATTCAGGAGTTTTTGAGATAGGTTTTTTGAGCAATATAAATGCTGTTAGGCTTTTTTTCAATTACTTTCAACCCACATCATCATTTATTTTGACCTTTACTATCTATGCACCTTACTATGTACATGCCGTTTTCTTGTGGCAACTGCTGAATGCCAAGAAGGTATGTCAGAATCACACCATTACCTACAAATTTATTCCACACTGAAGGTGCAAAAAACCCCCAATATTAAGGCATTCAAATCAGTCTGTATACTTTTGAAAATCCTACATTCCCATACAGTGAAATCACAAGGTTGGTAGCTTTCTAACAAAGGTTTATTCAACCTAAACTTCTGTCATAGGTTAGCAAGCATAGTCCCGGAAGGGATGTCCTTGCTAAGGGGTGCTTACAGCTTCCTCTGGGACCTGACAGAACCTATCAGCTGGCCAGCTTGAATATGGACAATTCTTTAAGCCACTTAAAGTTGTGACCGCCTCTGTGATCCACATTTAAGAATAGGCAAACTCCCCCCCAAGCTCTCTCTCGTTTCCGTGCTGGCACAGGTGGCTGCGGGCCCCGAGTGGGGGCCAGCGGGCCCGGCCAGGCCCTGCTTGGGCCAGGCCGGGCCGGGCCACGGCCATCCTGGAGCCGATGGACCTGTTCCACCTGTGGAACCCCCCCCACTGCCTTGCCGTGGGCAGCCGGAGCGGCTCGGCTCTCCCCCCTCTCCACTGCGATGAGAAAAATTCAACATTCCAGCTGCAAAGCTGCAAGGCCGAGGTGAGAGTAACCCTTTTTATTGCTGTGAAGAGCTGAAAACCTGAGGGAAGAGAGAGAGGAGATGCTTAAAGCTGAAAGTCTGTTGTGAAGCTATGATATATCAGAGTATCCCGTTGTAATTTCATGAAGATCTGGGGGGTGGAGTGTTCAACTCGTGAGCAAAAGCACCTGCGCTGAGATAGGCAGATGCTGACGCAGCTGTAATTTCATGAGAAGTTTGGACAGGGAGAGATGGACCAGATGAGGACTTTTGCTCCAAACGGGAAAGGAGAAAACCTCAGTCCGTAGAGATGAACCAGATGAGGACTTTTGCTCCAAATGGGAAAGGAGAAAACCTCCTTGATGCTCCCAGAGATAGTCCTAATGATGAAGATGAGGAAGACCCTTTGCTCCCAGGGAAGGAGAAGGGCCTCTGTTTTTGTTTCTGAATGGCTCAACCTTAAAATTGTACCCCAAAACACTTCAAGAGTGGACCCTCGAATGCGGGAAAACCAATTGCTATCTGTGTGTGACCTTGAACAAGTTGGGGGAAGGGACTCACATGCAGGCAGAGAGACTCCTCTTCCTAAATGGACTGAACAATATTTGGAAGTGGGCGGCTGTCTCGTTGTGATACTGTTTTCATAGCATGAGCAAGAAGAGACTTCTCTTTCTAAATGGACTAAACCAGGTTATTATGGCAGTGGTAAACAGACTGAACATCTCAAGGGTTGTCTTTTCACATTGTCAGTGGGAGAAGGGAGGAAGGTGGGGGGAGGAGGAGAGTTCTGAAGGTGGTATAATTTTTTTTTCCCCTTCTTTTAGGTCTGTTAATAAACTTCTTTCTATTCTTTCAAGTTTGGTGCCTGCTTTGCATTTCTCCTAATTCTTATCTCACAGAAGATAAACAGTAATGAGTATTTTAGACCAAACCACTACACTAAATTGGTGTTTCTGCCCGGTTACAAACCAAACCTGCGACAACTTCACATTGAGAATGTCTCAACAATTCTTCTTTTCATACCCATATTTCTCCATTGCAATTAAAAACATTAGTTGTCGTATCTTTCTGGTTTTAAGTCAACTAACTTCCTTTGCATTTTTAATTGCTCTTCTACTATAACCCAAATTAGTATGTATCTTTCACACCTACCTGCTAAATAAAGTGCAAAAGAAGCTTTGCATGAAATAGAGAACATGAGCAGCACTTTTCACTGGATCTGGGTTTGAACAAACACCACCTGAGAAGAATCCTGGATACTCAACTGTTGCTGATTCCATCCCACACCAGCCACAGAGCAAACAAAGACCTGTGTAAATCACAAGAGGAAATATTAAATGCTCCCTCTGTCTAACTGGCAGCAGAAGTACCAATGGGGGGCTTTTTTTCTGATTTGCAAATTGCTCAGGAAGGGACTGAAGAACATTCAGGTTGGTTGCTCCTGTAAGTTTTGCATACATTTCAGCAGAGAAAATTTTATGTGGTACAGGCTATTAACTGAAATTATTAATTCATATGAAACACATGGACTCAACATGTCATTTTACTTTATCAGGTCTTGGACAGGACGCTATAAGCACAATGCATCAGCACAGCCCAAAGAGCAAACCTGTCAATTTTAAAATCAAATGTATAATGTAAAATTTCTTGTATGGGTATCTTGAAGCAGCCAACCTTAACAATTTCTTTTTACTGGCATTTATGCAGCTAGCTATCAGGCATTTCAGTATTTCACAGCTAGTGAACACAACAGGGTTATGAGTACACTCAAATCAAGTTCTACTTTTGAAGTGGAAGAATGTTTGCAGAAAATGTACTGTGGTCTTACACCATGGTGTATTACATTGATAGTGAAAGAAATAACCTGGAAAGTCAAAATATTGGTTATTTAGTGTCAACTACTGCATTCTTTTAAAGAAGAATGAAAAGGGGAAGACCGTAGGAAGGTAATGGAAATACACACATGCTGCTTCTTCATAGAAATGCCTGGAAAAGACTGAGTGGTTGCTTCTGCTGTGTAAGTTTGTAGCAAGAAGAAGTATTATATATGCACTAAGCCCAAAGAAGCTAATTAGACTAAATAAAATCAACACAGCAATTCTCTGTGACAACTCGAAAAAGAAGGTTACTATTTTGTGCAGAATATATTTTCATGTTAACAGCTTGTTAATTTTTTCAAATTTAGGTAGCATCCCATCAATTTGGACAACATATCAATTTGACAAATTTGGGTGACTTGGTACTTCTGAGGTTTTATGGGACTATATGCAGGCAAGAGTGCAAACAGCCCTTTCCATTTGTAATATTATCTCCATTTATGCCCTTCCTTTCAAAGTACATTTACAGTTCATTTTTACCTCTCAGAAAAAAACCAGTTCTTATAAAATTCAAACAATCTCCTCAGCACAACCTTGGAAGTGTTTTTCAAATCAGAAAAATAACTTGATTTGACTTTTCTGTAGTGTGTTTTTTCTAAATTAAATATCATAATTTAAAAAAATTAAATTAAATATTATATCAGCTTAAGGAATCATTGACAAGAGGTATTCCTTATTATATCAAAATCATTCTCCATTAAAAACATGTTTTCTCCACTATTTATTTATTCTGTGGCATACTTAATATATTCAACTGCTTCTGTCTCAATGAAAAAAAATAAAGGATCAGTTGCTACAGCAACTACAGCTCATTTTAAATTAAGTGTCTCTGTGTCTCTTCTACCTGTTATTTTGAGTTAGATAAGAAGTCAGAAACTACCTCCTTTGAATAACCCAGTGTTTTAAAGATAGGAAAGGGAATATTCTTAGTAGATTATTTTCTTAGGTTTTTAGAATTTAGTATTGCTAAATTTGACTCTGCAACTTTAATACCAAGCAATCTCATGTGAAAGTACTGCAAACTGATTTCTTACACAGTTCTTGGAACTTTTAGGCAGTCTGTTAATTTGAATTAGGTCACCATTCATGATATCCTCTCCTTGATGTTTATTTTATGCTGGATATTACAGTTGTTCAGACTTTTGCTCTTAGTAGATTACAAAAATCTCCCAAATTAGTTGTATTATTGTTTATGATGTAGTGAGCTGTATAGAACCCGTAACCTTAAATCATTTTGATGTATTAGAATGACAACACCAATACCATCAAGAAGTTCTAGTGACCATTTTAGGAGCAGAAACTCTGGAGTTGCAAAATTTTAATACAAAATATGTTGGTCACACTTTGATTCACTAGTGAAACTGAAAAATAGTACAGTAGTTAATGAGGGATATGTTTAAATTTATTAGAGCAGAATGAGAATGTTTTTAAAACTTTTTTTTAATTGAAAAATTTAATTTTGTCAAAACCAAAAATAAAAGGAAAATAAAAAGATTAACAACCATGATATTGCAAAACATCAAGTATCATATGAAAGGGGGGGGTCTTCTTTGAACCCTTTATATTTGATCATTCTGTCAACACCCCCAGGGAAGTGAGAGGGAAGCACCCGCTCAGTGCCCCATTATGCAAACTGTTGGAAGTTTGGATTTTTCTTTTTTTTTCCTTTCTCTCAGGGAATTTTCCCCATTTGTTGCTAAGAGATTATAACGACCAATACTTAAGAGAACAAAAGATCTCTTTTGAGAGAGCGGGGAGCGGGAGGAGTGCAGCTGGCTGCACTCTGGTATATGAGGAGTTTTCTCTTGGGAAGGGCAGAGATACTACGGGATTTTGGCTGGGGGATGAGGGGCTGGGCTCAGCTCCTCGGTCTCTCTTGCTCTTAGGATTGGAGGGGAGACAGGCTGCAGTCACTGTCACCATTCAGGAGTTCTGTCTCCTATTTCCTTCTACTGTGAGTGAGGCTCTCCTTGTAAGAGCAGCCGTTGCACTGGGACCTCATTAACACCGTACCTCACTGGAAAGGACCCTCACCATCCACTCAGGTGCCCCGGGGAAAACCCAGGACCCTGAGCCCTGAGCCCCTTCGAGGGAGCCTCTCCTGGCTGCATTCTGGATCCCAGCTGCTGCTGCCCAGCCGCGCGGGTTTTCTGCCATTGCTCCAGGTTTTTCGTTACACTGTAACCCAACACTCCATGCCTGCCAGGACACCCTGCGACTCTTGCTACAGCTACGGAGTTTCTGCATTTTTTGGTTTTCTACGTTTTTGTTTGCTACCCCCAGTGTGCCCGCCTCTGCCGTTCCAGCCACTGCTCCGAGGTTCCTGCTACAGCCCATTCTGCCATCTAGAGGGGCACTGGGATCAGCTGCCCCTGGGGGTTCATAAAGATGCCCCTTTTCTCTCCCACCGGCTGTGCCGCCATCACCACGTGCGGAAGTGACTGAACTCGCGCCACAGCGCCCCCTGCAGGCGCGGGGGAATCACCGCACCAGCCCTGCCCGGCCCGGAGCCACCAGCGCCCCTGCCGGCTGTGAGCGGAACTGCACCCAAGGGGAAGGTGCCTGACAGCCGAGACAAGGCTGCTGCTGCGTTCTGTTTGTTGTTGCTGCTGTTGTTGTTGTTTGTTTGCCTTGTTACACACATACATACTAGTAAAGAACTGTTATTCCTTTTCCCACATCTTTGCCTGAAAGCTCTGTGATTTTGGAGTTATAATGATTTGGAAGGAAGGGGATCACATTTTCTGTTCCAACAGAAACATATTCTGTTTCTGCCTTCCTTGGCAGACACCTATCTTTCAAACCAAGGCAGGACCATACTAAACAGCCCACAGAGGTTTGACCCACACATTCAGGGTCACACACTGACAGTGTCCCCACTCTTAGTCAATTTTGTCAAGTATGTAACATGCTTCTAGCCACTGCTAGTGTCCTTGAAGGACTCATGCTAAACAGTTTATGGAATAACACACTTTATTAACAAATACAGTGATAACAGAAGACTGTGACAGGTTAAAGTTCAGAGACGGCCTGGCAGTTGACAGTATACTGACTGCAAGAATGAGTTGGAAGTGAAATACAGACAAATCTAATCACCAATGAAAGCTAGCTCAAGATAATCACTCAGCACACACAGAATATGTTTCTTACCCAACAGGCATCCCTGGGGGGAGAAGGCAGGCTCAGTCTATTAATGGATTCCAGAAGTTTCTTCTCTGGCATCTTCACTGATCTCTTTCCCTGCTTAAACTATATTTATATTATTTTCTTCTAGGGAAGGGAAAAGGTAAAGTAACAGTTGATATAATTTCACATTTGGGTGGAGTTTGAGTGAATTTAGTCATTAGCATATGCAAGGCATGAAAAGTAATGTGCATTTTTGAGTTAATGAAGCAAAGTTCAGGTTTGCCATCTGGATCATTCCTTTGGTTTAATTTCTATCAGCTGGATTGTTTTTTATGGAGCAAAACCACACCACCACTGTGTTGCTCCATCCTTTGATTCATTTCTACACTGATTTCTACAGAGCAAGACAACAGCACCTTTATGCCACTACATCCTTTGTTTCGTGTCTCCCTTAGAGAGACCTCCAAGATCCCACAGTGTTTCTGCTCCTAAGCTGTGCAGACAATTTGTCCCTGGTGAACTATAGCCAAAGCATGCACCCCAGCCAAAGTCAACCCACCACAAATTTCAAGCCCTAATCTTATTACAAGAAATAAAAGAAGTGACAGAAGTAAGAAGATATTTGGAGAAAAAATAAAATAAAAATTTAATTTTAAGACGTTCTGATTATTAAGTATGCATACATACTTGTGGCAAATATACTTACATCTTAATGAAATGGACTGTAAGGACATATGGCTGTATATGACTGGTGGAAGAAATGCAAGTGGAACATATTTTCACAAACATATATATTCATATATAAATAAATATACATATAATGTATTATTTTGATTACTTCAATAGTGTAAATAATAAATTCTATTTTATTTCCAAGTCAATTTGACTTATTTCAGATTAAACAGAGAAAGAATATATGTAGACATTTTATACAGAATATGCGCATTAAATCAAGTCTGATTGACTTCCTTTACAAAATGCATGACATCTTCAGTATTGCTGAGCAGAGTTTTCTAACACCTTTTTATACTCCACAGTAACGATGTCATGTTTCCTTCAAAAAAAACTTTCAAGTCTATGCACTTAAGATTATTATATTAAAGTCTCTGCACAGAGCCGTTGTATAGAAAACTCATGAAAAAAAAGCAGGTGTTTTCTCAGTCTAAGCAAGTAAACCACTGTCAGCAAGGGCAAAATGGTAATTGTTAAAGCTGAGGAGAGAATAAACACATTTATTGCAGTCACAACATGATACAGAGCTGTTTACCCTGTTAGCTTAAGCTTTAACCCTGCTAAGACAGATTCACTTCTTTTTAACTATTGTGGTAGATGGTGACAGACTAAGATCTCAAGTACAAATTAATCTGTTTGAAATATAGCTGAGCAAAACCAAAAAATATTCATGAATATTCATTGCAAACATTAATGTCAATTTGACTGGTTTTAATGACCCTTCCGAGCCCATGTCCAACCCATTTCCTTGAATGCTTTCCATGAAGTGTCAAAACCTATGAAATGTTGAAATCACAAGTGCTCTTACAGCTTACAAGGACAACAGTCACACCAATCAGGTTTGCATCAAGGTATATGGGATAGTTTGACGCTGGCTGGATGCCAGGCACCCACCAAACCCACTCTTATCACTCCCCTCCATGACTGAACAGGGTTCATGAGTTTAGATGAAGAAGGGAGAGGCCACTCACCAATGCCCATCATGGGTAAAACAGACTCACTTGGGGAAATTACTGAATTTAATAACAATCAAAATCAGAGCAGGATAATGAGAAGTAAACAATTCTTAAAAACACCTTCCTGCCACCCTTCTCTCTTTCTCAGGTTCTACCACCTCAACCCCAGCAACTCAGGGAGACGAGAAATGGGGGTTATGGTCAGCACATCACACATTTTTGCTGCTGCGCAGGTAGAGGAGTCCTCCCCCTGCCCAGCATGGGGTTGCTCCCACAGGAGACAGTTCTCCACAAACTACAGTTTTCATGAACTGCTCCAGTGTGGGTCCCTTTCCATAGGGTGCAGTCTTTCAGGCACAGCCTGCTGCAGCATGGGGTCTTCTCTCCATGGGTCTGCATGTCCCTGCCAGGAGCCAGGCTTCCCATAGGTTCACAGGCTTCCCATAGATTTACAGACTCCTCTCAGGCATCCACCTGGTCTGGTGTGAGGCTCCTCTGTGGGGTATGCCCAGCCCCTGCCCTGGAGGGATGTCTGCTGAGATTTCGTAATCGCCCAGCAGGACTCCCTGGAAAGGCAACCACTTCTTTAGTCACAGCGAGAAAAGACAGACCCACAATCCTTTAGGAGACCCTATGCAGATCCTTTGTAACCCATTGGCCTTTACCCATCCCCTGTATCCCTATAAAAGCTACCCCACTGCCCCTGTGACAGAGAGAGCTGTCGTCCCTGGCTTTCCCCTTTGCTGGAGTACGGAACAACAATAAAGCTACCTTCCATGTGGAACCAGCCACACGAGCCTCTCGTCTCTCTCTCTGGTCTGGCTTGGCCTGGAGGCTGCCCTGCAGAGCTGAGTTGGAATCATGAGCTGACAATCACTAAAGAGCTGACAGCCTCTGCAAGGGCCCTCCTAGCCAGCAGCTGAGGGAAGACACTGGGCCTCGGGAAGGCGATTCTTTTTGGGACCATCTCTCCGGACTGGTCACCTCTTCCTGGGTCAGAGCCACTGACCCCATCACCAGCGGTAATACTCCTCTACACACTGCCGGTGGATCTCTGCATTGCCATGGATCTCCATGGGCTGCAGAGGAATCTCAAGTCTGGCACCTGGAGCATCTCCTCCCTGTCCTTCTCACTGACCTGGGTGTCTGCAGAGCTGGTGCTCCCACATGTTCTTACTCTGTTCTTCTCTGGATGCAATTACATCAGTGCAATAGCTTTTTCCCTTATTGAATGTCTTATCACAAGGGTTTTACAAGCATTCCTGATTGGCTTAGCCTTTGCCAGAGGCAGGTCTGTCCTGGAGCTGGCTGGCATTAGCTCTGTCAGACAAAGGGGAAGCTTCTAGCAGCTTCTCAAAGAAGCCACCCCTGTATTACTGCTGGCCTGGGTCCTAGGGTATATCACCGTGTCCCGCAGCCATAGGGAGGAGGAGGAGAGATCCAGCAGGCAGGAATTGTGCAGCAAGATTGATTTATTTAATTATTTTACAAACTCTTTTATAGACTTTTTTCTTCATAGTCTAATTGGACAAAGGACCAGCCACTCCTTGGGGGTGATTGGCTAAAATCCTAAAACATCCATTGTCAAAATATTTTTCTACTATACCATAAACAAGACTGTTCAAGGTTGCAGGTGGCTTGGTTGTTTACATTCCCTGCTACCTCTTCTGCGTGAGAGAAAAGTCTCTCACGGACTTAGAAAATAGCAAGAAAATCCTTGCTAGCAGCATTTTTGTATCTACACCCCTGCAGTCTCCCCTTCCCAATACCAAACACTGGCCATACAAGCCCAATAGAGTATAATACCACTTTCCTAGGCAACCTGATTCTCTTGGGAGAAACAGACAAATTTTAGATTTGTGTCGCTGTTGTACCGGGGACGGCGAGAATAACAGCATAAAGTTCAGGTCCAGGAAGAATGGAATTATTTAATTAATTCCAAACTTGTTTATATAACTTGGTTTGCTTGAATGGCGTAAAGTTATTGGTCCTCTGACTATCCACCTTCCAGAACGATTGGTTAAAACCCTACAACACCCATTTTTAAATATTTCTCCAATGTACCATAATAATACTGCATAACAAGCTTGCAGGTGCAGATAAAGAATTCGTTTACAAAAACCTCTTCACTGTTTTCAGCTAGCCTGTGTGAGAAAGGCAAGACTTTCACAGGATGCTGGCAAAAAGCTGGAAAATTTCTCTGCCTCAAGCTTTTCAACATCCACAATTCCCCTTTTTAAGACCAAAAAGTTAGCGTTTGTAATCCTCTGTGGGATCCCTTGCAGCAAGGAGAACAAACACAGCATAAGGGATCTGTTTGGTAATGGCTGTTACCAAACTGAATCCAAATCAGATACTGATTTAAAGTGGGCAGAGAGATTCTCTAGCAGTGCCATGGGAGATACATCTAACAAACGCAATTCTACATCAGTTATTAATTCTAAATAGCCTTAAGGGCTTTAACATTCTGACTCCATAACAAACAGAAAACTTAAAGTTCATTCTCTGCTTGTAGAAGGACCATCCGACTGATGATCGACATCTTGGTCATCATTCGAAGGATCATTCGATGATGATCTGCATTTGTCTGGTCATCATTTGGAGGTTGCCTGTTGGCCCCATTCTGCTTCTGGTGTCGCTGGTCAGGGTGAATACATCTTGCAGGTAGCCACCGTACCCCAGTATCTCTGGAAATGCAAGCACACCCACGACCCCAAGCAATAAGCTTACATGGGCCTTCCCACTTGTGAGTAGATGCCGTACCCAGACTTTCGCTCGGGGCAGGTGCTTCCGCCTGAAGACTGCAATGAAAGAAAATGATTCAAAATAACAGGATTATTTAAATTTGGTGGCACTGTAAGATGATTAATTGTATATAAAGCTTTTTCTCGTTGACTCTGTGGGGTTTCTCCATGCATTCCCCTTTTTGGTTCTCCAAAACACTCTTCAAGGTGCTGTGAGCGCGTTCAACAATGGCTTGGCCAGTAGGAGAATGTGGAATACCCAAAATACGGTTCACACCCCATAGGTGTAAAAATGGCCGTGTCTTCTGCGAGATGTAGGCAGGGCCATTATCGGTTTTCACAGAAGAAGGCATGCCCAGGATTGCAAAAGCCAGTTTCCAATGGGCAATGACATCATGACCTTTCTCTCCAGTATGAGCAGACACCCCCATAGCTGAGGAGAAAGTGTCAATAGACACGTGCACATACTTACATCAGCCAAATTCAGGAATGTGTGTTACATCTGTTTGCCAAAGCTGCAAGGCTTTTAAGCTTCTGGGGTTTACCCCCGCTGGCAAAGGTGCAGCGACTCCGTGACAATCAGCACAAACGCTGACAATGTCATGAGCCTCAGCTGGCGTTAAGTGAAACTGCTTCTGCAGGGTATGTGCACTTTGATGGAAAAAACCGTGCAATGCCTTGGCTTGGGCAATTTTGTCAGGCTGAGGCACTACCCACACAGGCTGAGCTAGCATGTCAGCCCTGGCATTACGTTCTGTTATGAAACCTGGCAAATTGGTGTAGCTTCGAATATGCAGAATGTAATACGGGTGAACTCGAGCTTGAATTGCACACCACAAAGTTTTCAATAATGAAAACAGAGCTGCATTATTGACTTCCTTCAAAAGTGAACAATCTAAGCGTTGGGTTATATCTGCTACATAAGCAGAATCAGTGACCAAATTCAAAAGTACCTGAGAGAACTGCTGAAAAGCCATGGCAACAGCCCTCAGTTCAACCAGCTGGGCAGAGCCTGACTCGTGGCTTTCCAGCACCTGCCACTCATATACCTCCTTCCAGGTAACAATGGCTCTCCCCGTTTTTCCGGACCTATCGGTGAAGACGGTGGGTCCTTGCACTGGCACCTGACTATTTTTTGGCTGCAAGGTGAAGCTGGTCGATTTTGCCAACTGCAAAGAAGATTTATGTCTGGGCAGATGATAAGCAATCTGCCCCAAAAAGTTCTGCAGTGCACTTTGCAAATGAGCGCTGTTGGTAAAGCTCTACTCAAAGTGCTCCTGCTGTACTGGAAGAACAACTGTTGCAGGATCTGCTGCCATTAATTGCAAACACCGCTGGCGGCATTTGATTATCAAACAAGTGATCAATTCAAACAATGTGGGTGTTGTCTTTTTCGGCTGATGAGGCAAAAAGACCCATTATAGGATATGCAAAGGGTTGGGTCATTGTTTATTCCACCGACCAATGATACCTGTAGGGTGAAAATCTGGAGTGGTAATGAAAACAGTGATATCAATGGAGGGATCCACTCGATAAACCTGATGAGCAGAAACAGCCTGTTGAACCTCCTCCAGCACGCTTCAGAAGTCAGTTTCTGAGGTGAATTCAACTCGGGGTCCCCCTTTAAAAGATTAAAAAGCCGGGAAAGTTGTGTTGTCCTAAGCAAGGAAGTAACCAATTGATGACACCTAGCAATTTCTGAGCATCATTCAGGGTTTTAATAGTATCTGAGAATTGCACCTCTCGGTGTTGTATAGTTTGATACAAAATTTTGACTCCTAAATATTTCCAAGGATGATGCTGTTGAACTTTCTTTGGAGCCACTTGCAATCCATAAGAATGCAGAGCAGTGAACAGCAGAGGCTGTATCCTCAGCAGCTCATCCTGGGTGGATGCTGCCACCAGGATATCATCCATAAAATGGTAGGAGTATGCCTCAGGAAACTGTTCACAGACTCCGAGCAAAGCTTGAGTGACATACCATTGGCAGACAGTCGGGCTGTTCTTCACGCCCTGAGGAAGAACCTTCCATTGATACCTCTTCACAGGTTCGGCATTGTTAACTGCAGGCATAGTAAAAGCAAATTTTTGTTTGTCATTAGGGTGCAAAGGAATTGTGAAAAAGCAATTCTTCAAATCAATGATCAGAATTTCCCACCCTGTTGGGATCATGGTGGGTGAGGGCATACCAGGCTGCAATGACCCCATGCTTTCCATCACTGCATTGATTTTTTGGAGATCCTGCACCAATCTCCATTTCCCTGATTTTTTCTTAATTACAAAAACAGGGGTATTCCAGGGACTAGCAGAAGGATCAATGTGTCCCTATTGTAATTGTTCTTGAAGAAACTTACGAAGGGTGACTAATTTCTCTTTTGGTAGGGGCCACTGCGATTCCCAGATCAGTCTGTTTACTAGCCACTGCAAAGGCAGTGTAGGATACTGTGCACCCTTCCGCACAGTGACCCCCATCAGAAATGTGTCCCAATCCGTACCTCCCAGGCTGCCAATACATCCTGCCCCCAGAGGTTAAGCGGAGCTGCAGTGACATAGGGCTGAACTGTAGTGATCTGTCCCTTTGCGTTTTTACCACTACAGATTGTTCGCTTAAATAGCTCTGTGTGGTTCCTCCCAACCCTGCAATGGCCGACCCCACAGGGGCTAAAGGCCACGAAGGAGGCCACGCAGAGAAGGAGATGATTGTCACGTCAGCGCCCGTGTTGATCAAACCTCGGCCCCGGATCTGGGGTGGATGGGCATTTGGCAGTATTAGGGTACACATCATCTGTGGCTTTTGGCTGGAGATGTCTACAGTCCAGAGGATCCGCGGAAGTTCCGTAGATCCAAAGCTACCATCTCCACGACTTTGTTGTTCTGTCCTGGGAAGACATGACTTAAAAAGCACAAGCTGAGCAATGTGAGTCTTTTCAGGGATCGTGACGGGGGGGATGTGTGTGGAAACCATAGCACAAATAGCACAAATCTGGCCTGTAAAGTCAGCATCAATGACTCCTGGGTGTAGAAAGATCCCTTGAAGGGTGACACTAGATCTTCCCACAAGCAGTGCACTGAATCCCTGACTAGGGGTCCAAATGCATCCAAGGGAACCTTTATAAACACAACAGGATTCTAAGATGACTGTTGCTGTGGTGTGCACATCTGTGGAATACTCACAGCTTTTTACCGGCTAGTGCTCGTAGTTCAATGCCTTAGAAAGCCTCGAACAGCCTAGAGAGGTAGCACAGGCAATCTAGCATTTCAGTGGCTCTAAAAGCAGCAAATAGTAGCTGCAAAGCTAATACTGCTAGTAGAAGCAAAGAGGGAGAAATATAGCTCTCAGCTTAAGTCCTGCTTTCAATAAGAGACATAGACACGCAGATGTTTGCAGAAGGAATGCAAAGCCAAAGAGGGCGGGCCCCCTCTTGGGTCCTTCTTTTATTCGGAGGAGGGGAAAGGGGAGAACTGGGGGTGGACCCGCAGACACTGCTAAGTAGTTTGAGTTACATTTGGTTTTGCCCGCGCTTGGAACAAAGGAATTCAGAGCACATGGCAGAGGCAAGTCCTGGCTTGTCTTGGGGAGGGGGAAGGGCAGCTCGGAGCAGGCAGCAACACACGTCTACCCTGGCTGATCCCTGGGTGCTGCCTCTAAGCTGGCTGAGTAGGCCTGTGTTGGTGCCATGCCCTAGGGAAGCATTTGTGTCGGAGCGCAGCTCCCCCTTGCGCTCCTGTTCACATTTCCTGAGCCTGTCAAAAGCTGACCATTGGCATGGTACATAGATTCACAGTATTTTGCATAATGACCTGACCTATCGCATCTCTCACAGTGGGCACCTCCCTTGTTCTCTTTTTGCTTCTGTTCTAGCCTGTTTCCACTCGCCCTCAACCTCAGGCTTCCTTTGTCCACGATCAGGATTTGCTTGAACAGGCTGCAGAACTGCAGCCAAAGCAGACATTTTATGATCCCCAGACCCTACCTTAGAGCAGGCTTCGACCATTTCTGTTAATGTAGGGGCCCCTGGCAAAGCATCTATGATCTTTCTATGCTCATCATTAGCATTATCTCTTGCTAATTGTTTGCACAACATCTGCCTTAATGTCTCATCTTCGACCTGCTTCTCAAGGGCTGCAGCAATTTTTTCCACAAAGGATAAAAATTGCTCTTTCTGCCCCTGAGATACTTTCACATATCGTGTTTTAGGAGTAGCCATGTCTATGCTTTTTAATAGAGCTCTCATACCAATCCTTTGAGCCTGTTCAAGGACCTGAGGATGACAGGTAGCTTGGAGATCGGGATTAGGAAAGAAATTAGCTCCCATAAAAGCATCTACTCCAACTCCATACCTGGGATCATTTGGAGGCAACTGCATATTTTGAGCTGAAGTCTTTTCAGCCATCCTTCTCCAGTTGCTCTCAAAAACTGTAAATTGCACAGGTTGGAATAACACCTGACCTAAATGCTTAATATTGAATGGAGAAAGCAGATCAGTATTCAGCACTCGAATAATCTGCATGACTTCAGGAGAACTGAGCCCATATTGTACCACTTTGGATTGTAAATCCTGCACCACCCTCCAAGCAATAACCTCATGCTTGTCAGGCTGACCCGTGTTGGGAAGAGCCTTCTGCATAGGATAGGCCTGGATAACCCCCTGCGAGGGTTCACTATTGCCTCGATCTACTGTTACACCTTCTTGAGGTGCTGTAGCACCTGCACAGTTCCCTCTGCATCTTCAGGCATCCCTACTTTCTCTATTAGATCCCAGTCTCCCGCCTCCAGAGCACACAACCTGACCGCCTCCCAAAAACGCCTTGAGTTTCTTGGACGCACAGTCACCTTACACTCTGGAAGTGTCCAAGGGCGGCTCTGGAACAGTCGTCTTACTGGTTGCCGGCGTCTGGCCGCCACCTCAGTTTTCTGCCGTGGAGCAGGTGTTTCCTCTGTATCACTGCTTGCATCGTCAGGCAAAGGTATTTCCGATGGCTTCAATGCGGATGAAGAAGGCTGGCAGGGTACAGGCGCCCTGCCAGAGGACGGCAGAGCGGCAGAGGCTGTAGACACTTGCGTGGAGGGTAGTGATGTATCTACTTGCGGCAGTGCTACTGTCCGTGCAGGCACTGCTGCCGGGCCCTCTGCCACCGCCTCCGGGGCTGCTGCCGCCTCCGCGGTCGCCGCCGCCGCGCTGGTCTGGGTCGCCCTGGCACGGGTCGGGCAGCAGTCACCTGCAGCAACACCTCCGGCAGTACTGCCAGCTGCTGCGATACCTCCCGCAGAACTATAAGATGCTGCGCCAAGAGGTCCACCATTGGTGGCTGGGCTGTCTGCACCTGCGCAGGAAGATACGCGGATGCAAGCACGTGCACAGGAGAGCCAGGCGCTGTGGGCGCATTTGTGGAAGAAAACCTGTACACTGTATGGGCAAGTGGCCGCGCCATTATGCCGGCTGTTGAGCGCGGCTGTGGTGGAAGCGGCGCGGGCGTTTTGAGCAGCGCTGCCAGGGCCGGTTGTGGAGGGGCGAGTGGTGGCGAGACCGACGCTGCAATGATGCTCCCCGTCGCTCCCAGCTGTGGTGAAAGAAGCGGCGCAGCTCCCTGTGGTAGAATCTCGGCTACTGTGCCTGCTTGTGGTAATGGAGGGGCTGTAGGAATGACGGGTCCTGCAGTGCTAACTGAAGTAAGTAGCTGTGCAGCCATCTGTGATGCGGAGGAGGGAGGGGCCGCTGGGGCGAAGGGTGGGGGACGCTCCAACTTTTTCTGTTGTTCAATTATTTTTGCAAGTTGTTCCGTGGGTGAGGGATATTTCAGCATAACGAACTCACGTGGAGAGGGACAGATAGGGGGCACATAGTTACGTGGTGAGGGATAGGATCTTTGAGCAGTCTCCGCGACTCTCTCAGGCTCCAGCGGTGCCGGAGATGATGCTGGAGATGCTCTGCCCGTGCTGTCCTGAGTCTGTCCACCCTCTGATAGCTCATTGTCCCCTTCAGAACCTTCTCCCTCAGAGCCCTCAGAGCCGGGTAATTCTTTTCTTTCTCCTCCCACTGTCCAACGTTGTGGTATATCAAATAGGGAACCCCAGCTAGGGACCAAACCAACTACGTTCTTGTCTCCGTACACGACCTCATGAATTAACTTATCCCCTAATTGTTGCCAAGCTTGTAGGCTAAATGCAGTGTCAGGATCTGCCGAGAACTCATGCTCTACTGCCCAGTGTAACAGTTCACACAGAGCGTCCTCGGATATATTAGCTCCTGTGACCGTTAACACAGATTTCCGGGCAGAAAGTACCGTGCTTTCTTTGCTGGATTTGAGTCCCATCTTTTTAGTTTTTGTCTAATACCCTGGTGCAGTGATTAGGGTTCTGTCTCCACAGCCAGCGCTCTTGCCTCGGCTGGTCCCTTCCCCATATCCCCGGGGGAGTGCATGTATCTCCGAGAAAGACGCGCGGCATTTCAGTTCGTCCTGGAGTTGCAGGTTCAGGTGCAGTTGTAGTATGTGTAGCAGGTCACCAGACGTCGCTGTTGTACCGGGGACGGCGAGAATAACAGCATAAAGTTCAGGTCCAGGAAGAATGGAATTATTTAATTAATTCCAAACTTGTTTATATAACTTGGTTTGCTTGAATGGCGTAAAGTTATTGGTCCTCTGACTATCCACCTTCCAGAACGATTGGTTAAAACCCTACAACACCCATTTTTAAATATTTCTCCAATGTACCATAATAATACTGCATAACAAGCTTGCAGGTGCAGATAAAGAATTCGTTTACAAAAACCTCTTCACTGTTTTCAGCTAGCCTGCGTGAGAAAGGCAAGACCTTCACAGGATGCTGGCAAAAAGCTGGAAAATTTCTCTGCCTCAAGCTTTTCAGCATCCACAGATTTCCAGGACAAAAACCAGCTTACTGTCTCACAAATACATTAATAGGTTTAAAAAAAAGTGTGGTATCTTTCTAAAACCTTAGTTTCTGTAAAACTTCCAGTTTGATGCCTGAACTTTGTGGTAGGTTAATAACATTCCTAATTTGTCATTCACATTTAGACCATGTGCAGTAAAGTGCTGGCTCTCCATTCTCCGTGTAATCACACTGAGTAAGCATTAAGCATGTTTTCCAACTTCCCATAGATGAACAGTTTTCCTCACAAGTGGATTTAGGTGCATTCCTGTCTGTTTCAGGTGATCAGCAATTCACTAGAGAGCCAGACACTTGCAATATATTCCCCATAAGCATCTGTTTCAAGCAGGAAATAAAATATTAGGTTAATGAGTAGGAAAGGCTGAAGATAAATAAAGGCCCAACACCAACACTTCAGTGGCAGGTGTCTCAGCCTGCAGCTGCACCTGCAAACTGCCTTGTGGGATTAAACAAAATTCAGATCAATCCTTCCTTTCAGCCTCTCAAAGAAATAAAGCAGGTACAGTCTGCTGCCCAACAACCCAACAGATAATACTTCTGCATTGACATATTCCTCTGGATTGAAACCAGAAACATTTTCAGATAAATGTGTTTAATTATTAAGAATTTCAAATATTATAATGGTAATGATATTGAGGATTGCCTTAATTTTGTGTAGAGTTAAGAAGTATCAAAATTTACTACCCAGGAAAAATCTTTCAGGATAGACAATGGGATAAATACATAATTTTTAATGTGCAACATAGTCTTTGCAGTAGGTGAAGTTTCCAAAATTTAGACAATTCCTGCTAATAGAAATTAGGTGTCTAGAGCTGATTTTCAGTGGAGTTGAACACTACCAAGAACCAGCTTGTGAACACCAGTGACACAGAGATGTTAGAATCATCAAGTATTCCTGTTCCACTTCTAAATAGAAGCTCTTTGACTGTGTAGACAAAGCACAGAAAAAATAATGTATGATTTTGCTAGTATCTAACCAATTAAAAAAGCACAAATATTTCATTATAAAATTTTGTTTTCCCAATGTGTTTTCAGATCCTTAGTGATATAAATCATCCAGTCAGACTATACAAAATATACCAGATGATTTCCATAATTTGTGCAAAAAAAAGGCAAATGTTTTTAATGAACTTGAAGCTCAAAAGCATTCACTGAATAACTTCATGTCTTTTCAATAAAAGCACATTCAAATATTTTTCAGCTCCTCTAACAATCCTTTAAATAGCAAAGAATACATTTTTACAAATTACTGTGATGCCTTAAGAGGCCTCCTAGAAACAGAGACTAGACAGGAGTAAGGGAATAAAAGAGGTATTTATTTGAAAGGCCTTCAAAGATACACCCTGGGGACCCTGAAGCTGTTCTCAAAATGGACCCCAAAATGGACCCCAAGATGGACCCCAGGTCACGAGTTCTTCACTCTTTTATAGGTTTGGTTCATTTGCATAGCAGGGTTAATTCTCCAATTAAAGCTTCAGTTTTCCCCTCAGCTTACCCCCCCCATTAGCGGCTCTTTGGTTTGTACTTTTGGCCTAGAACAGTCTTGGTGTCCTTGGAAAGCAGGGCCGCAGAGGCTTTGTTATGTCTACCTAGCATGAGAGAGCAGAAATTAACAGGCTACAAGAAACTTCAGAGTCACACATCAAGCAGTACAGAATTTGAAAAATATAAAGGTTAAAACCTAAGGCATTAACTGAATGAGGCATGAAAGTGCATTCTTACGAAAACGCTTGAAGTCTGTGGAAAGATACCAGAGAATTGTTAATATGATTTAGCAGTGAATTTAGCTTTTAGTACCCTACTAGGTGAATAGCTGATGCATTTCTCTTTCATGCTGGTTTTACGCCACTGCAATCACCAGCTTCAATACAGTTTATTGTTTTGTGTACATATATGAGGAATGCAAGCCCATGTGTGAGAAAGACCTTCAAGATGAGTCTGAATGCATGCTGTCTATCTGCTTTTGCATTGTAAACATTCAGAAATGTTCTCATACCTGCACTTCTCCCTATTAGTTCAATAGTGGGGAATATGTGATACAATGTATATAGGTAAAGAAAAGCAAACTACAAAAGGAAACCAAATAAAAGAAAAAGATAACATACAAGTACTTAAATCAATAAATTTATTCAAATCAATAAAACTAATAATAATACAGTACTAAAAAGTACATCACCTTTGAACAACAACAAAACAAGTAATAATGGTATAGTATAAGAACTACATCACCATTGAACAACAGTTTGTTTTAGCTGTGTGTGGTGGAGAGGGCCGAGGACTCCACGAGGGGTCAGACTGACTTCATGGGTGAGTTCAAGGTTTGGATTACCAGCCAAAATGCTCTTTCAGCTACTGGAATTCATAGTTCAGGAAAGGCTTAGCAGGAATGAGCTAAATAAATGCCAGAAAGCTCAAAAATTAGTTTCTTGAGCTCACTGTAGGAAACGCAAAGCAGAGGTTTGTGTCTCAAACTTCACTTTTCCTATTCTACTCCAGCTTTACAAAATTTTTTTTTCTGAACGGATCTGTCCTTTTCTAGAAAAGGATTTACACATCAGGATTTGATCTGCAGTCTTCTCACTGTACTGGTCTCAGTGTATTCTGGTTTTCTGGACGTGATGAGCAGGTCTTTTAAATTAACATCTGTGTGGTTGTCCTGACTGAATCCTGCTAGCACCCACCCCTGACAGGCATTGGGACAAGCCTTTCTGGCACTGACAGTTCTGCACATCAGAAAGGAGTGACTTATCATGAAATGACTAGGAACTTCAGGTCTAAGTATAATTTAGATGTTCTCCAGGTTAGGCAGATACAGTAAAATCAACAGTGAAAGTCTGCTGTGAACCCTCTCTGTCTAGTATGGTGATGGAATAATTCCATATTTCTAAGATTAGGTCATCTAATCACACTTACAACTGTCCTGTTTCTAGCTCCTGCATTCTCCCTATTATTATTTTCACTTTGCTTCTCCTTTCCATTCCCTGTATGCTTCCATGTTCCCTGTATGGTTATCTCTTGATCTTGGATGTCCTGAATATGTTGTCCATTTTCACATCATACATCAAAATTCAACTTTTGTTAATCAGCTTTCAAGTCTGGTGCTAGCTCTTTGTCCAGACTTTTACTCATTTACTTGATTCATATTTATTTTTTTGCTTTTTTCACTTACACAAATCTGTGGGGTTTTTTTCTTTCTTATTTTTTCTTTTATTTAATGTATTGCTTGCTTCCCACTGAGTCTCTGAGAAACAATTAAATATGTAATAAAATCTGAATTAGAAGGAAAGATAAAAGAATTAAATTAATGTTGTTCTCATTGTTTTGATAGACCTATTGGCAAAACCTCTCTGAAAAACATATTTCAAATGCAAATATACAGCAGTGAAATGGTTAATTGCAGATTGATTTTCTAAAAAAACTACTGCAAATCTGCTCATCAGACTGAGGGTGCTTCTTCTACATCACTGTGTCTGTATAGGGGCAAGAGCCGCTATTTATTTAAGTACCTCTCTTTTTGAAAAATGGGTAAAGGAGAATGTAGATGGAGGGAGTGGTTGATTTATGCTCCATCAAATGCCCTGTGTTTTGCTACATCCCTAAGCATTGCCAAGAAGAAAAAAACAACCCAAAACACGCTTTTTCTCCATCAGGCTTTAATGGATGGAAAAATTCCATGAAGTATGTACATTAACATGGAAAATAAATGAGACCACTGATTAGCCACATAATCATTGACTTCTAGGCTGAAAATACTAGCAGAACCCTTTTTTTTTTTTTAAACACATAGTATATGTTGTCTATATTTTTTTCAATGCACAATATTATCACAATACAGAGCAATAAGCTAACCCTAAAATCAAGGGAGTATATTGTCATGTGGTTAGCAAAGAATGACCCAGTGCAGAAGGGCATTAATACCAATATTCTTCAGGACTGTAAACTATCTTGTCACTACAGTCAGTTTTACTTACTAGAGCACGATGTTTAAAATAAAACAAATCTGTATTTTGTGGGTTGTTCTTTTTCTGGATATAAAAGGGCCCTGATGATGGGGATAAATTGCGTATTTTTATAAAACTGAAATGCTAGAGTTGGAAGCTCCCAGAGATGTATTCCTGGATGACTCGAGTTGCAGAGTCTCCAAGGACTTAGCTCTAGGAACACAGCCACAGCACACCCCAGAGAGGCTCCAGGAGTCTTCTGAATTACCCCTCACTGGCAAAGGCTTTTGCGTACAATCTGTGTTTAAGGTATTTACAGGATCTACTACATCCCCAACCTTGTGTTTATCTCCCTTGTGCAGATTAGCAGTCATGGTTTGGTGCAAGCCACTTCCTGAGAGCCTTTGCCACTCCACCGAATGACAAAAAGATTACAGTAGTAGGGTATAGTTTACCCCTCTATATGGGTTTGTGCTGGGAACTATTTTGTTAGCAGGACCTTTTGCAATTGTGGTGCACAACCCGCAGATTTGGTTTAAGGAAGTGATAAACACAGGGACTGAAAAAATGTGTACAGAAAAGAAAGTATTTCCTGTGGTCTCCATACACATGTTCTCCATGTTATGGAGAACAGCACAGAGAATTCATAATATTTTCAGTATTTCCTTCATAAGTCTATGCTTGTTTCCAGCCTGAATAAAAGATGTTTGCACAGGATTTAAACACCCTATCTTCTAAATTGAGTGTTAATGGGAAACTAAGAATGACAATGCACTGTTTGTCTTAATGGTATGGTTGGTGAGGATTTTGGTCAAAACCTCCAACAGATATTTACAACTCAGAAACTCCTTGACATCATCTCTGTTACAGTCCAACTCTACCTTACATAGCCACTAAAGTCTGTAGATCTGTGATTCCTATCAGGCCGGCTTAGTGTTACCAGTCCAGACACCTCCAGCACATAAAAAAATAGAAGCGTGGTGATGGTTTAAAATAAACTGAGTTTAATCTCCAAGAAAATAATGTGAGAACTCACTGATTAAATAAATAAGAAAATGAGAAATGCAGTTGATTTCTGCTTTATTGCATTCTACATTGTCCCAGTCTCTTCAGTCTACAACAGCATGCAGCAGAATTTAGTTCTGATGTTTTGCAGAATTTAAGATATGAATATGATTTGGAGAACTTAAAAAAATTCTGAGGCTTTGTATAAAAAATTATGATTTTCAAAAGCTTGTACTAGAAGAAACAAAAAAATTCTGGCAGAACAAACACACTGAGCCAATTAACGTGCTCTAGAGCAAATACTCATGTTTAATTCTCACAATTTATCATTACTTACTGAAGTTAGTCCCTTTATTTGGCAGAGATGAAAGTTTATTTGGTAAATACAGTCTTGTTTCCAAGACAACTTGTCACTCATAGATAGCTATATATTGACCCTACTATTACAACTAATCTAACTATTAAAATGCCTTTTCCTGACTATTTGATAAAAAGATACTACAGCCAATCACAATTTCAGTGACTGGTGGTACTTTGAATGTTCCGTTCCTCAGATCAAATATTCTTTTGTGATGGGTTTCTATCAGCCTTCAGGTCGACAACTTTTCCTTCTTAAGAGCATCATCATTTCTTCTAAAAGCCTGACCTTTTGCATTACAGAATGGAAGCATTTGCATATTAGTACTACTAGCTAATGTTTAATGTATCTTTCTCTCTTTTGCCTAGTTTCAGCTACTATTATCTTTTTCTGATGCTGATTTTTTATTTTTATTACTAGCATCTAGTAATAAAAACAAAAAATGCCTTTAACTGTAAAAATTTAAGTTTATAACTTCCACTGAGATAAAATTTAATAAATTTATTTGACCTTTGAATGACTGCATGACTCTAGTGATTATCTCCAACATGTAATAATGCTGAACTAGGTCTGTATTCTGCCTAATCCTTCTATATTATTCTTTCATTGGTATTATTCTCTCCTCTTTCCTAATAAAAATAAATATCTATATATCTAATTATATTCTAACTTTAAAAAATTCTTTTAATGTGTCTGGGTTTAATTTTTAATCTTTAATAGTCTGAGGGTTGGGGATTTTTTACTTCAACACGGTTTAAATGGCCTTATGGCCTTATGGAAAGATATACTGAGGAGGAAATAGCAACTATGTATAAAAGGTAGGTTTGAAATCTGCACAGATATATACAGAAAGCTTAATTCATCAGAAATGAACAAAAAAGAATTACAAGGGCCAGTGTGGTAGACAAGGACTGGCATAGTAAGAGGGAAAAGTAAAAATGAGAAAAATAGCAAGCAGGGAGTGGGCACAGGCATCCAGAGTTTTGAAGGCTATCAGTAGTGTTATCAGACTTAGTGTATTGCAAGAAATTAAGTATTTCTAGGCAAGGGGTCAAAATAACACATAATGGAGGGCATTCCCACTCCAGATTAAGACAGAACTAAAACTATATCTAACCTGTGAGACAGATGTGTTTCATGGATGTGTCTACTAATTCACAAATTAAAGTGAGACTATGGGACAAATAGAAAAGGAATAACAAAGTGGCATGCAGAATGATTTCTGGAATCCTTAAGATAGTGGAAAGGAAATAAACAGAAGTCTTCATTGTCTTCTTCTGGTAGAGTGAATAGAGAGAGCTGACTGGAGCAGCATAACTGCACAGCATAGCATGGCATGGCATCCAAAGCAGCTGTTCTCAGCAAGAAAGACACTTGTTTTCCAGCTTTTGATCTAGCTTCTCTGGAATCTGCTGCTGGGATGTTGCATGCAGGTAAAATCTTATAAAATGAAGGCCCTGTTGCCTTTGTAAAATCATGGCTCAGGCCTGTTACTTCTGCTAGAGAAGGACTGTGGGAAAGAGTCATAGCTGAATTAGAGGTAAAAAAACATGCTGCATGATTATTGTGTGTTCACCCGGTGGTGTGTGGTGATTGATTGAATTAAGCTTGTTGTGCTTTAAAACTATGTAACCAGCTAAGAAACTATAAAAGATGCTGTGCGGTATTAAAGATAAGCTTTTTGCCTTCTGAATGGAGTTGGTGTGTGTGATTCGTGAATGTCATGTCCGTCTCAACTGCAACACTGGTATTTCTTTCTCAGATTTTAAGTCACACTAATGGACCCAGTAAAGTATCCTGCCTAAAGAGTGGGCACCAGCTTAGGTGAAAATGCATGCAAGAGAACATGATCTTCTGTGAATTGAATTGAATTAAATTAAACCTGCTCTATGGATTGATTTGTTAAAGTGGCCTCTAGGCTTGCATCTTAGTGATTTAATAAAAGAATTATCTATAAGAGTAAGCTACAGCGTAAGAGACTGAAGTGATTGGTGATGCTTTAAATTTGGTACTGTATTTAAGATAAGAGACAATGGAGAACCATCATTATTTAAAGTATTAGAAAGCAACGAGTATTATTACAGGAAACCCTAATTTCAGATAATTAAATTTGAGACATGATTTTAAAGGAATATTTGTGATAGTAAAATATTACTGTCATAATTCATTTCCTCAGCATGTATTGCTTTGTATAAACCTAGATGACAACATTACTGTTTATGTGTGAAATGCTTTTCACATGTTTAATTATCCTCTTTTGTCAATAAACACAAGCTCTGGTTCTTTTTTCTACTGATTTTAATTCTTTATACAAAGAAAGTAGATCATGCTTATCAAACTGATGTGCTGCAGAAATGCATGTTATTTACAGTCCCTGATAATGATCTTCTTATGATCAGCAAAAAATCTGTATGTATATAAAAGACAGTGCTTTCTAGTGACACTTAATGCGACAATTATGAAGTATTTGCAGTTAGTAAGATTGCATGCAGAAATGTTTTAAATGTTTATTTCATTATGCGGGTTTTTATATGGAAATAAACCATTATTATTATGTAGGTATTTTGATGTTTTTCTTTTAAATAGCAGAAATGTGTCTATATTTTTTGTAATGTAAACCCTGCAGAAATGTGACTAAAGCTGCTTTCTTGTGAAATATTTTTTTTCTTTTTAATTAATTTTAATTTAATTAATTTTCTTTGAATACAAGGATATCACATGATTGTGCAATTCCAGCAAATAATTCAGTGTATTTGCAAAGCTTCCTTAACAGGCGATTGACATTTTACACTTCTGCACTGCCTTTTATGTTTCACTTTAAGCTTCCTGTGGAAACTACAGGTTTTAGTATATCCTAAACGAAAAATGAAATAAAATGTTGTCTTATCAGAGGACCTTTCTAAAATACAGGCATGAGAATTTCAAAATAATGGATGCATTTCCTCTGATCAGCTCAGTTAGAGTTCTTTTTTTGCAGAAAGGTCAATGGCAAATAGTAAAATAAGATAATTTAGAAAAAATATGTACCTTTTTTTTATATTCAGTCCTCTGATTGCTGCAATGTATAATTTGGGGGGAAAAACAGAACTCTCCAGATCCCTTATATTGCAGAGGACTAGACAGAATAGCTATGACAGGAACAATTTTCAGTGAAAATCCTCTCCTGGCCTTTGACTGATAAGAGAAGATGCTACAATTATGAAAAGATCTCCTTCATTTCTTCTCCATGAATAACATTGGCTTTGAGCAGAACCTCCCACAGATCACGCTAGCAAATAAACATATTGAAATGCCACAAGAAAGGCATTAAATACACCATATTCCAACAATCCTCCAACTACCATGGGTATCAACAAAAGATTATGGTATTTTTACAATTTTTTCACTGTTTATTTATTTAACAGATTAACCTATGAACATGTATTTTGTGATTAATAATTCCCTCCTACCTATTTGTCAGTGGTGTCTCATTTACATCTCTGTTTTGGTTGGTTGGGTTTGGTTTTGGGTTGTGGGCCTTTGGTTTTTTTTTTTTGTTTGTTTGGTTTTTTGGTTTTTTGGGTTTTTTTTCTTGTTATTTCCTTTATTAATGCACTGAAAATTGAAATCATGCAGAATATGAAGAAGACAAGTATTGCAGATGAACTAGTGCCAGTCGAATTTCCCAATAAGATTCTTAGACTTCGCTGGTGCAGCTAGACCAATCTGTTTGCAGGTTCATGTCTGTGAAATATGCCTGCCTCTCAGCATGCTGCAGCTGTGAAGATAAAAGGCATTTGGGCCCCCATAAAAAGCTAATATTTTTAGACAAAATAACTCTGCCAAAAGCAAAGCAGAGTTTTCTGCTTGAGAACAGAAAACACCTGGCAACACTGCAGTCAAAGCTACTGTTGTAGCTGATTATTTGCTACCTGTTTAATAAAACATTAAGCATAAGAGACTTCTTGGTGCTTTTCTAATATGCTTCATGCTTTGGATTGGGTTTCTTTTTTTTTTCATTTGAATGCAGTCTTTGAAAAGTATGCTATTTAGAAGGTATTTTAGGCTGCTACATTTGACTAACATCCAAAGGGCTCTTCATTTGGCACATGCAGTTCTTTAGGGTAATGCAGCAAGGAGATCCTTTTGCTGTAAAGAAAAATTCAACTCCTTTAAGAAAACCCACATCAAACAACCTTGTACCTATCATATAGCCACCACAAAGCAATGCATTCATTTTCAGAGGTGTTTTAACTTCATGCACAAAAAAATACTATTGTATTTGAAGCACATTACAAATTTGGACCTTATACTCTTTTCTGCTTTCTTGTTTGTAGGAGATAGCAGTAGCATGTAAATAAGAGCAAGATCAGCAGAAATGAGAGAAAAAGCAATGGCAGTATGTTCTTCCTTTTCAGCTTCCATGCTCCAAAACTAGGGTCCACAGGAGTACAGTTTCACTGAAGTGCTGGGAAGGGCTAACTTCACACCAGCAGCCTGAGGTATGCTTGCATTTTGACCACTGGGGATCTCAATTCAAATGACTAAGATTATCTGAAATTTCTCTGGGGAACTTGTTCCAGTGCCTCAGTACGCTGTTATGACCCACTCCAAAAGGTCAACGATCAGTGTTTATAAATATATATTTAGAGTTTATTTTAGAACAATTTGGTTGCAATGGAAAGCAGTTATATAGCCATTTTGGTTATAATATATTGTAATATAGCACTTAACAAAACATGAAAAGAAAGAAAGGTTAAGAGTAGAAAGATGTATATAGTCATCACCCAGGGGTCCAGCAATGGGACTTGGTTGTTGTAATTTCGATGTCTGTTGGTTGAAGTGATGGTTGCAGTCTTAATCTGTCAGGGATGGAGAAATCTCACAAAACACAAAGTTCAGTGTGTTAAAATACAGAATCACAGGATATGCTGAGTTGGAAGGATCCACAAGGATCACCGAGCCCAACTCCTGGGCCTGAACAGAACCATCCCCAAAAAACACACCACAGACCTGAAAGCATTGTAAAAATGCTTCTTCAACTCAGTCAGATGTGGTGCTGTCACCACATCCTTGGGGAGCCTGTTTTGGGTCCTGTCACTGGTCACCACAGAAAAGAGATCAGTGTCTGCCCCTCCTCTTCCCCTCACATGAAAGTTGAAGAGTGCGATGAGGTCTCCCCTCAGTCTCCTCTTCCTCAGGCTGAACAGACCAAGTGACCTCAGCTGCTCTTCAAACCCCCTGGAGTCTTGACCTTGAGGTCTTTCACCATCTTTGTAGCTCTCATGAGATTCCAGTGGGCCACTTGAGTTTGCCCAGGTCCTTCTGGATGGTGTCCTGTCCCTCAGGTGTGTCAACCATACCCCTCAAATTGGTGTAATCTACAAACTTGCTGAAGGTGCACTCAAACCCTTCATCTCTGTCATTAATGAAGATATTAAATAACACTGGCCCAAGTATGGACCCCTGAGGGACACCACTTGTCACTTGTCCATGAAGACTCTGAGCCAAGTGACCACTATGCTCTGGATGTGACCACGCAATCACTTTCTTATCCATCTGACAGGCCACTCATCAAACCCAATTTAGAGAAGGAAGCTGTGAAAGACAGTGCCAAAATCTTTACAGAAGTCCAGATCAATGTAATCTGGAACCCTTCCCTTGTCCATTGATGTAGCCACTCCATCATAGAACACCACCAGTTTGATCAAGCAGGACTTGCTCTTGGTGAAGCTGTAGTTCCCTGCCCTCTGTGTGCCTTAGCAGAGGTTCTAGCAGGATTTTCTCCATGATCTTCCAAGGCACAAAGGTGAGGTTGACAGGGTGATAGTTCCCAGGGTGCTCCTTTCCACCTTTTTGAAAGATGGGTACAATGTTTCCCCTTTTCCAGTCACCTGGAACTTCACCTGAGTGCCATGACTTTTCAAATATCATGGAGAGTGCCTTGGCAACTCTGGGATGCCTCAGGACTCTGGGATGCATCTCATCAGGTCCCAACAGACTTATGTATGTTCAGGGTCCTCAGTGGTCACAAACCTGATCTTTACTTACAGTGGGAGGGACTTTGCTCCTCCAGCCCCCATCCTGCTACTCACTGACTTGAGAGGTGAGGGAATAGAGAGGGTCATTGAAAACTGAGGTAAAAAATTGTTGAGTACCTCAGGCTTCTCATCAGTTGTTACCAGTTTTCCAGCATTGTATATTGGGGGAGATACACTTTCTTTGACCTTCCTTTTCTACACCTGCAGAAAGCCCTTCCTGTTGTTGTGTTCCTTGCCAGGTTCAGTCCCAGCTTCACCTTGGTCTTCCTTGTCCCATCCCTAAACAACCATACATCTCTATACTCTTCTCAGGTCACCTGTACTTGCTTCAACTGCTTGTGAATTTGCTTCTTTCCCTTTAGTTTGACCAGCAGGTCCCAACTCAGCCATGCCGGTCTCTTGTCTTCCTTGCCCAATTTCTTACCCCAGGGAATTCCCAGCTCTTGTGCTCTATGGAAGACAGGAATGCATACAGAAACACACACTCCTCAGAAATTTCAAAATCCTCTAATTTTCTATGCCATCACCCATTCTTCACCTTTATTCTCATTTAAAATGTGGCTGTGCTTGGAGAGCAGATGACAAGTGCACACAAGAGGCAGTACCGGAGGTCCTTAGACTGCCAAACACATCTCCAGAGACTATTTGGTAGAGAGGAGGTCACACTCTACTTTCCTTGCATTATCACCTTTTATACCTATCATTTGGAATTCAAGTTACTCAGTCTGAAAGCATTTTATTGAACACAGACTCTGAATTGCTTACGTTACAGAAAGAAAAGGAGTGACTGATGGCCTGTATGTGAGAAGGACTGATGTGCATTGAGCTCCTGCTCTCCTCCCCTCCCGAGGTCCCTTCTTTACCAATGCCACCTATACTATCACCACTCTTTTCCTCTCAGAGCCTCTCAGAGTTCATAAGCAGGTTGCTGTTTATTAACCTCTACGCTTTCTGCCCAAGACAAGTACAAGGACCTCCAACAACCTCCTTGCAGCCCTTTGATGCAATCCGGAAAGGGAAGAGACAGAGCTGATAAATGAGGGGTGCAATATGTTGAGAAAGGTAAGGTGAATCATGCATGGAGGTGAAGGAAGAAGCAAAGTTACACGCATCAACACTATGTACTTAGTTTTCCTGCAGGGAATAGAGGCAACATCGGTGGGGATTTACCTCTCATACCAACCCAAAAGAGACTTTTGAAGTCTAGATGTTAGCAAGTGTTGATGGTGCATGACAGCTTCTAGTAGGGTTCTGCTTACTGCAGTACTAAGTTATTATTTAGAATGCTAATTTTTTTTTTTTTGTTAAAGATTTCATTAAAAATACTTCTAATTTTATTTTAAAATTACATTTTGAAATTTGTATCATGAATGATATAAATATATATAAGCTGTCACAAGTTTCTCAGGGGTAGACATTCATTTGACGAAATGAGCATGTAAAATTCTGACTGAGTCTGAAGTATGTTCTGAAAAGCAATTCCACTACAGGCATCACTTACCGTCAACATACATCTGCATTACCTCCATCCACAGAGAAAACTTATCTGACATTCTCTAACTTTTCTCCTAGATCTCTCTCATACCACATGCTCTCTTACACAGGAAAAAATTGGCATTACAATATTCACTGAAATGTGGGAGAATTGTTAAAGGGTTGCAAGCTCAATTTTCTATCATAAAGTATCAGATTCAAATACATAAATCAGTATCTTTCCCTTACGTTAAAAGACTATATAGACATTACAATTTCAAAGGTACTTTCAAGCTTTCTGAGAGGCACTTTTTAAAAATAAAATTGCACATAAGAGACTACATTTTTAATGTATTCATTCTCCCCTCCCCTTTTTCTAAGTACTCATCTAATCTACTTTAGATGGATGCTATGACTCTTAAGAACCTAATTTAGCAATGTCATCAGCTTCACTTTATATTTGTCTGTACATAAAAGAGAGTGAGAAAAATTGCCAAAGCCACTCTTGAATCTTTCCTATTGGAAAGGCGGTTTATAATAAAAAGGGCTGACATAGAGGAGGAAACTCACCATAGCAAATGACTTCCCATACTAAATTACTGTAAAGGATTACAGCATTTAATCACACAATTTAATAAATTTTTATAGTAATTAGTTATGGCAATTATAGGTTGTCTATTCTGCTACGAAATGACCATCTAGAGAAAGAATACAATGTAAATGTGCAAGACAATCTTGCTGGTTTGCCTCCTTAAAACCTCCTTTACAGAATATCTTGAGTCTTGGTGTGTTGTCTAGACAGGCCTTATTATGAAATTCTCTCCTTTCTTTAAGGTTCTATTTTCTGACTGCATCTTACTTGATATGACACACTTCATAGACCCTTTTGCTAAACTTTTATTTCTCAACTAAGTGTTACTGATTCATTTTTTTTCTGTCCATTGCATTTCACTGTTGACAGGTGACAACTCCAAATATTTAAAAATAATTATAAGTATTATCAGCTAACAAGCATTCTGCATATTTCCAACTATTATCCCAATATGGTCTGCTTTTCATTTCTCTTTTTCATTCAACATGTCTTTGAAGACAAAGAGTAAGGTGTGATAAACGTCCAGCTGTAAAGCTGTGCTTCTTGACACCTGATTCATGAGTGCAAGTTGTGTTTGAAAACATTTCTAACTCACTTTTATGTTGAAAATCAGTTCGGTATTAAACCAACTACTCTTTTAAGACCGTTATCTGTTCTATGATTACAGAAAAAATTGATAATGAACTCTACTTTATGCATCTTCAAAGTACAGTTGCATGTAATCTTGTGTGTTTTAATGAAAATTGGTTGTGTGCATAATACTGAGAATCTAAGTCTGTGAGATTTAATTCATTCTCTGGAAATAGTCCAAAGAGTTCTAAGCAGAAAATCGTGGTGCCACTCCACAGTTTCATAGAGGAAGTAAAATAGATTTCTGTAACTGATATACCTGTTGTATTTTTACTGTTCTTAAAACAAGCCCTTTTTTGACCAAACAAGAAAAACATCAGAGAATATATTTTTAGTTTACTTTTTCTCCCCTTTGTTTCCAATTTCATGAAAATCATCTTCTGGGAGGATATTAAACTTTAAATGGCAAGGAGTAATACAAACCTAGAGTACTTAAATGTGCCTCTTATCAGTAAACTTCTGGCATCTAATAAGAGTCATAAATGTAAATCTCTGAAATGGATACATTAGAGTTTTAAGAAGTAATCAAAGTGGTAAGAAGTGCTGTTTATTTTGAAGCCTCAACCTCCAACCCTTTTCAACAGCAGATATCATACATGCTTTCAGCATCAGGAAACAGCCATAAGCCACTCATTCTTATAGAGAATATTCAGGGCTTTCAGGAAGGGACAAGACTATCATGGGTGCAGCAAGCATGTGTATCATGTAGACAGCTTTTGCTAGGAGTAGCACATCTGTACAGGGGAGTCTCTGTGTACAGCAGAGTAGCCTGGAAAAGAAACAAATTGTTGTAATGAGATCAATCTATATGGCACTCACGGTGGCTCCTTCTACTGGAGCATTTTTGTCCTTTTGCTCATCACTTGGTCAGGACAGAGTTGTGATTTCTGGGGAAGACAGCAGAAGATTTTCACGAAGGACTGCAGAGGGCAGTGTTTGGTAGCAACATGATTTTACTTCAACTGAGAGACAGAGGGCCTCTAGGAAGTATACAGTGTCTCTCTGTGACAGGAAGAGGCTACAATGGTCCACAGGCTCAAAACATGGGGTACCACAGATTTGGATCAATTCAGTTAAGAAAAAATAAGCAGGGGAACATGATAGAAGGTCATCTATAACAATGCATGATACAAACTGGGACCCCTTCTGGCTTTCATCTGTAGGTAAACAGCCTAGATTCTCTTGGAAGCTGTTAGACCTGAAGATAAATGTGGGAATAATGAAAGAAAAATACATTCGTTGGAATACCAGAAGACACCATTGTAGAGGAAAACTTGCCAAAGAAACATTTTCTTAAACCAGTAATAAGAACTAATTTGAAAATCCTTAAGTAAATTTATTGGTGCTATAAACCACTGCTTTTTTTTTTTTTTTTTTAATAGTCATATATTGATAAGGGAAATGATACATTGCCAAATTCCACGATCTAATAAGTAACAGAACACTGGCAAAACAACTTTGGAGAAGTCCTGGGGATGTGGGCTGAGTTCTGGGAGCATAGGTAAGATAAAAGCAGGCTTGCAAATTGCTGGAAACAAACTGTGCTAGCACAGAACCAGGGGTCAACCACAATTTGGGGATCAAAGATCACCAGAGACCCTGAAAGAAACCCCTGAGGACCAAATAAGGACTTCTGATAGGGATGGGACTGTGCAAAACAGGACAACAAATATACATCCAGCAAGTGAGGATACCTGATAAATATGTAAACAATATCTGTAACAAAAAGCCTTACTTGCCTGTTTTTGATTACACAAGACTAGAGGAAAATCTTCGTGTCCAGCAAGTTGTATTAAAGAATGACTGCCAGTTTCCCCACACAGGTTTGAAGTTACATAACACTTCATGAAAGAATTATCTTATAGCCCTCTCAAAGCAAATTTTTGGATACGAACTTGAAGTTTTTTTATACCTGACCTGAATACTGAACAAATCTATGCATTTCAATGATTAAAAGAACCCCCCTCAACCCAACCAACCAACCAAATATTCAAGGACTTCTGTAATTCTTTTTGTTTCAAAATAAAGACCATAAATTACTCTACCTTTTTGATTTCTATCTGAAAACTCAAAGACTATCTTAATCTGCCTATTATTAAGAGCACTAGCTTCAGATTTAGGAAAAAAAAAACCTTCAAAAAACATCTTTCCCCACACAGCACTGGAACCCTTGATTTTAAGGAAGGTAGTTTTGCCAAGAGGGCATTTAAAATACTAATATTGTCATGCTGTAGTTTTTACTGACCAAGGCAATCATCTTTTCTTTTCCCCTAATGCTTTGCACTGGATATGCAGTTTACTACAGAGTATGTCATCATATCATCCTAAATGAGCAACCCAGCACTGTTAGACTTTACACAGTCCATGCATCAAGGACATTTCTGTAGGACAATTTAACATCAGCGACTGACATTCTAAGAAATATTCTTCCTTGACTTTTGAACATAACACTTTCCTCTGTCATAAGTCCCTGTGCTGCAAAGAAGTTGATTGGACTTGTTAAAGAGAAAATATATCTTAAGGGTATTCATAGGATAGAAGGAGGTTGATACTTATTGGCAGTGCAAGGACCTGAATCAGTCAAGCGCTGTCAAAGTCATAACCTTCGTAAAAATCTATCACGAAAGCTTACTCACATGCTCCATCCCTCCAGCACCTTCAGCAAAATCATCCGAAACATTATTCCCAACAAAAGGCCTACATTTTTTCAAGGGGAATACAGGTGATAGTTTGATGGCTCACAGGCTATTTAAATTAGTTTTACACTTTCCAAATTCAGACTCATTGTGTGACACAAGACCTTGCATCTGTTTTCTCAGTTAATGAACTGCTAAACTTGTTAACTTGTTAATAAGTTAACTAATCACTGTCTTTACATTATATATATGTGATTTTATATGACCCAATATGATTGATACACTGCTAAGTTTAAGGCCTTTGGGATAATGAGTCTGCTTCTGAACAGAATCTGGTTGTTGCCCATGTTACTTCAACTGCAGAAATATTTCTCTACAAAGCTTCTTTGCTACTCTGGCATTTCATTCATTCCTTTCAACACAGTGACAAATCACAAAGCCCACCAAAGTGGATTTCCCATTCTGTAGGTACACTATACCCCTGAAATCCTTGCTGTAGTATACAGTAATAAAAAAAGAAAAAAAAAGAAGTGCCAATAAAAATAATCTTATAATGGATTCTAACAACTAAAGGATTATCCTATCAGACAGCATTTAGTTGAGGAACAATGAGACACAAGAGCAATAAAATTTATGGCAGAGTCACTCTGTAGCATCATCCCAAGTCAGGGTCCTGCCTTCCAGGTTCACTGGCTTTGTAACACACTGACTGCTCCATCACCTTTGGCTGTGGTCTGCCCAGACACAACCCTTTCCTGGTCTTTCCACCACTGGACCACAACTGAAGCAAAAATTAGAGTTTTCAGAACCTACCAGTTTCCAAACCATCTTTTTGCCTACTGTTGAGGAATACATCTGCTGCAGGTAGCTCGGTAGCATCGGAGGAACAGCTCGGTCTGTTTATGTGGTACTGCGCCGTCAATAAACGAGACATCTGAGACTCTCCTGTGGGAAACCCGGTCTGACTGTGTGAGTGGGGTGTGTGGGGAGACAAGCGGGGACTCATCATGTCACTGGAGCCGCTGCTGCGAAGGGGAGCTTCGGGTCAGCAGTGACAGATCTGGCGTTGGGAGGTGGCTACCAGGGAGTCTCATAAATGGTCACACCGGGAAGTTTCCTTAATTTTTCTGCCTTCATTTTAGTCAGTTATAAAATCTCCATTCTTTTGTACATAGACTGAAGCTAAATCAGAGGACTGGTTAAAAAAAACCTACCCCGCCTTAAATTTGTATTCGAAGTAGCCCCTGACTCGCGCCCAAGTGTCACTGGCCACCCACAGAAAAAAGGTGGTGCGCACGACAGAGACAGAGCGACATGGGGGGAGGAGGGAGCGCTTCCGCTTCCGGCGGCCGCACTGACGGCGGCGGGGCCCGGCCGCGCTGCGGCGTCGTGCTGGGCGGGAGGCACGGGGAGATGTGGCCGCCGGCGCTGCCGCGGCTCCTGGCAGGGCCGCTGCTGGTGCTGCTGGTGCTGCTGGAGGCCGCCCGCTGCGGGGAGGCTACGGCCCTGCACCCCCGGGATGCCGCCACCACTTCCCCGCGCCCCACGGAGGCGGCCGGCGGGGCGGCCACGCGGAGCAGCAGCAGCAGGAGCAGCAGCAGCAGCAGCCGCCTGGCCGAGGTGTCGGTGCCGCCCGAGCAGGGCCAGCCCATGACCCAGCGCGCCCTGTCTGTGCTGGTGCTGGCCAGCGCCGCCCTCATCGTCTACTTCGTGATCCGGACCGTGCGGTGAGGGCGGGGAGCGGGCGTGCGGGCGCGGGGGAAGCAGCTCCGCGGCCGGGGCTGCAGAACGTGTCGACTCCGCGCCTCCTGAGGGGCTGGCGAGTAGCGCCCAGCTGCGCTGGAAAGCTCCCGGTGCTGCCTCCCCACTGTGGGCGGGGAAGAGCTCGGTCGGCTCCGGTCACGTCGCGGAGACGTCGCGGAGAATCGCACATCGTTATTGGGCCCTTCCCGACTCCCTCCTTTGCTCTCCGGGTGGACTTGTCACTGGTGGCATCTGTCAGCCCACCTAAATTTATTTTGTACGTTAAGTGATTTTTGACCAGTTTGCAAGCGTCTGTATCGCTAAACTACCAAAGTTGACTGTCTCCCCGACTTTGTCAGTAACCATCTTTCTTTTATGCTTTCTTTCACAGTAAAATTAACCTATTTTGTGCCTTTTTAAGGAAAGGGCCCTTGTGACGCTTGCTACCACTTAGCTGCCTTTATGTTTCTCATGGAAACTATTCTCCACATAACTTGATGTGTTTTTACAATTAAGTAGAGTGTTTGTCACTGTATTTTTTGTCGTGGCAGTTCTACTTCTCTCTCTCATGCTTTAACTTGAATTCTTCAAGGCAAGGCCCAAATGTGGAATTATGCATAAAGCACATCAATTATGGAGCAAGTTCTCTGTGTACGTTACATTTAGATATACTCATTGTGTCTAGTATCTGCATCATTTAGACTAGAAAGGCAGTTGAAAGACAGTGTTTTGTGTATATCATGTACTAAGGTATATAGTACAAGTAGATGAGGATATTTTGATTGTTCCATGCATGTCATGATCCGGTTACTAAAGTTCTTAGAAATGCCTCTGCCCGAATTAGGATGCAAACAAGACCCTATGCCAGTGACAATAGTATGGGTTTTATTTGATAGTAAATATGAGAGAGAGAGAGAGAAAGAAAGAACAGGGACAGGATAAGGAAAATATCACCACTCCATGGATCCCAGTGATGTTCCACTGATCCTCTCCAGCTGGTCTTCTTGGTGGTGAAGGTCTCCCCAAAAAACATAGAATCTGATGGGTTAATATGCGCTCAGGCTAAGTAGGAAAACCCAGGCACCTCCCTGAGGGGGGAGTTTTCCATTGTCTCTTACAATAGACTCTGTTTGTTGCATCATGTGCCGTCCTGTGGTGCAAGGCTTCAGGAATGACTCTAGGGGGCACTTCAGGGAGTCTTTGATGGATTATGACACCCCCTCAGCTGCCTCTCACGTGAATATCCTGTGGATGTGGCCTGTGGGGTTGGGTGTTCCACAGCTGGGCCAGTTTGTGTAAGGGAGGATGGGTGTTGACTGCTTCTTACTAGAGGTTATACCAGAAACCTCCTCCCCTAAACTCAGCCAGGGAGGAATCTTTGCTGTGTTTGGCTTTCTTGTAGATGCATTCTGCTCCTTCAGCCTTGTTTGTTTTTTCCTAGGCCTGAGATGATGAAAGAATGGGTTTTCTTTTATCTAATCTCAGTGGTTTAACTTACAGTCCAAAGCCCCACTCAGGTATCTTCAGGGAGGTATCTTTGGTTGTAGCTTCTTTATACAGTTTTTGTTATAATGAACAAAACTTTATATCAATGTTTGAGGCATGAACTATTTCAATCTCTGACAATACATCTTACAGATCACTCTTGAGAAGCCTTGAAGGCACTTCCCAGTGTCAGTGTGTCTTGTAACACCAGCCTGCTGGATTTAGAGATGTGAGTAGTACTGTGGAAAGGCCAAATAAATAAATAAATAAAGGCCTGTCATTGTAGGAGCTAGAGAAGGAAATTGTCATCTCTTGCCATTATTTTCTGGATGAGTGGTAATTACTTGATATTCCGGTTTTAGCAGTAGGATGCTGTTCTGCATTTGAAACTGGAGTGCTGTCTTCTAGGTGCTACTGTAAACTGGAAGCTTGAACACCTCACATTTTTCTGTATTTCTGCTGCATCTTGCTTCTGAAATTTGGAATAGATAAAGTTCAAATAAATAAATTTGAACTCCTAGCTGAAATGTTTTTGCAGTGGTTGTATAAGAAATAAAAGGATTAAGTGCAAACATCCCATTTTTTTGATAGGTTTCCTTAGCATGAAGACTGTCAGGGTTTGATGCCAGCTAAGTGCCAGTCACCCCCAAAAACTTACTCGCATATACTTACTCTGCTATAGCTGAGCAGAGGAGGGGAAATTAAAACGAAGACTTCATGAGTTGAGGTAAGAATTAGGGGAAAAACACTTCAAGGCAAAACAGGTTGAAAACTTAAACAGTATAAAGAAAATTTATTATTAACAGAATTAAAAGTAAAAAGGGCACTAAGAACTAAAAGAAACCTTTGGAACGCTTATTTTCTTCCCATCCCCCTCCCTCTTTCCCACTGACAGTGCAAGGAAAAAAAACCATGGGGTTTTGGTCAGTCTTTCACTTTTTAAGAATCTTTCTTCATTTAAGGAAAGGAGTTCTTTTTCTGTTGTGCCATGGGCTCTGTGTCTTCCCACAGGAGACAGTTCTCTGTGAATTTCTCTAATGTGGTTCCAGTTTCCACAAAATAGCAGTCCTGCCCAACCTGCTGTAACGTGAATCCCTCCCATGGGCCAAGCAGTCTTCCCACAACTGCCCAGCGTGGGTCATTTTAGTTCATGGGGTTTAGTCTTTTAAGAATAAGTTGCTCTAGTTTGGAAGCAAGGGTTCTCTATCTCTGGAAGCAAGGGTCCTCTCTCTCTGTTTGAGTTTCTCACTAGATTACAGCTTTTCAGCATCCACTCACTCTAGCGTGGACACTTTTCTTCATGGGCTGCGATCTCTGCATTCCCCCATGCACCTCATGAATTACAGGGAAATAGTTTGTTGTATTATAGTCCTCACCTTGGCTTGTAGAAAAATTTCATCTTCGACACCCAGAGCACCTTCTCCCTCTCCTTTTCACTGACCTCAGTGCCACCATATTGGTTCTCTTCACATGTGCTCACTTTTCCCTTTTCTCTGACTCAGAAGAAAATTGTTGTCTGTAGGTATTACTGTTCTCAAGTTCTATCAATTGAAAAGTTCTTACAGACCTTTGCTGGGCTGAAAAAGGTTGATCTTGTCTGTGCTCCATGTCAGGGAATTGTTTGCTATGTTTTCATCACTGGCCACATGGTCCCCGCCGGCACCGCACAGGTGGCCCTGGCTGTGAGGTCCTGGCCTCGAGAGGGCCCTGGCCTCAGGAGAGCCCCAGTGGCTGCACCAGGAGGGCCCCGGTGGCCCCAGCCTTGCATGGCCTTGGCCATGCCAGGATGGGCCTCTGGCAGCCCCACTGGGATCACCCCCAGCGGCTACCTCAGCACCCCTAGGGAGAAAGAGAACTTCCCCCAGTTTTCCTTTCTTAAATATGTCATCACAGAGGCGTTACCAACTTCTCTAATGGGGTTAGTAACCTGTCCATCGTCAGAACTTTCAGTGATTTGCTCTGTGCTGGACATAGACGTTTCGAGCAGGTTTTTAGCCCACTAAAAACCAGGCTGTATTAAACCAACACAAAGACATATCTTGTTATAAGACATAAAAACTCTGCAAACTTTCAACCAAGGTTGCCTGCCCGGTGGAAGAAGGGATGAAGTGAGTGTAGTGTTTCTGGATTTTAGTGAGGCTTTTGATGCTGTTCTTCACGGTACCCTTCTGGACAGGCTCTCCAGCTGTGGGGTGAACAAGTTTGTGGTGCACTGGTTGAAGAGACAGCTGAATGACAGGACTCACAGGGTTGTAGTGAAGAGGGGTGCATCTGGCTGGCACCCAGTCACCAGTGGTACTCCTCAGGGCTCAGTTCTAGGGCCAGCTCTGCTTGATACTCTTATCTGAGGACAGGAGTTGAATGTGCCATTAGCAACTTTGCTGATGGCACCAAACTGGGAGGTGCAGTAGGCTCCCCCAAGGTGCCAGAGGCCTTGCAGAGGGATCTAGACTGGAGCATTGGGCAGTCACCAGTGGCATGTCATTTAACGAGAACAAATGTTGGGCTCTGCAGCTGGAACAGGATAATACCTGTACACTAGTTTTACTTGGGAGAGAAGTGACTGGAGAGTAGACATGCAGAGAGGGATCGCAGGGTGCTGGTTGACAGCAAGCTCAGCATGAGCTAACATGTGCCCTGGCAGCCAAGAGGGCAAACTTCAGCCTTGGGTGCATCTCACACAGGACAGCCAGATGGTCAAAAGAGGGGATTGTCTAACTGTATTCAGCATTGTCATGGCCTTCTTGTGAGGACTCTGTGCAATAAGAAGCATACTAAGGCACTTGAATACAACCAGACTAGGGCAAACAAGCTCATGGAAGAGCTGGAAGGCCTGTCCCTCTGAGTAGCAGCTGAAGACTCTGGGTTTGTCTACTCTGGAGAAGAGGAGGCTTGAGGGGTGACCTCATTGCTCCCAGCAGGTCCCTGAGGAAGGAAAGCTGAGATCCAGCTATAGGATGGATCGTGGGAATGATTTAAAGTTGCACCAAGAGAGGTATAAACTGGACATTAAGAAGCATTTTTTTACTGGTAGGGTGGTCAACAACTGGAACGGGCTTCCTAGAGAGGGGGTCAGTGTTTAAGAGGCATTTGGACAATACCCATGGTACCATGCTTTAAATTTTGGATTGATCAGGCAGTTGACTCTATAGTAGTTGTAGGTCTCTTCCAACTGAGCAACCGTCAGTCACAGAGTAAAAGATTTTAAGTTAGTTTTTGTTAACACTCAGGACACTGCCTTAAGAGTCACAGTTACGACCATACATGCATGTTGCATAAACATCTCCAGTACTCTTGTAGCTGTAGTTTTAAAACTTCTTATATAGAGAAGGGTTTGAGTCGCAAGTGATTAGTTTATCCTTTTTTCAACAGGATTTGCTTGAGCCTAGAAATCTGTGCCAGCTTTGTGCTAAGTTTTTTTTTGCATTATCTACAGTCTAGGCATTTGCTATGACTGTCTTAGGTTACTCTCAAATCACAGTAGCAACTCACTTTCCATTTTAACCCATAAAGGGAAAAAGGTAAAATGTATAGTGAGATTGACAGAAATATTGACTGTACGAGTATCATGTACTGCCTCTTCTTAATTTCATATTTTCATTGTGTTTAAAATAGTTTCTTATCTGCTAGGATATCCACAATGCTTGTCCTAGTTGCAATTGCTTAGCTTCTACTTTAGTGAAAACAAAAAAAAAGGTACAATATGTAAGAAACAACCTTATTTTTCATCACACCGTCATCTTAAAAGTTTTAGAATTTTCTTCTATTTGGTGCTTTGAAGTGTACAACTTCTTTCTATGTTGAGGAGTAGAGGACAGATGAAATAAGTGAAGAACATGGAAGGGACTTCGTCTTGAACTGAAAGGTGAAATTTTTGGTTTTGGTACTAGCCTTAGCTTTAAATGAAAAAGCTGGGTATTTTGTTCTGTGCTAAAGTACTTAAATGCCTGGGGTAACAGTTGCTGCATTTTCACATAATTGAGAGTAGAGGAAATGATTGTGTTATTTCTTATAACATTATAAATTGGAGAACTTTGAAGAAGGGTATGTACTTTATCTCTTTCCCATTCTAACAAGGTTACATTTGCTTCTCAGTTCCAAAAGGCGATTTATTTTATCCACTGGAGTGAAGTGAAAAGATAAGCCAAGATTCAATGCTGTTGTGTGTCTTTTCAAGAAGGGTATTTAAACAAGTTGTTTAAGTACACCAGAGTTCAGGACAGAATTTGAAGCTGAAAATCTTAGTATTGTATTTGATACCTCTTACGAGGTAGTTAAAATGTTGTCTAAATGTGGGACAGAGAAATCACTATGCATAGCATCCAGCAGTATTATATGTAATACGATAGCACATACTATAATATCATAATATATTAATAATTTTTTTTATTAGCTCTGAAATATTCTGTGTTTAAGTTCCTGAATGTTGTAAACATGTTTTGTAGGCACCTAGCATGGGATTGTAAATTCTGGAGTTTCTGAATGAAAGATCTGTTACCGCCTTTGACTTTAGCACTAGGTGCCTAGACAAAATTCTTTC
The DNA here is from genome assembly GCF_020740725.1 of Corvus hawaiiensis. Lineage (NCBI taxonomy): Eukaryota > Metazoa > Chordata > Aves > Passeriformes > Corvidae > Corvus > Corvus hawaiiensis. The sequence continues at coordinate 74,420,377 of NC_063255.1, read as the reverse complement.
TTTTTTTTTTTTTTTATGTTCTGTAGCTTTCCTATAGTTTTTTGCCAGTTACTGAAAGTGACTCGGTCAGCATTCTGTAAGCAGATGCCTTTATATGGTGCTGAGTGGCTAGTGGTCTGAGTTCCTGAATTTGAGCAAGGCTTGTTCCATGGGTGTAAGAGTAGTTCTGGAAAGCTACGTGGAATGGTTCATTGTGTGGGTGACTCACATGGAACCCAGGGCCATGCAGCAAAGCTGTGGAGAGTGAGAAAAACAGATGCAGACAGTCTGCTTGTCTGTGATAAGCACTGAGCCTTAATCCTGAAAAGTGAGTCACTGCCGTTTCCTTCCGTGCTTTGTGAAGCACACGAGACATTGACTCTACAAGATCTGTCTTATTCTAAAGTGTAATTACAAACATTTTTTTAACTTGATATCTATAAAAGACTTCACAAACAACAATAAAAATTTTCAGCCATGACTTGTATTATACCTTTGCTGTAGCTTTGTTGAATTTCTGCCTGATTTGATCTGATGTTCTTTACAGATGCATGAAACACAGCGAATATGTAGCAAGGCAATTTTTTTCTCAGTAGAAGTATGTTAGAAGTATACTTTTGCATGTATTTTTACATGGCTCTTATATTTAGATGCTAAGTGCCTGTATTGGCTTTTTGTATTCACTGCATTAATTCTGTACAAAACTACAGATGACACTCTTATTGGCCTTAATCATTTCATGTAAACTGTTGACACTTAGAATTGTCTGACCTCTAAATTTCATAGAGCTATTTATCATAAATTTTGGAAAACTTACGCTAAGTATCAATATAGCAGTATTTTATGCTATTGGATCAGAAAGTAGAAAAAGATTTACATTACTTGAATGTTTTAAAATGCCTTTCAGGCTCAGAAGGCGAAACAGAAAAACACGAAGATACGGAGTTCTGGATACGCACATAGAAAACATGGAGCTGACCCCATTAGAACAAGATGATGATGATGATGATACAACAGTATTTGATGCCAACCATCCTCGAAGGTTTGTATTTAGAGCCTGAATGTACTTCTAGCAATAGAAGTGAAGGAGTGTGGGTGATAAGCAGTTTCTCTGAGAAAGCTCACTACTGTGTTTCATATGCATAGTTGGAGAAGGGATGTCAAGATCACTTGAAATTTAAATGGGCAAGAATTTAGTGGGCAAGAAGATAAACACCATTTGTCTTCAACATGTGAGTTCCAGAGAAATGGAGAGGAAGGTAGGATATTTTTGTTACAAATACAGTGTCATTGTTGAAGCTAATGTTAAAGTCAACAACTAGCTTTTACCATTCTCTCTTTTTTTTTTTCTCCCTACTTTGGAGCCTCGTCAGTTTTTCCTGTGCATTCTCACCTGTGAGTTCTGCTTCAAGTGGCTTTGCTTCATTCTGCTTTCTTATTGCTAAAATAGTCAGCAGTTAGTTGATGATGATTCTGCACCAGATCTTACATCTGGTATTACTGCACTGAAAGATTCATATTGTTAAGCTACTCTCTGAAACTTTGTAGATGCAGAAAAATTTTGTTTTATCTCCTTATTGTGTGTAACTTTTGTTGTATTTCCTTAGTGGCCTTAAACATTATTATCAATTCAAACTTAAATTCATGCAATTCACACTGAAATTTTTTCCTCGTTGACTAATGCCATCACATTGCACATGTAAAGATACAGTAAAAAAATTGATGGGATTATCATAGTCATAGTTCATAGTGAGGGCTGCTTGACTCTCAGAAGTATGAGATCAGATGAATTCTTCCAGTCACAGCAAGTAATTGATTCACACTGTTTAATGTGAAACCAGATTCAAATCTCGAGCAAAACAGTTTGATAAATGCAATACATGATGTCTCAAATGAATTAAAAGTATTGGAGTAGTAAGTCAGATGTTCTACTGTTCGTCAGGAGGAACTTTTGATGCAGTTGTGGAAGTTGAAGTGAAAGGTTCAGTCTGTTTTAACTTTGTCTCCTTAATGGGAATCTTCTGATTTAATTTTTTTTTCTTAAGTTAAAGCCCTCTTGACTTTTTTCTCACCCATATGCTAGATTAAAGTGGCTGGAATATCTCCACTTAGCATTCCTCTGTATTTTAGAATTATGTGACATTTACCATTACCCTATGTTACTAGTCTTGTTCCGGTATATATATATATACATATGTAAAATGTAATAGGTAATTTTCACATTATATCCAGGAATTCTCTCAGTGTCTTCCTTAACTCTTTTCGCTTCTGTTGTAATTCAGCATACTTGTTAGACATTGAGGTAATTGATGACCAGTTAATATGATATTCTTTATAAATGCTTATTTACAGGAGTATCAATTATGTTTTTTGATGGGAAGTAAAATGACAATATAGCTAGTCATCACTGACAAACAGTATTATACAATTATAACTTTCAGAGAGTGTATTTCTGATTTTTCTTCCTTCCTGTTTTTCTAAACACTTCAGTTTGAGGGAGGAAAAAAATTTGTTGAAGTATTTAATTGTAGAAGTATCAAAACTTGTTTCAATATCGCTCTCAAAGTATGTGCCTAAATTATTGAAGTCCTTATTTTGACACTGGGAACTCAAGAAAAGACTTCAGTTATATATAGTGAAGATTGTGAATTTTCTTTCGTTTTGTAAATTGATATCTTCCTGTGTTCTCTTATGGGGAGAAGCTCTTAAAATTTTAAGAGCTACTTTTTATTTTGAAAATAGTATTTGTGTGTAAGATGAAAGCAGTGCTGAACAATGCGAAATCACTCCACAAATCTGTGTAGAACAGCTTGATAAAATGCTGTTCAAACTTTGCAAGGTTATGTCATTGCTGGGAAGATAGTTTGAAAACTAGAGTACTTGAATTACTTTATTTTTTAAAAATCTTGGTTGGGAATGTACTTTTTGAAGTTAATTTATTTCTTCTTGTTTCAACTTGTTTGCATCTTCACTGAAGCTTAGTAATCAGTCTTCATGTCATTGCTTAAGCACAATGACCAAAGGGAGTACAAAATGTCTAAGTAAGCAAAGACAACGTTATGCTGAGAACAACTTGATGAAAATGATACTCAAATATTCTTGGGATATGTCATTACGCTTTGTTCTGACATCTGCAGTAATTCAGAGGTGTGGTTGGTTGGGGTTTGTTTTAGGTAGCTTAAATATATAGTCAGGTTTGTGGTGCCTTTTCCTCGTCTTAAAATCAAGAATCAAACATGGTTAGAAGGGGAAAAGGGATTTTACCTTTGTATTTATTTTAAGGATCCTTAGGTGCACTCCGTCCAGGTGGAACGTGCTGAAATGCACACCGCAATGCACACACACAATAGATCAGGTATAACATTATAGGTCTTACTAATTAGCATATCTATCAAAGATTCCCCAATGAGAGGCTTTTGAGCCCCCCTCCCTGAGGAACTCTCCCGCTGGATAGTCCTATCTTAGTTTACAAAATGTGTTCTGGAGAGGACCTTGGTGTCTGGGGCTTTCTGATCCCTAATTACGAGGCTTCTAAGATGTTTAGTCTCCTAGCTTAACAAAGTAAGTCTAAGAACGTAGGCTAAAAAACACTAAGAATACAAAAAGCTACGAAAAGGTATATAAAAGGGGTGTAAAAGAAAAGGCAAAAAATCATCATGGCATCACTTGGAGCCTGGGAACAAGGAAGAGAGGCCTTCAGTAGTTTTTTCAGTTTAGTGCTTTGTTAAATAAAGAACAGTTGCAGTTTTACTTAGAATCAACAATTGAGCTTATTTAGTTTGTAAGTTTCTTTCCTTCATAACAAAACAGAAGGCACTAAAAAGCTGAATGCAATTACAGAAAATGCTTATCTATATTGTCGCAATGACCGCCACTGACCACTGCCCAGGCTAGCTCCTGCGGTGTGCGGCAGGAGTGGGGAGCAGCTGGAGGCTCTTGGCTTTCAAGCTGCTCCTCGGGAGCTCAGCTCTGCCCAGGGGAGCTGAAGCTCCAGGCACAGTGGCTGTCAGCAGTCCGGACGAGGGAGAGGATAAAAAGTAGCAAGGAGGCTTGCCACACGGGAGAATCCAACTTTATTGGAGGCAACTCACAGGGGACAAGCTCCAGCAGCTCCAGGGAACCTCTTAGAAAGGGAGGTGGTACAATGGGGATGGCTTAACTGGGGACCAATAGAAATCTCTAAGGGAGGGATATGGACGAGGATAGACATTTCCTTGGGCCAATAGCCTCAAGGGGAGGAGGGAAAGGGATCACATGCCCCAATGGGGCATCAAGGTTTAGGGGATTTCCAAAGGGGGAGGTATCTAGAGGGGTAGGGTCTCGGGGGGTTGATGGGGACCATATAAGGGTAAACTGGGAGGTTTCAGATGATGGACACTGGACCTTCGGGAACAACAGGAGGGGTTTGGGTGATTGATAGGGAAAGAGCTAGAACAAGGGGAGGAGAACAACCATGTAGGGAGCACCGGGGGAGCGGCTTGGGTCTGGGGCAAACCAACTGGGAATAGGAGTGGGGAAGGTAGGGATGAACCATTGGGGTACAGAAAACTTATATAAAAATACAATAAAGGTATCGCATCACCACACTATATGTTCATTTAGATTTGTTATTGACATCAAAGTAGTCAAGTTTTGGTATATATATATATATATATATTGTTTTATATATAAAAATATGTCTTTTTTCTTTATTTCTTTGTGACATGTTAAAAGACTGTAGTGGCAACCAGTCTGCTTTAATTTTTTGTTGCTTGAACAATAAAGCATTTTTTTAAGGTGATACTCTACAAAATGATATGCATGTATTAGAAATTAGAAAGGCATGCTCTGGGTTAGCTGGTAACTGTATTAGACCCTTTCCAGGACTAGGCACAGAAACTGGCTTGTCTCCTAAAAATCACCGTAGTAGTGTTAGTATACTAGTGTCCAGATACATACTACTTTCAAGGGTTGCTATTTTCTTTCAGAGCTATATGAAAAAAGGTCCCCAGTGCCCTCAGCTGTAACATAGACACAATTTAAGTGTACTCCCACTGTCATCATCATCCATGTCACTAGTCTTTGTGCTACTGCTATTCGGGGCAGTTTACCAGAACAGTAGGTTTTAGCCATTTTGCTCAATAGCATACTTTTAAATGCCCAAGTGTGGAATTCTAGCTTTTGGTCTCTTGCAATACAACTTTACATACATGCCAATTGACGTACAGTATACCAATACCACATCTTTGTTTTTCAAAGTCGTATCACACTAATACGTTACAATCCTCATTGAATGACTTCACACAGATACTACTTGCCCAGTGCTGCAAGGCACAAGGAGAAGAATTTACTCAATTTTTTTTATAGTATTCCATAACTGCAGTGCTACCAAGACTTACCAAAGTTTCACTAGGAACTCAGGAGCCTTGAAGATTTATGGTACTTTGCTTCACAGTAGTATGGTAACTACGAGGTTTTCCATTCAAATTTAATAATAAAATGTCATGTCTCCCTGGGTTCTTTCATAATGTGTGATCTTTAAAAATGTAGGCTAAATTTGCCTTGAAACAGGGCATTTCAGATTAATGCATCTGTTTCTTCTATTGTAGAGAAGTACGTGCCTTTCAATGAAAGAACTTAATCTTAGAACCAGAGAAGGAGACTGCTTCATGGGAGAAATAAGAAGCAAGACGGTATGCAAGTGGGGTGAAACTAATTTAATTTGTGTATTTTATGGCATACTTAATATCTTGCAATAAGTAATGTATCAATTTGTTGTATCTTTTTGTATATAGAGATTCTCAATGTATATAGCCTGTGGGGAGAGAGTACTAACTGCACTAAGATAAAAACCTATTTGGAAGGGAGATTACTTGTTAAACAGGGTATTTTTTGCTTGTTATAAATCTTGTATGCCATTAACTGTGATATACACTTTTTTCTACAGTAATCTGGAATGTTTATTTTTTCTTCTGCTGTTAAATTGTAAGTAAATATAGCCACTGTGGACTTTTCAGAATTGTTATAACTTGATTTTAATTGAGGAGATGATTTATTGTTTACCAATAAAAAGCCAAACTACTGTCTTCTGTGTTGAGACTTTTTAAAAACTGAATTAACGTATTTTGTGTAAATTTCAGTGAAAAAATATGTTTACAGTGTTGCTAGCATTTAGTGCGATACTCCAACACTATAGATTTTAAGGATACTTGGGATGTTAATATAATTATGTAAAACATGGTATTGCAACATATTCTTGGTATTGAGACTGCTAATTGCAACTGTAGAGTTAATTTTTTGTGAGGCCTATCTTCAACTTGTGTGAACAGATGTGGTTCAGTGACTTTAGGGTGTTGCTGGTCTAGTCCATGTGATGTCAGTATTCAGATCTGCAGTGAAGCAGAGATAAGCCTTTGGGAAAATACTAAATATTCTGTAACTCTAAAATGAAATATTGACATGAGAAGCAGCTGTTACTGAAATGTATGGTAATACTCACGTGAATGTAGCTGACATCCAGCGATTATGTTTATATTTAGTGCCATAAAAATTATTAGAACAGTCTTTAAGATCTGGAACATATACTTCTTTTAATGTGTTGCAGTTTCCACCATAATCTTGATAATATAGACAAAATGTTCAAATTCTAGTTTAGAATTACTGTGTGTTTTTTTTGCTTATTCCATCTATCCATAGATACCTAGTATCAAGGCATAAACTTGCTGTAGCAGTATGGGTGGGGATGACTATGTATCCTGAAAGTGCCTAAATTATGGGCTACAGAGAAAGAGGAGTAATTTTTCCTGATTCTTCACCCTCTTGTTGTTTGAACAAAATCGGAGTACGTTTCTTTGAGGTCATTTCTACAGTTACAGGGTAGGGAGGGAGTCTGCTGTAGATTTTCTTTACCAGCTGATTTGTTATATTGAAACCTTCTTACTTGCTCTAGTAACAGCTCAAATGAGGTCAAATCAGCTTCCCAAGGTAATTTTCACCTACAGTTCCCCATGTGCCACACACTCCTGGGAAATACATTGTATTTACAATAAATGCAAGTCTTTATTTTGCTTTCTATTGTACCTAACTTCTTCCGCCTATGTTTAAAGATAAAACTGAAATGAAAACAGAGCACTAATTCTTGCAGATGCTTAGTTGGGGAATCTGGAGACGTGGTAAAGAACAGCTGGGTTGTAGACTGCAGGTGAGAGAACAGTAAATGATAGAAGGCAAAGTATGTTGTTTCCTTATATAAAGGGGACCATCAGTGTTTAAACGAAACATAATTGAAATCTTTCATAAGTACAGACTGTCTTCCTGACATCCTAGAATTCAAATCTGTAGAATCTTTCTAGGCTTTGAGCCTTGCTGAGGAGGTGTTAGGCTTGTTATGCATAGATATTTGAACTATTTAAGCAAGTTAGAATCACTGGAATTGCAAACAATCTTTGAACTCTTGTATGTCCTGCAGGTAAACCTTGATGTTTTCCTGCAGAAAAAGCCAAAATGGAACAGGTTATTTATGTATCCAAGCAAATTTTCTGGTGGAAAAAAAACCCCCCACAACACAAATTTTCCAAAAAATTTTATATAGACTTCTTTCATCCATGCCTCAAAAATCATGAGGATATATTTATAGGACAAACATCTGTAATGCAGTTGTACACCTGGTAATAAGCTGGGACAGTTTTGGTTTCTGGTATGTCAGATATCATGTGGTTGATGGTGCAAACTTCCTTGGCCTTATTCAGCTTGTATCTAATTTCAGTAGCTGAATTGTCTCTCATTGCATTTGCTCACACAAAACTAGTCAAAAAATAATCATGATTTTGTATATCTTGGTCTTAACAGTTAGAAATTGCAGCTGTGAGTTACACACAGCCCCTGTTGATAGGTGCGACACCATCAGTACCATTTCCAACTACATCTGAAAAGCTGTTCTTAGAGCTGTTCTAACATACTTTAAAAATTTGGGAAAGGATATGCCACCACAGAGGCCGGTAACAGACCTGTGCATAGACAAAACTGAAGTTTATATCAAGCCTATTTATCACTTTAAAATTTCATACAAAAACAAGATTAAAAAGATGAAGACAAGTAATTATGAAATGTATAACTGAGTAGCTGTGTATGGAAAATTTTATCCCCATTTGAACTAAGATATTAATAGACCAGTAAAGAATGTGAGCTGATCTGCTGAATTAAAGCTCCTTGAAGATAGAAGATAGCCCAAGTTTAAATAAACTGGGAGAAAGGCTATATTTTTTCTGTAACTTGAATTTCCGAAGACAGAAAATCAAATGTGGAGAAAAATCTTGGAAGATTGAAAAGAAAATTATGTTTAAAGATACTTCTACAATTTTGACAGTATTAAAGCTATCACGGCATGTAACAGACATGCCTGTTTGTTAGGGCTTTGTGACTTTTTTCCTTCACTAGTGTAATTTGAGACACAGCTTGTACAAGAATATGTAGTTCCTGATAAAGTCTGAATGTATTAGTTCAGTGCATTGATAGGATAATGGAGCATGCACCCTGTGATACCGTGGTGACTGAAGAGGCAGAAAGCATTTTTATTTTTTGTGTTGATCAGTAAGAGCCAGGAGCAATCTTCTAATACATAAGCCAACTGAAAGAATTTGGTCTCAAAAGATCCAGTGTGAGTGGACTGCTTCATAGTTTTGGAATAGGCTTCTGTTTGCTACAGGTGTCTTGTTTCATGGTACTACTGATGATGATGTTCCAAGTTGTTAACTGTTAAACCCCTGCAGAATTGATCCAACTCTGTGGTGTCCTCTGGCAAGATTTTTGTGTGATTTTTCTCTGTCCACAATAACTCATCATATTCAAGTGGCTTGCATTCTATTTAGCTTACATCTTGAAACATTCTTGTTTTAAGACATGATAAAACAAGATATCTTCAAGGTAATATCAGGATGGATGGATAAGTTTAAGATTTTAATAAGAGATACAAAGAAGGTTCTTAAATAATGAACTCCTTTGCATGTAATTTTTTGCTTTCTTAATTTGGGAAAGTATGAGCTTATGTTTTTGACATCAGCGTTTTTGATGGCAGTAGGCTTGTGGCAGTATGCTTTGCACAAAATGCAATATATAATCTTTTCCTAAATGATGTGAACATATGAATCAAATGTACATTAAGTAAATATGCTGTTGCTACTAATCTAGGAGGAGCTGTGGACTCTCTCAAGGGTAGCGAGACCTTACAGAGAGACCTGAATAGACTACGGAGCAGGATAATCACCAGGCATATGAAATTTAATAAAGATCAAGTGCTGGATTCTCCAGCTGGGATGAGATAATAATACATACAGACTGGGCGGCAAGAGGCTGAAGAGCAGCCCTGCAGAAAGACATCTGGGGATTTGAGTCAGTGGCAAGTTGAATATGAGTCCGCAGAGCCCTGGCAGCCAAGTGGGCCAACTGTGTCCTGGCATGCATCCAGGTAAGGGAGGGGCTTGTCCCACTCTGCTCTGTTTTCAGCACCACAGTATGAGAAGCGTAGGGAACTACAGCTTTGTTCAGCCTGGAAAAGAGAAGGCAGTGGCCAAGAGGAGCAGCAGAATGGGATATGCTGATGTCTCTGCTGAGTAGTGAAAGTGCAGATGGGAAGGGGATGAAGTTGCGTCCCATGGAGTTCAGCTTGGGCATACAGCGTAGTCTGAGTTCAAAAGTTATGCCAGAGTTCCATTTGATACCTCTTTATATCAAACTAGCTAATGGGCACTTTGTTTATCAGTTTTCTTCCCTAAGCCTCACTGTTTAATAAAAACAAAGATTCATTCATATTATCTTCATGAAACTTGATCCATAAAGACAGAGGAGGAAACAGTACACATTCTCACCCAAGCATTTCATTGTTCATGTTTTAAAGAAAAGTCAGTGTCAGTTCAACAGCTGACTGGATCATGCATTGTATAAAGAAGTACTCATTTTTAATAAAAAAATCCTTTAGTCCTTCCACAGCTTTTTTTTTAAACCAAATCCAGCAAAAAGCCTGTAGGTAAGGTAAATGGCATTTATGAGGAATCTTGAGGAAACTCCTTCAGGAGATTACTTTATTTGAAAGGTCTATATGCCACATTTTGAAACTCCAGAGATTTCACAGTGAATATGTTTGAGCTGTTATTACTCTTCGTACCTGCCTTGGCCACTGTCCAAAAAGAGATGTATGACTACATGGGTTTCTATTCAGACCAAATACAGTTATTTATTATTCTATGCTCCAATAGAGTCCAAAGGCCCCTCATTTTTCTAAAAAACCCTACAGTTTATATTATAAAGATATACATTAAACCTGCTGAATCAAAGCAGACATCAACAGTTTTGTGATGGTACTGAAAGTTAGTGTTACACTTCCCAGTACGAAGATTGTTCAGGTAGGTGGTGAAATATAATTCAAAGTTTAACTGTTCTTTCTAGCAGATCTTTAATTTTGCTTTTCCTGAGATGAAATTTAAATCTTGTTTTTAGTAATTTTAAGCCTATTGCACTTAAGCTACAGTGAATGATAAAAAGAGCTTTGTTCTACTGCAGATCTGCCATTGCTTTCAAGATCATTATATTGCCTCTCCATTTTGTCTGAACAAAATACCCTCCGTTTCTTTCCTCCTCTATTGGTTTTGCATTGGTTTTTGGTAGTGGGGGGTGCTACAGGGGTGGCTCCTGTGAGAAGCTGCTAGAAGTTTCCACCATGTCCAGCAGAGCCAGTCTCTGGTGTCTCTGACGATGAACATGCTGCTGGCCAATGCTGGGCCAGTTAGAAATGATAGTAATTCCTCTGTGATAACACATTTAAGAAGAAAGATAAACAAAAAATTGTTGCACAGTTTTAATTCCAGCCAGAGAAGAGCAGGATGAGAACATGTGAGAAGAAAAACTATACAGACACCAGGGTCAGTGGAGAAGGAGAGGGAGGAGGTGCCCCAGGTGCTGGAGCTGTGATTCCTCTGCAGGCCGTGGTGATGATCACGGTGAAGCAGCTGTGCCCCTGCAGCCCATGGAGGTCCATGGGGATGCAGAGATCCATCTGCAGCTCATGGAGGAGCCCCCACCAAAGCATGTGGATGTCTGGGAGGAGGCTGTGATCCTGTGGGGGACCCGTGGAGAGGGGGGCCCTGCTCCCATGCTGGAACAGCCTGTCCTTGAGGCATTCCACCCCATGGAAGAGTGACCCATGCTGCAGCAGTTTGGGGAGGACAGCTGCCCATGGGATAGACTCACTTTGCAGCAATTTGCAGGGAGCTGTTGCTCGTGAGATGGAGCCATGTCAGAGAAATTCATGCAGTACTGTCTCCTGTGGGAGGGACCCCATGGTGCAGCAGGGGAATGACTCCTCTTCCTGAGCAGCGGGAGAAGCCACGGGACATGAACTGATCACAACCCCCATTCCCTGCCTCCTTGCACCACTGGGGTAGAAGGCAGAGCTGAGAAGGAGGGAGGGCTGGGGGGAAGGTGGTTTTAAGGGCTTGTTTTACTTCTCATTATCCTCCTCTGATTTTGTTAGTAAATAAATTCACTTCATATCCCTAAATTGAGCCTGTTTTGCCCATGATGGTATTTGATGAGGCGTCTCTCCTGGCCCTTATCTCAACCCACGAACCCTTCATTATATTTTCTCTCCTCTGTTCAGCTGCAGAGGGGAGTGAGTGAGTGGCTTTCATGGGTGCCTGGTGTCAGGCCCAGGTCACCCATGACACCTCCCAAGATAAATATAATTGGCAAACTGCATCTAAGTTGGCTGTGAAGACATTGAAGAGCACTGCGCCCTGTGGAATGTCACTAGTGACAGATCACCAGCCTGATGTCACCCTATGCACTGTCACCCTTCGTGCCCTACCCATGAGCCAGTTGCTGTGTTTGAGATGATGTGTTTATCTAGCTGAGTGCTGAAAAACAGAATTGAAGAGTTTATTGAAATCCAAAAAGATGATTACATCGACTGTCTTGCCTTGTTGATCAGTGAGGTGGAGAATCTCGTTATGAAAGGAAATCAGAAGGACTTTACCCTCATGAACCCATGCTAGCTGTGAATGATGACTGTGTTGTCCTTCAGGTATTTTTCAATAACTCAAAGAATAATCTTCTCCATAATTTTGCCAGGCACTGAGGTGAGACTCACAGGCAGGTAATTACCAAGGTCATTCCTCTTGCTATTGTTAAAAATTGGGATATTTGCCAGCTTTAGGTCATCTGGGACCTTCTATGATTCTGTGTTTCTGTGATTACGGTGATGGAAACATATACAAAGGTTGCTGCAGCTGTCATACTTTTGGCCCTGAGTTGTATAAATAAGTTCCCTTCCTCCCCTACCCATATAAAAGATAAGTTACCATATTTTCAATTCTAGTGCTGTAAATAACTTCAGTTGATTGAGAGCCTTAGATTTTGTAGCTGCTTCAGAACCATTTGATACTAGAAAGTAAATGCAGAAAATAGGGTTCTAAATTTAATATGCATAGCTACACAACGGCTTTATATCTGCAAGCAGGATGGACGTTCTAGACTTTATTCAGTCCAAGCTGGACATGACAGCGTTCATTTTCCCAGAGGCAATGTAAGACCAGGGCTTACCTGCCTGAGCAGCTGTGGTGCTTTGGTCCAATTTTTTTGTTTTCCACTAACATACCATGAAATACCTGAATACCAGTGTGCAATATTGATTTAACTGAAGTATTTGTAATCTTCTGGGTACAAATAGTAGAGAGTCATTAAGATTTTAATTGATTAACTTGGCAACTCTAGCTGTCCCCAAGAAAAACCCTTAAATTCATTCGTGTTGGTGTAAGTTTCAAGAAAAAGAAAGCTAAATATAGGATATATTAAAAACTTGTTAATTATAAAATACGTTATTTATTTTTTTATTTGAATGCAAGCTCTGTTGTCCTTGGTGCAGATACATGTCTTCAGTACCTATGAAATTGAAATATTTTCCTCATTTTTAACACTGTAGATACTGTTCTGCCCATTTGTGTTGCTAGATACTATAAATCAGAAACAAAATGATTTGTAATGTTTCAAATTTTAAATGAAAATAAAAATTCTCACATTAGATTCGGTTTTGTTGTCTTTCTAAATCCATAAAAAGGGCAAAATTATGATTAAAAAATGCAATTTTCAAGGTTTTGGGGTTTTATTTGGGTATTGTTGCTGTGGTCACTCTTCTGTTGCCTCAACTGTGCTTTCGAGTGCAAAGTACAGTGAAGTAACTGTACGCAACACCCCTTATGCAAGTGTGAAGCTTGCCTTGAATATGACATTCCACAGCAAAATCCTGTTGAAACATTTAGGATTGTCTTTTGTTTCTTTTCTTGCAACAAACACAAATTCAGTTTTGGGTAGTATATGTGCCATTCCCCAGTGAGCAAAAGCAAGAGAAGCCTACTGTGAATATGTTTAATTTAGCAAAGTTAAATCTACAGCTTCTTAAAACCTTTCTCTAGTTAAATGGCAAGATGATAATAGTTTCATATTTTCAGAATTCATGTGAATGTTTTGTTCAGAGGCTACTTAAAGTCGGCGACTGACAATGGACTACAAGCCTTGTATGTAGAAGAAGCATTATAAACTTGTCTATGCTTCAGAATGAAGTTGCAACTCTTAACAGTGGAAGGAAGAGGGCATATGCTTTGTCCAAGGTTAGCCCTTGACCAATGACCATTTTGGGTTGTTAAATAGACTGGCCTACTTTGACTATTGTTGCATGTGTCAATAATGTCCTTTGCACTTTTCAAAACTGTTGACATTCAATTCTAGAAATATTCACAGCAGACTTCTCAAGGACTCTGTGCTCATGCACTGAAATACAACATCCCCTTAAAAATTCTGCAGCAAGGCCTCCAAGTGTGTCTCTTTTCTTCCTAGCTAGTAATCACAAATCTAGTAGCCAAGTTGTTATTTAATCTCAGTAAGAGGTCATATGGATGAAATAGGGGTATTATAAAAACTTAACTATCATGGCAAAGTAGTGTTTTCTAGTTACTTCCACCATCTTGAAGTTTACAGAGTAAACTGACTCTAGCAAGACTTTCACAGGAGTGTGGTTGGTTGTGGGATGAAGATGAGAGTTTCCCTTGCCTGTTGCAGAAATACAGGGGGGTCAACATTCAGCCTGTATTGCCTGAATCTCAGGAGTGGTATTCTGTTACCAGCAAAGGAGAAAACAGAAGTCTTGAGGATATTTCTGTATAATGTCAGTGATGTATCTGACACAGATGTGTGGCAGCAGGTATCCTATCATCATGGACAGAATGTCCATCTACTAACGTTACCAGTCAATGCCAAGTGCCCACTTTGTTGGGGCTACTGCCAAATAGTGAAATGTTCCTTCCGGAATATGTTACCTAACACTCTGCTACTGTCTCTGGCTAAGATGGCTGCTAGCCCAAGCGTCTTTTTTTCTTTATTTTGGCTGTCTGCTGTCAGTCAACTTGGACTTCTCTTCAGCAGCAGCTCCCAAGCTGAATTATAATCAGCCAGGCTTCCTCTTCCTTATCAGCCAAGCACTCAGTAAACATATTTGATTTAGAATTCTTTGTGTTTTTTTTTCCCAGGGCCAGTGTAACCCCAAAATGGGCCCCTCCAGCCATGCTGTGAAGCTGCTGTGGAGAAGGACTTGGTCAAAGCAGGCAAGCTCTGTGAACTGCTCCAGCTAATATGAGAGGGCAGTACCCTTCAGTGTATAAACAACTGTCAGTGGAATGTGAATGAAGTGCTGCTAACATTTTATCACCTTTTATTGTAAATTTATGTACACTTTTGGCACTTTTAACAACAAAGTAATTGCATTTTACAACATACAGGTTTTCTGTCTTACGGCATTTGTTTTCTTTCTGTCTTTGACTTGTAAATGCTGCTTTTTATGTTGTTCTGCTGTCAGCTTCTCGAGGACGAGAGGCTGTGTCCAGATCACTTGAAGGAATATGAAATGAAATGGAGTGGAATATGAAGAGGCCTTTGAGGAGCCATGAAAGGAATGGAAAGTTGAACCTTCTTGCGTAGGTATCATTCAAAAGTGCCATTAATGATTATATGAACTAAGTGATTGCATTTTGCTGGACTATAAACAATTCCATGTCTTGCCTTCTTCCTCCTTCCCTCCTTCCTCTTTGCCTTCCTTTCTCTTTCAACAAGTGTACCCTTTTCTAATTGTGCAGTAAGTGCTGAAAAGGAGACATATCCTTCCTATGAAATGCTTTCCCAAGCACAATCACTGTCCAGAATCAAAGTGAACCTGCTGGACACCAGGCTCTGAGTTTCCCATCCCTCATGTGCCCGGGAATGCCTGTGTGCTCAGTTCATGGTCACCTGGCAGAAATTAAGGACTCACTATTTCCAATAGCATTGATGGTTAGAATTGGAGCCGTATTAACCACTGGAGAAGTAATAGGTAATGCAGCTGACGATGTTGATGTTCCCATGTTTGGAACAGGTGCCAACTTACCACAGGAGACAACTGCTGGAGTTCTGATACAGATACACATCAGTGTTTACAGCCAGTATATTAATGTGAGGTGAATGAATCAGTTCTGCTGAGACACTGCTGTCATCTCGCTGTGCTTTTGATTGAGACCTCAGGCTCCCTGTGTTAGTCACTGGATTTCTCATCTATGGGCTTGCAGGAGTTGATATGTGTCCTGAATTCTGTGGCATTTACACTAAATATTTCAGGTAGTGCCACAGATCTTCGTTGTAACTACATTAACTGCAGTACCGAACTGCTATGAAGTTCATCCCTTCGACGTTAGTGTTGCCTGCTTCAGGACTGGAAGAAAAGCCCAGAAAATGCAGGCTGCTGAACAGAACATAGCACCAACTCTGAAAACTGGCTCAGGAATGTAACCTCTTGAACCCAGAAATTTATGGGCACAGAAGTGGAGGGGATCAGACTGTATACATGTAATTTTTTAACCATGGTGGATGTAGGCTCAAAAATTGCCAAATCAAAACTGCTCAGACAACACCTTAGTCTTTTTTTTATCTGACCAAGTTGCTGCAGATTGAGTGGCCACCTCTCCCATGCTTTACTAGATGTCTCTTGAAATTCTACTTGGTAGTATGCGGTATCAAAAAATTTAGTCACACATGTTAAACATTATTCTTTGCTTTATATTGAAGTAAAAATTCAATCAGATTTTACTAGATAATCAAATTTCTTGATATCTTCAAAAATAAATTAATTTGCTTGAAGGTTCTTGTTTGATATGAGCCTCTTTTTAAGACAGATGGAAATCTTCACATGAATTTCTTAATATCTGTTTCAAGTAATCTCCACTATTGCCATAAGGTGGTTTTTTGGTCTTCATGATCAGAATTTGGTGGGTTTTTTGCTGGTTTTCATTTACTAAGAGTAACAATGGTCTGGTTTTACACACTTGGTTTTTTTAATCTTAAATTTTAAGTCTAAGCTTTTTCAATAACATATTTGATCACTTGGTGGAGAACTGATTATTGATATTTATAAAGGCAGTGAAACACAGACTTCAAAAGAAACATTAAGAATTTAAGATTTTAGTTAAAGATTAGTTTTGCTAGAATTAGAGTAAGTAGGTCCACCTGAGATTAATTAAGAGTTAATAAGAGTTAAGTTAGAAACAAGCTTTTAAGTTTCAGATAATTAACTGTCTTTCTATATTTGCTTAGCTGTGTTTATAATAAGAACCAGAAAACATTGATAGATACATCTAAAGAAATTTAAAACAATTGCTAATTTTTCCCATCTGGATACTATTCAGAAGTAATAAGGAAGAAACTGGATGTTCCCCAAGAGGCCATTTGTATTGTCAAAACCCAGAGGGCTGGAAAGTTCAAGTGAGGAAGAGTATTATTCCTTCAAGACCATTCCTCAATTAATAATGGCCACCGACTCAATTTAGAAACTATACTATGCATGCTTAATGACATTAAAGCTAATTTCCATACAAAGCAGAGAATAGGAGGGGTCATTGTTGTAAATATGTATTTGTATTTTGGATATTCATAATTTTTGTGGATAAATAGACTCTGTAACCATTCATACTTTGACACTGCATATTAGGAAGCTATTCCACGCAGCTGTCTGGCGCCTAATAAAACATACACTTTCTAACTCTAAACTGTTAGAGAGTTTTTGTCCGTCTCAGTTGGATATCGATGCTAGATGGATATTCATATTTTTTGGTAAATCAGTAGCATTTCAAACAGAAGTTCTCTGACCATTGTTAGGTTCTTTCATGGCTTGTGTATGTCCTCATTGCCTATAAAGCAGTTGGAATAGGTGAACCGACAAGAGACCCAAGCACTTAAATTTTGGAAAGTACAGATTTTCTCAGGAATCTTATTTCTCTCTCTACACACATAATGATATTATTAGTGACTCTGTCTCCTTTTTCTTTCCACAGGATTTTTCTTATTTACTGCACAATGGAGAAAATTAGTAAATAAACTTTCATTGTACTTTTTTCCTCACACATTTGCATAATTTAAGCCATATTTCAGGATTCAAATGTTTTTCTGCATAAAGAGTGACTACTTTTCCTAGCTTTATTCCAAGACACCCACACCGATTGTGTCTTAGGCCTTCAAATGAATAAAACCAAATCAATTTTCACAGAAACACCGGAAGTTCTTATTCCCACTCTACAATTAAGGTACTGAGACTGTGAGAAATAAAATTGTTGCTAATTTTAGTAATTTTTCTTTGGTTAAAGCAGTAAGAAATGATTTTCCAGAGTGTTGAAGCAGTGCATATGTTCTATGTATGTGGTATTTTTTTCATTTTTGTGTTGTACGAGCTTTTGTAGAGCCAAAATCCTAATTTGACTGATCAGCAAATGAGAACTACATTGTGAATGGCAAACTGGACATATTTTGAGTTAAAAGATTTCTTTGACACCACCTGGAAACTCAGTGGCAGGGCTTGGAATGGAATCAGTTTCTCTAGAGTATTGACCAATTTTGTTTCCCTTTCTTTTTCCTTTTAAGCCTGAAATAAAGCACATAGATCTGTAATCACTGTGCATCCCTAGTTCATTCCTCAATTGTGCTGAATCTGATATGCTGAATGAAGAGGGGAAAATACTTTCTAATTATGTAATTAAGGGCTGTACTGCAGTGCATATGCACAAGGGGGCAACTTTCTTCTGCCATGATTAAAGAAGAGTTATTTGGCTTTGGAGAACTGATCTGGTATTCAGGAGACAAAAAAAAAAAAACCAAAAAAACCCAAACCAAAACAAACAAACAAAAGGATTAATTTGGCAACTGTTAAATTTGTAATTGTCTTTGAAGGGAATACTTTATTAAATATTCTTCTGAAGGAGGAGGGTGTTCTTTGAGGGTAGGGGATATGAGATGATGTTTTTGAGGAGAAAAAACAGTCTTTGGAGTGTTTTCCACACATTTCAATTTATTTCATTGTCTAAGAGAAACTAATTCTGAATTGATTTGCTTTGAATAACCTCTAGCAAATCTGGTCCAAAAGGCTGAAGGAACCATTTATCTGCAGTTGTAAATTTTAAGTTCTGTCTGAGGATATGCTTTATTCCAGTTTCCATGCGTACATGTCAGCAGTCTGTCTTGCTATGGTGCAGCTATGTGCTCTTTTTGGAGATAACCTGGTTTGTTTCCTTCCCAGCCATTGGTATTTGGTTTACTTACAAATAAATATGACAGACTGAGAGCTTTGACATGAAGAAAGTGAAACAGATAAAGTTTAATAGACAAGAAGCAGCAATGTCTTCAGTTTACAGCTACAGTATGTAGAGTCCACTACAATCTGCCACAAACTTTGCATCAGAAAGGGAAAATCATAAATTCTTTGCTAACCTGGTCTGATCTTTCACTCAAAAAAAGTGAGAGCAGAGGCTTTCCTCTTCCTTTTTCTTTTCCTTTTTTTTTTCCTAATGAAGGAGAAATAAAAAAAACATAGCTTTTTTTAAGGGTCAGTTTTAAGTAAAGTGTCTTTTCTGAACTAGGGAAAGGTATGTCCCATCTTACTATGTAGCAAAATTAAGTGGTTGGGTTCGGGCTTCCTCTACTAAAGCACTGAATGTCTAACCAGTGTAGTTATACATAGATAAATAATGAAATGTGAGAGTAAGAAAGGTTTATTTTTATTCTAAATGAGAAAGAAATTTACCATTAATGTCTAAAAAACTAACTAACGAGGTGGATTCCAGAGGTCACTACTGAGCCTACAACCTGTGCAACCCTTGGCTGGGGTTAAAAGACAAGTTAGGGGACCAGATAGTGGCCAAGGGGAAATAGCTTCAACATATCAGTCCTAGGCGTAACTACCAATGTGTGGAGCAAAGATGAGGAGAAATCAATGATTCAGATTCCCATTTGCATGTCTGAGTGTAATTCTGGTTGGTCATATTGGATTGAATGTGGACACAGACATGTCCAAGCCAGAGTGGCTACAAGTGAAAAGTACTTCCAGCAAACCCAGAGGTGGCCTTTGACTTCCTTCAGTCAGAGGTTGTGAAAACGTTTTGGGTACCTCAGCTGCAGAAGGTGCAACCAAACTCAATTTCAACTCTGCTTGTCTTTGAGGCCACAGCAACATCAGGAAGTAATGGAGAGCCAGGAATAACATCATTGGTGACTTAATCCCTCTGAAAGGAAGCTGAATCCCTAAAAAGGGATGTATATACAGAGGTCCACTTGGCAGATAAACCAAATTTAGTTACAATGCATGTTTAGTAATACATGGTTTGACTCCAATATTTAACAAATTATGTTTGTTATTTGGTATCCAAGATTTCGTTGGTTGAGTCTTTTTCTTCCTTTCCTTTGACTAAACATGGTTTAATTCTCTAGGAGAATAAACACTTTCCCCCCTCCCCTCCCACCCGCCAAAAAAAATTTCTTCCTTGATTTCTAGTTATTCTGATGTGTAATAGCATAGAATTTTTAGGGATCATCCTTAATCATTTCCTTGGTCACAGGATGGCAGCACGAAATTCAAGCCTAAGGCTTTCTATTTTAGGAGTCCACCAGCACATGGAGGGAGGAATCAGGAGCACCAAAGCCTCTGAAGAGCCCCACATACAAATGAAGGGCTGTCAATAGCTCCTTCTTCGTTTTGTTTGCAGACTCAGTTCTCAAGCCAAGTGTAAATTCTGATTTCAGGTTTGTTAATAAATGCAGTTTCTGATAGGTACATCTTGACATCAGCATCCAAAAACAATTGTGCTGTTTACTTTTGCTGAAAGCAGCAGAAAATAAGTATTCAAGTGAAAAAAAGGACTTTTTTTGAGCTGTCAAGGAGGAAATCAAGTAGGATGCAGCAACTATTAGACTGAGTTTACCAAATTCACACCAGACTATATAGCAGAGAGTAAGTGGATACTAGGAACAAGTCACCATATATTTTAGGTAGGAGGGATGAGGAGAACAATAATTTTCATTACACTTAGATAAAATACAATTTAGTTGCAGAATTATTATTATTATTACTGTTCTCAGTTGAAAACAGCTGAAGTTACCTTTCTCTAAGAGATAAACCTTTTTTTTTTGACTGGTGTATTAAAATATAATCAGAATCACAGAGTGGCCTGGGTAGAAAGGGACCTTAAAGATCACCTAGTTCCAACCCTTTGCCAAGGGCAGAGACATCTTCCACTAGACTGGGTTGCTCCAAGCCCCATCCAGCCTGCACTTGAACACTTCCAGGGAGAGTTCTTCCCTGTTTATAGTCTCATGACAATTTTAAGGCATAGTTCAGGAATTAGTATGGGCTAGAACAGTACGGTTGTGTTTAAAACAGATGGGATTTGTGTGTATATCAAAGTTTCGTGTGAAGGAAAAAAAAATCACCCAAATTTGATAGAAAATAAATATTCAGTCACTGGAGACACTTGTCAAAATATACAGGGATGACTGTGGGGGATCCAAGTGTCAGAAATCAGTACCCATCTCAATACAGACTAAATGTAGTACTTTGGAAATGTTGCTAGCCAAAAAAATATTACCTGCTGAAGGTAAAATAAGACCTAGAAAAATGGTTTTTTCAGCAAAAATGTTTTTTATTTTTACATGTTATACCTCTAATTTTCTTTCCAAGAAAAAGCCCTACTTTTTAAATGAATTCCTGATATGAAGAAAAATTTCCAGTGTCAGGCATTTGTCCTTCCATTTTACCTCTCAATTACATCTGAAATATTTAGTTTGAAATACTGAGTCAAATATTCAAGTGTTCTTTAAAGTAACTAAATGTTTCATTTCAGTGAATTTTGTAAAATAATTTTAGAGTGTATTGGCATTTGCAAAATGTCTATCTTTTACAGTTTTGTTCTAATTTGAAAGAACAATTCTTGTAGTATTGGAAATTTCTGAAGAGCAAAAATGCCCTTGTATAACATGGTCAACATTTTTATTTCCCCCCAACTCCAGAAGTCTGTTTATTTTTTGTGAAGTACAAGCCTAGAAGAGGTTTTTATGACGTTCAATTACTGAAGGCAATTCTAACATTTTAATTGCACAAGCTTGATCCTGTAGTTCCAATAAACCTAAACATAGTTTGACTCAGCAGGGCTGGAACTACACTTTAAGAAAACCTTCATTTCTCTTTAGGCACTTAAATAGCTTGATGAGTTTTAAGAGAAAAGTGCAGTGATGTTTTAACAAGCATGTCTGACTTCAACAAAATAACTTTTTATTAAAACCAGTAATAGTTGCCTTTGTTTCAAAAACCTAACTGTAGACTATTCAGAGGCTTGAAGGAGTTTTAACAGGCTCCCAGATGAAAAGTGAATCATGAAACATAAAATACTAAAATAGAGCTGAATAAGCAACCAAAATATGTACTTGGCAGCAGAGATGTCTGGAATTTTATTGGTTTTTTCACTTCTCTTTCTCTCTGCTGCATCTGTTGGTGGTGGGAGATGAGATGACAAAATCATTACAGAAATACACAGTCTGAGCAGGGTAACACACAGGCAAATTCTCAGCTTCCTCCTTTCTCTCCCTGGGTGCTGGCCACACAACCATTTCAGCTGTGATCACTGGGTTAGTAATTGAAAAGTGGAGGAGGGTAGAGATGCTGAAAATCCCCCAGGAATGGCAAATACAGGGGCTGGGATTTCTTCATCTGTGTGTATTGTGTTTACATGTGTCTTGGTTTGAAAGGCAGGTGTCTGCTAAGGAAGGCAGAAGCCTCCCTTGGAATGGCAGATGCAACCCCCCCTTCCCTCCGAGTTATTATAATTTTGAAATCAAGGGGCTTTCAGGTAAAGATATGGGAAATAGGAATAACAGTTCTTTGCTATTCTATATCTGTATGTGTATAACAAGTCAAATAAACAACAATAACCATGGCAGTAACAGCAAACAATCACAAACCCAGTGCCAGCCTTCTCGGCTGTCGGGCCCTTTCCCCTCGGGTGCAGTTCCGCTCGCAGCCGGCAGGGGCGCTGGCAGCTCCCGGTGAGCAGGGCAGGTGCGATGGTTCCCCCGCGGCTGCAGGGGGCGCTCCGGAGCGAGCTCGGGGAGCACGCGGCAATGGCGGCCTGGGATCCCGGGAAGGGATGGGACAAAGGCTCCACAAACCCCCGGGCAGCCGATCCCGGTGTCCGGCCGGACCCTCGGAAACAGGAGGCTGGAACAGCAGCAATGAGCACAAATCCCGGGTGGCAGACGAGATGTATCCAAACTCAGGAGCTGCGGTAGGAGCCCCCGGAGGTCTCAGCAGGGAGGGCACAGCGGGGTTATAGAGTAGTGAAGGCTCAAAGCAATGGCGGGAGCAGGGCAGCCACAGCCCGGTTCCCAGCGGGGCAGGGAAATGCGGGCTTGGGATCCCGGGGTTTCTCCGATAGAAGGAAGGCAGCCAAAGAGGCAGCCTCTCTCTCCATCCAAATGCCGGGAACTGACTACCCACAAACCTAGGTGAAAGAGATGCACCCCTCCCCCTATGGCCAGGTCCTTTGTTTTCCTTAAGCACTCAGTAATTTGTCCCCCTGGCAACATGTATGGGGAAAATTCCTTTTAGAGAAAAACAGTAGGAGAACTAAAACCCCAACAACATGCAGAAAGGGCATACTCTTCCTTATGGTTTTGTCCTCTCTTCTGGGTCCCTAGAATTAATTTTGCAGGCAGATCACTTTATAATATATCACTTGCATTTCCATATTTAGTGGCACTTCCTAGCACTTTTAGCAGGTCCTGCTTAACTCATATTTTTTCATCCATTCTCTTTCTCTCCCTCTCTTCTTCCCTCAAAGGGTACAGCCCTTTTCTTTATTAGCACGACCCTTCATCCTTCTTAGACAAAGACAATTGCATTATTCTTGAAAATATTTGGCACTCTGGCTGTGCCTGTGTATTGCTTACTCAACAGTATGCACAAAGATTTTGCTGCCATGTTATGCCTGGCACATGTATAAACCAGTAATTACATTAAAAACTTATTGCGGAATTGTTAAGAAAGTCTGTGCTACGGCTGGTTCAAAGAGATAGGCAAAATAGTATACAACTTAGGGGCTGGGAAAAAAAACAGGAATTTCTTCCCTTCTGTGCCACAAACAGACAATCATATTTATGAGCTCCAGCCTTCCAAAAGTCCTTGTATGCTTTGATTTCTCCTGTTCATGTTTGTCACCCACAGATTCTCCTCCTGAGGCTTCCCAGAACTCCTTGCTCCTTGAGTGTCACCTGAAAGTGATTACTGATACCAAAGGTTGTTTGTTATGTGAAAATTCAACCTGAATGACAATGCTGAGAAAGGCTGGTAATACGCTGTGTGACCCAGGTCTATGAGCTACTAATAAACACTCTAAAAGTAGCAGATTGATTTTGCTAGTTCATTGTGCTGATTCTTCAGACTGGCAGTGTCCTTATGAGTGTCTTCCTTTATTTCTCCTGTCATTTCAGGAGTGCACTCTCAGCAAGTTCACAGACAACACCAAGCTGAGAGGGAGTGTTGATCTGCTGGAGGGCAGGAAGGCTTTGCAGAGGCACCTCAATAGACTGGATCAATGGCCTGAGGCCAACTGGCCTCAGGTTCAACTGGTTCAACATCGCCAAGTGCTAGGTCGTGCCCTTGGTTCACAACAACCTCCTGCAGCACTACAGGCTGCGATAGTGGCTGGAAAGATGCCTAGGGAAAAGAGCCTGGGGGTGCTGGTCAACAGTAGCTGAACATGAGCCAACCATGCCCAGGTAGCCAAGAAGGCCAACGTCATCCTGGCCTGGATCAGCAATAGTGTGGCCAGCCGGACCAGGGCAGTGACCATCCCCCTGTACTCAGGACTGGTGAGGCCACACCTTGAGTGCTGGGTTCAGTTCTGGGCCCCTCAGTTCAGGACACTGAGTTGCTGAAGCGAGTCCATAGAAGGGCAGTGGAGCTGAGCAAGGGTGTGGAGCATCTGGAGCACAGGGAAAGGTCTGATGAGGAGTAACTGAGGGAATTTGTTACTCCTAAGTATTTGTTACAACCTCCTAAGAAAAAGGAGGCTCAGAAGGACCTTATCACTTTCTACAACAACCAGAAAGGAGGTCGTAGCCAGGTGGGGCTACGCCTCTTCTCCCAGGCAACAAGTGATAAGTAAGAGGAAATGGCCTCAAGCTGTGCCAGGAAGGTTTAGATTGTATATTAGGAAAAATTTTTTTACAGTATGGACTGTCAAACATTGAAACAAGCTTCCCAGTTTGTGGTGGAGTGACCATTCCTGGAAACGTTCAAAATAAGTGTGGATATGGCACTTGAGGATATGGTTTAATATGAACATGGTGGTGATGCTGGGTTGACAGTTGGACTTTCTTAAAGGTCTTTTCCAGTCTTAATGAATCTGTGATTCCATGATGTAGAGTACTTTCTCAATAACAGATGAAAACTGACACTGAATCTTACTATCTTATTTTAGTTGTTAGTCAGGCAGGAGGTGTAAAGATGCCAGGACACAAGCTATTGAGAAACAGACCAGAAGAAATGTCCAACATAAGGGGACTGCTGTCTGCCCCCATTGCAAAATCTTGAAGGCTGTAGAGTGAATGTAGAGTTAACTTTGTCATATCCTGGAATGTGCTCTAATAAATGTTTCTTTCCTATTGAGGTGAAGCCAGCATACTCATAATGGGGAAAAAAAAAGAAAATTAAACCCAGCCAAAAAACTCCTCAAAAGCAGCAAGTTTGTATACTGATGTAGTGAAGAATGGAATAAATGGAATAGGGAGCTAAGAAATATATATAATTTCAGAGTTTAAAAATCATTAGGGTTTTACTGAAAAAGAGTAAACATTCATCAGTTTGAAAGGGTGGCTGATTGCCTAAATTGTAAGTACAATCTTTCTTTTAGCCTTTAGATGCTTAAAATTTCAATAGCGTACATTTCTGCAAAGTTTTGTGAATTAGCTATTCTAGATGCTAGCTTTTCAACCAAGAGGAAAAAACCTATGCTGTAAACTCATTTTGGAATAGGTCAAAGATCTGAAGAAGTATTCAAACTTTTAGCAGACTGTATTTATAGAAGGGATGGGCAAATACTCAGTTGTTGCAGTGGGGATACTGCAACACGCATATATCAAACCAGGAGTCCCGTGGAAAGGAAATATATATGGACAGACAGATTCTTGATAGCTGTTTCAGAGAGATGTTTATTTCTCCAGCCACATGGCCGGAGCTCTGCCGAGGAACTGTCCCAGTCACGGGACCAAGGGTCCTTCTGCCCGCGCAGGGAACACAAACCAACCAATGGGAACGAGGCTGAGCAGGGACAGGGAAGCCCTGTGTCTGTGCCCTGAGGGCCCCTCTCCCAGGGCTACACGGCAGGGGAGGGACCCCAACACCTCACCCGTTTTATTTTAATAAAAGGAGAATGAAAACAACTGGATAAACATAACAAGAACAGTTTCAAAACAAAACAAGCCACCCTCCTGAGTCTTTAAATGTCCAAACAGATTCTGTGGAACATCTTAGGGCTGACAGAAGGGAGACAGAACTCTCTGAGCATGCTTTGTGGGGAAACTGAGGCAGGAGAGGGTTTAACTTCTTCCCTCCCCCTTTTCATCCCCCACTCGGCATTGGAAAGGGATTTTTGGGGAAACAATTGGCAAAGGTATGGTTTTGTGAGGGAAACCATGGATGAAAAAACGGATTGGGAATACACTGGGGGTAATAGGACATAGGGTAAAAGGGAAAGGTGGGATTAGGAAAGGGACACTGTAGGGGGGACTTACAATAGAGATACTGTCTAATATGACTATGATTTTTAGCATATATACTGCCTTTTACAGGAACCCCATCAGGCCCAGTGACCTGCGATGCTTGTAACCCTTTTCTCCCTAGTACAATATTAAATTCCACCACCTCTCCATCTCCCAAGCTTGGGATCCATTTTTCAGGGTTATTCTTTTTAATAGCAGTTCTATGCACGAATATGTCTTGCTGGTTGTCACACCTTGTTATAAAACGATAATTTTGCTTAACATTATACCATTTTACTATCCCTAAGGTCTTAGTTACTATGATCTTTTCCTTTTTCCGAGTGGCTGCTGTTTTCTGTCTCGCTGCGTCTTTGCTCTCTCTTTCGGTCGCTCCCGTGTTGGAATTGTCGGAGCTGCTGGTGCCTGCGTGCTCTTCCCGGGGTCGCGTTTGGGGCTGCGTGGGCCGGGGCGGGCCGCGCCGCTCAGTTCTCCGTGCGTCGCCTCCTCTGGTCGCAGCTTCGCTGCCGATGCCGGGCGCTGCACCCACGTCTCGGCCGGGCCCCCGAGCGATGACCCCCCCGCGCTCCGCTCCAGCACGCGATTCGGCCGGGCGCGGCTCAGTTCCACCGCCACCGCCGCCGGCCGCCGCCCGCGCGCCACCCCTCTCAGTCGGGCGTTCACGGGGCTCGCTCCACCACATGCTGTGCTGGGCCGGGCGGGCACTGCCGGGTCCCGCCGCTCCCGCCGCGCCTCGCTCCGCCGCCGACACTCCGCCCGCGCGCGGGAACTGCCTCCCTGCTGCTTGCAGAGCGCTCGGTGCACGTGGCCTGGGCCACACGGTCCCTGCGCCAGGCTTCCCTTCGCCAGGACACAGCTGACATTGCTCAACAGTCTCGGTAACTAAATAATATTCACGAAAATATTCTTCCATCGGCATATATTTTGACTCCAGTATTAACTGTGTCCAAACGGTTTTCCAAAAGCCCTTGGTAAGAATTAAATCCCAAGAAACATAGAAAAAGTTCTTAAACAACCATGCCAGGAAGTGTTTCAGTTCTTTTTGAGCTTGAATCAAGCTAAAATTCACAAATCGTTGTTCAAGAATCATTTTAAGTTTAAGATAAATGTCCATATGCGGCTCTGAGAGCCAAGAGTCTTCCCACCGTTCCTCCATAGTTTAGATAGGGAATAGCAAAGCAAAACCAAGAAGAGGAATCCAAAGTTTCCAGGGTTTACTCACACAAATCAGTCGCTTAGGGATCGGGGATCGTTCTCTCAATTCTCCACCATTTGTTGCAGTGGGGATCCTGCAACACGCATATATGAAACCAGGAGTCCCGTGGAAAGGAAATATATATGGACAGACAGATTCTTGATAGCTGTTTCAGAGAGATGTTTATTTCTCCAGCCGCATGGCCGGGGCTCTGCCGAGGAACTGTCCCAGTCACGGGACCAAGGGTCCTTCTGCCCGCGCAGGGAACACAAACCAACCAATGGGAACGAGGCTGAGCAGGGGCAGGGAAACCCCGTGTCTGTGCCCTCAGGGCCCCTCTCCCAGGGCTACATGGCAGGGGAGGGACCCCAACACTCAGTTTACAAAGAGATGTGATATTATTTCTGCTTACCTGTGTTTTATTTCCCTCTGACACATAGAGGTTCATCACTTCATATAGAATCCTAGAATCATACACTCATAGAATATGCTGACTTGGAAGGGACTCATCATGATCATCAAGTCCAGTTCCTGGCCTGCACAGGACACCCCAAGAATCACACCATGGGCCTGAGAGCATTGCGCAAACACTACTTGAACTCTGTCATGCTGGTGCTGTGACCACTTCCCAAGGGAACCTGTAGTATAAGTAATATATAATCAAGAGTGTAGAGAGGAGGATGGATGGATGGATGGATGGATGGATGGATGGATGTTTCATCTACTCCCAGAGAGGAGTAGGAATGTTTACCTGACTGCTCTCCATGAAGAGTTTGAGGGAAAGGCGAACAATTTGGAAAAGGAATGCTTCCAGCTAGCAGAGTAAGTCTCCAAATATATCACGCAGAAATTTGATATTTTGCATTAAATAGTAAGTACATGTTTGTGTAGCAGCTCAGTTTCACAAGGTCTGTTCTACCTAGGTTTGCAGACAGATTTTTGTGTTTGTGTAGTACACCAGTAAAAAAGAAACAATCTGCAGTACAGCTTATAGGTTCAGATCCAAAATTTGTAACATATGATCAAGTGTTTTGGGATGAAGGTCAAACATGAAATACTCACATTATTAATTATATATTTTTACTTCACAACAGTTTCAGTTATTGTCAGTATATTCCACTTTTATAGTTTTATAAATCTGAAACATTATCAAAGCAAGGAGGTAAAATAGGAATATTTGTCCTTTGGACATTTTCATCAGTTTTAATTTTCTTTCTGATTCATGTGTTCAGATGTCTATACAACATCACCTTCCTAGATATTTTTATTCTCTGAAATGAACATTGCTGACTGCATAGGTCATATGCAGATTGTAAACTGTTTATGCATTACATTGCATTTATGCTTTGATCACCAGCTCTGTCGTTTCCACAGGCAGACACTTGTGATGTCAAAAGTAATGGCAAGACTTATTGGCAATGTCTGCAAGCAAGCTTATAGTCTAAGACAAATGGACAGATTTTTGTAAACTGCTGCAACCAGTCTGGCAAAGATAAGTCACATATTTTTGCTGAATTGCCTTTGTTTTACTAGACAATGATCCTTTTACTCGATTTTTCATGATGAACAAAATAATGTGGTTTTTTATAATTTTCCAGATTTTTTTTCCTAATTGATTTTGTAAAGCAGCTGTTCAGATTTTATCTCTGCATCTGTTCAATGGCTTTTCATGTTTTCTCAAGGTTTGAGCACTTTTTAATATTTGTTCTTCATTGTCCTCAGCTTGGCCTGCTTTAAACTGGGCCCCTAGGGAAAAAAAATACTGCATAAGCAACCTTTATAGTATTCAATTCCTTATCATATGTCACCTTTAAGACTACATTTTGTATTTGTCTTCAACAGGAAACAGTAATAGATTCTGTAAATCTCTTTTTATAATGTCTTCTATTTATTGCACACATCTAACAGGGCTGCATGTCATACTTCAGTTACTTTGGAGAGTATGTTTAATAACCTGCTGTATTTTAGAGAACAAAGACTGGTCTAACAGCCTTTGCTCTTCACCAGCAGGATTAGTAACATTAGTAAGGCAGAAAATGCTTCCGTATGTGAGCACATGTTCAAAATTGGACAGGTGTGATAAATATTATATATTAATAAAAATCCTGAGTGTCCTGGCATTCTTTTCTGTCTGACACTGTTTTTAACAATGGAACAAATAATTTCTTACTTTGTGTGTCTTGGAAAAGGGTAGTTTTTGAGCATTTTGACATAAGCAGGACTAGTATTTATCAACAATTCACATTCAGAAAATCTGCAATTTAGTGAGAAATCACATATAAGTGAGTGAAAGGACATGGAGAAATTTGTCATCCTCCATATTATTAGCTGATCCGTACACAACCATTCACTCCCTACCCATTCATAGTTATATTACTTAAACACACACATACATGCACACTATGGCATTAATTTGCTAGCTTTCTGTGTGAATGTGCAACAGCATTAAGACTGCATAAGCAACCTATGTATTTCACTGAGCTATAATATTCATTGTTTTCTATTTCTCTTCAAACAAATAAACTGGCACTTCATTTCATATACAGGAGGCACAAAGAGCTCTCTTTCATCCTGCCCAGTGTCCTGACACTATTTCTGCACTATTATTCAGGTGTCATGTCACTCCTGTGTTCCACTTTCAGTAAAAGCTTTGTCTACTTGTTTGGTGACTAATAAAAATTGAAAATTATCTATTATCTGCCAAATTCAGATTTTACTTTCTGTTCCTGTCAAAGCATTTAATATGAGGAGGATTCAACAGGATGGAACAAAAAAAAACCTGAGGAAAGATAAGGACAAGACCCTCCATTAAGTTTAACCTTGCAGATAACATTCTTTCCTCCCTTGAAGAACACTTTTTTGTTGTTGTTAGAGTATGCATTTTAAATTTCATCAAACACTTGAAATGGATTTGGGTTTCTGAGTGTGAACATCTATTGGGTAAAATTCAAAATAATAAATTTAACATAAATCTGAAGTACTGGTATCTCATCATTATGGAGAGCATTTTGTGTTTTGATCTAAATTACCAAAAAATGGGGTATTCCAAAATATGTTTTGAAAATAATACAATACACAGAAGTACACTTTTGTATGACAAATATTTTGTGCTACTGGATGGACTTTAAAGATTGTTTTTTATACTTGATAGACTCCTATTCCTATTTGTGTGTGAAATTGCACTTTTTCCAGACATCTTTTATTTTAGTAACAATTACTGTAAAGTTGTATAATGTCTGTCAAGCAATTTTTTGGTGCAAAAAATCATTCCCAGTAGAATGAAACATCAAATATCTCTGCTTTTCTTTGGCTCTCAGTTTGATTACATGGTATTGCAGTGGAAATGTTATTGTAAGTAAGTTCCTGGTTTAGCCTGTCTTTTTAAGGGAACAAACATCATCACCACATTATCTGCATGAGTACAAAAATCTTTCTGCTAGCATCTCTTAGTAATGAAAATGCTGGCCCATTTCATCCAGATGTGGCAGAGAGAGAGAGAGTTCTCACAGGCATTATCTTCCTATACATAAAAGAAAAAAAGAGATAGTCCGATAGGGAAGAGAGACCCTAGAGAAGAGACAAAACAACAAATCTAGTCTATTAAACAGAACACCAAGTGTTCAGGAGTAGTACTATGGAAACGAGAATGTATAAGTTTGATTGAGTATGTAATGGTTTTTTCCTTTGGCCACACTAACTGTACATTCCTATCAAACTGCCAAAGCTTTCATTATGCATGTAGGTATGTATGTATATATGTACAATGAAATCGTGAGTTTCTCCTGAAGCAATTAGGAGACTATTGTGCACAGTAGCCATGTTGACTTTTGTGAGCACAGCAGGTATACAGACCTCTGAAGGCTGTTTTATTCCTGTGAAACTGTTAGGCTACCTAGTCATAGCATCTTAGGGTTTGTGCATGACAAAAATCTCAACAGCTTTCCAGCTCCAAAATTCTTTCAAATTACCACTTTGTGTGTATGTGGGATTTTAAATTATTTTCTTCTAGATCCATTCTTCCAATGCAATTACTCTTCAGTAGAGAGAGTTCTTAAAAAGCAGAAACAAATTTCAGATACTATAATAATTCCCCGTGCTGCGGTCTGAAAAAAATTCAGACTTTTTACAAAGGCCCATACAGATGAAGTACACAGGGATTGTTCATCTAAAAAGAAAGATGCTTATTCAAAGAAAATTTATAAATGTGATAAAAGACTGTGCTCTTGGCAGGCAACCTAGCATGGCAGAAGAATAATTTATCTCCGAAATATAACTTGCCAAAGAATGTGCCAAGTATATTGGAGGTCCAGTATTAGTAGCATTGCATGAGGCTCTAAAAGAGAAAAGGATAGAATAGTTCAGTTGGAGGGTGTCACTGTTGAGATGGACATGACACACACAAACCCCACCAACAACTCCAGACAAAAAGGTGTTTATTCTAAAAAGCCAGTGTCATTTATACACTTTTGTATGTTTATCACTCCTGTTAGTTATCCATTGGTTGCTTAACTACTACAATAGATTCATTGGCTATTATTTAACTACAACATACTATTATTGGTTACCTATAGCATAAGCATTCTAAGCATTCAGAAAAATAAGAGGTGCAGCCTTGTTGCTATTTTCTCTTTCTGTTGTTTAGGTTTCTTGCCTCTATTGACACTACATTTTCATGGATAAAAACTAATTGTTTTTCTTCTCACAGACTTTTCTCACAGTCCTTCTCCAGCCGAAGTAACAGGCCTGAGCCATAATTTTACAAAGGCAACAAGGCCTTCATTTTATAAGGTTTTACTTAAGTGCCACAGGAAAGGACCTATAGTGACAATGCAATCCAAGTACCTGACAAATTCAGGGCTGACCAAAAATCAAAGCATGGTATTAAAGGTCTATACAAATGCCTCTTAGACACTGACAAGCTTGAGGCATCAACCACCTCCCTAGGAAGCTGTAACTGCCTGTCTGCACACATTCTATAGATCATGCTGACTACAGATTGCACCTAATATCTAAAGTTTATATTATGGCTGGACTAGATTTTCTTCCCTTTTTCTTTCCAGTCCTGCTTTTTTTTTCCCCCAGTGGTTTTAACCTTTTATTTAGGTATCTCTTTTTTTTTTTCCCCTGAAGCAGTAAGTGATGGAGATCTTGTCACTCTCCTGACATATTTTTCCAGTGCCAGGTGGCACTTCTAGGAAATGACAGCTGCATTCATGGTTGATTTTGCCTAATTTCACTTTCCAACCATTTCTTCTTACTATGAATTCTCTGAAAGACTGAAAAGCTCCGTAGAATCAATGGTCTTTCCAATGTCTGACTTACCAAGCTACTTCTAAACCCCTTTAAGAGAAACAGAGTAGACTAAATTTTAATCTCCTAACACAGACACTCCACCCCAACAGCTGGCACCATGCACATGAGCTGTCACTAGCTAACCATTTGACCATTCAGAAGTAAATTTTTTCACTCTAAAAATTTTATTAACAGAAGTAATGCAGTATCTCTACTGCAGTTGGGGATGACTTATAATGCTTTAACTATCTCCTATTTCAGTAAGCACATGCTTATGTTAAAAAAAACACCAAACATAAAAATCAGTTTTGAAAGTACTGGTAGTAGAATAAATTCTAGTTAAACATATTTGTAACAGTTTACTGAAAAAAATAATGGTTTTCATCTTCATTTTCATGGGGTCAGCTTATCCAATATAAGGTAGAAATGAAAAGTAAAGAAAAAGTAGTCAGACCTAGAAGACCCATTAAAAATAGAAGGGGAAAAACAAGCCCCGATAAAGATCAAAGCCTTTAGTTATACTATATATATAGATTCTATATATATATAGATAGATAGATACTATATATATAGATTCATGGTGCTCATTGACAAGATCTTTCTCTTGCAAGCTTCCTTTCTCTCCCCTCCTTTGCCATTTCCTTTGCAAGTATGGCTAATGAACACAAACTGGGCTGGTTTTTGGCATGCTAGCATTGAACAGCCTTCATTCTTCCACCTAAACATATTTTAACCTCCTAAAAAGGATAGCAAGCTGTCTATTGGAATCAGTTTTTAGAACTCAGTTTTTAAGTCTTAAACTGGGTCTGAGAATCCCCTAGAACAGACTTTCTGGTCCCCTAAAATTGCCTGTGAAAAGTTTAATATTATGACAGAATAGCTTTTTGAATTTTATTACTGCAATACTACCTGTCACTGCTTAATTCATAGCACAGATGAAGTTCTGCTGAAAGTCCCAATACCACCACAGTAAGATAATGGGTAAAGTGTAGGAGCCAACAACTGGTACTCATCAGACATTTCCTCCTAACATTAGCTATCAAAACCTTGCTGCCAAGAGCTGGAGTCCTCACAGAGCACGAGTTTGAGAGGAATTGGCCCTGCTTGGAGGAAACAAGGATTTGCCATTACTCCTCAGGACCAACTCTGCCATCAGAGCTGACCCTGCTGTAGTCAGAAGCTGGGCTTGAGATGTCCTGAGGCCTCTTCCAGCCTGAATTACTTTCCCTGTGTGTGATGTTGTGGTACATTGGTCTTAAACCTCCTTACAGCTCATCTTCCTGAGACTCAGAGCATAAGGGCACCATGTCTTCAAATGTGGCCATATGCTAATGCCTTCATAGGCAGTGCCTAGATCTCAAAACACCTCTTTTACTTTTCTCGCCCTTTTTTTTTACAGCTATTCAATAAGTTGGTTCTGCTTCTGCTAATACAGACTATTCTGGCAGTAATGCATTCACTGTGCTTCTCTACCTTATTTTATTACTGTGTTACTCAAAAAAATCTCTAAACCAAAACAGAAGCTCTAGGCTGAACTTCTAGGACATAGGCCATTTCTACTGTCAGATGATTTCAATAAACAGAAAAAAGAGGGTTTTTTTTTCTTAAAGATAGTCTTAAAATATTGTCCTTTAATAATTTCCTGTGTAACTACTACTGAGCTTATAGTTGCGTAAGTCTAATTAGTCATGAATATTTACCAGCCAATGATTTTCACTTCACTTGCTCTGAATACATATCTTCCATGAATAACTTCTACTTTTTTTAATGTAGTGTAAGTGATTTTTATTGTCAACAATATCTAAGTGGAAGATTTTCTGCAAAGAATATCTGCAAAGAAGTATAAATAAACCAAAACTTTAAAAGATGTGATACCACCAATTTCTCTTGAGAGCAAGATTCTTTGTTTTATAACCCAATATTTACTTACAAATTCATTATTTAAATGTTTGAATATTACTTTTCTAGATACATCCTCTGTACTTAGCTCTTTGCCTCAATTCCAAAACCAGACAGAATCCCTTCACACCTTCCAACACTCCTAACTTTAATGTGAAAATAAAATTTATAACTAAAATATCTAGCCCAATTTAAGTTCTCAAACAAAGCCTATGTCAGATTTCTCCAGCTTTATAAATGGACAGAAGCCCACTCCAAAATCCAGTTTACTTGTATTAAGTTACTGTCTCCTGAATTGTAGTTTAAATAGCAAATAAAATTACATTGTATTAAGTTACAGCATATCCACTATAAAAGTGGCTGAAGGAAAGGAAGGCATCTTCTTATAGTTTCTCTAGGAATTTTGAGGAAAGAGGTCTGTTTTATTCTGGTTTTGCTAGAAACAATAAAAAAAAGTTGTTAAAACCTATCCATTACTGACAATATGTCAGGTTCCCAAACACAGCAGAAAAACTGGCAGTCATAGAAGAGGAATGGAGCTGGTCAGATTTTTTTTTTTGCATAAACATGTTTTCTTTAGTAACTGCCAAATTCAAGATTCAAATTGCTTTGATAAATGTAAATTTGAACACAGGCTGAGTATCCTGTCTATTTGGATGACAGGCTGCTTCTAAGTGGAAACAATATGTATGGACTTGAACAAAAAGGAAAGAGAAAGCCTGCACAGGGAATTTAAAAGATTAGCATAATTAGATGGGGATTACAATTATTTCTGTATTAAATGCTTAATTATTTTTAATAGCATTGTCATCTTAGTTTGTGAAAATTAACACAATGTTTTCATGCTTAAATTTCTGATCATAAATCATAAAAATCATAAACCCCCCCATTTTTAATGGATGGAGTAGGTTAAGAAAGGACATATACTGTTTGCTCATGCATAGTGTAATCTCTATAAATTTTTATTGATATAATCAATACAATTAAGTAATAGGAGGATAGAAAAGAATTGTTTTCTTAGAGAATTAGAGGACAATTTTATTTTCTACTGCACAGAGCAAGATTGAACAGACAAAAGGAAGTTTTTAAAATAACATGTTGGAGTCCCTTGCCATCATCTCCTGGCCATTTGATATAATCAAAGGCAGCTCAAAAACCTGTCCAAACCCTCAGCTATTCCATATCTGCATGATATCAGTGGGACAAGTCACATGTTCTTTGCCTGTCACTCTTAATTGACTTTGTGGTGTCTTTGTTTACTTCTATGTTTTATGCTAATCTATCAAGGAGTCCAAAACATTAGGTTGGTCATTTCATTTTAGTGAAAGTATTATTGTTTATATTACAGATATCTTAGGGAGCATCATTTACTCACTTAAAAGGAACATACTGAAAATATGAAAACACAGCAGTGTTTGCTATGATAATATGTTGGAATACAGATTTCTTGATGTCTATGAATATCAGTAACATTATGAGTTTCCAGTTGTTTCAAATTCTTTACAGAAGGTATGTGGAAGTTGAAACAAATGTAATAAATACCAACATCACTCCATTTCTGAAAATGTAATTTTTAAAATCTTCCATACATATAACAAATGTTTCAGTACAAAATGAACACTCTCTACTTTTTATGTGGCTTAAAGCTATGGGGATGCTGAGAACATAAAATACTTTAGGATATCAGCATTAGAAAAAAAGTTATGAGGAAATATGGAACATATATTGAGTATATTCTGGACTTGATTACAAACTCTAAAGCATATAGTCTGGAAGTACACAAAGTGATACCATAAAATTCATTAAATAACACTAGTAAGGATAGCAGTAGTGATAAGGATAGTTGTATAATTTTCCAAATATTTAGGAGGCTGTCTGGTTTGGCTGCTCTTTATCCAAACCTTATTCAGTCTGCAAACCAGAAGTATGCAACTGCGCAAGAGTAAGATGTTTTTTCTGCTCCAAAGCCCCCTTTTGGTTTTTTTTTGTAAATGCCTACACTATTAAAAGGACCAATTTTTCAAAGAAATAAAGCTACTAGGAGCAAAATTTTAATCCTAAGAGAAAGAAAATTCTTTCAAGCTAATCAAGAGGGTTATTGTAGGTCAATGTCCCTGAACATTACCTTGAACGGATACATTGCAAAGCAGTCAACATTACTTTTATGAAAAAAAAACCAAGCTTAGATTACATATTTATTAAAATCCTGAACTGCTGAGTTCTTGAAGCATCTGACCATGGAGGTTTTCTAAAAATATTTCATTAGCATAAAATACCTTCATTTACTCTTAATAAATATCTTAACATATGACACCACCAGTCAGAAACTGTTTTCATTCTTAAATATGAATCATAAAGAAAAAAATCTATTCTGTTTGCTTTAGGTTCATTCCTTATGGTTAGAAAGTCATTAGTTAAAGGGCTGCTGGTCAAAACTGACATATGAAGCTCATTGCAGTTTCAGCAAAGTTCAAAGTTGAAGGCATGAGAGACAATGACCAAGTATTGGGTTTCTCATCTGGCCACTAAGAACTACTACAATATTTGATCAAAGACAAACAGCTTACTGATGTCTCATAAATTCCCCTAGAAGAACACAATAATTTTGGAAAATACAAGAGCTGAAATACTACTTTTAACTAATGCTGCACTGAAGCGTGTAACAGTTTCAAGAAAGCCTTTGTAAACTGTCAAACACTGGAAAATTTGTATGTGCAATTCTAGTTCAACTTAGTGCCCAAAAAGCTTTTAATATGTGGGGTTTTTTTTATTTTAGGTGGATCAAAATTTTCACATTATAAAAATATCAAACATCTCAAATATCTTTTAGGTGCCCACAAAGGCTTTCATACAAATAAGAAGCTGAAAATGTTGAAGCTGTTTATTTGAGAAAGTGAAAGATAAGAGTTATATCTAAATGATGGGGTTTTTAGAATGTTTTTTAGGTGTTTGCAGTTCTCCAAGTCTGTTTACAATAGTTCGAAAACTGAATAGGAATTCAGCTTTCATTCTATTTTTTGTTAATTAGTTTTAGTGGAAACATCATCATCTCTTAATAAGTTTACAAAGTCAGATTTTACAGCTTTGTAGAAGAAATGCACCCAATTCTTGTATCAACACATCTGAAGAGAATCAGAGATTAGGTTTTCCAAGGTGGTTCAACCTGTCTTGCTCTGACACTTTTTCTGATATATGGTCTCACTGCAATTTTGCTTATTGTCTTTCATACTGTAATTTCTATAGCAAGATCAGATGCTCTTTATTTTAACTTCATGGCATTGGAGCACATCATGGCTGAAGCTTTTTCTCCTTTGCCTCTCCACCATGTCACTGGTTTACTCCTAGGAAGATAAAGCAGGTTTGAACAGCCTGTAACCCACTTTGCATGCATAATACCCAGATGTATGTTGTGTACTCAGGTTTGAATAGCTGCCACTGTAGGAACTTGGCTAATTAGTTTTAGAATTTAATAATTTCCATGGGATTTGTGAAGGAGCTCAAACTGTGACTTCATCATCAGGTAGATAAAGTAGGGTGGCAAAATCAAAGATGCACATAGGAGATAGGAATATTTTTTACCTATGTTAAATATATTAAAATTATTAAATTCTGTTCACTGAAAAGCATTCTGGGAAGGGCTCAGCTGCGGATCAGGTGGTCAGTTGAGAGTTGGTTGAGAGTCAGTTGGTAGTGAGACAGTGATTGGTTGGGGAGGCGTGAGGACCACATGAATAGGAGGCTGATTGGATGCAGGGATGCATGAGCAACAACACTGCAGCTGCAGCAGCC
Organism: Corvus hawaiiensis; assembly: GCF_020740725.1. Taxonomy (NCBI): domain Eukaryota; kingdom Metazoa; phylum Chordata; class Aves; order Passeriformes; family Corvidae; genus Corvus; species Corvus hawaiiensis. Next base: position 74,382,087 of record NC_063255.1, on the reverse strand, counting down.
AATGAGTGCTCTTCTCGTTTAGGTTTCTGTTAAGTTCTGTTAAGGTTAAGTAAAGTTCCGTTGAGTTTTAGAATATAAAAGGACCTGGTTAGCTATTATAAAACGATCTTCTTCGGATGTATAAGGAGGTTCGTGTGTCTTTGTTCCCCATTGGTTTGGATGCACATTTTTTGGAAGTGGGAATTTAAAAATTCCAAACTCTGAGCCATACAGGCAGAAGATTTGTATCCTTGGAGACTTAGAGAGCTGTCAGTTCTCAGACCGCCTTTGGCACTTTTCAAACAAAACTTTCAAAAAAGTAGATTCCAAACAAAATTTAAACAAATAGACAAGATGAAATATACCATTATACTCAAAATAAGTAGTTACTATGGAGAGTTTCTTACAGAAATGTACCCTTCAATCAATATCTATAGTGATTTGCCCCAAACCAGGCCAAGAGACACTTCTGAGACAAAGTCCAAGAAGCAGGTATTTGCTTTATTCAGCGCGCTGGGTGCGTGGGGGATCGCTCCTCCTAGCACACACACCAGGCACACAGCAGTTTAAAATATATGGTTGCAATTGATGTTTATTCATCGTTTTCCCTAGAAAAGGTGTGGTTATGGAAACTATTTCTTAGAACTCGTTATTATCATTAGCATACACGGAGCGCAGGCACAGTGCTCCCTGGTAGTCATGCTGAAGAAGGCTCTGTGGTCATTTTGATGAAGGCTGAATGTCTTCCTCGTTTTGCACTTTTCACCTTTCTTTCCTAGGCATGCACAGTCTCTTGATAGCTGTTACAGCATTTTCTTCACTGGATCTAGCAAGTTTTTGTTCCCTATCTTTTGCCAAGTTTCTCAGCTGGCTTCTACATTGGTTACAGTGTATCTTATTCTAGCCTCAGTATACCTGAGCATGCCCAAGTACAATAATTTTCACCCTTTCAATAGTCACAATTGTGATGGAAATTCACAGCAAACACTTGTTCACCAGTTACTAGAACATCCCTAGATTAAGACATGAGACTTCAAAGGAAGTAATTTTCTACTTAACATAAAATTAAATTTGATTGCCTGACATTTTGCCAGGATGTTGTGCCTGAAGAACATACAGGCTTAACAAATTAGGAAACCAAAAGTACACTGATATGGGATAACCATCGGAACACAAGAGCCTTAGTAGAATTTCTAACAGGGAAACTCTCTGAATCATGCTTTTTGGAAGCAAAGAAAATATTTCCTGTACTTGCCTCTTCCTAATTTCCTTCTCTACTGCTGTGGTAGTTGTCAGTGTCTGAGATGACATATCTGAGCAGAAGCAGCTTTGGTCTTCTTAAGGCTGGGATGTCACAGAAAGGACAGATTTGCTGTGAATGGGAAGGACGACATTTGCTGGAAATACCAAGAAACCTGAAGTTGTATGTTGTTGCAAGAGTGTCTACTTTTCATTGTAAAAGCATGGAGAAATCTTAGAATCCATCGAGATCAATTGTGACTGCTCAGCTTTACAAAGACATTTAAAGCACATGCTTAAAGGTCTTGTTAAAAGACAGGAGAAAATACAACCAGCAACTTCAGTTTTCATGATCCACAAGCTTTAGTTCAGGTTGAAATCAATTTATTTACCTCCTAGCGAGAAATCAAAGAATGGAATAAGTACTGAAATACAGAACTCTATAGAAACTCAAATATGAAATGCATATGTTTCTAATAATGGGCCAAAATTTTAAAGACTTTAACTTTCTCAGGTGTCTGTCCAAGTTGTGTAATTCTAAAGCTGCATTCTATTGTTTCAATTTGGGTTTGTTTTTTTGGTTTTTTTTGTTGTTGTTTCAATTTGGGGTTTTGGGGGGTTTTGTTTGTTTTGGTTCTTTTTAGTTGCTTCGAATAAATAGCTTCAGTTTGGGTTTTTGAATCAAAACTGCAAAAGCAATTTTAAATCTGAAATAAGGCTTTCCACTTTTTTTATGCAGCAAGGAAGGTAAAGAATCAGTTCATTAGATATAAAAAATATCTCAAAATATTAATATTTAAATAATATCTGTATTTTATTTGTGACCTTTGATAAGGGTTGTGAAGAAACATATTGATATAGAGGATATTACAATTCACCTTACAATGAGGGGTTTCATTAAAATGTAATTGATTTCAGTAATTTTTGCAGTCCCAAGATCAAAAGCAATGGTATTAACAGGTTAGGACCTAGTATCTATATATGTCCAAAAGAAGACACTATTTTTTCATTATTATTATAAAGATACATTAAAATAAATGTACACCCAAAACCCCTCCAAAAACATAACCAAAGAAAAACACAAACCTAAACCCAAACTGAACAATTAAAACCAATTGGTTTCTATGCATCTGGAATAAATTTTAAAAACATTATTCTGTCTGTCTTTTCAATATGTGAGTGTATTTCTAGCAATTCTCAAAGATATATCCATAAAATACAATGGGACACTAAATTAGACACTACAATATGTCAACAGTAATCAATTTGAAAATGGTATATCGGTAAACAACCTACCTTAGCCATACTTTATTTCCACAAATTAGTCAGTTTATGGCACAAATGAACTGTATTAAACGTCCTCATTTTATCTTGCTTGCGGTAATGATAAAGAATATACAGTCTGAAAACAATTAAAGGGAAGGTCGAAACAACAGCAAAGCCTAATGAACTGTAAGCAGTATTCACAGGTCCGTGTTAGGGGAATGTTTGAAATTTTTAATTCAACACATGTTGTCAGTGAAACTTGCTCAAAGGCAATATTCCTGTGCCCAAACTAAAAATAAGATCTATATCCTGTAATATGGAAACAGCTATAAATCACAGCAGTTCAATTTTTTCTTATTAGCTCTACAACTTACACTGGCAAAGACAATACTAGCAAACACCTGAGCTATACCAGTGGAGCTCGATGTATTGCTGTTACTGCCGCCATGCACTATGTGCATTTCCTCCCCCAAGCCTGAGTCAGATCCAGCTATTCCTGAACCCCTGATCAAACACACTAAGGCTGTAAGATGGTTCTTGGAGACACCCTCCTTGAATAATGCCAAAGGGTCAGAGCTTGGGTTGTTTTGGTAACAAAAAATTGCCAGGATAAGGCCTGTTGCTTTCCAACCTAGTTATGTTTTGAACCTTGTTCTACAGAATATTATTAAATGTCTGTCATTTATGTAGAGAACAGCAGTTCATAGCAGTTGCAGCTAGAAACTGGCTGAGGGAAAAATCAGGTATTCAATCCTTATGAGAGAAGTGAGAGCAAAGAAATACTACCAGCTGTTTTTCTGCAGGATTTTATGTACTCAGTGCATACAATTTGACATAAAACCTCCTCTAAGTAAAACAACAACAACAAAAGAAATTCATTTACTGGTACGAAATACTTACCAAAAAAATATTTTCTATGCTAACTATTTTGACCTATTGGAATTACGTAACACATATAAAGGTTTTGAAACTAAACCTTAAAACCTAGTAGTATTTCTTTGACAATTTTATGATAGGGCTGAAATCGTCTTCCTTTAAGGTGCAAAGGCCTTTTTGTTTGTCATAATTTTAGTGGTTTTTAACCACTAAAAAATAGGTGAGGGAGTATATATCATGTAAATAAAGAAAAAGAGAGCGTTTAGACATCGGAGCTATGTTTGAGCAAATCAAATGCCTGTAACAGGATGACAACAAACCATTAATTTAGAAACTTCCACTTTCCTGTACCATCTTGCTCTTAGCAGGAGTGAACTTCTGAAACAAAATTCTTAAGTGTCCCCTTTTATCATGCTTTAGTTTACATCGTAAATGGCAAGATGAAAACAGGACACCTGTATTCTGGAAATGCACCTGTTGGGTTCCAGCTACCGGTGGTCATTCGGTCATTGGAATCACAGTGGAACCTGGGGTACATACCTGAAAGGCATGTAGGATGGCAGTGGTATCTCAGCATTAATTCATTTTCCTCTACAAAAGTACTTCTATTTGCTAAGGTGAGTACAACCTTAAAGCAGGTCATCTCCTTGAGGGAAAAATATTAATAAAATACCTACACTATCTAAATTAGATGCTGACTCTTTTCTGAAGCAGAACACATTATGCAGGAGACCTCATTCCTGCATCACAAGGGTTGGAAACCAAAACTCAAACAGCTTCAGAAATACAGTGCAACGGGGTTTTAAAAGCTCTGTTAAATGCCTAACCTAACAGAAATGTGAACAATGTAAAAAGTCAATTAAGTGTAATTGATATGCATGCTTTTTAGTTATGGCAATCTTTGTTTTTATACAGGGCTCATAAAGAGTATCAATTTCTCTCAGTCTGGGTACAGAAACGTTTTTGGTTTCTTTTCTTTTTTTTTTTTTTTTTTTGGCAGCACTTTAAAAATTGCTTGATTCTTGTAGTTCCATAAAAGCTTTTCACAACAGTACTTATTCTTAGAGCGTACTGGCTTCTCTGAAATAGAAGAGGCTTTGGAAATGAAAAGGAAATATATAAGCCAGACAGTCAGATGCCTGAACATCAGAACAGAATTTGCATGGCTGCAAATGCACATTAAATAGTTTAAAACACTATTCAAAAATGGCACCCACTGCATATGACCATCCCTAGATAATGCATCACAAGAGCTCTGACAAGAATCCCTCCACAGTGCTCAGATTCCCCCCTCTTACCTAGTTTGTTCAATTAGCTCTGCTGGGAGATTGCAAAATGCAAGGAGGAAGCCCTGAACAGTCATCTGAAGGAACATGACAAGGAGAGGTTCAGATACAATGTTACAGCTCTTTCCTGTGTCAATTCATAACACCTGGAGGGAAGTTTCTTGATAATGAAAGAGGACCTAGAAATGTTTTTCGCTTCTTTATTCTGAAAAGTGACAGTTGTTTTTTTCTTGCCTATTTAATGCTCAGTGAATAAATCCTTGTTGTATCAAGCAGCAAGACCCACGTATCTCTTTCCTTATTCAGAAAATGACTGAAAAAATATCCAGGACTTTTCATTCTCCTAGGCTTTGCAATACCCCAAACAAAATGAGAACTTGACATGAGTCCAGGCTTCAGTGAATGTCATCATTTTCATATCCATCATATCCAGTAAGAGTTTCTGTCACATTCAGATTCAGAAAGCAAAGGCAGAATGGAAGTGGGGGCAGAGAGGAACCTGTGGGTTCTAATTTTCCCATGCAAAAGAAGAAATGGTAAAAGTGAAATGGTACAGCTGTTTAGTAATGCTGTAAAAAGGGTACTTGTTGCTGCCAGAATTGCTAATGGAGAATGACCAGGCATAAATATCTGACTTCAGAAGGGAAATCAAGTGATGAACATCTGAGATTATCTGGAGATAGATATGAATGCAGTCTTTCTTCCTAGGGGTTTTGTTTGGGTGTTTAATTCCTCATTTCCTGCCTTGGCTGTTGTGGACCACCGTCTGAGACATTTATGTTGCTTGACTAATCTAGCCATGATGAAGTCACTACAGCAGTAGATAAGGGAAGACCTTTGGATCTCACCAAACATCTGTAAGGCCTTCGATATGCTCCCCTATGATGTTTTACCTCTAAGCTGGAAAGATATGGGTTTGGTGTGGAATGAGAGTGTTGTGGTTTGAAAGACAGGTGTTTGCTGAGGCAGGCAGAAACTTCTCTTGGAATGGAAAATATGACCCCATCCCTTGGAATGAAAATATGAACCCCTTTCCTCTGAATTATTATAACTTTGAAATTAAGAGGCTTTTAGGCAAAGAGATGGGAAAAGGAGTAACAGTTCTTTACTAGTAGGTATGTGTATGACAAGACAAACAAACAACAGCAACGCAGCGACACCAAACAGAACCAAAACGCAGCAGCAGCCTTGTCTCGGCTGTCAGGCACCTTCCCCTTGGGTGCAGTTCCGCTCACAGCCGGCAGGGGCGCTGGTGGCTCCGGGCCGGGCAGGGCGGGTGCGGTGATTCCCCCGCGCCTGCAGGGGGCGCTGCGGAGCGAGCTCACCCGCCTCCCCCTCACGCGGTAATGGCGGGCGGGCTGGGCGGTGCAATGGGCTGCAGCAGGAACCTCGGAGAGGCGGCTGGGACGGCAGGGGTGGGCAGCCCCCTGAGGTGGCAAACAAAATGTAACACAAAACTCCGCAGTCTCAGCAGGAGCGGCAGGGGTCAGGTGGATACGGAGTGCTGGGTTAGAGTGTAGTGAAATAGCCTGAGGCAATGGCAGAAAGCAGCAGGGCTGAGCAGCGGCAGCTGGGCTTCTCAGTAGCAGCTGCCCCACACAGCCAGGGAGACATGCCCTCTGGGAAGGGGGAAGGGTCTCGGGGTCCCAGGTTTTCCTCTGAAGCACCTGAATAGATGGTGAGGGTCCTTTCAAGTCAGATTGGGTGTTAATAAGGTCCCAGTGCAACAGCTGCTCTTACGAGCAAAGGCTCACCCAACAGTAAGGAAGAAGAAATACAGGGCTGGGCTCCACGGTGGCAGTGGATTCTCCCAGTGGTAAGCAACAGTTTGACCGACTTCCTATGCCGAGGGCCAGAGATTGAGAGAGGAGTTGAGCCCAGCCACTCTGTATATCTGCTCTTCCCAAGAGAAAACCCCTCAGGTAAGAGAGTATCCAGCTACACCCTTCCCCCTCCTTCCCCTCCCAGCCACATCTTTTGTTCTCTTAAGTATCGGTAGTTATTGTCTCTTCGCAACTAATGGGACAAAATTCCATGAGAGAAAGAAAAATAAGGAAAAAATCCTAACCTCCAACAGAGAGATAGGTGAGAAACAGGGTAGATAGCCTCATCCAAAGTGTTACAGTCAGTGGTTTAATTCCAGCTGTAATGAATGATGTCCCTCAAGACTCAGTATTAGGAACCATGCTATTTAATATCTTCATTAATGACATAGACCAAGGGATCAAGTGCACCCTCAGCAAGTTTGCAGATGACACCAAGCTGAGTGGTGCTGTTGACAATCCTGAAGGATGGGATGCCATCTAAGGGTGTTGGAGTGAAAGCTCCTCTGGACTCAGGCCCAGAGGGAAGCCAAAGCACAGGGGTTGAATTAGAACCTTTGGACATGCTGAGATACATGAAGCCACATCAAAGTGAAATACAGAGATTTTTAACTTCTATTAGAAATATATGCTAAGTGCCTTAAACATTAAAAAGCTGTAGCAGAGACCTTAAACACAGTTCTTGCTGCAGCAGTGTTACCTTTTCACAGAATTCTTTACTTTAGACAAAATATAGATAGAATTACACTGTTCACATTTTTTAGATAGAGCATTCACATAAACGGTAAGAGTTGATAGAAACTGTATACACAAATCTGTGTAATACCTATGTAAAATTTGTGTAAGACTTACGACTGTTAGAATTACACCAGGATAGGTTAAGAAAAGGAAAACTAGAATCGTGTGTTAATCTTATTGGTCAATTAACAAATATAATCCACTCTTCTGTAAGAAAAAAATATATGGAGCATATAGAGCATACAGAATTAGAAGAAGCTGGTTTTGCCTGCTGTTTGCTGTTACTGCTTGCCTTTGTCATGTAACCCCCTTCGAACTCTGCCTTTAAGAAAGCTATGAGACTATGAAATAAAGAACTTGAGAAGTGCCCATGAGAACATCATGAGTGTGAAGGATATCAAGTAGCAGGAAACAGAATGTTTTGTTCACTAAATATCAAGTAGCAGGAAACCAGCTGCCTAGATCTAGATAAAAGCCAGAGACAAATATGTGCTTGCCTAATCCCTATCTGTACTTGCTTAATCAGCTTTTAGTTCCAGGAACTTGAGCATAATGACCACGTAAGGAGGGGTCAAGCATCGCTGCGACCAGCAGGAGGAAAAAGACCCCCTAGCAACAAGTCACACATGTGCAGAATACCATAAGAAAAGACACGTTAACTGGAAAAGAGACTGTATAAGAAGGAACTGGAACTGGCAGAAAGCGTGGCAGTTGGTGGAGTGGAGACTCCCCTGTCGCCCAGCGCTGTATTTGCCTTTGCCTTGCTCGCTTGCTGTTAATAAATAAAATTGTAATTAGCAAATTGAGTCTCAGAATTTATTACAATGAGGTTTAACAAGGTCAGGTGCTGGTGCTGCACCTGGGTTGGGACAACCCCTGGTGCCAACCCAAGCTGGGGATAAACAGATCGAGAGCAGCCCTGCCCAGAAGGACTTGGGGGTGCTGGGGGTGAGAGGCTGGACATGAGCCAGCTGACACTAAACCGTGCCATAAATCAAGTCCCTCCTGATGGGAGAGAATTTGCTGAAAGTCCTTGCAAGGAGTTTAAAAGATAAACCGAGACTTTTCTTGAGTTTCAATGTTTCCAGATAGTTGTTAATTGAGTCTTATCAGAGGAACAGAGCCACTAGCGTGACCCAGGTACAGCATAGAAGACAGAAAAGCAGGAGTGAAGACAATTACCAAGATTTACACACACTTTTAAAGATATTTTAACCAATAGTTACTAAAAACATACATTATTTTCACTTTCCTACCAATTATTCAGTAACACGACTAGGAACTGCAGAATTTTCTATCCAATCATTCCAAACTACTTTTACTGCAGAATATGGAGTACTAGAAGAAGGAGAAGAAGGTTTATAGAACAACAACAATCCTCCATTTTGATATTTTTTACTCTCTACAAAGAGAAGCCTACAACCTCTAAATTTTTCACCCTGTGACAATCTTACATAGTAGTTTATCACCTAATTCACACCACTGTATTTTCTAGTTCTTATCTGACTGTTGGTAATTTTTTCCAAGGTTTGAAGCTAAAACAGTGTTGTTCAGGGGGGTAAGAACCCTTAAAAACAGGCAGAGAAATATTCTCGGCACTCTGGGTTCCTACACCAGCCATGGGTACTCCCAGCGCAAAAAGCCAAGTGTGTCCTGGGCTGCATCCAAAGCCCCATGGGCAGCAGGGGAGGGAGGGGATTCTGCCCCTCTGCCCTGCTCTGGTGAGACCCCACCTGCAGAGCTGTGTCCAGCTCTGGGGTCCCAGCACAGGAAGGACATGGACTTGTTACAGAGCGGGTTAAGAGGGGACCCACAAAAATGGTCAGAGGGCAGGAACATCTCTCCTATGAAGAAACACTCAGAGAGTTGGGGTTGTTCAGCCTGGAGAAGACTTTGGGCAGATCTTACTGCACTTGCAATAATTAAGTGGGCTTATACGGAAGGTGGAGACACACTTTTTACTGAGGCCTGTAGTGTGAGTGCAATGATTTTAAATTAAAAGAGGTTACATTTAGATTTGATTTAAGGAAGAATATTTTACAAGGAGGATGGTGAGACATTGGAACAAGTTTCCCCAAGAAGCTGTTGATGACACAACACTAGGAGTGTTCAAGTTCAGGTGTGGATGAAGCAATCTGATCTAGTGAAATATGTCCCTGCCCATGACAGGTCAGTGAACAAGATGAACTTTCAAGTGTCTTCCAAGCCAAAGTGTTCTGTGATTCTATTACTGTATCTTCATATGCACAGATAAGGCCTGTATTCAGAATCAGGTGCAATCTCTCTTGATAGCAAAGAATCTCAAACCTAGAAGGTATCTGAAATGGAGTAACTATAGGCTCAATCTGCCAACTAAATACAGAAAAAATCTATGAAACAGGGTTTTTTTTCCTTTTTCAGTTTTAACCTAAGTCCGCTGCCATGAGTCACTAACTTAGCAATGCTCAGTTATTCAAAGACCATATATTTTCATGTTTTGTTGTCCCCAAAAACTTTCCAGACAAATGACCAAGTCCAGTAATGCAGCCTTTCCAGGCAATCATATTTCCTTGAGCACTGTCCACCACTTGATGTGTATCAGGTTGATCGGCAGTTTTGGGAGTCTAATAGGACATAAAAGAAAAGCCAAAATAAAATGCAAATCATTCAAGCACTCCTATGGTCTTTTTTGTTAGCTGAATAGCTGCTGAGAATGTATGATTCAGGGAAACAAGGGTTAACTGAATTACTAAAGAGGCTGCTTGCTAAAACAATGCATATAGCTTGCCTAACATTTATTACATTTGTCAGGTAGGAAAAGGTAGGATACAAGACTATTGATAAGGAGAAGCAGCCATGACCAAAAGATCCTGCTTTGGACCTAGGAACCAGTTCAAACCAGCCTTGGGGTTTGAACTTGGGCCAGGGACTCAGGGAGCATGCACAAGGAAGCAAGGTGAGAAGTTCAAATCGAGGAAGACTCCTTACTTCATCTGAGCAAGACTCCTTACTTCATCCCAGAGACCCCTGCATGAGGCACTGCGCAAGCACAAGCCATATGGAAATGACTTTGTGTGGGGTATGCCCAGCCCCTGCCCTGGAGGGAGGCCTGCTGATAAGGAGATTGCATAACCTCCCAGCAGAATCCCCTTGGAAAAGGCAGCACCTTTGGTGAAGGTGAGAGAAAACAAGAACCATGATCCTCTGGGAGACCCTATGTAGATTCCTTGTAACCCACTGGCCTCTATCCTCTCACACCCACCCTTGTATCCCTATAAGATCTAGCCCTCTGCCCCTTTGAGGGGGAGAACTCGTCCCTAGCCTCCCCTTCGCAGGGGTGGGGACTAATAAAGCTGCCTCATGCGGAACTGCTATGCGAGCCTCCCGTCTCTCTCCTCCTGGTCCAGCCTGGGGTTTGCCTCGAAGAAAAAGAGCTGAAGTCACTCTCGCTGAATCACTAAAGAGCTGACAGCCTGCTGAGACAGGCACCCTTTTCTGCAGAGGCATCCCTGGCGGCTGAGGGATTGCCGCAGACCTCTGGAACTGTGTCCCTTGCGGGACACACTCTCTGGATGGGTCACGGCTTCCTGGCTCTGAGCCACAGACTCCAACCCGGCCGCTATAACTTTGGGCTCATTATAATAGGAAGCGGGGCTAGGAAATGAATATGTATGGCTCATTGGGAAATTTAATGAATATGCAGTTTGTAACTTGATCTATATCGAGCCAAATGGTTTTGCTGGTGCGCATGCATTTGGTGGAGCAACCCACATGTGCCCCAGCACTGGAATAAACATACCTACTTTACTGCTTACTTCAGTAGTGGAGTCTTTTCCGCGTATCATGTATATGACATTTTAATAACTTAGTGTGGATACAATATTGCTGCTAGCAAGAATTTTCTTGCTTCTTTCTAGGCCCATGAGATACTTTTCTCTCTCATGAAGACATTAGCAGACATTCTATAAACTATGAACCCCTGCGGCCTTGTAGACAGTAGAAAAATATTTTGACGATGTTTTAGGATTCTAGCCAATCACCCCAGGGGGGTGGCTGATCCTTTGTCCAATTAGACTATGAAGAAAAAAGTCTATAAAAGAGTTTGCAAAATAATTAAATAAATCAATCTTGCTGCACAATTCCTGCCTGTTGGATCTTCTCTCCTCTCCTCTCCTCTCCTCCCTATGGCTGCGGGATACAGTAATAACCTAGGTGTTATGATCTGAATGTATTTCTAGCTTATGCAGAAAAGAGATAACTTAATAGGTACCTGTCCATCATTGTTTTCAATAATAAGGTCAAATTGAACACTTTATTCTGCTACTAGTCTCATTTGTTTTACCAATTCTGTGCTTTATTAATTTATAGGCTGGTGTCATAATTTTAATTCTTTGTACCTGTACAAGCTGTATTTTAAATGTCAGATTTTAACGTTGATAGTGTCTCTTTAATTATATTGAGTAATAATAACATGATTAGTTAAACTGTGTGACTATTAGCATTTACAACAGCATCTGGAAGACATAGTGCACTTAAAACATAATTGGTTTTTGACAATTTTGCATGGTCTTGGGTAACTGTTCTTTTAGAGCTTCTCAATAATGCTTAATTATACTAGCTAAATATGTAATTTTTAAAAACTTCATTTAACAAAGTGTCACAAATCACCTTTTCCGATTAAATGGAAGAATAAATCTCAAAAAGCCTAGGAGGTGGAATCTTTCACATGACCATGTAGCTTGATGCCATGGGTGGTTTCACAGAAGTATATCACATCCTCTAACATAAACATGTCTGGTATGTTTCAGCTTTGAAGTGTTCTAGTTATGCAGTCAAACAAGGAGAGGGTTCTCTGTTATAACAGGCTCCTTGAAAAGAGTTTTTCATTTCTTTGGCCTTTAAACATCTGCTAACTCTTGCTGAATATTTGAAGGATGATTTATTCTCTCTTCCCATCACCACCAGAAAACTACACCTTTCTGCACACTAGAAGTACAGTGTCCATCTAAATCATCAATGGCTCTTTTTGTTAGACAACCAGATGCTGTTAGTAGTTCCTCAATTGTCTGCTAAAAAGATTTACAATAGCTTTACTGTGGAGGTGAACTAAAGAAGAATGTGAAATACAAATGAAATATCCATGAGGTTTCACTTTGTTCTCTCTCTAAAGCTCCATTTCCCAAGAATGTGAATCTCGGACTAGCTATTTCAATTTCTGAGACAATTTTTTCATCTACATGGGTATTAAAATCAAGACAATTCATTTCTTTAAGTAAATCTTATCCCTGATTGTGGCATTTAAGTAAAACCTTATAAAATGAAGGCCTTGTTGCCTTTGTAAAATTATGGCTCAGGCCTGGTACTTTGGCTAGAGAAGGACTCTGAGAAAAGTCTGTGAGAAGAAAACCAAATAATTTTTGCCCATGAGAGTGTAGTATCAACAGAAGCAAGAAAGTTAAACAATAGAAGGAGAAAAACAGCAACATATCCACACCTGTTATTTTTCTGAATGCTTGAATGCTTATGCTATAGGTAGCCAATGGTAGTATATTGAAGTTAATAATAGCCAGTGAGGCTATTGTAGTAGTTTAGCAGCCAATGAATATGTAACACAAATGATAACATACAAAAAGTATATAAAAGAGCTGCTTTGTTTAATAAACAGCTTTTTGGCCCTTGAAAGAAGCACTGTCCATGTGTGTCGTGACTGCCCCAACAGCGGCACCTGATCAGTTTTTTTAAAGTAAGTTTTCAAAATGTTTTCCCTGCAATTTGTGAAATAATACATTTAGAGTGTTTGGATAACTGCTGCATGGTTTTTTAATGGTCACTGTCAAGCAGAAATGTGTGTACTCATGTATAGAATTAGGTTTAGATTAAAGTTCACTCATCATAGAGAGCAAAATAAATACTGGTAAGTTACTTATTTGTTTAAAAAGATTTCAGTGGGCAATAAGCAGAGGTCTAACTGAATAAAAATCACCTGTTTGCAGAGTATCAGTACAGGACATATACAATACCTAAGCTCATTCTGAGGCCTTAAATGGGTTTAATACAGATTTAGCACGGTAAATGAAAGATTTCGTTTTGTTTTTCCATTTGTGTTGTATCTTATTTGTGCTACTGAAAGTGCAGTGTCTGTTTTCATATGAATGCTATTCTGTACAATCACAAAGGCCACAATTAGCAGAGGCAACAACATTTAAGTTGTTTTGAATCTTACAACACATTTTGTACCACATCCATCATAGTTGTAAAGTCTTCCATGCACCTCATTGTTCCATTTTATTTTATTTTATTTTATTTTATTTTATTTTATTTTATTGTTTTATTTTATGAATCAGTTTTGTTGGGTTTTGTTTAGTTTTGCTCAATATATAATTTAATTAGGGAAATGGCTAAAAGACCTAGCAAAAGTAATTTCTAATAATTAATTCACTATAAGGTAATTGTGTTTAACCAACTTTATTTAGAAATTAAAAGAACTATATACAATGCTCTATGACAAATTAGTAATGCAGTGCTGGTATGATGATTTATTAAGTCCATCATAATGATGGAACAGACTCAGTGGGAGAACAGTACTGTCTAAATAATGAAAAATTGGATTTGAAATCTAGTTTTGAAGGCCACCATAAATTATTACATGAGATGCTTGTCCGATAAGCACTTGCAGACAGCTATAATACTGGGATTTGCCAAGAAAGAAGTTGAAGAGAGATGGATTCAAAGACAACTCAGTGAAAATGTTCCTGCAAAGGCTTTGCTAGTAAGTATGTAAGAGATCGCACTGAGGGGATTACCTGGCAGAAGTTCTTTAGTTTTATCTACCATCTATTTCCTGGCACTGCTCATGTGTTTAAAAGTAGCCAAAAACTGTTGCAGAGGGATTTGAAGAAGGCAACCTTTGCATATATTTTCACTGAAATGTTTCACTGTAATTCTCCCAAGCTCCCCAGAGCTGGATGGTTGAGCTCTTCCTGTGTAACAATTCAAGTAATGTGTTTCTACTGCTCTGCATAACAGAGATTAATTCAATATTTAAAATACTTTCTGTGTGTTTATAAAATCAGTCACCTTTGGACCACATCTGGTTCGTCAAAATATGGATTAAAATCAAAAGCACTTGTGCAGGTGCATTTTGCATTTTAAGGACCTTTTTATGTGAGTTGGTATAGGACCAGAGATGTGGTTTGACACTGGTTAAAATGCCAGGCACCCACGAAACCCGTTTACTCACTCTCCTCTGCTATACTTGAGCAGAGGAGGGGTAAAAAAAATCAGAATGGTTCACGAGTTGAGATAGGACTGGAAGAAAACACTCTAAGGGCAAAACAGGTTCAAATTTTTAAAGAAAATTTATTATTAATAGAGTCGGAGGAGGATAATGAGGACTAAAGCCTTTAAAACACATTTTCCCCCCAGCCCCTCCCTCCTTCCCACTGCAGCGCAGGGAGACAGGGTGTGGGGGGTTTTGGTCAGTTCGTTACTCAAGATCTTTTTCAGTTTGCTCAGGGAGAAGTCTTTTTTCTGCTATGCTGTGAGTCCCTCCCACGGACAAAACAGTTTTCCCAGAACAGTTGTGGCGTCACTTGTTCAACGGGTTGCAGTCTTTTAAGGATAGGCTGTTCTAGTTTGGAAGCAAGGGCTTTCTCTCTCTATCTCTGGAAGCAGGGACCATCTCTCTCTATTCAGATCTCCCACTGGATTACAGCTTCTTTTGGCCTCCACTAGCTCTGGCATGACATGTTTCCCATGGGCTGCTAGTGGATTTCTACACTCCCTGTGGACTTCATAGATTACAGGGGGACAGTTTGTTTTATCATAGTCCTCACCATGGCTTGCAGAGGAATTTCGACTCTGATGCTTGGAGCACATCTTCCCCCTCTTTCTTTCCACTGACCTTGGTGCCACCATGTTGTCTTTCCCTACATGCTCCTAGAAGGAAAATTGCTGCTCATAAGTACTATTGTCAACAAATTCCACCGATTCAAAGATTTCTGCAGGATCTTGCAATGCCAAGAGGTTGATTTCATCTAGGTTCTGCATCGGGGAATCACTTGCCATGTTTTAGCTGCCAGCTCTGTGGCGCTGCCGCCGCCGCTCAGGCAGCGGTGCCTGCTGTGGCACTGGCACTATTCTAACACCTTTCTTCATGCAGGGCACTGGGAAGGAGAAGCCACAGCAGCGCCTCACCACCCCTGGGGAAAAAACTGCACATATGCTGTTTTGATTTTCTTCTTAGGTACGTCATCACAGAGGCATTACCAACTTCTCTAATTGGGCCATCTTCAGAGCCATCAGAGATTGGCTCTGCTGAACATGATGGAAGCTTCCAGCAGCTTCTGACAGAAGCTGCTTGTGTGGCACTCCCCTGCTACCCAAAACCAGGCCACGTAAAACCAATACACCCGGTATTTTGCACAGGGTCAAGCTCTTAATTTGGTCATTATATTTCTAACTATGAAAATCTCTTTTTCTGAAAGGTTTGTCTTTCCTGGGAATAGCTGAAAGGTGAGTTATAAGCTGTCAGTACTGGTTTCAAGTAGGAACAAGGGGGTGCTATAATTTCACTCCAGTTTTTATAGAGACAGAGACTCAGATATTCAAGTAGTATTTTGCTTTTCCAATTCTTTTGCACAGTAAATGGGGACAGATATTTTGGCATTGTACAGTGTCCTAAAAATTTCCTTTTTTCTTTTCACCTGTCTGCATTGTGTATTGCTGAAGTGTTATGAAATAGCTTTGCTTCTTTATCATACTTACCTTGACACTGACTTTGTTAATAGCTCAGTGATTCACTGGCTAATGGCAGGTTTACAAAACAGCAGACAAGAAGGGTGTCAAAAGAACTAGGCAGCCAAATTCATCAAAGATATCTAAATCAAGGGTATAAATTTACTCTGTAAATATTTGGTAAGATTAATTATCCCAACTTTAAAATATATTAATAAGGTATTTATGAATACTCTCCGGCCAACCACTGCTTCATCTACAACTTGAAACACGTGCAGAAGCCAAGTGCATTTTCTACCTGATGCACAGAAACACAGACTTTTCATTGCAAATGCTGATAAGAGGGCTAATATCTGTTATAAACAAAAGACTTATAGATTAATATATAGTTATATGTTATGTCAAAAAAAGAATAATCACTAAACAAATGCACCTAGTGCTTCGAATTTTTTTTTTTTTTGATTGGTTAGGGTTTTTTATCTGATTTCTTAGCTGAGATTAAATGTTATCCAGAAAAAAAAGACTGATAAGGTGCAGTCACAAAGATATTGCAGTTACTTAAATGCCTCTCCAGACCTTGTACTCTGATCTGTGGTCTGTATATTAGTGTCCACTAAGTCTTCTTCTCATTGTTGCCTGGCATAAGTAGCTACATGGGCTTCAAGGAGAGCTAAGTGTGATACTTTACACTGTCTGAAAGGTACAAGTCTGGGACCCTGCTAGAACTGCACTGTCTGTGCTGACTTACTGACAGTGCGGGGATCTCCCACACAGTGATGCATTGTCTCATATAGAATTGCCCCTTCTCCTGTGTTTATTTCAGGGACCCCTGACCTGTAGCTTGCAGCCATGTGGCAGATCATCCACACACCGGGAGCTCTGACTCTCACTTTGTGCTTTTAGCTCTGTCTGAGGTGTGGCAAGTACTTTGCTCACCTCATTTCTTTCCAACCAAATGTTCAAGACTGAGCAGAACCTGAGAACTTCTGTTTTACTTACATGAAGCTTAATGAGTAAAATATTCACACTGAAATCAGTGAGTTTGGATCAGAACTGAAGGACATGCTCAAACATATGTAAGTTTTAGGTTGGTTTTTCCTGAATAAGCATAACTGTAATCAGGTTTTGCAGTATTTCATTCTTTCACAGCAGCTACCACCACTAAGCTGTAAGAGCAGTGCTAGCAAAATCCCTTTCTGTGTATTTTATGT
Organism: Corvus hawaiiensis; assembly: GCF_020740725.1. Taxonomy (NCBI): domain Eukaryota; kingdom Metazoa; phylum Chordata; class Aves; order Passeriformes; family Corvidae; genus Corvus; species Corvus hawaiiensis. Next base: position 74,364,954 of record NC_063255.1, on the reverse strand, counting down.
TTCTTCATAATATATCTTCATAATATCTTTATGTATGTAATAATGTTTCATATCTTCATCTCTTCTTGCTTAGTATATTCCCAAGTGACCTGGAAGTTGGGATCAAGCGTAACCTGATAAAGTTTGCCAATAATACAAAGCTGAGTGGTGAAGTGGGCGCTTTGGCAGGGAGAGCCACCCTGCAAGAAGACCTGGATAGGCTGAAAGAGTGGGCTAACCAAGTGAGGTTAGACAAGTGTGAGGTAATCCACCTGGAAAAACATAACCCAGGAGTGCAGGACAGGTTGGGATCTACCTGGCAGTGGAAAGGATCTGGGGGGCAACAAGCCCATATGAGTGAACTCTTTGATGATGCAGCAAAGGAAACCAATGAGATGCTGGGCTGTATCAACAAGAGCATCACCAGCAGAGACAAAAAAGTCATCTTTCTAATCTACTCAACTCTGGTCAAGACACAGGTGGAATACTCTGCTCAGTTTTGGTCTCCACTATACAAAAAAGATGTGGACAGGCTGGAAAAGGTTCAAAGAAGGGCCACAGAGATGATCAAGGGGTTGAGCAGAGAGCTGGGTTGAGCTGAGATAGCTCAAGAGGCTGAGAGAGACAGGTTTGTTTAGCTTTGAGTAAAGAAGGCTTAGGGGAGGCCATGTTTCAGTATTTAAAAGATTACTGCAAAGACAAAGGAAACTCTGTTTTTATGAGGAGTTACATCGGAAAGACAAGGGATAATAAGTTGCAAGTTACTCATAGGGAGATTTCAATTAGACATAAGAGGAACGTTTTTCACAATGAGAACAGTCAGACATTGAAATTATCTCCACTGAGAATGGTTAATTACCCTGACACTAGAAAATTTTAAGACAGAATTTTAAGAGGAATGCTGAACCAGATGATCCTTGAGGTTCCCTTCCAACCCAGTATTCTATGCTTCTATGATTGATATCACCAGGGATATTTCAGCTTCCTTCCCTTAACATTCAGATGTGGAAAAACAAAGCCAAGTGCTTATATTACAGAAATTTTGTGTCCTCTGTACATATGCTTGCAAAACTATGAAGACAAACTCTAATTCCATGATAACTAGACATATAGATAGAAATAGTGTTTTCTGCTGTGAACTTACAGAGCTTTTTATTTTGCTTTTCCTATAAAGGAATAGAGATAATTCAGAGAAGGAAGGGTTTCATAGTATTAAGTAAAAGTATTTATTATTGAATTCAACAAGCCTGAGAATTTCATAGGAGGAAGTGTTTCCTCCCATTTATCCTAGCAGTTGGTATTATAAAAAGTAGATCTGTAAGTGCTCAGTAGTGAATATACTTCTTTACTATGTTGGCTTTCTTTTTTCCTCTCTGGAAAACAGATATGAATCTCAGATATCAATTTTAGATAACAATATTTCATATGTATTTTTTACCAGCAGCATCTTGGCAGACAGCTCATAGTTTTGGTGGCGGCTCCAGACTCGTCCCTTGATGCAACTAGAGGTAGTGATCTGAGTTACCCTCTTACCCAATATTGTTCAATAATGAATAATTTTCTTTCAGGTACCATATTTCCCTTCATGCATCAGCTTTCACAGACTGATCTGCAGTATGAAAAAGGCCAGGAATTGCTAGAACTTTATGACCAGTTGGCCACATATAGAACCATTTAATCCCTATCACTTTATTAGCATATGTTTCTGAATTTCTTTTTCTCTCTCTCATTCTTTCCAAATCTCACATGAAAACAAATCCTTTTTGCCCTTCAGATGATTTCAATGCTTTATCTCAAATTTTGCTCACATCAATCAGTTCACAAAAATGCAAGAAAAGTATTTGGTATAGAGCTTGCCTGAAAAAACTGCTGTGAAATATTTCCATATATTGTAAAAACTGCAGTCTGATTTTTTGCCTGTTCCACATCAGTAGATGCTTTCATTTTGCATCAGTTTTCATGTTATATAAATCACTTTACACCTGCTTTTTAATACATGAGATACTACTTGCTGTGCCATATTAATCAAGGAAGAGTTTTTGGGCCTGATAGCATCTTTTACTCTGAGTATTAATACATAATTCATCTTGGAAAGTAAGCAAATTTGACCTTACTAACCTTTGAAAGTGAGAATAGTTAGAAATCCCACACAGGCCTGGGATCAAAGTGAGCATTTAACAATCACTGCATCATGGGACCAGATGAGTTGAAATAATCTGTTAGTCTCCCTTGCCACTGCTTTGCTACTGGAAGGAAAAGAAGGCAAAACTGCAATTTAATGGAAAGTTCTGTAAAGAAAAATACAAAACACATTTCTAAAACCTTGGGTTTAGTGGCAAGCATTTATTTATTTGTAGAGAGATTAAGGAGTGAATAGTGAATCAAATACAGATTGACTCTTCCCTGCTGAACAGAGGAAATGTCTATAAAAGAAGTTGCCAGGTTTGTCTCTTAAGTACTTTGAGTGAACCTGTCATATGCACATGGGAAAGCTGTCAGCCATAGCTGGTGCTCCAGAGAGGCAGAAACAGAGAAAAACACGTGTGAATAGCCAGAGATCTGCCGGGATGAACTACGCTTCTCATAGAGATATGATGGAACTCCGTTTATTCTATTGCTAGTCCCATAGTTATACCCTAATTCCCCAAGCACACATAAGCAAGCTCCATACTATTGGATTACAGCTACTGTTGATGTGGCCTTTAATAGCAAGCGATTGGTTACAGGTTAATATGCACACGACTAACTAAGTCTTTCTCTTTCTATGGTCAGCATCCCCCTCCCCAAAATCCTGTTGACTTGCCACATCAGCATTGCTCTTTTCTTTTTTCCCTAGCCCAGGACAGTTCACTAATATAGCTTGGATTGTGCACATATACATGTCCCTGTTCACTCAGCCATTGCTCTACAATTTCCCCTTTTTCTTCTTGCACAAGCCAAGCCTGATGAACAACTTTCTCTAAAGCTTTCCGTATACACCCAAAACAATTATTATTGCCACATTATACACACAACAAATTATTATTGCCACAGTTACTAGTGTAGCTAGCAGACGTAATCTTTCTTGAACCAGGTTTCCTAATGTCTCGGTTTTGAAAGACAGGTGTCTGCTAAGGAAGGCAGAGGCCCCCCTTGAAGTGGCAGATATAACCCCTTTTCCCTCCAAGTTATTATATTTTGAAATCAAGAGCCTTTAGGCGAAGATGTGGGAAATAGGAATAACAGTTCTTTACTATATATATATATGTATATAACCAGTCAAACAAAACAACAACAACTCTGGCAGTAACAGCAATCACAAACCCAGTGCCAGCCTTCTCGGCTGTCGGGCCCTTTCCCCTCGGGTGCAGTTCCGCTCGCAGCCGGCAGGGGCGCTGGCGGCTCCCGGTGAGCAGGGCAGGTGCGATGGTTCCCCCGCGGCTGCAGGGGGCGCTCCGGGGCGAGCTCGGGAAACCCGCGGCTCTGGTGCCCTGGGATCCCGGGAAGGGATGGAACAAAGGCTTCACAAACCCCTGGGCAGCTGATCCCGGGCTCTCAGGAACAGCAGGCTGGAATGGCAGGGACGAACGGCAAATCCCGGGTGGCAGGCGAGATGTATCCAGATGGGAAAAAAAAACCACGGAGGCCCAGGCAGGCAGGGCGAGCAGGGCTACAGCGTAGCGAAAGCTCGAAGCAGCAGCGGGGCAGGGCAGCCACAGCTCGGTCTCCAGCAGGGCAGGGTAAAGCGGCTTTTGGGGTCCCGGCGTTGCTTCCAGCAGGAAGAAAGAACGGCCAAAAAGAAAGAAGCAGCAGCTCCTTTCTCTGCAGCTTCTCTCTCCGGATGCTCAGAGCGAACTGTCCCCACACCCAGGTGTAGACAAAAGAGTAGCCAGGCCCGCCCCACTTCCCTTTTTGTCTTTCTTAAGTACAGCTATTTGTCCCCTAGCAACATGCATATGGGAGAAAATTCCTTTAACAGGAAAACCTAAGACTAAACTAAAACCCCAACACCTAACCATCCTGTCAGACCGAGCAAGGACAGCCACACAGAGAAGCTGTCTGTATGGATCTGTATCTTTTGAAAAGCATCCTGCAGTTCTGAGAGCTGTCGATGGATACTCTGGGAATGGTCTGATAGGTTCATACAACACATACCTTCAAACTCTTCACAACCATGGCCGTGAGCTAGCAATAAAAAATCAATTGTGGCTCTATTTTGTAGTACAGCATGCCTAATGCTGTCTACATCAGTTAAAAGCTCATTTAATATATGGGAAGTCCTATTAAATTCCTTTTCTGACCAACAGGCCAACTTTTTCAGATTGTTATAGCTGTGAGCTGCAGCACACCCTGGGTTAAAAATAGCCAATGGTATAAGTGCACTCAAACTCATAATGTTTACCTGATCATTACAATCTTTATCAAATGTGGAAACACTACGCTGGTATCTATTCTGCATCCTACTTTTCCAACTTTTTGATGCCATAATGTTTTTCCATGCTCGTATAGAAGGGGCAAACATAGTTAGCTTTCCCAGGTAGCAAAGACCCCCAGTTGGACTATGCGGAATCCCATTCCATGCTCTATCTCCACATATCAAGAACACTCCAGGAGGTAAAACCTTTCCTCCGGTTGTGTCAATAGATTCAGCTCCTCCCAATGTGGCTGGCATGTTCCAGCCTCCGATGGAGTGTCCTGATATGTTCTGTCTCCATGGAAAGGAGGCCATGCCCTGTCGTGCCTGATAGTCCTCCCAAGGATCTCTGAAGAGGAAAACCCCAGACCCGTTGGCATATTGCATTGGAGGCACCACATTGGAACAGTTGGTCCACGGTGTTACGTTAACAAGCGTACTGGGAAAAAGGGACCCATAAAGCTGTAGCTCTTGAAGAGGCAAGGTTGCATTTTTTGTTAAATTGGCAATAATATGGGTTTGCTGCAAGGAGTGCTGATAACTAAACCAACAACCTAAGCACTCGCCCTGGTTTCTTTTGTTTTGCATTTGTTGCTTCACCTTCTCATTAATTTTCTCTAGATCTGTCACCCATTTTTGAAACGTGTCCTCAAGTGAGATCCATGGCACTCCAATTAGACATGCGAAATGGATCTGCTGCCGACCCCATGGCCAGAGAAAAATCCATCTGGTTTGCCTGGTGAGCCCATGTTACCCACATGTTTTCTCTTTCTGACACTGAAGTTATCACAGCTTTACTCAGGATGAAAGTACTTGAGAGGAGGAGTCACATGTAGGGCACCATGCCGGGGTTACAGTGGTCTTTTTACTCACTTGCAGGTGTCTGATGGCTTCTTTCCCTGCCCACACTTCCAAGCTTAGTGAAAACTCGTGTGGATCCCTGAATGAGCTAACTCTAATCTGTTGTGGTGGAATTCCGAGCACGATAGACTCACACTGCCTAAAACTTCTTGTCTCAGGCACTTGATAACATTCTCAGCATAAACTACCTTGCTTGTCTACATTCCAAGTTCCCCCAGTAAGCTCTTCCCCACAACACCCACAGCACAAGTGCAAGCACAAGCTATTATAATAGCGTAAACAATTTCTGCGGTGATTAGCATGCACGCTTGGTGACTGTTCCCAGACTCCGAGTGGTCGTCCAAATGTGAGGTCGTCAGCCACCAAGCGAAGGTTCACTTCCCAAAGGTTGGGAACATCTGCTGTACGTGCCACGTCTTGGCTCAGTTGGTCATGCACTCGCTGGAGTCACTTTTGTCGACAGCAGGACTGGGAGCGGGCTTGGTCCATCTGCTAGGAACCCATATTGGTCCGGTATCTGTAGAAACACAGCTATAACCTCGACCGTTAAATAACAATGGAGCTGCCCCCCCCCATTGTCCCATCCGTGGGTCTTTATAACAAATTTGTACCCCTGGGGTGGCTTGTAACTTAATATGGCTGTTATGTGTGACTATGGGGGGTGGAGCGGAGGGCTCAACTTGAGCCCATTCCTGTAGTTGCAGGGCCGTCTGGGCCACACCCTTTCGGGACTCAGTGGCACCCTGTTGTGGCTCGTGCTTCCAATTGAGCTTTTCTTCCATAGAAGACAGAGCACAATCAAAGTGTGGTTTCATTTGATGCATTGCCTCTTCTACTTGATGAGCCCATCTTTCCAATGCTTGTGGGTTCACGCAAGATCCTGGGGGATGAGCAGGTACCTCATTTGTCGCTTCTGTCATTGGTATGTCATCATCTGGCAGAGGAACAGTCTGTGGCTCGGGATGAATCTCTGTTGGCAGTGGAGGTGGCGGGCAAGCAGGGTAGAGGCGCGGTTGACAAGAAGGACCGCCCGTTGCTCCGCTCATTGACTGGTCGACTGTAACTTCCGTGTTTGCCTTCAGTTTGCTCTGAGGCATGGTGGCAGTAACTTCCTCTTTTGGCTCTGATTGCAAGAGCTCTTTCTCCTGCTCCCGCAGGAGCTCACTGACAGTCTCAAAGTGCTTCTCTGCTTTCTGCCTTTTTATCACGCTCGGGCTTTTAAACAGTCCACTCAGCCCCCCGCGCTGTGTAGTTTGGGCAGGAGCGACAACCCCAGCCGGTGTTGCAATCGCCTCTACCGCAGCCGCAGCTACTTTCGATTCAGCTTGCATATTTTTCAAGGTATTTATAACAGTTCTCCAGGTGGGCCCTAAGTTTGTCATTTCTTTCCCTTTTCCCCGGATAGTACAGTCCCACAGGTGATCCCCTACTTCCCTCCACTCGGCTGCATTGAAGAGGAAAGGGGGTACCCGCAATTGTCCATGCTCCCACGTCCATAAAACTAGCTTATTTAGATCCTTTTCCTTGACTTCCTCCCCTTGCTTAGCGAGGATACTGAGGAGTAATTTCTGTGCTGCCGCAAACTCTAAATCCATGCTAGCAGGGTATGATGGAGGGAAGGTAGCAGCCCTTCTTACTGGCCTGACCGACGTCCTTTGACTCACGGTTGACACTCTCCGCCCGCAGTATCTCTGTCGCTCGTCGTCGTCACCCTTCTTTCGGTGATCAGCGAGCGTATCTTCCTCTGAGGAACGGTCCCTGGTCGGGCGCCAGAAATAGCCAGAGATCTGCCAGGATGAACCACGCTTCTCATAGAGATATGATGGAACTCCGTTTATTCTATTGCTAGCCCCATAGTTATACCCTAATTCCCCAAGCACACATAAGCAAGCTCCATACTATTGGATTACAGCTACTGTTGATGTGGCCTTTAATAGCAAGCGATTGGTTATAGTTTAATATGCACACGACTAACATAAGTCTTTCTCTTTCTGTGGTCAGCATCCCCCTCCCCAAAATCCTGTTGGCTTGCCACATCAGCATTGCTCTTTTCTTTTTTCCCTAGTCAAGGACAGTTCACTAATATAGCTTGGATTGTGCATGTATACATGTCCCTGTTCACTCAGCCATTTCTCTACACGTGTGTGTGTGTGGCAAGCCAGCTATGTCTAATAAATAACAGAAACATGAAACCTGACAACTATTTGCATGGTTGCATTCTCAGAATCCCCAAACCCTACATTTTTCACAAGAAAAAGTAAATCACCATTTTCAGTGGAACCTGGGGTTCAGCAATTTTTTAGATGATGTATCCAGCTAGTATGAGTAATACTTACCATGTATTCATCAGTAAGCACTGAGCTACTATGCAGAAGGAGGGGGTTTCCTCTTACATCTTTACTGGTTTTGTAAAAAAGAAGTGAGCCATCAATGTAAATTATGAAGACATTACTAAAGTGCTTCATTCTGGAGGGAAATTTGATGGTGAACCCCAAACTAAATAGCCATCTTGCAGTATTTTAATTCAGGAGGAGAGAAATGGGACGATCTCTTGCATGTGTTTAAGTACTGTAGAAAACATGTCACATAAATATCAAATGGTTTATCCTGTAATTTTGTAATCGATAATTAGATTGAATGCAGGTTGTTTAAAATACCTTAAATAAACTGTGCACTTCTACATGCACCTCCCACTGCTCCACATACCTTTTGAGAAATTATTTTTTCTGAGAAGACATCTCTTTCTCCTTTCCTTCTGCAAGCTAAAGAAATTTCCATACCTGATTCTATAGAAAATAAAAAAAAGAAAAAATTAGATTCTTTTTTCTTTAGCTGCAGCAATATGATCAGAACAATAATTCTTGAGCCCAGAGACGATCCAGTCGTCTAACATATTAATTGCATCCATCTTTTCCTATGGGATTGCATCTCTGAAGCATTGTGGAGAAAGGAGATTACTTTGCCTGTGATGATGGGGCAAATTTGTTTATGATATTGGAGCTTGCTTCAGGAATGACATACCACTGTACTGGGAAATGGTTCAGGAATGACACATCTCAAGTTACTAATTAAAGCATACCCCATATGGAAAATGTGTATTTGGTGGTTGAAAAGCATTTTGGTTAACACACTTGAGGAAGCTGTTGCCTAATGATTACTATGCTGAAAACCAAATAGACAAAATCACACATATAAACCACATGAAATTACATGAAGAAAGTTACAGTGTTTTCTTTCTGTAGTGTCACAACATCAGAACTTGAATGTTTATAACTTTTTCAAGCTAGATTCTCAGAGATGCTGAACAGAAACATATTCTCCTAAGCCAAGGTGAATCACACATTCAAGAATATGCCGTTTGGATTTTCATACAAATATCAAGGCCTTTATATGTTCTTGGGTATTCAAGAGCAGCTCTTTTCATCATTGAAGTCTAAGTATTCAGAGTTGAAGGCCCTATATCATCTAGTCCAATTACAACTCTTTTGAAATATCAGTTCAATCCTTACTTTCTAAGCAATTCTTACTCCCTAAGTACAAGGCCTCTGAAATCTGTTACTGAAAACCATGCTCCTTTTCTAAAGAATTTTATATATAGCCAAAACTTCTTCAGTAGTGTAAAAATGGAATAAAAACACTTAATGGTGATGCAGATGTTGAAAGAATCAACTCAATATTTGTAAACCCTCACATGAAAATTGAAAATGGACATTCACAAATACAAAAGTTTTCATTTATAACAACTACTCTAGAAAATGTTGATCATGAAAATATGACAACACAAACAACATGCAGTGAACCTCTTCAGTACATAGAAACAAGAAGTAATTCCTCAGTGCAATAAAATAAATAACATGGTGGGAGATTTAGTTATTACTAGGACCCAGCAGAAAAATGTATTTTTTACTTTTAATTGGATGGGGACGCTGAGGAGAAGTGAGATTTGGAGCACCAGCCCTCAACTAAAGGAACCCTGGAGCATGAAGGATGAAAGCTCCTTCTGGAAATACTGAGAGGCTTAGCTTGGAGCTATGTTTTTTGAAGACAGGCTGCCAAACTTCCGTATATTTCCTGATTTTTAAACACCTGCCAGCATCCAGCCAGTGTCCTTTCACAGCTTATAATGCTGCTCTCTGAAGACTTACAAAGATTTGCAGTCTCTTTGCATTTTACCTAATATCTAAACATCAAAAAAGGGCTCAACCCATATTTTTCACTTCTCATTCTTCCTACTTCTCTCCGTCGTGTAACTCCAACTTCTTCCAAAGGCAAGTATTCCCTGCCTTCCAGTCCTAGCCCAAATGACAATAGGATTTGTACATCAATGATTTAAGAGATTTGCTTGTGACTCTGCCATGGAGAGTCACAGACATATGGCTGTGGGTTCCAGCAGCTCCCTCTCAGCAGCAGCACCATGACTGTGAGTCCTTGTCTGCCTCACATACTGCCCTGGAATCAACTGCACTGCCATCTGAGAGCCATGGAAGTCACAAGTGTGATTCTGTGACAGTTTTCTAACCAGTAAATTCAGTCTAATTAATCTCCAATGAACTAAACAGCATTTTATTTATATATTTGAATTTATTTCAATTTATTTCTTTCCTTTCCTCATCTCATTGTAACTTTCAATTATATATTAATTACATAACATACTGCTACAAGATTTGCTGGCTTTAATGTTTTGCTTAAAAACCCCTGTCTTATAATGTTTTTGCTTAAAACACCCCTCTATCAGATTTTATGATTCTTTTCCAGTTATACACTATATAAAAATGAATTTAAGTGCAATAGGTATATGAACAAAAGTATTCAAAATAGAGGACTGATGTACAGAGTAATTTTCCCTTGTATGATATGAATCCAAGTTATAATATTTTTAGCAGATTTTTCTAGATTACTTTTCCTTAGTTCTTTTTCTTTCTCCTGACTTTCATTCTCCCAGCTTTTCGAACCACCTTTCATAAGTCTTCTCTTGCTTTTTGTATTTTAGTAATAATGCTGTCCCAGTGGCTCATTTTTGAGTGTAAGGTATCCACTTATCTGTGGCCAAGTCAGAAACTATAATGAAAAGATGTAACTGTACCTCAAATTCCCTGTAACAAGGCAAATGCCACCTCTGGTGTCTTTCAGCACAGATTTCTTGTGCCTGTGTTGTACAAAACAAGGTCTTGCTAGAACAGAAAATCTGCATACATGATGTTTAGCGTATCCAAGATTATAACTTAACTGCATATCTATGCCATAAGCCTTCCTTAGGCCTCTGTTACGTACCCCAAACCACAAAATCTGAAAGGTGGGAAATAACCACCTGGAGGTCATCTGGTCCAATCTCCCTGCTCAAGCAGGGTATTACAGAGCGTGTTGCTCAGGATTGTGTCCAAACACACTACTTGTCTACTTCACATCCATGACATTGAATTTACCATCCAAAGAGACACCCTAAGTCTTTGTGGACTATGGCACATGGTCACTTAATCTAGTCCTGATTTGTCAAGAGTTAAGTTACAGATCCTTCTGTAGAAGGAAGCCAGTTGCACCATCCAAATATAAACCTGGAAATGGCAGTGATGACACAGCTATTGCTTGAGACCAGATTTTGCGGCAGCACATGCATCTGTTGCAGGTCTGGATGGCTTATTGACTCATGTGAACACAAACTATCTTGCCAGGATCACGCAAGGGCTTTTGCTGATCTATGACCTGCTAACAAACATGGAAGATCAATTAAAGGTTATTAAGTGCCTATTATCATGGAGATCAAATCAATCTGTTTCAGTCTGTGTAAGGATGTTACAGAGCCAAACTAAAAAAACTTTGTATATTCCATGCCATGCTTTCTCTAGTTCTCATCTCTGTAAACACATGGATTTTTTCACCATCGTCATGCTGAAGATATCGCTGGAGAACATTGGACCAAATGGATCCTGCCAGCTGTGCTTGCATTCATCCGCAGACTCCTTGTATCATACTCAAAGAAAAAATAAAACAAAATAATCTTTCCTTGCCATTCCTTTCTTGTCTCACAACCATTCCAACAAACTCAGCCTGAATTCCGGTATTCTAATTCCTCTTCCAAAGCTTTCAAGAATAAAAAAACCCCACCCAACAACATGATTTTACTTTCTTTCTGTGTCGGGCTGCTCTTTCAGCCATGAAAATACTTTGTTTCTTCTGTCAAAAACTGGGGAAAAAATGTGGGTTTTTTCCTCGCGATCCAAAAGGTAGCGAGATGTACTTCACTCAGTCCTCTCCTTTCCCAACAAACCTGCATAGATTGTTACTCTCCTACAAATGTAAATATCCTGTTAGTTAGCTACCTAGACTTCATTCTCTTTCATTCACTCGATAATGCTTTTTTCCCCAAATAGCCATGTATGTATTGGTTCACCAGTGAATAAATAGTTACAGCCCCTCATGCCAACACCTGCCTTGGGACCTGAATAGTACTGAGCCATTCTTTCCTTCCTCAGCCACATTGTTATGTCCTAGGGCAGGTTAATAAATAAACTTAAAATGGTGACAGAACAGAGCACAGCTGAAGTCAAAATATCTCTTTATTGGATAAAGAGTGCTAAACTACAAAATTCAAATACTGAAGGCAAACCCAGAAGATTTTCTCATTAATGGCTAAGAAGAATGGGTCATGGAGGAAAATAACAATCATAGCAGTAAAATCCCTAGATAAATGAACAAGAAAGAGAAGTTATAAATAGAAATGAATGGTGACCAAAAATCTGGGGAATAGGAAATACAAACATCTATGGGGTTCTGCAAAATATAATGAAAATGAGGATGTTTTGCAACATAGCCCAGGAAATGTATCTACTCTACCTAGAGCAGTTCTATTACCAGCAGACAGTGGTCCTCTGCCAAAAGGTTACCAGGGTAGCTCTTGGCTAAGCAGAGGGAGCAGGAGAATTATCAAGAGATTTGGCAGTGTCATAATAACACATTGCAATGCAGGGTTCAGGTGTCTCCCTATTCCTGTAGCTTCCTTTCCTTGCAATACCCATGCTGGCCTTCACCGTAAGATACCAGCAGGAGTTGGTGGCCAATCTGTTCTGCAGTGCCTGTCATGTTCAGCAAGTATTTCTTAGTCTTTTAGTCTAAGTTTTCTTGTCATTTTCCATTGTCTCATTGGCATCAAAACCAATCCTTTGTCATTTAAGAATCCAGGGAAAGAGAGAAAGCATCTCTTTACTACTGCCTGGAAACACACAATATTTGATACGGTTGCCCAAATCAGTCTTCACAAAGAGCAAGCACATGTCAAAATTCCCTTTAAGAGTATGTCTGAATATGCCACAATGTCAAAGCACTGGGCAGGTGCCTTATAGCTTTTCTTTTTTTTTTATTTGGCCTTTGTCCCAGAGAGACAGCAGTGTGCCTGAGACTGCAGCTCCTTTGGGAATTTATCCATAAATAAGGGCTTAGAAGATCAGCGGGAAATAGATAAGTAATATGGTTGGGAATTACATTGCAAAAAGTTGATTGGTTAATTGAAACTCTTATTAACTATCAGTCAAATGTAGTGTAATTTGAAGAAAAGGTAAGGAAGACAGAGGTAAATAAACTGCTAAAACTTAGCAACACAATGGGAGATGGAAAAATACTAAATATAAAAATCTATCTCCAAACTCATACTTTGCATTTATGTAAATAAGGTTTGGGCACAGAGAGTAAAAGAAAGGACAGTCACACCCACTTGACAGTATGACCTCCTGCCCCTGCCTGACTTACTGGAGTGACATGCTTCTTACTGATTGCTGATGTTAGAACTTTTGGGGTCTGAGAAGTTTCCAGGCTCATGGGCAGTTTTGCCCTTCCTCAGTAAATGATCAAATTGCTACCAAAATGCTTGACAGAGAGAACAGAAACAGGTAAACATCCCCAGTGTGCTTGCCAGTGGCTTCAGCCCTTACTGCCCCATGGGGAGAGTGAGAAAAGGCATCCCTGTGATCCAGTTCAGACTGGAACTGGATCTGAACATGGACTGAAACAACACCAAAGTCCTTGTGTGACTGTCTATTTTCCTGACAAAAGATAGGCAGATTCTTTGGAACTTGAATATACTTGTGAGAATTTTACTAAAAAGTCTCAGACTGACAATTAGAGAGTGAGCAAAACAAAAAGGAAAATCAGCACATGCCAAAACTAATGGCATTTCAATTCCCTTAATGGAAAGTGCAGCTTTCACTGACAGCATGTCCTGATGCTGTCAGGAAAAAAACAGTCATCCTTTTTCTTTAGCGGAGTTCAGTAAGTGAAGGAATTACACTTTTTCTTTTCTACAAAGGACATTTGTAATTTAATTGTGGTAGAATGATGTGTGTCAACACAGAAACAAAAAAAGTTAGGAAATACAACTGGCTGATGTCAAAATGAGAGGGAATGTGCAAAAATTGGCAGTATCAGGGTACAGACTGTTGAGGCACCATAGGGAAATAGGGAGAGAGGAAAAACTAATTGCAGAGAAATATAGAGCATCTTCAAGAAAAAGTCTTCTCAGAGCCAATGCCTATTTGCTACCTGTTGGTTTTACTTACTTTTTTTATTTGCTTTTTATGCCAAACTCTTTCTAAAATGACGAAGTGGAAGTGTGCAAAACTTTCATCATATTAACCTGCAAATCATAAAAAAACCTAGCCTTTGCTTTTAATAAAATACATCAGTATCTAAGACCAGTAGAACAAGAAACTGTGTTAATTTTAACATTCATAATTTGGCAGTCTTCATATATATGTGTGTGTGTACGCGTGTGTGTGTGTGTGTGTGTGTATCAAACAACTAATATAGAGGCAGGCTATGGCCCTAAAAGACAATTTTAAGACAAGTCCACTGGTTAACAGTAGTTCAGAGCAGGAATGCTAGAGATACAATGTGACTCTGTGATTTCAAGTACAAATGTTTGGAGATGGCTGAAACTGTAGGAAGTCACTGACAAATGAGGAAATTCTGGATTGCCTCCTCAGATAGTATAAATCAGGGTGCAGCAAGCACTGTGCATCTAACCCAAGAATATAAAGAATATATTTTTTTAGCTTACAACTCTTGCTTTACTTTTGCAAAGATAAAACCACAGAACGCACAAAAAAGAAAATACATCAGTAGAAATACAACCACCTTAATACCGTGTTGTCATCACATTGTAGTTACACTTGTCACTAAAAAGTAATCAGCTTTACATTTATCTGCCATTTTTTGGAATACTTTTTAGAGCAGACTCATTTAAGCCTTGTGCAAAAATTGACCTCCTTTTGTCATCACTAATTATTATTTCTATTTTTTTCCCCCAGGATTTGCTATTTACAGGGTTTTTCCTCAGGAACGTATAGAATGGCCTGGACTGAAAGGGATGATAAAGATCATCTAGTTCCAGCCCTCCCATCATGGTCAGGGATGCCTTCCAGTACCCCAGGTAGGGTCTCACCAGAGCAAAGTAGAGGGACAGAATTCCCTGCCTGGCCACACTGCCCATCTCTCCCAAAGGGTGCAAAACTTCGACCTGCATTTGGCAGTAGTAATTTTCAGACATATGTAAGAATCTGAGAGCAGAAATACAGAGAAAGGCTTTAGGGACAAATGGGGCTTGCATTGATGAGACACTTGGCATATGTTTCAGCAGGCTCTTGGACTTCTACAGAGAATGTGCATACACACATATGCCTACACATGCACACAGAGAAGAGACAGTCTCTTTCACTGATGCCTTGAAGTGGCTACCTGAAAACAGAGGCTAGACAAGATTAAGGGAATAAAAGCAGGTATTTATTTGAAGGGCCTTCAAAGGTACACCTTGGGCAGTCAAAAGCCTCCGAGGGGCTCCACCCAAGATGGACCATGGGTCATGGGCTTTTCACACTTTTATAAGTTTGGTCCATTTGCATATCAAGGTTAATTCTCCAATTATAATTTCAGGTAGTGATGTAATTACCCCAAGTTTGCTCCTCTTGTAAGAAGCTTTAGTTTACATACTTTGGGGCCTGAGACAAGGTGTCCTTGAGTTCAGGCCCAGAGAGGGTTTGTTATGTCTAACCAGCATGAGAGAACAGTAGCTAACAGGCTGTATGAAGTTTTAGAGTTACATACTAAGCAGTATGGGATTTGAAAAATATAAAAGTTAAAACCTAAGGCATCATCACAAGGGAGTTTAAGCACATCCATCTCTTCAGTATTTTCTGTTAGCAATATTAAGGATTTTGGTGCTCAGTGTGCTGGTTTCTGTGAAAACATTTTTGAGAGTCTATATCTCCCAGTTTTCCATGGGGAATTTAGTTACTTGAACTCAGCTTTTTGAATTTTACATCTGAGGAAGAAGTTGATCTTGAATGTATGACAGTAGAAAGTATCACAACATTTCATCCTTTCTTGGCATTTGATCCAAGACCTTCACAAAGTCATAGAGCAAGAATTTTTGAGCTGTTTTAAGAGCCTCTTAGCCCAGCCTCTTGTATGCTCACAAGCTGTCTCGCTGGGTACTGATACCATTTTCAAGTATAGGTATTTCCATTTCCAATTATATTTAACTTTTTGTCCTGGTTTGATGCTGGCTAAGAGCCAGGCACGCACGAACAAACTCATCTACATATTTTTCTCTGCTATATCTGAGCAGAGGAGGGGGAATTGAAAACTTCATTTTCATGAGTTGAGATAATGATTATCGAAAAAAAACCCCACTTTAAGGCAAAAGAGGTTCAAAACTTAAACAGTATAAAAAAGATTTATTATTAACAGAATTAAAAGTAAAAAGGGCAATGACAACTGAAGCAAACCTTCAGAACACCTTTCTTTCCCAGTCCCTCCCTCTTTCCACCAACTGCGCAAGGAAAAAAACATGGGGTTTTGGTCAGTCTTTCACTCTCTAAGAATCTTTCTTCAGTATGCTTAAGGAAAAGAGTTTCTTTTGCTGTGCCATGGGATCCTTCTCACGGGAGATAGTTGTCTGCGAACTTTTCTAGTGTGGTTTTAACTTTCACAAGCGGCAGTCCCGCCCAAACCTGCTGCAACATGAGTCCCTTCCATGGGCCAAGCAGTCTTCCCACAGCTGCCCAGCACAGGTCATTTTAGCTCATGGCGTTTCGTCAAATTTTAAGAATGAGCTGTTCTAGTTTGGAAGGAAAGGCTCTCTTCCTCCATCTTTAAAAGCAAGGGTCATCCCTCTCTGAGTTCCTCACTTGATTACAGCTTTTCAGCATCCACACGCTCCAGCGTGCTTACTCTTCCTCACGGGCTGCGTGTGGATCTCTGCACCCCGCCATGCACTTCATCAATTATAGGGAAAGAGTTTGTTGTATTATAGTCCTCACCATGGCTTGCAGGAGAATCTCAGCTCTGGTGCTTGGAGCACCTCCTCCCTCTCCTTTTTTTTTCACTGACCTTGGTGCCGCCATGTTGGTTTTCCTCATGTGTCCTCACTTTTCCTTTTTCTCTGACTTGGAAGAAAGTCGGTATCTGTAAGTTGCAATTGAGAGGTTGATCTTGTCTGGGCTCCACACTGGGGAGTTACTTGCCATGTCTCTCGCTGCTGGCCACGTGGTCCCTGCTGGCACCGCACAGCCAGCCCCAGCTGTGTGGTCCTCACTGGCACCGTACGGGTGGCTCCAGCCTTGAGATGGCCTCAGCTGCGTGGTCCTGGCCGCAGGAGTGCCCCAGCTGTGTGGTGCCAGCCCTGGGAGGGCCGTGGCCATGCAGTTTTGGCCTTGGGAAGGCCTCCACCAGGACTGGCCCTGGAGGCTGCCTCACCACTGCTCAGGAGAAGGAGAACTTCCCATGGTTTTTCCTTCCTTAAATATATCATCACAGTGGCATTACCAACTTGTCTAAATTGGCTAGTAACCTGCCCATCGTCGAGCCTTCAGCAATTGGCTCTGTGCTAGACATAGAAGTTTTGAGCAGCTTTTCTTCTGCCCCCACTAAAAATCAGGCTGTGTTAAACTGACACCATTTTCTATCTAAGAATAATGCAGTTGGAATAAAACATCTTTGCCCTATGACTAACTGTGGAGTAAGTATTCTATAAATATTCTGTATTGCTGTTTCTCCCGAGGAATGTCTTGGTAGGGAGTTAATGGAAAGACTGTCTTTCTCTGTGGTAGCTGTGGCAGTTCTTCTATGGGTAAAACAGCTGGAAATGTGATCAGAAAGATATCTCTTGAGTAATTTATTTTGGGCTCTGTCCTGGCATGGAACTAGGTACCACAACTGCATTTCCAAGCTTTATACCTCATCATATCTTAAATCTCTCCAGGTTACAGGTAATATAATGTTCATTAAAAATCCCTTCTTCTCTTTTCTATGTATATTGCTGAAAGTCTCCTTGATTTCCTTACAAAAATACAACAGATAATTTATATACAAAGAATTTTAAAATGAGAAGTGCATTCTATAGAGGCAGAGGAATGAAGTTGTTGTGCCTCTTGGGCTGGTGTAAAATTTTCAAGCATTATGGACAACTGCTTATGGGTATATTTGTTTTTCAAGGAAAAATAAGAAAGCAAGGGGACAGTCAAGCAAGTGGAAGCAAGTGAAACTGCCTGCCACTAACAATTTCACTTGCATTACTATCATTTTACTAAGAACTCCCAACTTCAAACAGATAAACAGATTGAAAGGATCAAACAGCTAGAAAATGTTTGGAAAAGCATGTAGCAGCTTGCCTCCCTCAACAGTCCTGCAGAAGGCCATGAAGAAAAAGGAATCACTTTATTTACGATGAATTTCACCATTTAGATGCACCAGCTGGACTAAAAAGTGTGTCCAGACATGATCATTGCAGTCAGGATAGACCAATCTAAAAGATGAACAAAGCTGGGTTCTTCCATTGTGTGGGAAAGCAGCTCAAAAACCCTAAGAATACCTTGGAAAACACACTCCTCCTAAATACATATTCCAGATTGGCAAGTGTAATACACCCCAGTCTCACAGATCACTGAGTCACCTCTACATCATGTATGAGCTATTTATTATACTAATTCTAAAACACACGATATGCTACAGAGTCAGTGTTTGTTCATGTCAGTTCATGCTTTATGCATTGCCTTCTAATGATGCAGAACATTAAATCTGATGCCTCAGCTGTTGTACATTCACACAGTGAATTTTCATAGACAACATACTAGTGCTTTTATGCTCCAAATGCAAATACCATATAAGGATATTGACAGACTACTGAGATACAAGTTTTAGCAATAATTTCCATGAAATGGAAGAAAAAGTTAAACATACGTTATCATGACCTGGTCCTAAAAGAAACTGAGGAAATGCATTAGACACACAGCAGCTATTTTAATTACCAGTTTTAAAGCTTCACTAGTTCTTTCATACTTTGTGATTAATGAGCTTTTATAACAGTTTTTTATTATCTCCAAATTAAATTTTCTCTTTTTTTTACAGGAAGTTATGAAGCAACTCAGATATTTTATTGTGGAGATGCAGCTAGAAAGCAGAAGTGAGAGCACTGCTAACCTCATGTCAGAAGTAGACGTGCTAATGCTGCTAGGCCGCAAACCGTGGCAGGCAGTAAGGCCTATAATGAAACAGCATAAAAGGTATGCTTGGTATGTACCTGTGATAGTTAGTGCTAGCTTCTAGTTTTGCAATGTTACTAAGAAACATAGATATGGTTGTTATAGTGATTGCTGCTTATATAACTGCTTATATAACTGAAAGGTATAAAAACTCAACCCTGTATCAATAAAATCGGCTTATTGCATCCAAGCAATCTGCCCTGTCTCTTTCATTGCCGACTGTCTCGCGTCTGTATCACGACATTTTATTTCCAACATACAACTGTTTTAAAAAATAATTCTTACCACAGTATTGTTCATCTGAATAGCTAATAAATAGGAAGAGCTTCTACCACAAGACCAGTATTTCTCGCTTAGTTATTGTCAGCTCTTGAATGAAAATAAAAATGGTTTGATAATCTAAATTCCTGAGCTTATGAGCTAGTGCCTTGAGAAGAGATTGGGATACTGCAATATTCAAATATTCCTAATATTCATCCGAGATGACATGAATGCTTCTGTGCTTGGTAAAATTCTTCACAGTGTTTTTCTTTCATGTAGTTTTTCCAATACCTGCTCAGCAACAAAGGCGAAGCTTTGCAGTAGAGATCCTCTCAGAGGTATTCTTCTCTTTAAATGGGAAGCCATGATCCAAAGAACTTTGAAACACTAAAATGCCATGGAATGCAAATGGAGCATATGTATTTTGAGGCAGACCTCTGTGTCAGGGTTAGATAATGAGAAATTGCTAGTTTCTCATGGTACTGCTATTATATTTCATGACAGATCACAGATAAATTTGTAAACCCGCAGTCAAATCACAGAAAATGCTGAGTTGGAAGGGACCAACAAGGATTGTTGAGTCCAGCTCCTGGCCCTGTCACACCATGCACCTGAGAGCATTGTCCAAACACTTCCTGAACTCTGTCAGACTTGTTGCTGTGAGCACTTCCCTGGGGAGTCTGTTCCAGTGCCCAGCCACCCTCTGGGTGAAAAACATTTTCCTGATATCCAGCCTAAACCTCCCCTGACACAACTTCATGCCATTTACTTGAGTCCTGTCACTGGTCACCATAAAAAGGAGATCAGTGTCTGCCTCTCCTCTTCCCCTCACAAGGAAGTTGTAGACCACAATGGAGTCTCCCCTCAGTCTCCTCTTCTCCAGGCTGGACAGACTAAGTGACCTCAGCCACTCCTCATATGGCTTCCCTTCCAGACCCTTCATCATCCTCATGGCCCTCCTTTGGACACTCTCTAATAGCCAAATTATTTTCTTCTATTTTGGTGCCCAAAACTGCCCCCAACACTCGAGGTGAGGCTGCACCACTGCCGAGCAGGGTCGGACAATTCCCCTCCCTCACCTGGCTGGTGATGCTGTGTCTGATGCCCTCCAGGACATGGTTGGCCCTCTTGGCTGCTGGCTCATATTCACCTTGCCATCGACCAGGACCCCTATGTCCCTTTCCACAGCTCTGCTGTCCAGCATCTCATTCCCCAGTCTGTCCATATATCCAGGGTTGCCCCATCCCTAGTGCAGAATCTGGCACTTGTTTTCATTAAACTTCATATGGTTTATGGTTGCCCAGCCCTCAAATTTGTTGACATAGATCTGCAGGGCCTTTCTGCCCTCAAGGTGTCATTGACAAACTTATTTAGTGTGCTTTCAAGTCCTATATCGAAGTCATTTTATGAAGATGTTGAAGAGCACTGCCCTTGGAATGGAGCCCTGTGAAACCCTACTACTTACAGGTCACCAGTCTGATGCCACCCTATTCACTATCACCCTTTGTGCCCGACCCATGAGCCAGTAGCTCATCCATGAGATGATGCGTTTGTCATACTGGACAATTTGTCCAGGACACTGTGAGAGACAATATCAAAGGCTTTACTGAAATTCAGAAAGATGATTACATCAACTGCTTTCCCTTGATCAATAAGATGGGGAACTTTGTCATGAAAGAAAATGAAGTTTGTCCAACAGGACTTTTCCCTCATGAACCTGTGCTGGCTATGACTGATGACTATGTAATATCACTTCTTTCAAAGCTATTACTCAAGATTTACTCAACATCAGTGAGATCAAGAGTAAGATTTTAGTCAATTCCCAAAGGACTCCCTTGCCAAAATTACTTTCTGATAATCTCCATGTTATTATTTTATATTTTCTTGAAGCCTCTGGCAAAAGCTAAACCAATGTCGCTTCTTATATATCATAAGCACAGCCACAATGCAAACCATATGTAGATCTAAAACTTGAAGATTATTAAAATAAAATAATGTAAGAGTCTGCCAGGTTCTTAGGCTTACTAGAAGGCATCCAATGTCTTTACTGCTTAGTATTACTGCTTAGCCATTTGTAGTGGTTTGGTCCAAAATACTCATTACTGTTTACCTTCTGTGAGATAAGAATTAGGAGAAATGCAAAGCAGGCACCAAACTTGAAAGAATATAAAGAAGTTTATTAACAGACGTAAAAGAAGAAAAAAAAATCATACCACACCTTCAGAACTCTTCTCCTCCCCCCACCTTCCTCCCTTCTCCCAGTGACAATGTAAAAATACAACCCTTGAGATGTTCAGTCTGTTTACCACTTCCATAATAACCTTGTTCAGTCTATTTAGGAAGAGAAGTCTCTCTTGTCCATGCTATGAAAGCATTATCACAACAAACAGCTGCCTGGGTTGGTTCTCTGCTCGCATGTGAGTCTCTTCCCCCAGCTTGCAGCTTTTCCCACAACTGCTTTCAAGGGTCCACTCTTGAAGTTTTTTGGGGTACAATTTTAAGGTTGAGCCGTTCAGAAACAAAAGTTCTCTTCACCCATCTCTGGGAGCATTTCATCTCTAAGAACAGAGGCCCTTCTCCTTCCCTGGGAGCAAAGGGTCCTCCTCATCTTCATCTCTAGGACTTTCTCTGGGAGCATTTCTAGGAACTGAGGTTTTCTCCTTTTCCATTTGCAGCAAAAGTCCTCATCGCTTCTATCTCTCCCTGTTCAAACTTCTCATGAAATTACAGCTGCGTCAGCATCTGCCTATCTCAGTGCAGGTACTTTTGCTCACAAGTACAAGTTGAACGCTCCACCCCCCATGCCTTCATGAAATTACAACGGGTACTCTGATACATCATAGCTTTACAACAGAATTTCAGCTTTAAGCATCTCCTATTTCTCTTCCCTCAGGGTTTCAGCTCTTCACAGCACTAAAAGGGTCAATCTCACCTAGGCCTTGCAGCTGGAATGAAGCTTATTGCTGTTGGTCACATGATCTTTTGCCAGACAGCAGTGGGCAGCTTTCGGCTGAATCTTGGCCGCACTGGAGAGGGGGAGCTGCCTGTCTGCACATAGCAGGGCTGTGGGGGGCGGCCACAGGTGGAACAGGGCCCATCGGCTCCAGGATGGCCGTGGCCCGGCCCGGCCTGGCCCAAGCAGGGCCTGTCCAGGCCCACTGGCCCCCGCACAGGGCCCGCAGCCACCTGTGCCAGCACGGAAATGAGAGAGACCTGTGGGAGGGTGTTGTCTATTCTTAAGTGTGGATCACAGAGGCCATCACAACTCTAAGTGGCTTAAAGAACTGTCCATATTCAAACTGGCCAGCTGATAGGTTCTGTCAGGTCACAGAGGAAGCTGTAAGCACCCCTTTGCAAGGACATCACTTCCGGGACTATGCTTGCTAACCCATGACACCATTCAAATTTTGATGAGAGAAGTGAGTTAGATGCTAACAACTCTGCTTTGATCATTCCCAAAGGTAGTAAGCATCTAAGATCTTTCCCCCATGAAAAATTGTTGAAGCATCACAGGCCACATGTTCTTTCCCTCCTGATATGCAATGAAATTTCCATTCCATGGAATATACTGCCTGATAATTAATATGTTTTGGTTTCACTGCATATCAAGGGAACATTGTTACTTCAATATAAAACTTCAATATAAAATACATATACATGAGAAGGGCTTGACTAGCTTCACCCTGTTAAAGCAGAGGAGACTTGACCCAAGAAATGAGACATCAATAATTGGCCTGATAGGAGTCAGATTTCTCTACTTCCATGTGATCCATGTGGAAGTTAGAACTCGGAAATCATGTTTGGAGTTGATTATAGATTACCATATGGGCCTATAAACAAACTTGCAAGGGCAAACATTACTATGAATCCTATGGTAAAGGCAGCCGTGTAACTTCTGTCCCTCCTTCCACAACTCTTTTGTTCTACACTAGGAAACTTTTGCATAAAAACCAGAAATAATGAGAATCAAACCAGGAGGGAAAACAAATGCTAGGCTTTCTTTAGGATAGCTTCTCAACACTGGTAGAAATGCAAATGTCTGCATCAATTTTCTGTGGCATTTTTTGCTTCCATCCTCATTTGTCTCCTATGTGAATTTTTGACAGGAAGTTTTCAGTAACACCCCCTCACATCATTACAATAAGGGCCCAATAGCCATAAAAAGTAAAAGTGATAATGTGCTATTTTAGTTGCAAATACTACATTTCATCCCTGTATAATCAGTAGTTTTACGAATAACATTGCAAGCAAGACTGTCATTCTGAATAACAGTTTTCAAGGGCTTAAAGTAGAATGGAACAGGAATAAAGCTGGGTGTATCTGTGTGTGCAAAAAGCACTGATCAGGGTCTCCACAAAGTCCCATGAACTCCATTACCTTCTTTTCTATTTCTACAGTGTGTGTGATTTTCATTTTTCTAATTCAAAGAATATCCTAACAAAACTCCTGTTCCTGAACTTGATGTTCAGAACTTTCCTGGTCTGCTTCAAAAATGAAATCATGGTCAAAAAAAACGTCAGATACAAAATTCAACCAAATACACTGGCATCCAAGACAGTCCATTTTGTGTCTACAGATTTTAGGTTCTTGGCTACTGTGACAGCAGTGACAACTATAACATTTAAACAGTTTTTTCTCCAGTATGGTCAGAATAAGATATAAAACAATTTATCCAAGGAGTACTTCTAATCTTCATGGTTTTTCCTACATGCAAATAGTATAAATATGACCTAAGACTAGTTTAGTCTTCTTTGGTTACCACTAAACTGTATCACTGCAGTCAGAAACATGCAGCTTTAAAATCAGAGGACCAACAGCAAAATGAAGTTTATTTGAAAAGGCCCTTAAAAAGAACTGTGATTACTTGGGCTCATTAAATCTATTTTTTTACTACCTTTATCTTAGATGAAAGCTTTTAAGACCCATTTATCTGGAAAATGAATTTTAATGTAATTGAAATAACCACCAGAACTACCAGGAATGAATCCTTTATGTTATTATCTTCATTTTGATTTCTTTAGCTCAAAGGAAACAAATGGTCAAAGTTAAGGGACACATATGCTAACTTTTTCATTTAAATAGATTCTTTTTGTGATGAATAGAGGTGTCTGCAAGGCCCTTTTTTGTGCATTGAGAAATGCAAACAGCAACAATAATGATGGCTCTTCAGTAAAAACTGTAACTCAAATAACAAGATGAAGCATTTTGCTAATGTTCAAACTGTCATTGTTTCCAAAATGGTACTTCTTTTTCTGTTTTGAATCTTCTGCTCACTTCCACTTTTTTGCTATTATCATATAAAAATAATAATAATACATAGAATACAGAAATCAGAACTAATTAACAATCACAACATGATCTGGATCTGCTTCTGAGAAATGTCTTTTAGTTTCTTCCAGAGTTTCATTGTGTATGAAGTATTTTCTATTTTGATACTAGAAGCGCCATCTGTACTTTCAGTCCTTCACAGTTCTTGGTTTTTCTCTGAGCTGAAAAATCTATTTGCCATATATACATATATTACTGTAGATAGAGAGGTATAGATACATATCAATGTACGTGGACTTCTCAACTCCTTTCTTTCCTGGTGTTTGATATTCCACTTGCTGTGTCATCCACAAGAAGAAGGAAAGAGGGAGGCAGACTTAGTGAGAAGTGTAGAGACTGCAGACTTCATTCTAGAAGAATATGGCTTCCCAGCCTGGTGTCCTGTTATCTTTGTCTGACTTATGGTGCCATGAAGTCTTCCCAATTTTACGATTTTGTTGTCAAGACACAGTTGGTCAGCAATGTCTACTCTGGAATGGTGAAGTGAAAATGGAGCCTGAGGGAGCCTACAGTATAGACAAGTGATACACTTTTCTCTAGCTGAGTACAGTAACTTTGAAACCTGCAGCATCTTTGATGCTCAGTTTCCTTCCTGGGGAGTGGGTCTGTAGGACTCAGCACACTGGAGCCACACAGACCTACAAGAGCCCTTAGAAGGTACCTGGCAGCAGCATTGTCTTCTTTGTGAGCAGATCTGTCCCAGGAGGTGAAACAGATGTCTTCATATGCCTTTCAAGGAGAGGACAGTGTGGTTCTGTCCAGCTGCACCTTTAATTGTAGGAATGTTAAGTTATGTGATAAAAACTCACCTGCACAAACAGAGCAGCACAGAGAAACAAAGCAGGTGTGGAAGGCCAAGAACACACTGCCTTGCCATTTCTAGGCCCATCACAGGACTTATTAACACATTGTCTTCCTGAGTTCAGAAGAGTCCTGGGGCACAAATACAAATGGGAACCCAAGACAAGGACACAGAAGGGCCCCTGGTTTTGGTCCCTCCCAGAGCTGCCTCAGGAGAGACCCAGTTGCTTTGTCCAGGCATTAAATTCGTTATTGTCCAGGCATGAAACCCTTCAAGATAAACCAATTCCAGAGCACCTTTCAGACTGCATGGTCACTGCCAAAGGGAAACAGGACATATTACAGCATGCAGAACAGCATTTTGAGACAAGTCTACCTATGGGATATACAGTGCAGGAACCACAGGAAAGGAAAGGGGATGGATTTGAATGATTTAAGAGAAACAAGAGTGGGAAAATAGAGGAATAAGGTAATGGAAAAGGGTCAGTTAAGTGTAAACACTTTGCTGGGAAAAATGTACTAGGAAACACACTGTATTACAAACATTTACATGCTGTTTATTTGAAGGTTCAAAGTAAGATAAAAGAATTTAGAATATACGACAAGTCTAATAAATTATAGAGGATAAGCCAAATATACATTTTCCTCTAAAATGGGGGAGAGAGGACTGTATTGGTGGTCTGAGTTACTCTATGTCTTAGACAGCAAATGCTGTTTCTGTAATCCACCTCTTCCATTCACCACCTTGCGTAAGTAGGTGCCTTTTCTTTGCAGAGAAAAGATGGTTAACTAGTTGCTCCTTTCAACCACTTACCTTTTGATAAACAGCATTTTATGGATTGAACTCTGTATTTTGCAAGAATAATGCAAAACCAAAGCAACAATTTCTAGTGCCTTCAATAAATTCCCTCTGCGTTTCCAGAAGAGGCAAGTTGTTCTGTACAGTCTACGTGCAAGAGATCAGAACAGCTCACTCTGCAGCATAAGAAACCAAGAAATAGACCCTAAAATAGTACACATAGCAAGAGGAAATTACAATACTTGAGCTCATCTAACAGATTGCTGTTTCATAAAGGGTGTTATTGGTTTAATCCATGTAGTGTAATTTTATCCCCAATGTAATACATATGCAGTGGCAATAAAGCTCACTAAATGTCATCAGTCAAATCAAGGTATGCAAATTTAAAACAGAAATGCAAGTCAGAGTGAATGGCATTTCCTATAATCGATAGCTTGGCTTTGTTGAACTTTGTTCTAATACTTCAAAGAGACTGGCCCTTCCCGATTCAGCAGTTTTCAGGCATAAGAAAGACTGATACTTTTTTCATTTTAAGATGCTACTGCCATTCCTTTCATGAAGAAAAATGTCTTACTGTCCCCTTATGGGTTGCAGACCAAACTCTGAAGTACATTTCAGGAGCTTTTATCATTTTGCTTAATTTGTTCATTATTAAAACCCTAAAGATAAATACAAAAGGAAGAACAAAATGCTCATAGCACTTATTATTACTGCCTACTGCTATTTAATTTTAGGCAGCATAAAGCTGTTCATATATAGGAATGCTTACTGTGGATTTTGCAAACTCTGTAGGCTACAAAAAAAAAAGACATTTAAAAACTGAGTTTTATGGTAATATAAATATTAACCAAGAAGGTAAATGTTTTTTTATTGGGGATATTCTGCATCTGGTGCTTCTTTCCTCACTATTCCTATTACATTGACCTCAATATGATGCCACAAAGACATTACTTTTGCACTTCCAAGCATACATCTGGTAAAATTTTAAGTAGATGCAGTTATTATATCATACTGATTTGGAGAGTACCACAAATATCAGTAATACTCAGACCAATCACTTTCCTCAGCAACTGTCCTTCTGTTGTTCCTAACACTCATGACAAGAATGGCCTAGTTGCAGATGATCTAAATTCTCTAGTTAAAGGATTTCAAGTTGGTAGAAGGTCCCCTGAAGGGGCCAGACTGCCAAATAGGAAACACTATACTGAGGGATTCAGAAGCAATTTCAGCTACACATAACCTCTTTTAAACACAGACTTAAACTTTGAGATCCTTCAAGTTTCAACTCAGAAACCTTCATTTGGATAATGAAGACATTAAAAATAAGCAACATCTTTTTATTTATCTAAATTTATCATCCTGGATCTTAAACTTGTTCTACTGACAACAGTATAAACTAAACCCACTTTACTGGAAGTTCAGGTTTTTTTCTCAGGAAATTCACTTTATTTTAAAATCTATAAACTTCCATGTCTCAAATGGCTATGAATGAGTATATTTAAGATAAAAATAAGAAAAAGTTTAGTTTCAGAACTAAAGACTGAGTTTAATTCCACAGTTATCTGAACTGTCAATAGTACATACAGGACATGATAGGTAACTTTCAAACCTTCAACTTTTCATAAGCTTTTAGCTGACAAACAAATTCATCTAGAAGCTACTTAAAATCTCATATAAAAGCACAAAGCACACTTTATAAGTAGCTTGTTCCAAATTAAAAAGACAAAGGGAGCTAAAATATTGGAGTATTGCAGTAAATTGAGAATGACAACAACGTAACTTTGGAATCCAGATCAACAGTCTTAGAAATTAACAAATCACCCAATAGTTGTAAATCTTTATTATAGCCTTTGTTATATATAGTAAATAAAAATAGATATGTATTCTTGTTGTTCTACTGAAAATCAAGTATCTATTTCCATGCATACAGCTTGAAATCCTGGTGAATCAACCAATATAACTAAAATTTTAAAATGCTGTCTTTTAATCTTGAAATCAAATAAATATATCAATATATGAATAACAAATTGGAAGGAGTCAACTCATTCAAATAATGGAATATCACAGGTATGATGTTATCTGAGTTAGTACGACCCCTCTGAAACAGAAGGACAGAGCTTGACATCAACATGAGTCTGCAAATGCATAATTTTAGGCTATTGTTTTCTAAGCAACAGGTACAACTAACTCTTATCCTGCCTAAATATTCCTTTCCAAAATGGAATGTCTTACAATCACTGTAACTTTATGTGGTAAACTAATTTTACAAGCAAGCATAGATTATGGCTGCATTAGTCTTTGTCAGAGCTAGTGTGATGTTCAAAGCAGAACAAAAAACACACCATGAGTCTGAAATACTCTACCCCAAAGCAACAAGGGGCGATCAAAAGCTCCCTGCCTCTACAATTAGTAGGGATCAAAAGCTGTTCTTTTGCATACCACATAGCATCACTTTTAGTTAGTATCTTCACCTGTGGTTATCCTTTGGCTTTGGGCTTGGTACAATGAGTCCTTTTTAGACTCTCAGTACAGTAGAGGCTTCCATTATGATGTGGATGCTGAAGGAAGACACATATTTTTGGTATTTATGAATACCTAATTTAACAGCTTGTCTTTTTTCCCCCTTGGATACTTCCAGAGAATTCTTTAAAACAAAAGATACATTAAGTTTTTTGCTCTGGATCTTAAATCAGATATGCATAGACCAATGATCACTTATTTCTACTGTTTATTCTGATTATCTCTTGTTTCTATCAGTAAAAATTACTTCAGTGATGTTATGAGCAACATCTGGAAGGGAGATGTCCTCACAGGCACAGCATTAAAGTCATTATCCCATTCCTCTTTGTGATGCTGAACCTGCTTAATTTCCCTTGTTTTTATTTTTTCACTGAACAAACAACTAATATTTTCTCCACACACACACACAATTAACTTTCTTTCGTTTCTTTACATTTCCATTACCCAAACAAATTTAAAAGTAATCATAACATTTCTTGTTTATTTTGAGGAGGCAGAAGTAATTTTCTTTATTTGATCAAATAAAACTAATTCTTGGGAATATATCTCTCACTCATGAATTTATATTCCTTTTGTATCAGTTAAACAATAAATTAAGAAACAGTTTGCTGATTTAATTTTACACAGAGAAAGCCCAGCTTTCTATGTCAGTATTGTTATTGTAACACAGCTTGCAAAGTAATATCCAAATATCCATTTCTTTAGAATAGTTAGATTTGATTTTGCAAAACTGAGTATGTGAAAATAAAAATAGGGGATATTTTTAGAAGTTTTTTATTTAACTAATTTCTGTAGTTGTTCTATACATTTTTTTGTACAAATAACAGTTTAATTTCATAGTTTTAATCAATATTTCTCAGTGTAAAATGTGTATTCTACATCTGCCAGGATTCAAGACTAGATCATAAACTGTAGGAATTTTTCTTTATTCTTATTAGTCAGCATAAAATATATCTTTTTATTTATGAAGAAAGATAGAGTTTTTTGTGCTGGACCTTCAGCTACTGATCTGATTAAGCTTTTATCCTGAAAGATACACTGTTTTAAAATAACATTTCATCTTCTTTTCAAAGTAAGGCCATCCATGCTTCATTTTTCCCTTCTATATTTAGGAAGTAAAATCAAGCAACAACAAATACTATGGAATTACTATTTTCAAATATGCTGAAGAATTCTCAATTAGCCCAATGTCTTAAAATTGGTTTTAAATTTAGACCTAAGAACAATCCTATGGAACAAGCAAATTTTCGGGCATCTTTGCATGTGCTGATATGAACCCAAGTTAAATAAGACTAACTTCCATAAACTCAAGCCAAAAATAAGTAATCTCACTCTCAGATAAGATGTGTTTTCAATATCAGATGGAATTTCCAAATGCAAATTCTTGCATCATATGAAACCTCTCTTCTTCCACATCATTCAGATAAGCACTGGTGCAGGAAGTGAAAGAAGGAGCAAGACTTTCATTTCTCCTATAGATCATGTGGAAATTCATTTGCAGTCTGATCTGAATCTGTCGACTTCTCCCTTTCATTTTTTCTTCTCTTGGAGGAGAATCAAACAGCATAGAAGCGAAATGAGATGAAGTCTGTTTGCAGGAAAGTACACATGGAGATTTTAACCTCAGCTGGGGTAAATCAGCCCTTTTTCCAGCAAATCTCACAGAGGTCTGGGAATATACCCAGGCTGAAGGACTGCTCTGTTTTGAATAAAAATGCAGACAGAAGTGGCCTTCTTAGCTAACAAGGGATACGCGCGCTGAAGTTAAAATAATTGCCTTAGTAATGATTAATGGAGCTGTAGACAGCACACCCCTAATGAAGTATCTACTAACAGCCAGTATCATAAAAGACTTCCTTTTTCATCTCAGTCTACACATAAGGGGATTCTATACCCTTGATGATGAAAGGAAGGTAAAGCTTAGAGGGAAAAAATAATGTGATTAATTATCTGAGAACATGTCAACATATAAGACAAAGTAAAAAATTGTCACTGATTTATAAGTAATTAAAAATCCTTTGGGGAATATTATATGCATGTCACTAGGATTTATGTATATATATTTAATATATACACATTTCTCTTCAAAAGATTAGTGTTACATATAGGTTTCTATTTATATGTGTATATTCTAAACCTATGAAACACATGTGCAAGTGCACATTCACAGTCAGTAAAGCAATAAACTAATTTCATGTCAGTTGGGAATAAGCAAAATGTAGAACCTCTGGGGTAAAAGTAGAAAAATATTGAAAAAATCTTCTGTGGTGTAGAGAACTTGATCTGCAACAGACTAGCATCAGCAGGAAGTCAACAGTTTCCTAGTATGTCATCTTCCTGAGGTTAAAGAACATTAAAAATATATTCTTTGCTGTCCTGTATGTGCTGTCAGGGAACCCTGTGAGTCCCTGGTAGATGGGCAGGAGAAAAAGCAGACCTCATAAACATAGTCAAGGGTCACGGATAAAAATAATTAAGAAACAGTAGGCCATCAAAGCACACAGACCCTACTTAGTCCCATCATTATTTGCCATTGTAAGCATAGTGAAATAAAAGTCTGCACTTACAGAGAGTGGTCATCTTCCAGTTCCCCAGAACTTCCCCCTTTTCCTTGGGATATCAATGCTCCAGAGACCTGTCAAGTTAGATTTTATCCTATTCCAGCTTAACTCGTTTGGGAGCTATCCATTCCATCCATAACCAAAGCTAAAACTCTGAGGCAACCATGCCAGGGGACTGTAGAATATCATCATTCCAGTCTAGAAAGCCATTTCTCCTTATCACATTCCATATTTTAAATTGTTTTATTTCTAGATTTTGAGGGTCTGTAAATTTGGAGAAATTGAACAGTCTTACTTTAAAAGTTAACATCTTTGGTTACAGGTCCCTGTACAAGTATTTGTTACAGTCCTAAATTCAGGCATGTACAACTGAAAGCTGAGCTGACAAAGTGTAACAATGATACCTGGTCACTGAAAACAGAAGGCTTTTTGGAGTGAAAAGTAAATGCTACTGGTTTTATGTTGAGCTTTTGATGGGCTATCCTCCCTTGTTGGATGAGGGTGAAAGAGCAGAGGAGGCTGCTGTCCTGCTAAAGTTCTTTATTTCATGGTCTCAGTTTTCTAAAGGTAGAGTTCGAAGGGGTTACATGATAAGGCCAAGCAGTAACAGCAGCAGCAGCAGGCAAACACAAGTAGAAAACAGCTGCTTCTTCTTCTCTAAACTTGCAGAAGTGTGGATTGTTAATTGACCAATAAATTGACACACGATTCTAGTTTTCCTTTTCTTAACCTATCCTGGTGTAATTCTAACAGTTGTAAGTCTTACACAAGTGCTACATAGGTATTACACAGATTTGTGTACACAGTTTCTATCAACTCTTATTGTTTATGTGAACACTCTATCTAAAAAATGTGAACAGTATAGTTCCATCTATATTTTGTCTAAAGTAAAGAAATTCTGTGAAAAGGTAACACTGCTGCAGCAAGAACTGTGTTTAAGGACTCTTTGCTGCAGCTTTTCAATGCTTAAAGCACTTAGCATATATTTCTACTAAAAGTTAAAAATCTGTATTTCTATTTCACTTTGGTGTGGCTTCATGTATCCAGCTTATCCAAAGGTTTTAATTCAATCCCTGTGCTTTGGCTTCCCTCTGGGCCTGGGTCCAAAGGAGCTCTCACTCCAACAGTTTTAAGTTTTCATTTGTACTGTCTGCTTTTGAACATATTTGCTGTCTATCCATGTGTGAATAAAATGCAACAGCTTGTGAAGAAGTAAGGGTTATTTGTAATTCGTTAAAGGTTTCTGCAGATTTTTAAATTTTTCTTTTGATGCAAAGTGAGGCCAAGGTGATAATGAACTCTTCCTGTTTTGTTGCAGATGTGTTAAAAGGCTTTTGAGACTTAAGAGGTAGTTTAGAAAGGTTTTTAGCCCTGTGAGAGTGAACATATTTCCTTTCTCACATGCACAGTTTGCAATGTTGTCACTCATTTGAAGAAAAGTCCTTTCCCCTTCCATCTGTTTTGGCTTATGCACACAAAATCCACACTAAGTCTGAAGGGAAGGGAAAAGCTTCTTCATTTTGTTGCTGTTGTGTGACATGACCGCTGCTGTGGTTTTTACCATCCTTGGCCTCTTAGAAACTCAATTTCTTCTGACATTATAATGAAACATGTTCAGTCTTAGACAGCAGCACACATTTGTCACTGATGCCAAATAGCCACTTTTCCTTTGGATTGCCTAGCAGTGAGATGTAGGATCTCTTTTCTTCTCAAATAGCTTGTTCCCTTTACTCATACTTCACCTTGTTCCTTGGATCCTAATATTCATTACAATTCCTCAGTGGAACTTAAATGATCTCAAGACAAATGTGTGAAAATCAGCTAAAGTGAAGAGGTAGGAGCAAACATCAAGATTACATCTGGTGCTCCAACAGAGGAACTTCATGTGAATACTCAGGTGAGAAAGCAACATACTTGGTTGCAAAGTTAAACTAGTTATAAACAAACAAAAGAGAATTATGATTTCTTGATATTTCAGACACAAAAGGTGTTTTAAAATATCATCATCTGCTAGAAACTGCTGTTCAAGACTTACGCATGTTACTATTACTTCTTTATTGTTGTAGCTGTTGAGTAAAATTGGATTGAAGAACGATTCAAACTTTTTATATACTCTTTAGTAAAGAAAAAACCCCTGAACACTCATTTTCCCCTCTAAACCACAACTCCTTGCCAGGAAGTTTTATCTAAAGAAAAAACAGAGATACAAAAATTGAAATAGGTTAACACAGAAAGAATAGTAAAGTTAAGGAGATAGATTTTTAAGGGAAATAATAACAAGAATTTAACACAAATATGAAATAATAAAAATAGATACATAATCACAGACTCTTCTTGCATCACATCACCTACATATCTAACTAAACAAGAGTCAGTTATAGCTTCTTTAACCACATCATCAGTTGAACAAAAAGCTCATCCACATGAAAATAATTTTCTCTAAATATTGGCAGAATATTTTTTTTCAATTCATGCCATTATCTGGATAAGAATTGTAGCCAGACAAAGAGATGACATTTTTAGAATATGGAGTTTTGTTTCTTACAGCTCACGCTATTATCTAAATACTGTCTTGTTTACAATTACTTACTGCAAAGATGTACTTGTTCTGACAAAAACGCAATCTAAATCCAAACTGTGTACTTTGTAAGTACCATTTTCCTAAGGGTAAAAAAATCAACTTAACTAGGTGAATTTTCCATTTCTTTACTTTTAGGTGAACTAGAGAGAGAAGGAAGTGGGTCTGGGGGTGGGGAGAGAGGCAAAGCATGAGGGAGAAATGGCTGGATACAGAGGCTATGAGAGAGTGAGAAACACAGTGAGAGAAGCAGCACTATATGAGAAAAGAATGAAAGAAAGAGGAAGAGATGGAGACATAAAAGAATGAGGGTGAGTGGAGAGAAAATGTGCATGAGGAAGAGAAGAGCACAAGGAACAAATAATTTTTGATTTATTAGTAAAACTGAGAAGGATTTATGACATCTAACGACATATAAAAAAACTTCTGAAGAAAATTAAATGTTTTCCTGCCATAAATTTTCTTATTTTTGACTTGGATTTCATCTTCACTTTTAGAACCTCCCTCAAACCCAAAACCTTTCCCCCTTTTGACATCACTTTCAACCAGCTGCTTTCTCAAACATTATACCAGCTCCAAGGTGTTGTCAAGAGACCTGGTCTGCCCTGTCAGAGAATAGTAGATTCGTACTTAAGAGTACGGCAAAGCTGTGATATCAGATGACTTCCAAAAATGCATTTCTACCAGCAAGCAGGTCAGTGGGTCTCACTGTGACAGATGCAGAGCTTAATCTCCCCTCCACACTTTCTGCTGTGAAACTGTGTAGGTATTTGGGTACTGCTGCTTTAAGCACTGTGATCTACTAAGCATGAAAGCAGTATCTCTATAAAATACATGTACCTGAGAATCACACAGTATTATGTTGCTATGAGAAGAATCAGAAATTTTATTGTAATTTGGAGTACAGAAGCAGGGCACAAGCAGGAAAAATCCCCAAATCCCCACAGGCAAACTTCCAGACCAACCTCTATATGTCACCTTCCAAGATTCAGTCTGCAAGAGGTGGTTCATTATATGCACCATGTGCACTAAACAAAATAGTCTCTTCTGATTAAAATGAAAACCATGTTTTAACAAGGTGACCTCAGCAGCAGCACTTCAGCTGGGCTATGGCTGCTGTCTTTGAATGACTGATTTGGCTCATCACAGATGCTTTTCTGAGATGTTAACTACACACTCCAAGCAGAAAAAATTCATTTCTGATGGCGCCTTGCTCACACAGTGTGGAACAATATGAATGGAGGCCTGAAAACTGTGACTAACATGGAATTCAAAGCTTTTGTCAGAACAAGTAGACAACCTGCAAGTGAGCAACAGAGATGTGAAGGGTCGTTGAGCACTTCCTGGTGAGCTGTCACTAGCTCTGATCAAGTGGCCCTAAATTAAATGCTCATTCAATAATTTTCATTTATGTGTGATTTGCATACTCTTTTCTAGAGGATTTTTCTGGTCTCATCTTAAAACATTTGCTAGGTTGCAAGCAAAAAGACATGCAAAACATCCTGAAAATTATAAAGAGATCATACTCTGGTTTAATCCAGTCCTATGTCAAAACACAGTAAAAAATGAAAATGGGACAGTTTCTCTGCCAATGCTCATGTGCACCCTCTTTCATCTTGGCCACCACAGGCCAGGGTCATCCACATCCCTCATCAGCACTCCAGCAGCTGGCACCCACTCCTCTCACGACAGTTCCCCAGCATCTGGCACTGAGTCCTTCCAGCATTACACAGAGAAGGAGGTAAGAGAAGATTTAAAGGAGTTAAGATAGACTGGGGCAATCAGCCTTAGCATACTGACCCACCATGGTTTACATGCAACCATCCCCTTTTCTGTCTATTCCACTTCTCTTCCTCCCCTGCACATTGCTCCATTTGCAAAGACCCACCGACTCCCCTCCAGCATCCTGGACCCTCAGGATTCCATCCTTATCAGTTGCAAAGTACCATTTGCCCACAGTTTCTTGATAGCTGTTCAGTGTGACTAATGAGGTTGGCTTCTTCTCCTTGTCTCCATTATGATTAACCTGTCTGGTTTGGGTGTCCACATACTTTGCTTCCCCCTTTTCCTTAGTATCCCATTTGACAAAGTCCTTGATCAGAAAATTACACTGGAATAAAAAAATCCTACACTGTATATACCCTTACCATTTTCTGTGACTCATCAGTTTTGGTTCTCATCTCTGCCTTCCTTATTATTGGTCAGACAAGTTTGTGTCTCTCTGTTCCTGTTTATGGCTTCCTCCTTTTCTTAATATCCCCTTTTGTGTTGAGAAAGTCCCTGATTAGATACCTTAAAGGAGCAGACACTCTTCTTCCACAGATTCTTACAATTAGCACAAGACTGATAAAATTACCATAACGGTGTTACAAAGGAATATGGAACAGAATATACCAGAAAATGTGAAAGAAATTTTTTTATTTTTCAGTTATACAAATAAAAAACAATCCCCATAGATGTACTTGAAATAATACTAACAGTGTCAAACATGACAATTCTGAGAGAATATGTATCAATACTTTAAACCACAGAAATTGTATGATATACACTCAGTAGCAATAATACTGTGCTGGAATGAAGCTCTTTGTAAACGCTCTTCCTTTATCTACATTTATAACAATTGTGCTTTTCCCTACACAAAGTAACAGTGCTCTCAAAAATAAATAATGTGCAATTTCAGAGTTCTATCCTGAAATATGCTAATCTGGATCCCCATCTAGATCCTGGACATGTCTCTCCCAGGAAAGTCACCGCAAAGTGTGCTTAGCACTTTGCTAGATCAACCACTAAAATAGGTACCGAACCCGCACCTGTTTTTCTTCAAATTGCAGTCAATTAGAGAAAAAGTACTGATCTCAAGCACATGTTGCTTATATGGTTTAACAAAAGAAGGATACAGTATTATGCATCAGTCTCAGATTTGAAAGGTTCAGTAGATCTTGTATCTGGAGAGTGGCTCAGAGCTGTGGGAGAGAACTGTCCCAAAGCTGAAAAGGTAACAATCAAACATTTATCTATTATTTTTATGAAACATGAAAGACTGTCACAGAAACATTAACATGTATCTTAATAAGCAATTTACAATCAATTTATCTGAATGAAATCAAGTTGTTTAATGCAAAGCTGCCGTAAGCTTTGGAAAAATACACATGTTCTGCTGTCTTGATTTAATTTCCAGTTCTTATTTTTAATGTACATTTAGGAACCACATCTGGCAATTGAAATAGCTGATGAGAGGATAAATTTGAGGAACACTCAGAACACAACTGATTGGCACTTCAGTTGTTTCTCACCAGGGCAGATAACATTACAACATTAGGGATCTTTCTTTTTATCCTACTACTTTGTATTAGTTGTTGATAGTGTTGGATTATAAAAGTGGTAATTATAATATAAAGCGATCATCTGCTTTGTGCTCTGTGGGCAGCAGATGTGTGAATGTAGATAAACAACAGGAATCACCTAAGGCAGCTACAGAGGCTTAAGATGTTGGTTGCTGACCAGTGAAGGACCACGAAATGAAATCTGTTCCACCTCAAAGCCTCTGTACAGCAGTTAAGCCTTTGCTGCTATGCCCTGGGTCACCTTTAGGGAAAAAATCACATAGCGGAAGTAATCTGTCTTTTTCATTTAGGTCCTGGGGTGCCTTAACAGAAATGCTCCAAGAGCCCCAGGAGGTATAAGGGAAAGGTAAGAAGGGTGTCTGCAATGAGTCCACTGCTATAGCTTCCCAGCTGTAGAGTGCAAACAACAGGGAAAATCCTGGGCATGTCTCACCTCAGGTTGCCTCAGACCAAGCAGAAACTGGTGGTCACAAACCACCTCAAAACAAACAATTTGTAGCACAGCAAACCACACACCAGGGAGCCCCTCAGAATCTTTGGGCTCCACATGGACGCAGGTCTTATACAAGAACAATAGTGTAAATTGACCCCTAGTACTTGTGAAAACCTGCACAAAGACCACAACTGCTACTTGCCTCAGAGAATGGTTTGAGACCCACTCCTCACTACATCACACCTCAGCTCAGGACAAAGTGAGGCAGGTGAGGAAGAGATGTCCTGGTGTAGAGTCCCATGGTTTTGGAAGGGAGGCACACCTAGGTGCTGGTTTGAGGGGAGAGTGCTATGAGAAGGATGAATACAGGTAACAGCAGAGAGCCCTGAGCCCATGGCTCACAGTGCCCAAATGTGCAGTACTGAAGATGGAAAGCCTGCAGAAGATGAGGTTAAGGCTCAGTTTTGAGGAGGTATGGGAAAACTGTTGTCTTGGAAGTAGGTGCTACTGTCATGTCTTGTGCCAAACCAAGTCAGAGAAATTTAGTGATAGGGTAAAAACCTGGACTCCATGGCTTAGGTACTA
The DNA here is from genome assembly GCF_020740725.1 of Corvus hawaiiensis. NCBI lineage: Eukaryota > Metazoa > Chordata > Aves > Passeriformes > Corvidae > Corvus > Corvus hawaiiensis. The sequence goes on along the minus strand of NC_063255.1, from coordinate 74,326,985 downwards.
AAGTTAACTTCACTTGTGGAAAATCAAATGTGAAGCATGCAGAACAGGCGTAGGCCAAGATTTAATTTGTCTGCTGACTTTTAAAGGCAAATTCTGTCACCTATCTTTCTATTTACATGATATTCTTTTCATTTATTCATTTACACAAATATTTTTTTTTACTGCCAAGGAATTAGAGAGTCCCCATGGACTTTGTTGTCAGATACATAATCGATTGGCATATTCAAACCTTCCATGAGGGGAACAAAATCACCTGTCAGTTAATATTTTAGACTACTTGAGCTTCCTGTTTGTCAATGGCCTGACACTAGAAAGAAGAAAAGACATTCCCAGAAGAGAAAGCTAAGCAGATTTTTCTCTGACCTTCTGATAGACTGGCAATCTGTGAATTCTTTATTTCAATAGCAACTTTGTCAATGTATGTGAAATATGCTTTTCATAGCAAAACCCTAACAGCAAGAACAGGAATATGTTCACTCTCCATCAAAGAAATAACCTTGTATTAAAATGAAGGCATACATAGTGAACAAATAGCACCCTCTGGTTTATCAACAACAAATTAAATACATTCCAGTCTCCATAGCTGTTTAGCTCCTCATGATGCCTTGGTTTCAGTGAGTTTCATGTTAGGACCACTTATCACACATTAGCATGTGGCCAAAGTAAACTGTCCTGGGTACGAGAGCCTGGTGAATAAGGAAAGATGTTACTGTGTCTTACATATAGCAGAACTGACTTTCTACTTCCTGTAATATTTGGCTGCAAGGCAGTGATTTAGCTACCAAATTTGCATAATCACAGATCTCCAATCATGCAGGACGAAATACATGAACTTAAGAGGAGAAAATGGGTAATAAAGAGCATTTTCAGCTAGTAAATGTTTGTGAGTGTGGTGATACATATGAAATTGCACAAACTAATTCAAAATTCAGTAGATACACTGAATATCATATTTGGAGACCAGGATCTAATGTAGATCTGAAAACATAACAAGAAAATACCCATACATTATACCTGCATACCTACTCCCTAGCCAAGGAAAGATGTGAAACCATTATGTTACCCATTTATGTGCTCTTTTAGCACTAAAACATATAATAGGATAACAGGTTTTGCTTCTTAATGTACGCTGTACTGATACTCCACCCTCTCCTATGCTCCTGTAATTTCTTGTTCTCTTTTTTTGGAAAGAAGGAAGTGAAAGAACTCTTGGTTTTGTGGATAAACAAGACTGTTGATCCAAAAAAAACACTGTGAGATAATGCAGCTCTGTGATATTTCAGTCAGTTACACATCAGAACATCTAGATGATACAAAAGAGTTACATTAAATAAAGAGATCACCTAACAGCATTAGAAATTTCAAAGAATTGTATGATCTGCAGTTTTTTCCATTAATTGGCTAGGTCTTTTTTTTCTTTAGTTCCAGTGTCACCTGAGTTTCTTTAGACTTTTCCTTTCTACCAGGAATAAAACTGTATATATATACACATATATATTTGAATGTATGAAGTAATTTCTTTACTCCTGCAGATTTTTCTGAAGAATTCTATATGCAAAGTCAGTAAAGAGGCTTTGCTTTGAGATGCTTAAAAAATATAAATAACAAAGAACATGTTCCCTTAAGCAGCAAAGAAATAGAAATCCACACAATTTCTCCAAGATAAGGAAAAAATGTTTATAAGAGTAATCTTTGGCACCGAAAAGAAGGGCACCCTCTTGTATGTCTTCAAATCTGTACAGGAGAGAAAAACTTCTCTTTAAGTCAGATCAAAATGATATCTGCGTGGTTTCATGTAATGGGTACTGACAACAGGAGCTAGAAAAACAATCGGGATGTTAAAGATTGTATGACAGCAGGATACAACATGATAACACTTGATAAAATATTTGATGTTCCCCTCCACCCTCCCACGCTTATGGATCTTTTTTTCTTAAGACAATTCCATAAGATAAAAACATTTACTTATAACATGCTTGAAATCTTGTAAGGACTCCAAAATTTAAAAGCAACAAAACCCAACCAACGGCAATAAGAAAAACAGCAACAAAAGCTGAGGTTATAATACAAGATCAGAAACAGTTCTCTGACTGAAGGCATTTACTGATTTGTTTGATCTTACAGACTTCACTTTCTCGACTCAAATCTATCATGAAATTTTCTGCCAAAGCCTGATTTATTTGCTCAAGTAAATATTCCATCCACTGGATATTCTTTTGTAGGTTGTCTGATCACAGTGGCAAATTGGCAGGTTCTTTTTCTTCTTTAATACATGATGAATGTGTCACTGCATCCTGTAAACACTACTGAGTATACATTCAAGCTTTGTTCTTAGTGAAAGTGGCACTTACTTGAATCCTTGCAGTCAAGATAGCTTAGTTATATAGCACTTTACAGGTATAATAGCTGGTTATGTACTTCTAATATAACACCTTTTTCCAATGGCTTAGTGGGTATTGAAACAAATCCCCACTGTGGTCCCACTGCCATTGCACATCATCTTTATGATGAGATGGGTATTCTGTATTTATTGTACTTTACATGTGCTTTATTGCTGTACGCATTTCTCTGTTGTTAATTTAAGTGCTCCTCTATTATGTAACACATACAATGTTTTAAACTCTAATGGCATCCTATGAGGACTGGCACTAGAAAAGTACCGATACTTCAGATCATCATAATAATGATACTTGACTGGTTTTCCATGTAAATCCTTTGGGAATGGCCAAAATCCATACAGGTGAATTTCATCACAAAATCTGGTGGCAAGTGTATACATGAGGAGACCAGTGCTGGGTCGTTTAATGTGGACCTTGTTTGTCAGCCAATAGCTGCAAAGAAAGAAAAGGTGCATTAAGAAACTCATATAATTTCATGTGAATAAATCTTGTGAACTTATTTTATCTACTATGCATTCATTTTACACTATGAAAAGGTGAAAGTCTCCTTTTCTCTAAGCTGAGCTCATAATGACACTTCTGACGCACTTTTATTCCTCCTAGAGGAGCTTAAGGGAGACCTTATTTAGCACAGTGCTGAAAAAAACCTGGCCAACTAAGGGACTTAGTTCAGGACTGAATCCTAACACACCACCATATCTGCAGAAGCTAGAAAACTGCAGTCAACCTCCTCAGCCAGATCAGAGAACAGCCTCTTGCTATAAAATCTGACCTGTTGCAGTATCCAATTCATGTGATCAAGTGAGCCCTACACTGAATATTTTATTGGCCTGGTGATTATTTCGCAGATTGCTTGTCTAAATAGCAAATGGAAATGATAAACGTAAGTTGACTGTAACTTCCAGAAGTCAGTAGAAGTGAAGCTTGATTTACTTGCTTGTGATTAAGCACATAAAACTACCTGTTGCTAACAGCAGTCTCCAGATAAGCAACATCTTACACTACTGATTTTTAAAAGGCTTTGTTTTGTACTCATTCACTGGTCTGACTTAGGCTACGGGATAGTTTTCCTGGGCCAGTAACAAGAAGTCTGATTATGGCTTTAAAAGCAGCAGAGTTTTCAAAGAGACAAATGGAAACTTAACTGGATTCCAGCACATAGCTCACACTGGTATCCCCAAAGTCTGTCACCGACATTGCTCTAATGTAATCTCTAACCTTTAAAATCAGAACTTCATTAAAATAATGCCAGCCTATTACTGGTAAAACACTTCTCCCAGGTCTGATTCAATAGAAAGACTGCTAGTACTTTAGGGAAATAAAAAAGGTCACTTAGATTCTTATACCTGGTCATTCTGCTGATTTGGACAAACAACAGCCATGCACACAGCTGTACTGATCAGACTGTGGGAATGTGTGACTGCAAGTAACAGAAGTAAGTATTAGCATTACCACACAAATGTAAAGCCACTGCAGTGTGCCACTGTATTCTTAGTTGTAGGCTGTGAATTGCTTCTACCACAGTCTAAGAAGAAGGTCAAGGAAGATAAGCCTCACCAGACTGGAGTTAGCCTTGTTTTAACTGGGATTACAATAAGGCTGGAACTTAAAACTATACATCCAGAGTGCTATAAAGGCATTAATGATGTAGTAGGAGGAACATCCCACCTCCCAGTATGAAACAGGACAGCAAAACTATATCTTTAATCAAAGATTAAAGTATTTTTAAAGCACCAGATAATATGCAACAGTTAATTTAACCACCCTATTGAAACTGGCCTTCTCAGTTTCATTCTTTGCCAAAACCATAGCTTTGAATCACAGATACATATGCATATGAAAGCTAATTTGGTATTTTTGGTTGGGTTGTTTTTTTGGTTTTTTTTTTCTGTTTTGGGTTTTTGTTGCTGTTGTTGTTGGTTTGGTTTTTTTTGTTTTGGTTTTTTTTTTCATTATACTCAAGTTCATTCTTTAAAAGGTGACGGACCCTGCAAGCAGGAAACAGTTCTGGGCTGAGTGACTGCTTCTCCAAAGCCAGCATAGGGAATGACTCAGAATTCTGCTTGGCTGTAAAAACAGGATGGTAAAAAGCATATTTAAGGAGTGAATGCAACTGGGAATGGGTACATCTACAATGACACATGCATATATCGTTTTTCAGTATCTTCATAAACATGATTTTTAAGACATAAAATGCTAAGCAGTTTGTTTCTCACTCTGATAAACTGAAACTCTGTAACACAGGATAAACCAAAGGAGGGACTCCATTCTAGAAAAGAAATGTTTGTTTATCGGAAAGCTGCTGAAGAAAGAAATTGGAATGCTTTTAGCACTTCACAGATACAGCAAAACAGATTAAAAATAAAAGCTAATTATTTAATTTTTGTGGAAATTGGTATTTGTCTCTTGAGAAGTCAGTACTTTAATCCCATGCAGTCATCCATCTACATGAGTGTTTCTAGCCAAACAGCAATTAAAACTGATGCATCAGGTACTACAGGGTACCACTGCTATCATTCCAGCTGAATTTCACCCTTCCAGGTTGCTCATGGCAGAAAATTAAATTAATAGTAAACAGGTAAATGTTTGAAAAGGAAACTACATCTTACTTAAGCATTTCTGTCCAGAAATAAGTACGTAATTAAGGAAAAAGATGCAATGAAGACCCTCTTAAAATTTTAGAGTATACAAGCATATTTTCTCTTCTGTTTGTTATATTCAGGTATTATACAAAACAGAAGTTTAACTATTTCTTATTTCTTAAAATTGAAAAGATATCCAAACTCTCTCTATATAATGAAAATATAGTACTTGCTGTAATTACTATAAAAATTTTGTAACTTGGGATCGATTATACTTAAAATGAAAAAAAAAAAAAGTAATGCAACAAATGAAACAGTTGGAGGTGCTCAGTGCTCAAGGCTGATGCTTCCTAAAGATCATCTATCTCAGCACATTCCTGGCTCCCAAAGTCTGCTTGAATTAATAAAATTTTCAAGAAGTGACAAAAATCACAAGTAGTCTTTGTGATTTTTGTTCTGAAAAATACATGCAAACTTTTCAGTTGCTCAGGTAGCTATTCTAATGCGAGGTTGAGTTAAGGCTGATTAGGATTGATTGATGTTGCAGATACTTTAACCAATAAGCATCTTTGTACCTGTTTTCAGTTTCCAAAGTTTTATTACAGCTTTAGTTTAAAGCATAAAGATACTCTCCTGATCTACTTTTCTGGGATGCACTCATTTTCTGTTTAAAATTACAACGTGAAGGAAGCAACTAACTATAGAACAGAATGAGAATCTCTCTTGTTTCTCATAACTAATCTCTAGGTCTTCACCCATGACCAATTCCTAATTTTCCAGCTGGATAAGGAATCAGCTTAACTGACAGGACCGGGTGGATCTTACCATGTTAGAAAATAGGCATCGCTGTGAAGACTGTAACTGCCCCTGCAGTGCACCACTACACACACTCGTTTCCTTCATGCCTCATGCTAAAACAACTCCTTTGTGGGGCCTAAAGGCTGAATTTATTGAAGGTTACTGAATGTGCCAATGCATAAACACCCTTTAAATCTATAATTTTTGTGACTTGAAGTTGAGTAGCTCGAATTCAAAGAGATCTCACATCAAATTACTTTAAAATAGATGGCTGATGGTAGTGTAGTAAAGACATTGGCAAGATACCATGAATTTCAGGTTATGCTCAAAAGTTAAAAGTAACCTCTAGCGGTAAGTGAAAAACAGCACAAATAGAGAGTATCCTGAACTATCTGCAATGAAAGGAAGGTCAGGTCAGTACTTAGGTCCATGTATTGCATTTTATAAAATTGTCATTAATAAATACCATGTTTGCAACAGGTAACTAAAAAATGCCACAGTACATTGTAAGAGTAAAGGTCACCCTGCTGACAGTAAGGGACTGCTAAAAATGCCTCTTCCATGTAAAAAGCTATATTTGAGCTGGTACTGGTTCCTGTAACAATGTCATTGTGCTCCTACTATCATTCTGTCTATTTTCACCTCAGCTCCTCATCCCAAATCCAAGCATCTTTGCCTCCAAAACTTCTCACCCACTTCAGACCTATTAGTTAGTGAGCCATGGCAACACATCTGAGACCTCTTTCACACAGTCCAATATAGATCTCTCTTCTAGAATCCTTTCTTTGTACATGCACACTTTAAATAGATTTCACATGCTTTTAAAATCTGAACAGTGATCTCTTGCATGTTTCACTCTATTTTACATTAAAAAATGCATATATGCATTCTAGAAGAATTTAAGTAGCAGAAATGTTAGTCATTAAGGAGTAATATTAACATTAAGGAGTAATGTTAACATTAAGGAATTACGCCAGGATGGTAAGCAAAGTAAGGAGTAGCAGCAGGATCACAGAGCAGGGCCATCAGAAGGAAGGTTTACATGGCATCTCACAGTGAGAAAGTCCTTGTACCTCTTTGTTGAAAAAATGTGTTTCACTGGATTTTTGGGCTGAAAATGACCTTGATGGGATGCAGATTTTTGATATTTCTATTAGTACTGGAGAGAAATACTGTCAATAATGGATTTGTGTCAGCCTTATTCTAGTACTTTCTGATGCTTTAGACATACATGTTTTTTCCTTCCTTTTTATTGTTATTACCTTAATGAAACCTAGTTCTTATATGCAGTTCCACACCCTAAATAAAATAAATGTTTTAAAATTCTGTATGTAAAAATGTAATTTTTGTCAAATATCCTTCTTTGTCTCTACTGTGATAACATGAAAAGCCATAAAAAATAGGAAAAAAAATTATTTTAAATTGAGGCACTAGTACAAAACCTAACATCTCAGTAATAATGACTTTTACAAGAATCATGAGATTATTCCTATTGGAAGGGATGTCAGCAGACCTCTGACCAACCTTTGACAGATCTCAGTCCAATCTCTGTCTCCAAGTAGGGTTCCTCAGCCACTGCTGGCTGGGCCTGTGCTCCAGCTCAACTAGCTTTGTTGCTTTGTAGCTCTCTGCTCAGCTTGCTTCAGTTGGCCAGTGTCTTTCCTGCTTTAAGGGGCCCATAGGTGCTTGAGTACTCCTTCTACACTTAAAAAAAGCAGTGAAGAAAGTAAAAGTGTGCCCTGATGAATATGAGATACATAAATTATTTACAACCATAAGCATTGTTAAAAGATTACTTTGACACTTATATTGGTCTTTGAGTTTACGGAACCTCAATATTTTGGCCTTTAAAAATTCTGCCAGATCAAAATAACCCCCTATGGTTAAATATACAGTCAAATCCACCAGACTTTCACCTATATCTAGCAAGATATCCTCACATTTATGAAAATTGAATGTTCTACTATCAGCATGATTGCCAGAGGAATGTCAATTGAATAGCATGTTGCTACCTGATAATGACTTCCTGCAGCCATTGACAAAAATTAAATGAAAATAAAACCATAGATATCTGTTTTAAAAATAGTTAATGTTAAAATGATCTTCTGGAGAGACTCTATTACAATGACTAATACATACAATAATTGATGCCAATCATCATTACATTATATGAATACTGGGGAATTCACATTACAATTGTTTATCCTGCTACTGTGGAATAGATGACTTCTGACTAAATTAAAACATGAGATGTGCTTTCCCATGGCTGTACTCAGAATGAAGTGCTGTCTCAGACAAAGAAAATCAGATATGATGGGTTACATTCAAATACCAGGTAATTTAGTGTACTTAGCATATATATTTGCCTTATCTACAAATTCCACAAGATATCATAGTATAAATAGATTCAGAATCTGGTTACATATATTTCAATGGATTTTGAATTCCTTGTTCTGGACAGGGCTGAATCTGAGGAAACATTCATGTTTCAACTCTGAATAGCTCAAAAGATTATATACTGAGCTCTGTTTCTTGAGATGTCCAAGCTGATCTTCAAGTAAAACTACTCAACACACCTGGCTGTCACTGAAATTCTGTTCCTTTTACAGACAGAGAAAATATTTTTAAAAAGAGCTTTCTGAGAAATCATATATGGAATTTGAGAAGTTAAAATATTAATAAAAAGGTAGTGGAAAAAAGATTTTGAAAGATGACAAAACATCTCACTGTTACTCAAGAGTGTCTGTGTGAGAAGCTAGAGGATGTATATTGTCTTGATCACACTTCCTCAAAAAATACTTCACAACAAGACAAGACAGGGTAAAGCAACATACGCTATCAGAAGAATAAAGTAACTTCTGTATGAGAAGAGAATAAATAGAGTAGCTTGAAAAAGAGACAACTAGGTGGGGAGATGGCAAAACGCTCCAAAATTAGGAAGTGTGTAAAGGTGGCAAATAGGAATTTAACTACTACTTTAACATAAGCACTGTAACATAAAGCGCTATGGACTCATCTGTCCTAGGGTGATGTTATGAAGCTGCTTTATGCCTTAACTGTCCGCTCAGTGCCCAAGGACGCTGTTTCTCTAAGATGGACCCGGGGCTGGAGCCATGGGACCGAGTGCGGGGCAGTTTAACGGGGCCCAGCGGCTCCAGGGGCTCGGCGGGGCTGGGGAGGGAGTGCGCTGGGAGCGCTGTGCTGCTCTTTGGGTTTCCTTTGTGTTCCGGCTAGCTGGAAAAAGGTTCTGTTGGATTTTTTTCCTGTTCCTTTTTCCCTTTTCTTCCCCTTGCCTCACTGACTCCCTTCCCTCCTCGCCAGTCCGGGGAGCCTGCAGGGGTGGCCCCGGCGGGCCCGCGGGGCCGCCCCGGCTGGTCCGAACCCACGTGTCTGCTCCCTCTCCGGGAATGTGTTGTATTTTGAGGGGTTTTAAGAATCCTGTTCTACCCTGTTTTGTTTGTGTGTTAATAAATAGTTTGGTTTCTTTTTCCGACTTTCACTTCTTGAGACTCATTTGTCTCATTGACGGAGGAAAAGGGGAGGCCCTTTTCCCTTCAGAGGGGACACTTATTCCAGAGTGTTTCCTCCTGAAGTTTTGTCTCAAAAACTGAGACATCAGTAAAGTCATTTATTAGCAGGTCTGAAATAAACAGATGGAAGTACTTTTTACACACTGTAACACTGAACTAGGAATTCATGGTGTGCAGGTTTGGGCAAACTTGGAAATATATCCTCTGAGAGAAGGCAGGTTACAACCATCCCTCCCCCCACCAGGTTCGGGAAAAAATGAATTTTCCTTGAAAGAAAGTGAAAGAGATAAAAACTATTTATTTAACAAATACACAGGAAAAGGATAATAATGCTAAATAATAATAAAACCTCTCACTCTGCTGAGAGAAACCTTGGAAAATTTCAGAGTCCTTCCGTAGATCTCCCTCTCCTTGGAGCTCGGATGGGGTGGTGGGCCCACCGCCAGGGCCAAGGCTTCAGCAGAAAATCCTCCCAATGTATTCTGATGTTGAAGCCGTCCAGCAGAGAAGACGGGAAAAATCAGACCCCCAGAAAAACAAAGTTCAACTCTCCGGAAGAAAAGGAGCTGAAAAACTGGCTGGAAAGCCGGCTGGAAAGAAAGCAAGCCAGGTGCTTCCCTCCGCTCTCTCTCTCCTGCTGCAGCTGAATGCAGAGAGCTGTCTCTATGTGTCCTTGAAAACATGAAAACAAACTGCAAAGCGGCTTTGAAGAAGTTTTGCTCAGTCTTGTCTCTCTCCCCTCTCAGGCTCAGTTAAAGGCATAGAAAGGCATAAAACTAATTTCAGGGCATAGAGAAGCGATATGGGATACAACATCATAAAGTAACCCCAAGACACATGGCAATAGAATGTTTTGGATGCTGTTGGCCAACTAAAAAACCCACAACTTGTCAATGTTCACAAACCCAGTGGTGCTGATGAAGCTCTTTCTCAAAGGTTTGCTAAGCTGCTGGCCATGGGAGCATATATCACAGGGTAATCTTTCCTCTGTTTCTAATTTTTCTTCTAAGTTTCTGTGTTGGCACCTGGCACTGGTTAAGTCTACAGGCTAGAAAGGGATCTCTTAAATAGCCACTTTTATGTTCTTGGACCCAACATCTGTTTTCTAAAGAAGGTGTTAGGGCACCTAACCTATCTTCCTCAAACTCAAAGGACAAATCCTTTTCTTGTGCTTTCTTGTCTTCAGTGGGATTAATCACACCAATGATATGAAAAACCCTACAACTGACCCTCTCAATTTATGTGAATGTTTCAATTAAAAATGGACTATTTGGCTTTTTCTTACTGAGATATGCTTTGCGCAGAATGCTGCACAAGGAATCTAAAGTGTAAAATAATTAAATTGTGAACAACAACACAGAAAATGTGACAGCCAGCACAAAAACACTGCTGAGTGTTTGCACAAGATCTACTTGACAGTTTTCAGTGTACAATATTTTCAAAGAGCATACATAAAAAACCTGTTTCATTAAAACAAATGAAGAACTGAAACTCCATCAGAGCTCTACCCAAGAAGTCAGGATTCTGTCCTGATCTGATCTGCCTCTTTAGTAGTTAGAAATATTCTCTGTGATATACTGCACTACAGGACAACAAGGGTTGTAAGTAAGGGCTACTTACTTACGTCTCTAGTGAAACTTGCTAAGAATATCCATCGATATATTTTTAAAATTATTTAAGCCCTTAGGAATCTATTTACATGAAAAAGAGACCTGAACCTTTGCCAGTAAATATGGTTAGTCTTCTGGTGCACAGAGACTGAAACATCTATCCTTGCTTCAGAATCATGAAAGTCATCAACTGACACTCTAGCACAGTACACGCCTCTGCTAGTGTTGCTTGCTCAACGCATGCACAAAACCATTTTCAAGAATGAAACATAGCCTAATTTTAGAAGAAATAATCTATAAATAATTTGAGATCACAGATACACTAGATGTGCACACAGACACATAGCAAAGGTGCAGCAAAACAGACCTAGAGTACATTTTACAGGCTTAGAAAGTCAAGAGAGACACTTTTTCCCGTGTCTCAACATCCTCATGATAAAATATTTCTGCCTTCTATCTAATGCAAACATACCTTCTTTCAGTTCAAAACCACTGTCCTTTGTCCTATCACTACAGACCTTGGTAAAAAGTCTCTCCCTCTCCAGCTTTCTTGTAGGCTCCCATCAAGTACTGGAAGGCCACAATAAGGTCTCCCTAGTGTGTTCTCTTCTCCAGGCTCAGCAAGCCCAGCTCTCTCTACCCTTCTTCAGAGGAGGGATGCTCCAGCCCTCTGATTGTTTCTGTGTCCCTGCTCTATATCCACTCCAGCAGGTCCCTTTCTTTTTTCCTGCTGAAGACTCCAGAGCCAGATGCAAGACTCTAGGTGGGGTCTAAGCAGAGCAAAATTGGGCAGAATGAAGTCCCTCAAATTGCTGGCCATGCTCCTTTTGATGCGGCCTAGGATGCAATTTGCTTTCTGGGCTGTGAGTGTATATTTCCAGCCCATATACATATAAAGACATGTTAATGTTTCCTTCAGGTTAAGAAATTCTAATCTGCTCAAAAAACCTTTTTAATTTTTTTTTTTAATCAATTTGCAGCCATAAACTAGAATCCACTAGTGATAAACAGGATTGTGACAATTTTTCTTTTACTCCCCATACAGACATTATAAATTAATGAATTACCTTCATAATTATAAAATGGAAGTCAGTGTGTCAGTGTGTAAGTTTAAATCAACCTTTTGATTAATACAGATTGAACCTGCATCAAGTAAACTATTTTTTGTTATACATTTGTTAAAAACTGCTAGCACTACTGGCTTTTTTTTTCCCCCTTACAATTCCAACAGTTGACTCCTTATTATTTTGTATTTTATCTTGTTCCCTGAAACCATTTAAAGACATGTAAATATTAAGGACTAAGATAAAACCTTAAAAATGTTGGAGAACACTTGAACAGTGTGACTGTTAGATGTACAAATGGTGATCAACAAGCATACATATGACTCTGAGTATTTGAAATGTCAAATAGGAGATGTTTTTAGATGGTACATACACAGGCAAATCTAAGCTAAATACAGTGTCTGTAGCAACATACAGTAGCAATGATAAAACAAAAAAGAGAAAGCATCTGATTAATTAGGAAGAAATAGAAACATCAAGTTGAATACCAAATCTGAACAACTATTTGCCTTAATTTTACAGTTCTCCTTTCTTCTGTGATTCATTCTTTCTGCATGAAACCTCGAAAGATAAACTGCTTACCTATATCTATAGTTATAAAGCACAGCTACAAAAGAAAAAACCCTGGAAAAGTTGTGTGGTATTGCCATTCTGGAAAGAACACTGGGCCCAATTCTAAGAAAACATGTATGAAATAGGTAAAAAAAGGCAACTATATTTCAAATAAATAGGGCTACAAATGGTTTCAGAGGGAGTCAGTGGCCTTTTCTCCTCTTGTATAGGGGGTAAGTATTACTTATTCTCTTCTCTAAAAAGGATACTGGTATTAGTTTGGATTAAACAGAAGCAATGAAGCAATGGGATGATTCGTAATCAGATAGAAGATAGCACAACAATATTTTATTGGTTTTGAAAACTAAATTTTCTACTCAGTAAAATAAGACTCCCTACCACTCTTCTACACACAGAAATGTATGTTAAGGTAGGGGAAATAAGCATGGAAGAAGAAAAAAGTGTCAGGCAAAAAACCCCAAATGTGTAGTGTACAGAAAAACCCCAGCATTTCCTATCAGCAACATGAGAAGGCAGTCACAGGAAAGAGATATTGTCAGGTTTAGGACATTTATAGCCTAAGCTTGTATTTTGACTCATGTTCATGCTGGGTCTGTTTTAGAAGCAGACTCCTCCATTGAAGGAAAGGCTTGGCTGTGAGTGATAACAACCGCTACAAAGAATTCCTTTGTCCTTCACTCTTCTAGGGCTCCTTTTCCACTTAGGGGTGGCATAAGAGACAGTGCTACTGGTCCCTACTACTGGAACATTTTATGGACCTAGGGGTTGATCCAGACCAGCTGTGACAGCTGGTTGGCTTCCTTGGCAGGGATTTTATCTGTGGCATCAGGAAGGTTGATATCAGCAGCCATCTTCAAGTTGAACAACAGCAACACAAGCCGACTCTGTGACCTCTTCTATTGCTGGAGCTAAACTGAGAAATCTGAACCCAAGAGCATACCCCACCTGGCCCACAGGGGCAACTTTAACAGGCAGAGATCAGGCAGGATGATAAATGAACAGCCTACTTTCTATCAGCCATATTCCCTCCCCGAAAGAGCCCTTACTCTACTTCTTAGAGTAGCTATTCAAGACTCATAAAGACTATTGAAGCAGTCCCTTGACAGGAAACCTTGATAATGTGTTGCAGTGGGGATACTGCAACATGCATATATCAAACCAGGAGTCCCGTGGAAAGGAAATATATATGGAGGGACAGATTCTTGATAGCTGTTTCAGAAAGATGTTTATTTCTCCAGCCGCATGGCCGGGGCTCTGCTGAGGAACTGTCCCAGTCACGGGACCAAGGGTCCTTCTGCCCGCGCAGGGAACACAAACCAACCAATGGGAACGAGGCTGAGCAGGGGCAGGGAAACCCCGTGTCTGTGCCCTCAGGGCCCCTCTCCCAGGGCTACACGGCAGGGGAGGGACCCCAACAATAATGCCTTAGGTAAGCAAAGGTACTGCAGCCAAGAAATGAATTTGACTCATGTTCCGCACAGTAACTTGGTTACACAAAACCAATGCCATTAGGTATGCATAACCAAATGTTCATGTTAATCTTGAACTTCTGTGTCCTGGGGTTCTGACTTTTTCTAGGAATTGGTGAGGGCATAACAAAATGGCATAATATTTCATGAAAAATTACCACAGAAAAAAGAGTCTATTTCCCAAGCCAAAGATAGGCAAATGGAGTGAAAGGAATTTGGTTTGTAAAAAGAGTGTAATGATTGGATAAAACTCTTCAACTATATTAGTGAAAACTTGTCTGGGAAAGCCATGTCAAATTAAAAACACGGAAAAATCTTCTGTTAGAACAAAGATATAACAAATTCAGTTAAAGGATAGTAGACTAAAAAAGAATTATGCAATCTTACTGCAAAGTTGTAACAATAATGTGTATCAGACTGACTAGGGACATTGCTAAGTGCTTTGAAACACACAGGTAACTTTAGATTAAATTAATAAAATACCGATTTCAAAATTAATTTCAAAATATTAATTCTTAATATTGTATGAAATAAAATTCATAATATAAAATATTAATTCTTCTTATTTTATGAAGGCATTACTACAACTTATAATTGATTAGCATTTTTCCTATGAAAATTTCAACAGAATATTACTGGAGGAGTGTAATTAAAATTAGTAACTTGTCCTAATTCTAGCTTTCACCATTAGATCTAGTCTTTCCTACTGAATGAATATCTGTTCTTATGCTAATGGCCAGTAAATGTATTTCTGTAACAGAAAAAAAATCCTATCTAACTAATTTTCTCCCTTTTCAAAACAATGCAAATACAGTCATGCTCAGAAGAAAAATCTAATACATGAACAGAAGCTCCAGACCAGCTGTTTCACCTGACATGACTGCCATAAAGAGGAGGCTGATGCCAGAGAGCCAGGTCTGTATTCTTGAGAGACCATTTTCTAAAAACTTACATCACCTGTTAAGTCTACCTTAAAAAAGAAAAACCTTGGTGGGAAAAGTGTCGAATTTCCATTCTGGAAAGCATATTGGGTCCAATCTCAGCAAAACAGTTATAAATGTAGGCAAAAAAACCAATTCCATTTAAGTAGAGCTACAAATGGAAGTAGGTTTTAGAGTTAATTGCTTTTAGAGGGGGTCAACTTGGGGTTTTTTGGTCCCTGCTATGGAATTATTATTATTATTATTATTATTATTATTATTATTATTATTTGTCCCTGAAACAGGGCAAAATTCATAAATATGATCCCAGGATGAAGACTGCCCTCATCTGAAAGCATTTCATTAATGGCACTGATACTGAAATTAATATTGAAAAGTGCAGCCTGTAAATTTGAGAATATGTTCAGGATGCTCTTTGCTCATTGGACTATAAACAGTTTTAAGCTGCTTTCAGCTTGTGCCCAACTGCCCTTTACAGCAGAAGGCAATAATGCCCAGCATCAGGTCTGGATACAGTAAACCAACATGTTCAGTGCTATGCTACTTGTTAGACTAACTTCAGTTTTACAGAAGAAAATCTGGTCACTTTTGAGATTGTATAAATACTATCTGAAGTCTCCTATTTAGAGATTATTACAGAAAATATGCATTACAGGTCCTTAAATTTGATCAGTGCAATGAACCAGAGCAGATTAATCAGATACAAAAGCTAATGATTTTACTGTCTGTCTAGGAGTGATTTATGGTGGTAGCCTATTCCATGATCTTCTGCTTTATGCCAAAAATGGTTGCTATAATGGTTGCATTAAGGCCCGGGACTGTGGGGGGGGGGAGCAGGGAGTGCAGAGCTTTGGGGTTTTTGGTGGGCATTTTTGAAGACTCACTGCCCAGGCATTCCATGGCGCTGGGAGGTTTGGTTTTGCTTGGCTAGCTTGGTTTTATTGGCCCAGGCAAAGAGCTGTTCCCTTTCCTAGCTTGGAGAAACTGCAGTAGAAATCTTTCAGCTGCCTCAAGGTGAACTCAACTGCTGCAGGTCTGAGACTGGAGGAGTGGGACTGGTGGGAGCAGGGCTGCCCCGTTCCAGCCCCAACCCTCAGGGATCCAAGGCAGAGAATGCACACCAGGAGGCTCCAGACCAGCTGTTTCACTTGCCATGACTGCCATGAAGTGGAAGTTGACGCCCGAGAACCACCAGGTTTTTGCCTACTGCTGGAACTCCTCCGTGGAAGCTCCACTTCCCTTAAGCTGGCGCCATCTCACACCACATGTCAGGAAGGCGTATTTCTCCAACATTTCCCCTATTCTCCAGGCATTTTTGGGTTTTCATTCCTCTCTGTGTGTGTGGCAGGATGTGAGTTCTGACAGTTTGGTGTTGTTTTTCTTCCTTGTCTTGTGGATGTTTTGTTGTTAATAAATGGTTGGGGTTTTTTTCCCACTTCCTTCTATTAGTATTCATTTTCTACTGGTGCAGGGGTGTTGTTGAAACCCTTTAGAGGAGACTACTCATTACAGAGTGTCCTCTCTTAAATTTGTCTCAAAACTGAGACATCATCATAAATCCCATGGTTCTCAGTGAATTAAGCAACCAGAAGAGACAGGCTTCTTACAAATAAAAGTATACTACATCAGTAAATGAAGGAGGCAGAAGTTACTCCTTAGGATCAAGATTACACAAAACCTTTGACTAGTCAAATGCATTCACTGACGCATGTGCAAGCATGTGTTGAAGAATGTGTTTGAACAGAAACAATTTGCTGCATCACAACTTAACGTGGAACTCAGTGACAGATTGCCTTACAAAATCCATTAAATATGAAAAACTCACTTAAACAATACACAGGAGTCCGCATGCTGTCATGTCAAAGGACCAGTGTCTTTAAAGAATGAATGCTGCTGAGTGTTCACATTATTAATTTCTAGCTCCACTGAAAACAATGCCAACCAAAATGCCCATTAAATAGCAATGAAATGTGACTGGAGTTCTGCCAAACCCATCTACTGGTCTCACTTACATGCAATATACCCAGGAAAAAACTGTTTTCAGTCACTACTTCTACAATCCATCAGAAACAAATACATGACACCTATGTGGGAGGCTGCAGATCCCACTACTGATTTTACAAGCAGTAATTTCCCAAGAGAAATTCCTGTGATTTTCAAGTAAGAAGATTAATGGATGTTTTTACTCCACAAAGATTTTCTGTCTTGAGCTTGCTTTCTGATGTGACAGTCTTCTGCATCATCTTCTCTTTTTACTATATATGAGGAGCATAGAGAAAAATGACAAAAGACTTTGCCATTATTGGTTAGTATTAAAAAAAATTAGAAATATGTCCTCTGCATTGTACAATTTACTTTATTTTCTTTTTGTGAGTTTCATGCACTTTAAATCTGTACTGCATCAATAGAGGCATACAGCAGGTAGGTAGCTACTCTTTTTTACTTTATTACTGCTGTTATATATAAATGAAAGAAAAAAAGGAATCCTGAACCACATCATATACCCACTTCACTAGACTGAAAGATTAAAGTAAAATTTTAAAAAAGGAAAAAAAAGGTTCTGTAAACACATTTATTATTTTAAAAGGGAATAGTTCTCACTTTATGGATTAAAGCCTTTCAGAAAATCTGAGCTTATTGCTACTTACAGCGCTATCTTCATATATTGTCAGTGGCTTTACTAAGTTACCATCAACTATGTAATTAGTGGTCATTTGAAGCGAGATCTTCAGTCTGAATTCAAGCTACTCAACTTCAAGTCATCAGTGCTATAGAAACAAAGTGTGTTTACACATTGGCACATTTCCCAGATATTCTGTGCCCAGAACTTGCTTTGCATATTACAAACAAGTTTATAGAATTTGAAAACAAAACCAGAAAGACAGATTTCCTCTTCTCTTTCACCACTCCTTCAGAGAATGATCATCATACCAAAATAGCAATGATGGCTTAGCAATCTCATGA
The DNA here is from genome assembly GCF_020740725.1 of Corvus hawaiiensis. Classification (NCBI taxonomy): domain Eukaryota; kingdom Metazoa; phylum Chordata; class Aves; order Passeriformes; family Corvidae; genus Corvus; species Corvus hawaiiensis. Next base: position 74,309,055 of record NC_063255.1, on the reverse strand, counting down.
GTTAACACAAGGAGATCTGAGGCATAGTTTTGTGCTCTTCACCAGACTTTATGTATTATCCTTGCTGGTGAGAAGCCTACTGTTCTCTTAACAGATTCATTTGGAAACGATGTTTGCTACTGACAACATCAGAGAGGTGACATTAACAAATGCATGAACCAAATTGTCCTCTACCCATATCCTCTCAAACCTGTTCTCTCTCTCCTGAATTAATCCAGTTCATTTTCTAATAGATTCCAGAGCCAGCCAGCATCATCTGTCTGGATCTGTTCCCACTGTGAAACACCCCTGGGGGAAACCCATAAACTACAGCAAACCCACTCCTCTGTGGAAACCCATGACAAATCCCTTGCAGGCAGCAGAAATCCCAATTGCCACCAGTGATGTAGGGGTCAAGCCTGCATTTTGTTTCCAGTGCCAGCATGCAGCAATCCCCTGCAGCAGGCTGAGCTGCCCCATCTGCTTGGCACTCATTTCTCCATAGCACAACTCACAGCTGTACTCCCAGGGTTTCACACACTCAACACAGCTTCCAGTGGATGCCTTTCAGAGAGGAGAACACACTGCAGCATGGAGAGAGGGCTTCTCTCCTTTACCATGTCTTTATCAGACCTCAGGATTTCTCTTTAGTGATTTTTAAATGACTGCTAGCTCTGCAAAGGAAGGTAAAAAGTAACACTGAGATTATTTTCTGAAAGCTTCTTGTCATTGAGAGCTATGTTCTGTAAACCACCTTTGTCCTATTGTATTTGTATGCTCTGTCATAGACTAAAAGGTGAAAAAGGCAAGCCCTCACCTGTAAAGTTAATGCCACACATGACTCTTTCTACTGCCTTGTTAGCCTATCTGTATGTTACATTCCATCTGAGGCTAAATAATTTGATACAAGCATAAACTGTGCCACCTGTTGGTTTCAGTATGACTGTGAAACATCCACTACTTCCCCTCTGCCAATTCTGCTAGTAAGTGTGCCCACATTTATACTGAAATGGAAAAAAAAAAAAAGGAAACAAAAACCTCCACCTTGTGAGCCTCCAAAATGTTCTGAAACCAGGGGCTGCACTTGTTTTCAGTAAGGCCCTATCTCAGATTCTTTTACAGGCCCTCTTTTCTTGCAAAAGATAATGATTACTCATTTTCTTTGGAAAGTCCCCAGTATCCCAGAGGTAGACAATGAAGTACAACTAAATGTAAAATGAAAAAGCAAGTTCTAGAAATAATTTTTGCTAAGTCCATTTTCTTTGACTACTTCACTAAATATATGATACAAAAATGCAAATTATGGCACTTGCTTCCACTAAATACAGACTAGAAAACACCAATAAGCTGTTTCCACAGTGCTCATGAGGTATAGAAACTATAATATTTCTATACAGAAATATTAAAGAAAAGTTAGAAATGAAAGTCATTAATTTTTACACATTACAGAAGTAACTGTTATTTTCTTATTTTTTCCTATGGCTTATTAATTCACTTGTGGAAGACAGAAGGACAGATCTCAGAAAAGGACTTCAATACAGCAGTGTTACAGTATTAAATTAGTAATGTAAATCCAAACAGCACTAACCTCCCACTCATGTATAAATACGTCCTTATGGCTACAAATGAGGATAAGGACAGCAGAACACCTGGTAACAGGATTCACAGGAACAATCTCTGCTGAAAGAGACACACAAGACAGAATGCAGAGGGACAGAGACTTCAGTCTAGAATGGGAAGGAAATGAGTACTGGTGAGAGACTTCAAATCTTACTCCATCCGAAACACAGGCACTTCTAGCATCTACCTCAACTATGGTGTGCCTTCCAACACCAAAGAAGCAGAATCCAGATTTAACACCTGATTAATCAGTTATTTTGTTTGAAAACATGTCCTGTTCTTAAAACATCACACAAGGCATGCCAGCACTGACCTAACCCTCCCAAGGGTCTGTAATAGAGCAATGCTCACCCTTTTTCTCACTTTCTAATTCTTTGATGCAAACTGAAACAGGCTAACAGGCTTCTCTTAGCCTCTGAAAAGCCTATAGATGGCTGATGTACCCAATAAACAAATTCCTTCTCCCACATGGTGGCCTGACACTGCCCAGATGCTCTCACTCCCCTCCCCACTCCTCAGTGGGGTGGGGAAGAGAACAGGAAGAGCAAAGCCAAGTAAACTCAGGGATCAAGATAAAAGACAGCTTACTAGGTGAATGAGCCACCTCCCACTTTCTTCTTCTGCTACCTCAGTTGTATTGCTTGCTGAGCATGATGCTGGATGGCGTGGCATTTCCTTTGGTAAGAGGGAAGTTTTGAGGCTGTGCAAGTGCCATTCAGACACAGTCAAAACACTGGTGTGTTATCAACAACTTTTTACCCACAAATAGAACACACAGCACCTACATTTTGGCACAAGTGTTCGGGAAGAAGGTAGTAGCCATTAGTCTTGGCACTTGGTAACTCCAGAGAAAATATGTCCAGATGTGACTCAGTGCTTCTGATCTGAAACACTTAAATCTCTCCCTCTATACCAACAAGAACTCAGAGACTTCAAACAATTCTTGAAGAAACTTATATGCATTAAAAAGCAAGGCTACAGAAGACACTAAGCCAAATTGCTCCTTCCTATACTGACACCACTGTTTACTATTGTGCCAGTGTATTATTTCACTGAAACACTATTCATGTTAACAACCCAATTACTTGAATTGACCAAAGCAAAAGGCCAAACCATACAGTGCATATAGCTATAGCTTTATATTTATAGCCATAGCTTTTTATATTTCCATATTACGTCAGTAGTTAACTAAGCATTTGAAGAAATCTGTTACCAGCTGGATGCTTAATGCAACCTCTCCTCATCACAGAAGCTTAGTAAGATCAAAACTAAATGCACATGTCTTTAAAAACCCTTGGTAGGCATTACAATCAAAATAAAAACAGCAGAATTTTTATTATTGTCTTATCTTAGAAACATCACTTTAAAAAACAGGAAGGAAACCTAACAATTTTCTCATGCATACGCATTACAGCCAGAATCAACAGATAATTCATCTCATGTGCCAAAAAAATCCCAAGAGAAGCTGTTCTCAGTTCTATTAATACTATATGGTAACATCACTCTCTGTGGATTCCACCCCTCTCTGTAACTTGTTCATCAAAAACAGACTACAAAAACTGTTTCTAGTTTACTTTTCAATTGCACAGCTACAGTTTTTGTTTGTTTTGTATAATATGATCAAATGAGAGTTATAACACATTTTTATGGTTTTCAGAAACACAGGTTTTATGTAAGGAAAATAAATTCTAAAAAGAACCCCAAACCTAGAATTGAAAAATAATCATAATCAGTACCAAAATAGTTTTCAAATAAATATAAATTTGCAGATACACTGTCGGAATAAACTACATGTTACTTCCTGCTTAGCTCCTAGGACTCATTAGCATTAGGTACAGTGCTGTTGCTCACGGTAGATAAACTAAGCAGCCAAACTTGAAAATGGAAAATTTCATTCCTATTTTTTCTTATGACTAATTCCGTTGCTCTCTACTAGTTGAAACCTGAAATTCAATCTGAGAAGAGTAAGTTTTACAAGTGTTATATAAACATTGCTGATAAGGAACAGAACAGTTGCTTCAGTAAGAGAGGAAACCGTTCTCCCAAAACAAAAACTCACAGAAGTTTATTGTCAAAAGGTGAATATGAATAAAAAAAGTAGATAAAAATATCCCTATTACCATGGTAAGTTTTTCTTGGCTTACCTGGCAAAATGGACCATGCAGTGAAAAATATAAAAAGGCAGTTTAGTGCACAGTTCCGCCTTCATGTGCTCTAGCTCAACTGTGCTTGCCTCTAAAGAAAACTCTCTCTCAAAAAGTGAGATATCCCTTGACAGACCTTGCTAAATCTTTCAGAAATGTGATAAAATAGGAGAACTTGTGCAAAGGAAATAAAAGCTTCTCCTGAGAAACTTTGAACTATATCCTTAAGAGATGTAGGGGTACTGCAGCTCTGGCAAGTAGCTGCTAGACTGAAAAGTCAACCCTGGAGTGTCTCCACTTCAAGAACAGGAACATCACTTCCTGCTCTCTGCATATGACAGGATATTGGGATTAGAAGAACAACTTCACATAATAGATTAGGTTCTTAAAATCAAAACTAACATGCATCCCATTTGTTTGTGTAAGTTAAACAAAGCCAGTTCCAAGGATACCTTATGCTAGGGCACAAGGGTACTACAATATGGAACTCCTGTTTTTAATGTCCACATACATAAAAAACAGGATTGTATTCTACTGAAAAGAAGCTAGTGTGAAATTTTTTCCCAGAATTTTGAATATTTATATACAAGATGCATAAGACACAGTAATTTTATATTTAGAATTCTACTTTTAGCTTAACGGCCATTTTTGTAATATTTTGTTTTCTCAGGTGATTTATTCATCCATTTATTCCAAAACATCCTTTCTTAATAAATACATTTTAGCAGTAAACTGAAAAGGGAAATCTGTTAGCAGGGAGAAAAGAAACTGAAGTGTTGACAATATAGATTACTCACAGTACTTATTTCTCAGCACAGAGCTGCTGGAGAACAACTTGATTTCTGCATGTTTCAGTTTCTGAAAGTATTTTCTCTCTAATTCCCAGAGTAAAGAACTCTGAAGATGTGGTAAAGTTGTGCAAAAGGTCACAACATCCAAAGAACAGCTGTTTGCTTTCACTAGTAAAGAAAAAAAGACCCTGCACTGGGAAGTGACCATAAATAGGTACAGCATACTCCTTACAAAGGCAAAACTCAGAGATTTCAGTGGGAGTTGTGCCATGTTTAATGCAGGACGATACTGCTCTTTCACAGGCAGTATCAAAGAGGAAATAAGCAGAGCACAGGCAAATCCCACAGGATGTCCATGCAACTGTTTCATACCCAAAAGATGGGAAGGAGACTAATGTGAGGCAATTTTAGTGATACTGCTGCTGAGTGACTAATAGTTCAAAACATCCACTTTCCTACTGGATGGCTTTAGCTGGAAAAGCAGCCAAGAAAACATTCTTACACATCAAGATGAGCGTGAGAACTTTGTTTTGTGTATTTAGGAGAGGAAATATGAGAAAAAACTTCTCAGAAAACCAGTATATTTTAAATCTGTATTGCTTGGCAGGGCAAGGGGGTGGTAGTGCTCAACCTCTTCAGCAGACGTCACCAGCAGAAGCACCAAAAAAAAGAGCTGTGCAAGGCTCTGGGGGTTAACTGACCTCCACCCAATGTACCAACTACATGTTTAGTCTCAGGAACCCTCTCTAATCCCTCCACGGATCTGCAAGGCGGGATCCATAGGTGAACATCCTGCTGGTCCTACTTTTGAGCTTGGTTGTCTGCCGCCACTTGAAGTAAACAACATGATCTGGACTCTAATCCCAGCATGCTCAGTTCCTATTTGCCTGCTGTTTAATCCATATTCAATTACAGCTCTGCTACTGAGACAAGCCTCTGTACAGACACTTTCCACACCTCAGAGAGTATAAGTTCATTTGGAAACTGTTACTACAAATAATCCTAATGAAATAGTTTGGCATTAAATCTCAGCCTTATTAATAAAAAAAAGTTTCTGAAATTGGTCATTGAAGTAAATTTTAAAAAAGTTTTGTAGTTTGTTCATTATAATTACTTTATAATTAATCTTCTTGGCAGTGGTATTAGAGAGCAAGTAAATGTTTTTAATAAGTTAAGATGCTCATTTAAAGATCTAAGTTACAACTTGAACTCTGTCATGTATTAATTGTCTCATTTATTTTGTCAATATGTGCAGAGTGACATTAAAAGCTCCATAAATTAGCTTTTAGGCTTTTAGAGACACTTTATAAAAATCATGCAATGGCTCCCAAATCACTTTCAAAATCTAATATTCAAAACTTATTGATCAAGAAGTGAAAAAGCAAAATAGAGAAAAACTATCACAGGAAATCACAATTGATCTAAATCTACTGAGGAAAAAAATCTGAATCCAGTGGCCATTTATGATACTACTGATTTAAAAAGTAGTTATCATGTTGGACTTTGTATGTATATAATCCAGTTTTAAAACCTAAAATCCTTCTGAGATTTTAGAGGAGCAGCCGTCACTCACAGAAGTTTTATAAGGCATGAAAGCAGCAAAACAGTAGTTTCTTTTTCCAATACCACATTATCTTTTCTTTTTTAATCCAAAAAGTACACAAATGGACAGAAAGAAAAGTTTTTAAAATTATCTCAGAATGCAATAATCTGATCAATAGCAACTCTGGAACACTACATACTGCTCATAAAGTTTCTTTCATTAAAAGAGAAGGAAGAGCAGGAGTGAGAATTTCATTACAGTGCTGTGATTGTAGCGAAACTGACCTGTTTTTAGATAAAACTCTAATATAATTTTATTCTTCATTAGGAATGAAGAATTTGGCCTCACTAGATCTGGAGTCTAAGAAACTTTATATTCTGCCATTAGAAAGTGCCTACACCATATGCTTTAAAGACTAATGAAGGAAAATTTTGACAGTTTGATACATATAAAAAGGAATACAGACAACACTTTCCAAACCTTGAGCCTGCACCCTTCAGCATAGGATGCTCTCTATTTGTATTTAACATGTCAGGCTGGAATGATGAACCTTATTGATGATTAGATATGAAATTATTTGGCCCTAAATATACCATAGTTCCACATTTTATTAAAATTTTAGGTTCATTACATCAAAGAACTCTTGATATCGATTTAAATTTACTATGGAGTTTAAAGCGCAGATTCAACAACAGGACGAATCTATGCAGTCGTATCAGATGACACTGCTAGGTATAATCTAAAATACAGTTGAATCCAAATTTTCAACAATTCAGATGGCAGAGCTTTTGTTGCCTCATTCAGAGAGGCAATGTAGGTACTAGCAATTTTTTTAAGATGGAGCCACCTGAAGGACCTTCAAGTTAGCCAGCTTAAAGACTGCACATTCTGAATTACCATTCACATTTGATAATTTTGCCCAGATTTAGCAGTTGGAAATTAAAACTGTTGTTTGTAAACTGGAAGCAATCTCAGACAGATTTATATACACATATAAACCACCATACCTATGTATTACAGACATTTTGAATATTTGAAAATTCAACACAATCATGGCCCATAAATATCTAAAGTCTAAACGTGTAACAAAACGGACTGAGTAAAAAAGTAAAGGTTTTCTGAAGGATTTCCTAATTTCAAAGGCAACAGATTATTTTTTTTCCAGTGCCAGGAGTGCACCAGAAAGGGAATGCAGCAGGTAATCTATGAGACATGTCAAAATATCCTGAAGAACAACTGCTTTCTAAGCTTTATTTTCATACTACATTGGGATAACAGTTCAAACATGCTTTCTAAACTTATCTCTGCTGCTGTAACAGTAAGAACAGGTACATAATCAGTAACTGGTGTACAAGTTAATAGCAGTACTTTAAGGCACCTTCCTAAACCCCACAAACAGACAGCAAATTTCAAGAAACTGAAGCTGAATACTACCATTCTGTCATGATTTGATGTACAAACACATTTCATTACCATCATCTTTTGAATGATTTTCAGGCATAGCTCTATATACTTGTAGTATATAGTAGTGACAAAGGCATTGGAGCCTTCATCTGAAAGTTTTGTTTAATTATGGGGTTAAAAAGAAAAATATCTGCTCACAGCACAGATATTTTTTCTAATAAGTGGTTTTGTTAACATTTTCAGTAATTCTGATCAATGTTTTTTAATTGACCAAGCATCTGGCCAAATTCAAAAGGAGAAAGGTTGCTCCAAATCCCAGATGTTTTATGAAGGGGCTCAGTATTTTCAGATCTGCCAGGCTTCATTATTTACAGGATTGCTATCTTACTCCTGATGCTATTAGATTGTATTTTTTATCTTCACAGTTGTTTCCGAAAGAAAACATGTAGCACTTTCATTGTACACTGAATTCAGAGTATTTTTAAGATTAGCTTATCATTAAATGATGATACATTTTCGCACATAAAAGTGCAATTGGAAAAGTTATTTTGCTAATGCATTTCAGCTCTTTGCAGCAGAGCTGGCTAAATGAGTGGCCAACATTTGTTACCAAACAAAATTATCAGAAATGAAATCCATGCTCCTTTTGACATTCATCTTTTTTTCTGGCTGCTAGGAATTCTAATTATGAGCGTCATTGTCCTAAGGACAGACCAGTCTTTTCCATACACTTACCCTCTGACAGCATGAATAAGTCTCAGTGATGGATAGGCGGTTCGCACTTTCAATTTATTCTTAAGGATTAATGCATTAACCCACTCCACATGCTTCTCTCCACCTTTGACCATGAAAGCTGGGATCCAAAGGACACTGTCATTCAGCATGGATAGTCTATGCACAAATTTTTCTCTGTCACTCTCATTCCGAAAGCCTCCAAATGCTCTTTGTACAACTGATGGGTTCATGGTAATAAAATCAGATTTCGTTCCCACATCGGCAGCAAACTCCACCACAGGAGCTAGATTGCACCTGAAGAGGAAGAAATTAATGGAAAAATGAAATAAATATGAAACATTAACTCAGAAAAATGTGTGCCGGAAGGGGAAGCTGAAAATGAACATGCAAGCCCAATTCAATTTAATGTGAGAAAAAAATACCAGTGATAATAGGTGTGATAACACATAGTATTTTACTCAAGTTCGATAAGGATCAGACAAATTTTGAAAAACATTAAGTGTACAGAATGCTGTGAGAAAAAAACCTCCTCTTTGTCCATTTGGAAACCATATCATCATGCTCTAGAATTCATCAACATCTAAAGCAGCACTTGTGAATAATATGCTTTCTTAAACCTGTTAAGTTTCATTATTTGTTTATCATGTCACCAACAGCTCTCACACAAAGAAAGCCATGCTAGCAAGATAAGGCATAATTTGTACAGTTTAGTCCATGCATTTTTATTTTAGTTTACTTACAACACAGTATGTAAATATAATTTGCAAACTAACTTTACCCCATATTTAAATGAGCTTTTGGTACTTTGGTTTTTGGTATTATCACTGTAGTTGATAAGACGTTCTGAAATTTGGTATTTTTATTTGACTTAGAACTGCAATTTTTGAAAAAAAAGTATTAAACTTGAAATGTCTCCTTCATATCTAATTTTCAAACCTTGTTTAATTTTGCAGTAGCTTTGTGCTTTTTTCTTAGGGTTGAGAAGTTCTCATTATGCCATTGTTCACCAGATTTTTACCCCAATTATATAAATACATACATAGGTAATCACACATATGCATTGAATGCAGGTGACAAAATGCGATTCAGAAATTAGTTGTGATTTCAGCAACCAGTATGACCTGACTGAAACAAATCATCTCCACAACATCCTCAATGAATTAGCCTATAGCTAGTATGCCCCAAAAATGTATCCTGACACAAAAATATTTTCATAACTTAACAGACTGCTCTGAGGTAAAGGATGTTGAGGTAAAGGATGGTAAGAAGCAATGTTGGAACGGGCTCCTCCAGAACATTTACATGTTATCACATTCCTAATATAAATAGTATTCCATTAATTCTGCAATTTTTTATCCACTAGTTTCTTCTAATGGCCAGGTGTCCAATGACATACAAAAATAAGTCACCACTACTTAACACCAATTGATGACCTAGTCCTGTCTGATAATACTAATTACCCAGAAAATAATTTTCACTGTGTAATTATCAGTTAAAGAAGTGGTCCTATCTTCTTCAGAAGGACATTTGTAAGACTATAAAGCATATATTCCTAGGAGATAAAGAAGTCCAAGTTTCTGAAAACACGTGGGGAGATGTAGGCTAAGGAAATAGATTTACATTCTTCCTTATCTTTATACTTCTATTCCACAAACCATCTGGATGCATTTCAGGCTGCTAAGAGTAGTATCTTCTAGAAAACGGTACTTAGGGCATGAGAACTCCAACTGAATTCAGTATTGGCTTTGTAAATTGTTTATGAAAACCTTAATGCACAAACTTATAACCTGCCATTATTAAAAGTTTGTTAAAATCTAAAAATAAACATGATAAAATAATCAAACCAAGTACTTAAAATCAACCAATCAAATGCACTGAATTACTGCTGCTTTTGAAAATACCTCTTTTAAGGGCAGACTGCATTAGGGATTTGCACAGTGGGTTTGTTTTAGTAGTCACATATACGGACATGATGAAATCTATTACTTAAATATGTAAGATAGGTCTTGACATTGCAAATCCTGCTCTGAGTCCAACTTTGAGAAACAAACCATGTATGTACCAGCACCACCATGTTTAAAAAGCTGTATGACATATGCAAAGTGTGCACATATAAGTCTTACAGTTCTAATATGATTCCGTACTTTTTGACAGCTCTTTTCTGATCTGCCAACAGCACCAGTGCCTAAACCTTTACACTTTAGTTTGAAAACAGCTTAAAAATGTAATTTCACCTAAACTCTGGGAAAAAAATCATCATAGGCACACTAAGTACAAGGTGTCCTACCTTGCATGTCATTACTGCTACATCAGTAACTCAAATCTGTATTTGGGAAAGTGTAAGCAGTATACATTTGTAACTTACTGCATATTCAGATTTTTCAAGTATATCTTCAGAAAATAATCAGCAATCCAAATACACTCAGTAACAATAGGACTGGAATGCTTTACCACCCTTATTGTAAAATTTCTTGCTTGTAACTAGTCAGAATCTACCCGCATTCAGTTTAACTTTATTGCACCTTGTCTTGGTGCGATAGGCTGGGCTAACAAGTTTATCCCTGTATTTCTTATATGTTTCAGGGCTAATAAAACTGGCTACTGTGTATTTGTATATAGGCCTGAGTATATGTATATAGCTTTTACCTGTTTTGGAGCTTTTATCTTAACCTCTAATACATCTTTATGCTATGCCACTGTTTCATACTGTTGTTGGAATTTTTAAGTTTATTTTGTTAGAAGATGTCAATGACCTCCCACCAATTCTCATGATTCTTTCAAGAAAACTTCACATTCAGAGGCAAACATACATATACTAATTTTCTTTTAAGTGAAATTAAGAAGCCTATTAATTGAACAACTTTTAAATAGTCAATTCAATACCCTTCCCTTGTATTTTTTAACTCTAGCTGATTTGCCATAAGGCACAGAATGCCAAATATAATCACAACAGTGAAGAGATGGTGAGGGGGTTTCTGCACCAAAAGCTTTACCATTACATGCCTAGGGATTTATTCACCGTAAATAAAACCATATTTTTATTGGGGCTTTTTTTTAGGAAGAATATATAGAAGATTGTAATTTACTGAATTTCCTCTTTCTCACATGCCACATTATTAGTACCTTGCAACATATGAATGCTTAAAAATAGACACCAAACCACAAGCTTCTTGCCATCACTTTCCATTCATTCTAAAAACAACTTCAGTGTTGTCTTCATGATAGCATGCAAGTAAGCAGGCTACAGGCGAAAGCTGAGCAAGACAAACTTGCTATGCTACTGTTACTGAGAATATGGAAATAGTAATTAAGAGTCATATTGAGCACTGAATATTGACTTAACTAAGTAAATAGCTGAAAATATGAGTATTGAGAATATATCACATTATAAAAAAGTTTGTAAATCTCCTAAATCTCCTTCTCCAGAGCAAACTATTCACTGTTTCCAGACAAAAAGATGAAATGAGTTTTCTTCCAGCAAAAATAATTTTATAAAATAATGGTTTTCATGATTCCTTTTTTATTTTTTTCCCATAAAAATTCAGTTTCAGTATTTTGTTTGAAACAAACAATCTTATGGCTATTTTTGTTCTACATAAAAGTGTTTCATCAGAGGCTCTAACTACTACTTCTTTTCCTTGCACAAAACTAGCAAATAATTAGTTACTATCTGCTCCCTTACTTTTTCTAAGCACTATCTGTGTCAGCAGTGTTTAGTAAATGGTCTAATGAGACAAAGATTGATACATTTTGGAAAGGGGGTTAGAAAAAAACCTAAGTGTATGGGAAACATTCATAATTCATGTGATTGGCAGTATCATAGGCAGTAATACCCATGGCACCTCAAATTAATACTGCAGTCCCTGTTCTTCCCATTACATCAGACCAGACCATAGACAAAACCTCTGCACAGCCATTTCAACAGGGTGGTTACTCTAAACTTAGTATTAGGCATCAATCATATTATTTAGGAAATCTGTAAGCTTACAGAGGCACCTAACGTACACAAATACTATGTACAACCATGATGCTAAAAGGAAAATATATCTATAAAATATTCCCAGTAAGAATACAGGGGTTCCCACACATGAGCTTTCAGTGTGATAAAAGATTTTCAACTGAAAAATGCACTGCAATGCTATCACTAAAAGGAGCACTGGGATAAAAGGGGAAAATTAGGTAATTTCTGAAATATCATGCAGTATTTGAGCATGCATAAAACAACTGAGATACTAAGACACACAGACCAAAAAGTCTCAGTGACTGAACACCTGCTTCTTCCACAACCACCTGTTGCATGTATTAGTTACAGTGGATATGTTTAGAAGAAGTGTGGGTAAAAAACTGGTAATGGCTCTTGTTGTATGCCATAAGAAAAAAAAGAAGAATGGAGTAGGTGCTCCTACACAACACTTTTACCAAACTGGGTGATCATCCCTGGGTTTGCTGTGCCATCTTTATGGCCCAAACATATCCATAACATACATGGTCTTTTAGAGAACAGAGCTTAACAAAGAAAATAATGCAATCAAAGTACAAAAATATGCTCAAATGAGAATCAGTTATTCCACAGAGATTCAGTTCAACTTGCTTTGTCACTTATAGCTCATGTATATGAATACAAATGTCCAGTACATAGTATTCATAGACCGTATTTCAACTTAATTTCAGATAAAAACCATTAAAATTTCCTCGAGTAAAATGCCTATCATTTCAATTTTATCTGACACTGAGAACCAAAAGAATATTCTACCTACAGTAGAATAATGCAAGAAATGGCCACGAATCTGTACATTTCTTAATCCTCTAACAATTGGTGGACTTGAGGTTTACAAGTTTAAATAAATACTTTAAAATACTATAAAGCCACTGGAAAGAAGTGTTTTATACCCATGCTTTGTTTTATTAGTATCTTCTCTTTGTAGAGCAAAGCCAAAAATATTACACAGTATTAACCACATACATTCTAAGAAGTCAAAAAATGAAAATCAGATCATTGCTGGCAGACATACTAAACCTTTCTGAAACAGAAGGCATTACACCTACATTAGTGTCAATAACATACACTCCTTCCTGAGTAGCCTGCAAGGTTTTATATCCAGATTAATATCCAAATTCCTGTAAGAATCAAAATAGTAATCTTGAATCCAGTAATTCACGCCATTTCTAAGAAATAATTGGACATGAAAGAAAAATTAAAGGCTCGAGCAAGTAGGAGAGGGAAAAAAGAGTTTAAGACTGAAGACAACCTCACAGCTGGACTATGTTCTACTCATATTACATGCAAGAAGCATATTGCCCTAAGACTTCTGTGTATGAAGCACATCTTCTCACCTGGTTCTCCAAATAAAGGTGTGCAGCAGTGCTGTGGTAACTTTCCCACACACCCAAAAAAAGGGAGATTTACAAAAAAAACCATGCACAAACTTCCAATTTCCCCCAACAAGTGTAACTATTAGTAAAGTGTATGGAGTCTCACATGTTTTGCATACTTCTTTGGCTACTGAAAAAACTAAAGTTGCTTCAAATTAACCATAGGAATCTGGAGTAACAGTGAATCCCCTAACATACCCACTTCATCTCAGTCCTTATCCATGGCACAATAGAGGATGTCTCATGAGAGTGGGAAGGTTAGAGGCTCAGGTACAGCATTGCAGATTCTATTCACATGCAACAATCACAAGGGGTTTTTAATACGTGCCGTGTAAAATATTGTCTTGATACACCCTTTCACAACACAAGTTCACAAAAATACTGAATATATGACTTCACTACGAAGATGGTTTTTGTAACATCATCTGCTAATAAACTTCATTAATTCCTGTTGCCCATATTAAAATTTATACTGGTAATCAATAAATTCTTTCTTCCCAGTGTCTCCCTTAACACCAGTGAACTGAAATGCAAGTTATCATCAATTGACATAGCATAGTGAAGTGTCAGAAAAAGTCTAAGTGGCATTTTAGAAACAGCTGCAAAACACATTATTTACATATTTATTGTAAGTCTTGCTGCAAAATTACACCTGAATTAGTTTTGCTGTTCTTCCCAGTACTATTCCTTTGACAACAATATAAAGCAATGAATTTCTTTCACTGCAAGTTTTTTGCATATATAAAAAAATTATTAAAAAAACCTCACAAAAATTACAGCAATGAAATATTGAAAATTATATTTTCATGCATGAAAAACTAAGAAATGGAACTTAGTAGTATCCTGAACACCTGTACCTTTGCCTTTTGATGTGAAAATACCATCACATATGACTATAAAGAGCATATTCTATAGGATAATTATGAAGATCCACAGAAATGTTGTAATTCTGATATAGAATTTTTTTTTTAAATCTGCAACATTATGAGGACAGAAAGGGTTAAAAAAATCATTATCCTTGCAATAAATTCAGAAAAAATTATGATTTTCATTGTTTTGGAGAAGCATTTTGGAGTTGTTAGAATGGAATGCTAACAGAAGTTTGAACCTTCCAAAATGGAGATCAGCTAAAAAGGCAGTTATTTAGATTAAGACTGTTCTGAACATTTTCACCTCTTAGAACAGTCAATGGAAAAAAAAGCATAGCATTCTCGAGTTTCCAACTGTTCAGAAAACACTAAATTAAAGGCTCTGTATTATCAACAATAGGAGTAAGTGATTTTAAAATAATGGTATCCTTTTTTTCTTAGGATAGTTATAAGAAGATTCAAGGAAGATTCATGCTAATCCTATCTGCTCTACATTTGGATGCTTATAGGACACGTATTTATTTAAGCAGCCTTTTTGGAACCCATGATCATTTGGGTAGGGGTGTAGAGAAGTGACTTCTTACTGATATTTCCTGAGCGTTCTGGATTTCTGTCCTTAAATATCCTCCTAAATCACCTACTTAAGGACTAACTTCTTTAAAATAAAAACAACAACCCTACAATGTGGCCACATGAGTCAAGCCCTCTCCAAGGCTCTCCTGAGGTGGAGACCACCTAGGCCTGGCTGACTGGAACAGCTCCACCAGCGCTCCCCTTCCTCAGACACTCAAATCCCTGAGCAAGAATACTGGAAGATGATGGCTTTTCTCTGCTTTCATTTAATGTTTCAGTGTAGTGTGACAAGTTTAAGGAAGAAACAGAAGGCAAAAATAGAGCTGCCACATTTTAGATCTGAAAAAGGTCTAATGAGCTAGTCATGGTGTATTCAGATGCTATTTTTAGAGGAAGGCTCATGCTTTTAAATATGTCTGTTAAATTGGTAACTTGGCTTTCAACAGATCTGCTGGCTCTAAGGATTTAGCCCTATTTGGCGTAACAGCCATGGTCCAAGCAAGGTATACTAAAAAATATTTGGACATAAAAGCTGATATGAATTACAAAAACAAGATCCAGAATATAGGTAAATTAATATTCCAAATATCTTTATTCTGAAAAATTTACAATGGTTTTTTTTTTTCCTTGCAGCTGAAGGAACAACACACATTAATGAAACTACTACTAATTTCTCATTATTAATTTAAATTGCTGTCCTGAAATAAGACACCACACCTAATCACGGAATGCTTAGGTCTGTCCTTTTCTTCTGCCTGACCATATCTGCTGTTTTCTGCTCATACCACATATGATGCTTGCTTCTGCATATCACAAGAATCAATACACTAGGGAGAGAATCAAAACAGAATTGTCCTCCCCTATGTACAAGACATACCAAGACATCTGTTAAAGGATATATTCTTTCCTCTCAAAAGGGAAAAAAAAAGGACTACAAGCTGTTTCATTTCCACTTCACTAACCACAGGCATGGTCAAGTTAAAAAATGGAAGTCAAACTATGCTGGAATATAGAGCTACATTTGCCCAGCAAAATTTTATCACCAGTGATGGCAAAAACATCCATTTGGTTCCTAAATGCTGACAGAGTTAGCAGGAAAAGGATTGAAGAAGAGCCTGAATGTATTTGGAAACCAGCTATCAAAGGAGCTGGAGGACTGGAGGAAACAAGAACCAGGAGGAGCGGTTCTCCAGTATGTTGATGACATCTTGAGAGCAGCCAAGACACAAGATGACTGCATCGAGATCACTGTAAGTCTGTTGAACTTTTTAGGCCAGAGAGGGTATCGGGTCTTGAACGAGAAGACACAGGTTGCCAGGGAAACGGTAGTATACCTGGGCCTGGAAATTTTCTGTGGACATCGACAACTCAGCAGAGAACGGAAGGAAGCCATCTGTCGACTTCCAGAGCCCCATACCATAAGGGAGATGCAGGCCTTCCTGGGAATGGTAGGTTGGTGTTGCCAATGGGTATCAAACTATGGGCTACTGGTAAGACCTTTATATGAGGTCCTTAAAGCAGCTGAAAAAGGGACAATCATGTGGACACAGAATGCCAGGGCTGCATTTAAACAGCTGAAACATTCCTTGATGTCAGCCCCGGCTCTGGGGCTGCCAGACTTGACTAAACCTTTTGAACTCTTTATACATGAGCAACTGAATGTTGCTCTGGGGGTACTGGCACAGCACCTTGGAGACCAGTGAAGAGCTGTGGCCTATTTTTCAAAACAACTAGACAAGGTAGCCCAGGGTTGGCCAGGATGCTTGAAAGCTGTGGCAGCAACAGTCCTTCTGATACAGGAGGCCCATAAATTCACCCTTGGGCAGCACATTGTTGTGTATGTACCCCGTGCAGTGATAAATGTGCTGGAGCAAAAGGGGGGACACTGCCTATCCCCTAGAATGCTCAAATACCAATCTGTATTGTTAGAACAGGATGATGTTACTCTAAAGACAACTTCTCTGGCAAACCCTGTGATGTTTTTATCATCCACATTACTTGACAGTGTGCCTGAGCATGATTGTTTGCAGAGGATAGAGGAAACTTATTCCAGCAGACCAGACCTGAAAGATGTTCCTTTGAAGGATCCAGACTGGGAATTGTACACTGATGGGAGCAGCTTCATGAGAAAAATATAAACTAGGCACTTCAAGCCAAAGAAAGAAGCAACTAATATCTTTTCATGGCTGTTCCTTGTCAGAGCAGCCCTAACCTATTAAAAAAGCTTCACTCAACAGGCCTGTTCTCCATACTGTCCAACTGAAATGAAAGGGACTTTTCCAGAAGTGGTGTCACCACAAGAAAAAACACAATATATTTACTAGGGTTTGTTTGACTGGTTGGTTTTTAACCAAATAACTCCAAAACTGAACTTGGCCTCTGCTTTTGAAGAGGTCTCATCATGAATGTAAAATTAAATCATTAAAAAAAAAAGAAAATACTTACTCTGATTTTTTATATTGTTCAGATTCTGAAACCAGAGTTGACCTGTTTGGTACATACTGGCTGCCAGAAGTAATTCCAAGTAATTACTTGGCAATGCTTAGTGTTGTTATTTTACACTTGCCCAAAATACAGCTGCATTTTTCAGAAACTCCTATGTAACCACTGCATTTCAAAATATACCACTTACTATAACAAGTTCATCTGCTCTGTAAGACGAAACGCTAACTCAGCCCTGGCTTGGTAATTTCAGCATGAGGAAGTGCAGACAATGTGGGAATAAGATGTACTTTTTCATCTAATCAGATATTTTGGAATGCTTCAGACTCTCTCTGGGTATAGCATCAATATGCAGCACACTTTAAGTCAGCACTAGAAGAGTAATAGGGGCACACAGATCAATAGTTCCTAATGGGGTATAAAAGCACGAGAAGTAAAAAGGAAAGGTAGATGGGAAACAGGAAACAGTTTCTAGTCATCACAGTTTGAGATTTTTTTTTAATAGCAAAGAGTCTCTATACTTCCCATTTTAATTAGATGGACCACATTTTCTATGGCCAAAATAAGCATGACTATACAATCTTGTGAAACTTCTGTGTGTTTATCCATTATTATTAACACCTTCACACCACCTTTATAGGATATTGAATTCATAATATTGCAAATACTGTTGGATGTCTGTTGTGTCCTCTTCACTTTCACAGACCTTCACAGTCAGTTTTACCATTTTACCATTAAATTAATGGTATTGTTGGTGTTAACTCTAGCATAAGAACTGTTCCTCTATGAAAAAAATCTCAGAGACACAATTTTCCTTCAGATCTCACACCCTGCCCCCCCCCCCGCCATAAAATACAATCAAAATCAACTGAATATATTTAACCAAAATAGTATGACATACATGTCACAGCACATAGCCATAATGCACTTGGCATCAGAAGATTCTACAAAACTGTCTTTCACCAGCCTATATACCTGGATACATTCAGTAACTCCTTTCCAGGATACCATCAGGTGGCACCTAAGTGAGGACATTTTACTTCTAGAGACATCACACAAAAGCAAAAAGATCAACAGAGTGTCATGGTACATTTTAATGCCAGAATCCTAACAGCAATATAGGTAAGTGCTTACAAAGCACTCCAGAACTTCCTAATTACACTATGTGATTACATATTAAGTGACGTACAACTGAAACATGTAGGAAACTAACTCTGACAAATGATTTACTTTTTTCTTTAACTTCAGTTACAAACAAATTCCTTGCTATTTACTTTAAACAGATGCTATGCAACTACACATGCACCGAGACTTAATTAAATAAATATCATATAGTTTAAATTATAATAGGTAAATTTCTAAAACATTTTAACTTTCATTTGTAAATAAATTTTTTTAAAAATTTAAAGATCACTGTATTGAAACACCCTATAGGCAGTAGGGCCAAGCATGTTATTCCCAGAACATTAGAGATTACTAATCACAATACTGTCAGACTCACTAGTTGTTACACAGATCACTTTAATTGTCATATACCATATGAGAGATGTTTCATGGAATCATAGAATGGTTTGGATTGAAAGGAGGCCTTAGAGATTATTTAGTTCTAAATCCCCCACCGTGGTCAGGGACACCTTTCACTAGACCAGGTTGCCTTCTCTAAGAAAATTTTAATCTAGAAAATCTAGTATCTAATTTTTTCTGTAGTCCTGTTAAATGAATCAAATTTAATCTCAGAGACAGTACAAAAGTGTATAATGTGCCATAGGCTAAATGCAGTTTAAAACTGTGGTAATTTTGGATTTCCTCTGCAATAAGTAAGGATGCTAATTTGAATAACTAGTGGTACAAGTAAGACAAATACAGAAAATGAAAGAGAAGTGTGTAATTGCTTCAGCTACAATTTGCTAAAATACCTTTCAAATGAAATACAAAACTCATGGATATTCTACTTTTATTTATGTACTGCAAGACTGTAATTTCTTTTCCATGTCCTTTTACTATTTATTGCCACCATCATTCTTTAACGTGAAAAATGAAAAAGCAAGTAACTCGCAATGACTACTATTTCTATATTGCTTTCTGTCACAACCCTCCTGTTTTCTCCCCTTTCACCCTTCTCAAACCAAATAAATTGAAACTTCCGCTTCAAAAGCAAAAGTACCCATCTCTTGCTCAGCATTTTCTACGTATCGCTAAGCTGTCAAATGAGGCCAGCTTTTACATGATACATGAAATCCAAAGGCACTCTATTGTCTCTGTTCTGAAGAATGAATAAAAAGTGAAACATATAAATTTTTTCCCCCAAACTGCAAGAATAGATTTTTAAACCAATGTGAAGGGATATATTTGGGTGACTTTCAACTACCCCAGTGGCAGCCTGATTCAACATCAATACACCACACTACATTTTACTACATGCTACACAAAAATAATGCAGTAATTTACAAAAGGCCACCTCTGTTGACCAAAAGCTAAGAATGAGTATTTTTAAAAGAGAAACCATTTTGCATTTATTCTACCAAGACCTCTGTAAGAACAATTTTGTCTGGACTAGAAACAGCAAAAAGCAAAAATAAGTAGTGCAAACCTCTCTCCCTTGTGCAGAGGCACATGGCAGCACAAAGGAGCACATGGTAGCACAGAGAGGTTTGTCTCCACTGGACCCTGGGGGGAGGAGGTGCCACACAGCAGAGCCCTACAGAGAGGAACCTGCCGGGAGCTGACGGATGAGTGAACAGCGAGTGATCACCCCATAGAAGGACATTTAGGAAGTGTGTTGCTGATGTGGCAACATGGGATAGGTCATGCCATATAAGAAAATACTGTGCCTTGGAAAAATGTATAAAACCAACTCACTCCTTTGAATAAACGATTCAGATTCCCTGCTGGTCTGGGTCTGTGATTCAACCGCCGGCAAATGGTGCCCTGTGTAATTTATTATACACCTATCTGTACGTCCATCAGTGAGCCCCGTGGGACCTGAAGTGCTGCTGAAAGAAGCAGGAAAGTTGGCCAGCGATGAATCCCTGCAAGTTGTAGGTGAGCCACAGGGGACGTAGGGGATGGAGTATCCCAGGAACAGAACATCACAGAGATGTTGGAACAGATTTTAAAGGAAAGTTGAGTCTACAGATTTGAACAGACTCTTGTTCTGGGCAACTTTAGATAGTACCAATATTTTTGATCCTTGGACATGGGAGGCTTTAGACACATTGTGGGACCGAGTTACACACAGTGACGTGGCGCTGACAGAGCCTTTGTGTCCACAGAGGGCAGCGTGTAAGGCACTCACAGCGCATGCAGCACCCAGAGACCAGACAAAGAAAGACACTTGTGCCACCGTGGCAGCTGTGCCGACACCTTCTGAGCCGCCAGCAAGCGACCGTAAGTCTGTCAGGGCTGTGAGAAGAGAACCAGAAGATGGCCCCTTGTCCCCCAACCCATTTGACCCTGGAGGGGAACTGGATGGTATCGTAGAAGAATTCACGCCGCCCCATGCCATGCACCATCAGCTAGAGCCATTTCGCAGCAAGTGGTGGGAGCCAGGGGGGAGCGTGTTCCCTCTTTGTTTGCCTTCTGTGAGAGTGCAGCGGCAGCAGCAGATGCAGTGAGGGGGAAGTGTGCGGGGCCACAGTGATGCGGCACTGGCGAGCACGCTGCGCTGGCAAGCACGTGGCAGAGCTGGAAACCGGCAGAAAGCACATGGCAAAGCCACGCGGTACCGACAAGCACGCAGCGGCAAACACATGGCAGTGAGCACATGGCAAAGCCACGCCGTGGCCACACCTGGCGGCTGCCCCCACACCACAGAGGGGCAGGATCTGCGGCCCTGGGAGCTGGCGGGGCCGCAGCTCCGCTCAGCGCATGGCGGGGGCCACGAGCAACTCTCTGCATGTGAGAAGGGAAGAGATGGGCTGGCAGGACCCACGTAGCCGGTGGGACCCGCGCAGCTACAGCCAGGGTTCCTGTTCCCTGCGGACTCTTGGGAGCTGATACTGTGCCGGAAAAAAGGACTGAGTGGACCAAGGGTCCCTTCCTTGGGGGTCGTGGGGGGGCTGCAGCATTTTGAACTGGCTTGTGTGAGAATGGCTGCAGGCCAGGCATGTCGTTCCTGCAGCTGGTCCATAGAACTCTTCTGTTTTTGTTATTTAAAATGTTGCCACAATCCTGGACCTTATCTCAAAGACTGCTTTATTTACCACACCACCTTGTGACCCCTGCATTGCTCTGATTGCTTTTTGTGATAGATAATAATTCTAATTTGTAAACTATCTTTTCAAGCAGAAATTAACTGGTATGTTTTTTCAGGGTACTCTTCTCTGTGAAATAGTGAAGTATTTAAGCAGTTGAAGATAACTACCTTGCTTATTTTTGCTCGGAGAGTGCTTGTTGTTCTGTTAGATGTATTATTTTACTGTTCATAGTAAGAAAACTGCATGTTATGTTACACATTTCCTTGAATTTACTAAGTTAAAAGATATTTTTGTTACATATTGTTAAAACAGAAAAGGGGGGGGGTGCAGGGATGGGGTGTGCTCCCCGCGAAAGACTGCAAAGAAGTTTATATGTTCTTAATTTTTCAATCACATTCAGAATGAACACAAGATATTAATAAATTTTTAGGCAATTTTGTAAGTCTTGTAGAGAAACCCTCTCAGTCACAGTCTGAAGCTCTGCCCAAGCCCTAGCCCTGGCTGACTGGTAATTATACCATCAGACCCAGGTGTTTCTGCCCTAAAAGTGTAATCAAGTCATTTTGACTTGCTAATTTGATCTTAAAAAAGCTGGACCCTCTTTCAAAGTAAACTTGAAAGTCTTGCCTAGGAAAGACTTTCTAAGTCCTCACTGTGAAACAGAACCTCCCAGCAGTTGCAGACTCTGAGTGATGGTAAAAGTTTTAGACAACTTTACATTGTTCCTCAAAGTTCTAGCTGTTTAATCACTGTCATAGTTCTTATTTGTATAGAACAAAAAAGGGGGAGTTGTGGGAAGAGATGGAATAAATTTGAGTTACAAGCTGTAAAACCTGCCTGCAGAGGCACATGGCAGCACAAAGGAGCACATGGTAGCACAGAGAGGCTTGTCTCCGCCGGACCCTGGGGGAGGAGGTGTCACACGGCAGAGCCCTACAGAGAGGAGCCTGCCTGGAGCTGACAGACGGGTGAATAGCAAGTGATCACCCCATAGAAGGACATTTAGGAAGTGTCACATTGCTGATGTGGCAACACAGGATAGGTCATGCCATAAGGAAATACTGTGCCTTGGAAAAATGTATAAAACCAGCTCATTCCTTTGAATAAACGGTTCATATTCCCTGTTGGTCTGGGTCCATGATTCAGTCAGCAACACCCTTGTTTTATTTTCACTATAAAAATAATCTTCTTGTCAATAATATAGGCATGATTTTAAATTTAGGGAATCACATGCTGATGGTTAGTGTTTCAGATTAATTTCAGATAAGGCCTGTAATATGTACATCAGATTAAAACATTTCTCCTAGCTTTTCTCCAAGAAACGTAGTAGCCTGCTGTGAGGGATTGGTTACGTGAAAAGGGACATATAGATTCGGGATATACAGATTCTTTGCAGCTTACTGATCTGAGAGGCTGGCTACGTGAGGACGGGCACATAGACCCTTGCAGTTAGCTGAGCAAGGTCTCATAAGACAATGCACCACACATCCTGTGTAACAACTGAAGTTACAGAATATTACATGTATCTTGCTCAGTAACTGAACCACCATTGAGTCTTACTGCTGAACTATGGGTTTATTTGCAGAGCCAGCAAGGTTAGGTTTTGGCAGCAAAACAATGGACATCTGTGGTTAGAAGGCCAGGGAAAAAGGCAGAACTGCTGACCACAAAAGGGGGACTAAGGAGGGGTTTAGAATCAGCTTAATCGACGTGAACCACTTAGAATGTGCCTTTTACGAATATGCATGAGCCTATTATTGTTAATATATAAGGAGCTCTGGTACAATCAATAAATCGGATTCCTGCTGATCACTCATATTGAGCATCTGGGTTTCCCCTCTATCGCGACAGCCTGCATCTTCAACAGCAGATAAAAACTTACCTTATTACAAAGTCATGGCTATCAATCTCTTTACCACAACCGCTCTTCAGAAGGATGCCAGAATTCCCAACAACTGCACAGGTTTTAAATCGGCGATTTTTCATCGGGGAAACTTCAGGGAGAAGGCTGTGCAAATCCTGAGAAATGTTTAGAGTGCGACGTCTGTCCAGTACATAATGAATTACATCTCCTGGCTTGAAGCTGCTTTTGACCACTGAGACATCTCTTTCAGCATCCAAAAACTGAAGAATATTCTTCCTGTGTTGACAGAAAAATGCACAGATAAAACCCAACACTCCCTGCTTGAATGGAGTTTATCTAACAACAGTACAAACTGTTCAAGGCATTCAACCTAAAGCAGAGGGTAGACAGTGTCAGTCCTACTAGGGTCATTTCCCGTGCTCTAGGATGGAGTTAGAACAAAGCTGTTAGGATGGTTCACACTGTGGTTACAATGTAACACACAAATACTGCAGAATTAGAGCTTAATGACTTGTATACACAACGGCACCAAGAGACAAAGGGAAGATAACTGCAAATTTGAAGGCATACTGTGTTTGATTATCTTCACAAAATTCTGGAATTAAGACATTTTTAAAAAGGACTGTGGCAGTTCATTTTCATAAAAACACAGTTACATATATGATCAGGAAATGTCATCTTTTACAAATCAGCTTGGCCTAGGAAAGGCCATGTTTTCTTACAGATTCTCATTTCACCATAAGAGTAATATATTCAGTTTAGCATAAACTTCCTCCTCATTAACTGAAGTTTAGCTAAAGCTATCCTAATTAACTTGATATGAGAACACACTCAGTCTTTTCCACCAATTGGAACAAACAGCTTAAAACATATTGCAAATTAAACTACTGCAGCTCAGGATCCAGTCAAGTTGTTAGCTGAACTCAAAATCACTTACAAACTTATCAAGACTTGAAACATTTATCATCTTTTCTGCAATTAATTGTTTAAACTATTAGACAGGTTCAGACACTCATGACCAAAACATGAGGGTTTAAAAAACTACCATGGATCAAGTGAACTATGACAGTTAAACAGTTGCATACTCCCAGCCCCCAGCAAGTAACTGATGAAGAATGTTTGCTTTTATGTCAACTGAAAAGTGAAATCATGGTATCTGTTTATGGGGCTATCAGGATGCTCTGCCTAAGTGGTGGTAAAGCAGCTCAAACTTGCTTCTATTTGCAAAAGTTATCAGTGCCGATGGAAAAGAGGGTGTTGAAGAATGCTGAAACCAGCCTGACTCATCAATCCCAAAGTTAAACATTCTATTCTGAAGAACAGTCTTTCCTGACAGAAACTGGTGCTGCTGAGGATGCAGCAGACAGAGCTCCTGATAATGGAACCAGCAAGTGACAGTGCTGGTAACTTAAGTAAAGCTGCTGGGCTGATACACCTGACTGTCTATCACTTCATAGTACAAAAGCCAAGGCCCTCTTTTTAATGGCAGAGAATGCTTACATACCCCTTCTTGGATGGGGTGTGCGTGTAGCTTCCTCCCTTGAATGGGAATCCCCTTCCAGATTACTCCTTAAGGCTGAGTAAAAGAGACTTGCCCATGGTCACTGGTATGAGTAAGTACCATCAATTTCTACTCGATTATTTTGCTAGCTTTAATATTGTTGCTTCAATATGGCTTCAGTAAATAGTGAACGATACTAGAAGTTATAACTATACTATGCATTAAATAAAAATGATCTTTTAGTCTAATCATTATCATTATGATAATCAATAAATAATTTACTTTAATAACTTTAGTATATTTGGTTTGCCACCCTTGAGTCTGTGGGACAAAGTTGTATAAAGGTTCAATTACACTTGCACAATCCTTTAAACATAAACTGTTGACCAAGTCTGGGGCTAAGATTGGATCCAACCATACCTTGATTCCTCTCTGAGAAGGAGGTTAGCATGCAAGGGGTTTAGAAAACAAGTTCTATACCTCATAACTCAGTGAGAGAGATTCTCTAAAACTCTGTTTAAAGCTTCCATTCTGCCTGTGACAAGTGGGGTCTGGGGTCCAAAAACCGGCACATATTCAATACATAGGTTCAAAAGAGATACTTAATGACTGCAATGCAATGACTAACATATGCAATGACTAATACCTGCACTGGCAGTGTAGAGCAGTTTCAGTACACCCTTGACATAAAAAGCTGAAAAACTCCCCAGGAAGAGCTGCAGGAGCCACTGATAGTTCAGGATTGCAAGCAAGCAAAGCTTTTACAAGCTTGTGTCCATCTCTGAAGCAGGTATATTTGTGAAGAAAGATCACATCTGAGCCAAGTACAACACTCTTATAGAACAGACAGGAAGTGTGCTGAGTTGGGCAGGGTATTTAGTACATAATAAATCTACTCGAAACTTTTGCCTCTGCAAGTCTAACAAGAAAAGAAGAAATTCACTGTTGTCAGTAGGTGAAGTGGAATTTAAAACAAAACAGATATTTTGTTGATGAAGAGAATGTTATTTCTGCATATTAAGCTTCGAGTGGGACTTCCTTAGAGCATATCAAAACAGGAAAAGACAACTAGAAATGTTATTCTAGCAGTTGCAACACTCAGTCACAGCCATAAAGGGGAAATAATCCCCCACAAGTTAAAAGGGATGAACTACAGAAACACCCATACTCACTAGCCAGCTCGTGTTGCTGCCTCAAGAAAGAAGAGTGTGTCTGAATCTTGCAACCAACAACACCATGGAACTGATCTTAAAGGCCACAGAAGAAGAGAAACATAAAAAAAGGTTTTTTTAAGTAATTCCTCTCATTTCCTAAACTTGCCAAAAAAAAAAAAAAAAAAATGGAAAGAATATCTGGACTGGGTAGGACTATCTGTTACAGCGGTCACATATGAAGGAAGCAGCATCAGAGCAAAGGCACCTTTTGCTGAGGCACACGAGGGACTCAGAATAACAAGGCAGGATAGACAATGTTAAAATCCTGAGTGTAGCTTTTGGTAAGGCCAGGCAAGATATTGCTGTAAAAGGAAGACTCAAATTTGGCCTTTAAATTGAATGGACTTTAAATCTCATTTGGTTTGATAGCTTAACTTCATGGGCACTCTGCAACAGATACATCAACTACTATAAAACAAAACAGAGCAAGAAAGAA
Organism: Corvus hawaiiensis; assembly: GCF_020740725.1. NCBI lineage: Eukaryota > Metazoa > Chordata > Aves > Passeriformes > Corvidae > Corvus > Corvus hawaiiensis. Next base: position 74,282,371 of record NC_063255.1, on the reverse strand, counting down.
AGAATTGCCCAATCTAGAAGTATTAAAAATTACTTCAATTATTCATTACATAGGAAGAGAGCTACTACAGCTGGGGCTGTAAAGGATAACATGAATGCATCAAAAGCTATTAACATCATCAGCCAAGCTATCAAGAGACTCATTTCACGTGAACTCTGACTTGAGAAGAGTCTCAAAACCTCAAAAAATTATGTGAAACATACAGAAACTAGATTTCCAGCTACAAGAAGTCACATGATCACCAGAAGACTTGCTTTAGTTCCTGACGCCTAGAAAAAATTGGCCTGAAACTGTCCATGTAAGCAAAAAAGTAGCAACATTTGTGCATGAACACAGTCTCTTCTGTATTATTTTAAAAAATAAGAGGAAGACAGTGAAGTTATGCAAACAGTACCAAAAAAAGTAAAAGCACCTTGGCTTCCATTATTAATTTGGTTACTTACATTCAAAATTCATTTATCTATATGCTGATAAAAGTCCTCCAAAGAATTTCATGTGGACCTGAATTAGAATCAGATAATGAACCACCCAACACAGCTGAAATTTCTAAAATGTCTAAGGAATTTATTTTTCAATAAATATTGAGATGGGCAGAAGTTACTAATCTTAGTATCTTTTCACTTACTTAAAAATGTTTTCTTGTCTGAAGCTGTCATTAGCATACTCAAATGTGCACACAGATATTGCAGTACACAATAGAGTCCTTGTATAAGAGACATGCAATAATGCTAATATTAAGATATTTTTTATGGATTCATCTGGTGGCATCCAGGTATCTTCTAATACTGAAAGTAATATGATAAATAATTCAGAGTCCATGCTACTGTTTTAAGTTCCTCTGTGCTACTGACTCAGCCATACCATGGGGATAACAGTACTTCTGATTTTCACATAAGCATTGAGAAAAAAAAAATACAAAAAATAACAAATACTGAGCATACATACATGAGTGTCCCAGTCAGTCCTGATGCTGATTAATAACAATAACTTGTTTAAACCTCTGTTCTATCCCACAAAGAGCACTAAAAATAGCACAACAAGGTTATTCTGATTAAACAGACATGACAAAATAATGACAAGTAAGTGCTAATCCACTTCAAGCTGCATATTAAATTCAAAAGTAAGCTCGATTCCACCGAGGGAAAAGAAGAGCACGGTTTTTAGTAAACCTTGAAGAAAAGGTGTTCTGCAACCATAAGCTAAAATGTATAAACAAACAGTTTCATTTGAGGTGGTCTTCAAGTTTTTTATGACAAATGAAACTGCATCGGGGTGTGCCCTGAGCCGTTTTGTGGGCAGGTGAGACTGATGTGACTCACCCTTAATTGTAGCCAAGCAGCTGCTTGTAACATGTTTACGTGACTCAAAAAACCCCACAGTGTCATAATATGTGGCTGACCTAGGGTTTTTCTTTGATAAGCAGAAACAGATCTCCATAACATTTAAGTACCAACTGAAACTCCCGGTTATCTGATAAGAGTTCATGCAACAGATAGTTAACGTCTCTGAACAGCTTTCCAATTGTTAAAACTATGTACTGCTCTGGGGCAACATGGTGAGATTTTTCTCATGATTTGCATTTTTCTAGTTTTATTTTGTACTGTGGTCTTTGAACTACAAAACTTATATAACCTCAAACTATTCTTCATCTGCCTCAGAACTGTGTGAATGAAGGTAAGAAAACAGACCACTTGAAGATTTGTAAGATTACAAAAACATGTATATTTTTAGACATTCTCAAGAAAGACCTCCAATGCTTTTTCTGGGAAAAATCATTTATTTAGAGGCTGGCACTGCCATAAATCCTTGCTGCTGGACTTCAGTAGACCCCACGTGTGAGGGAAAGCCTCTGGAGCACATCCTCAGTGCCCAGGAGGGCTCACCAGCAAACACATCATGGAACAGAGATGGACTAAGTGTTTACTTAATCCTCTCTGTGCCCACTGAAGATGTGCCTTTATCTACATGTCCCCCAGCCCATGTTTATCTAATATGTTCCTAATAATCCCTTGTGGTGGGGACTAGACAACCTCCCCATGCACCTGTCAGTGTTTCCCTAGCCTTACTGGAAGGACAGTATTCCTCAGACGTTTTCCACAGCAGCTGAGGCTGCTCTTGGTCCTCATGCCTTGCTTGTGAAGGACAGACTACATCTAATTCTTAGCAATAGCCTTCATTTACCTGAGGATAAGAAACTACTCAACTATTTTTTTAAACTTTTATGTTGTAGATTTCTAATCCCTCCTCTTGATCTCCTGCAGACTCTCTCTGACAGGCCTTCATAGACAACTTGATTTTCTAACCCTAGCAAGTCCTGACTCTGATTTGCACTCCACAGCTGGAAGGTAGAAAGTGGCTCGCAGCCTTTGGAACCACCATGGAGTACAGCCTAGATAAAACATGATTTTTGCCGGCTAGATTAGTTTAATTAAAAAACAACACGTAGGAACAAACTCTGTGGTAACAAAAGGCCACAGCTTGCTCTTGTACATGAATAGGGTTCTAGCTCCTGTTGGTTTCTTGAGGAGGCAGTGAGGACCACAGGTATTTGCACCTGTGCTGGGTTTTACTTTAGTCTGAAAGGAAGTTTTAAGACACACTCTTTCAGGAAAGCAGCATTTAGAATATAGGATAGTTTGGGTTGGAAGGGTACATGAAAGATCATCTAGTTCAACCACTAAATCGGATTTGTTAAAAACATGCCTAACTACAAATAACCCTGGAGTTCCCAGCTGATGGAGGCCACACAAACAGAAGTGCTATAATAGAAGAGAGTGGGCATGCAAAAGGAAAAGTGGGCTTTTAAATAGACCGTGACTCAACTACTGCTTATCACAGGAAGGTTGTTCATATACCAGCTTTTCATGAAGATAAGCAAGGTAGAGTAAGATATATTGGCAAGCAAAAATCACCTGAGGTTTATCATGACTAAACCAGACCAGAGAACCTCAGATTCCACGTCTTTGGCACAAAAATGATCAGAAGCAAACAGTGCAAATGGCTTCAGAACATTGTTCCAAAAGCTTCAGAGCAATTGTAGTGCTCCATTGCTCGTTCCGTATTTACTGCTTGTACTTTAGGGACTTATCACAGCTGTTTCAGAATAACTTGTAAGACAAAAAATTATAATAATCGGAACCTTTTGAAGGAGGAAGATGCTTTTTTTTTTTCTTTAAATGCTGCTAACATCTTACAAGTTCTCACACTTTCTGACAGGAAATATCCTCTGTTAAAATGCAGAGATAAATACATTCCCAATGTACTTTTAAAACATTTTGCCTTCCTGCAATTCATAACCCTCTTCTGCTCCTTTCAACATAAATTCCCATATCTAATCAGAAGTAAATACAAGAAAGTCACAGATATTGACCTGTGTCACAGATGTGTTGTCATCAGCCCTGTGTGGAAGGCTTCCCCAGATAGGTTTGTACCATCTCAGCCACATCCCTACTTTCTGAAACTATAGCCTTCAGTACAAATGAAGTCTCTTTATTTCCATAACCATAAGGAAAACCTTCACAGTGCCACAGAGAGTCAAAAGGACTTAAAACATAAAACCTTAGCAGATGGTGGACTCTTCTTCATGGCTAAAATAATTCAGATAGAAAGGGGAGCCAAGAGAGCAGTCTTCCTCCCTTTCTTCCCTTTGTCACAGGAATTATCAATTCTTCTTCAAAGAAGTCGCCAGCAATGAGAAGGTAACATCAGTTGCAAAAATCACTCTCCCACTAAAACAGTCATTGTCAAGGCAGCACATTTCACACAGTCTCAAGTAACTAGTAATATCCATAATTTCCATCTCAATCACAGAAAGTCTGTCTCCTTCTTAAGCCTGCTTAGCATCTCCAAAGGGCTGCTGCCCTCCCAAGAGGGCTGCTGCACTCCACACACTGCCTTCTCTGGCTGCAAAATCCTAGAGCACCAGAAACCCAGTGGAAGCTTTCCAGCCTTCCATGGGGTCCTGATAAAGGAGCTTTACCACTCATTGACTCCTATCTGAGCCTGGCCTTTCCAAGAGTTCCTAAGGCCTTTGAGGCTGATAGACACATCACTAACCTGAGCAAAAATGAAATGGCCAGAGATGATGCCCACAAAATCAACAAAGCAATAGCAAAGTATAATAGTCTAGATGCCAGTCAACAAGGTTTGACACATCACTGACCAACAGTCCTTGCACAAAGCAAAACTCACTATAAAATACTTTTTACATTTGAAAATTGCTAATGTGGGTGGCAAGCTAATGTAAGACACAAAAACATCTGTCATTTATGTTTTGACTGTATATATGACTGTAAGTTTAATGAAATATCTTTATGCTGTATACTAATGGCTTCACAAATTGTTTCTCCACTGCTTAGAACTGATGACATTTTATATATTATTCAACAGGCACTAGCTTGTTTTTTGTTTCTCTCTTACTTCCTATGGTCAACCTCACACCACAAGACCACCAACCACTGTTGACGTTAACAGCTGCAATTATAGACTATGCATCATCTTCATGGTCTATACAGTGCATGTAACATTCTGGAGGGCTGAGCAGTTAGTTAAACCACAAGAACACCGCAGGACTTTGCTAGACACTTTTAAAGTTACTCCTGATAGGTGCATAAGTGTAAAACTACAGCTAAAATGCTTCTTACTGCTGTAACATGGAAGAAACATGTATAGCAAACCACCTGTAAAAGTGAGAGAATGTGCACAACTTAGTCAGCATCAGATTGAAAGACATCATAAGGGGTTGCATGTGGCTTCCTCAGTGAAAAGCATGCCTGACATCCCTCCCTCACCACTGAGAACCATAAGTGAATGTGCTGTGCATGTCAGCAAAGAAGATTTCTGGAAAGACTATGCCTAGCTGGTAGCACTGACTCCTTTCATACAGTTCATGTCAACTTTTGGCCTTAAGTCACATTAATCTAAAATAATTTACTGGTTCACACCTACTCTCTGCCCCAGTGTTCATAAAGGTAGCCATTTCCTCTGAAACAAGACTGGCAATGTGGACTTCTAAATAACCTCAGCTTTATGCTCTCTATGGTACAGAAAATCTTACATTACAGTAGAATCTCTACCGCCTGTGCTTAAGCTGGTGTACAAGATGCACTGTTTTCTTCACTCTGCTAATGAGACAAAAAAATCCTTCCCTGCACAATATTTTAAAAAATCCCACATATCACAGTGCTTCTTAAGTACACAATAGTAATTTATTAAATAAGAGAAACTTCCCCCTCTGGAAAACAACAAAGAAAAAAGTTATTTTGTAACTCACAAATTTAGTAGGTTGAGATGACACACATGTATTAACAGGATGAAAAAAACTAAAGCATTCTCTCTTTGTCTGAATGATAAAGTTTGCATTTGAACAGGTGGAAAATTAGCATAACCCAAGCTCAATTTTCTCTCTTAATTTTAACCAAAAGGTTATTGTAATATTTTTTCTTGTGTGTTGTTTGGCTTGAGCAGCAAAGTGTATTGGTTTTAAATGGTTCTCAAATATGATACTCAATTTTTCAGTAAATTGACTGGGAATAATTCTTGTCTCTACTTATAGTCACTCACTCATTTCCAAATCAGTTTACTTCACAAGTAGAAAAAGCTATTTTCTCCCAACTGCCAGACACATAACTTATGATACAGAAATTTCTAAGCTACCTTTATCTTCTGCATGCTTTAGAATTAGGGACATGAAATAGCAGTCATTAAAAAAATCTCTAAATTCCTCCTTCAGAGAAGTCATGCTTTTATACATGGAAACAATGCCTGTTTAAGGGGTTTGTAAACTGCCCTTTAATTAAAAAAAAAATTCAAAATGTAAAATTTCAGAAGTAGAAACCATATTTTAATTAGATCAAATTTCTATTCAACATCTTAATACTCAGAAAAGCAAGTCTAATCTTCTATGTGATTATTGTTAAAAATAGTTAATTTCCCTCATTTTTCATAGAACGTGACACTCTTAGTTATCCACACTGCCAATCCATGGTCCACATGCTTCTTTCATGGGCCACCTTCCTGATGAAAATGAGGAAGATCTGACATGACACACTCAGAGACATCTGCTTGCTACTCTCTGTGGTTCCAAGGTGCAGAGATCCACTGTAAATATTAAGCCACATCAGAACTATCATCACTTTAACTCTGCTACTGGGTTGCTCCCTCAGCATGAACCTAAGGCTCTTTTTGGCCTTTCTGATCTCAAGAAAGGAAACTGCATAAAACACAGATATTGTCAGTGTCTCTGACCCTGTGACCTGGACCAGGCACAGTCACAACTGGATTCACAGCACTTGATGGCCCAGCTATTGACTCCTGGATCTGAGCTGTCTGCCTAAGCTCTCTCTGTAGTCAAGGGCGGAAAATTGGTATGCCCAGGGTACTTACACCTGTTCTGTTTCAAACTTTTAGGATGAGAGAAAATCATGTCCTAAAAACACCAGTTTCTCTCCACTGACTGTGGAAGAGTTCTAGACAACCAGCTTAAATATGGACATGCATAATGTGGACACTGATTGCATAGGTTTGACAGTCACAGCCAGATGAAAACATTTTATTAAATCTTATGAAGGATGACTTGACTTTGAGGCCTAATGTAATGCAGTTGCATTTTACACTGAAATCTAAATAGATACAGTTAAAAAACATCCACCTGCAAATGTAAACCAAATTACTGGTTTATAGACCAAAGGCATTATAAAGCAACATGAATGAAAAGCATTATAGGCAGGGTGAAATGAACTGCTTTTAATTTAAGACACTCACCTTATTTCCATTACCAATGAAGAATTGATTTTCCAACCTTCTACAGCATGTTGGAAGATTGAGGAGCCACCCTTTCGAATTATCTTATCAGAACTATTGATCATTGATCTACTCAAACTCAGTTCACCATATCTGCAATGCAATATAGAAAAAACACAATTACGTCAAGGCTAACTCCAGTTTAAATAATTTACATCCTAAGCACCATCAATATATCCTTTTATTCACAACAAAAATAAGCAATTATCTCTCAGCTTTCTGAAGAAAATAAGCTGTAACTGAAAAAAAATCTGTGGGATAGCTATCTGTAATAGTTGAATATGCAAACTAAGAGCTTAAATATGTTTATATTTGTAATGGAATAGACATAACAAGAACTACAATAAAATCCAAATTGTGAATCTGGACAAAACTTCATTGTGTTTGTGAAGCAGATTCTGCACTTCTAGGTTCCAAATTTTTTGTACTAAACTATGAATTAAGTGTTAAATTTCAAGCCTTTGCCCAGCAATTGCTCATAATCTGCAGTACTGGCTTAATAGATATCTTTGGCCTCCTGCTGATGCTAAAGATTTTTAAGCATGGAATTCTGGAGATTAATGGTATACAAAATATAAAATTTCCCCAACACTTCACAAGACTTTTGCATACATCCAAACCACCCCAACTGTCTTATCCTGTCCATTAGCCTTAGGATTATAACTTTTTGGCCATGTAATCTTAAAAAATAAATACAGTAAGTTTTGGGTGATGACCATTGAACACTTGGTGAGCTAGCACAAGTTGCAGTGATATTAGCCAACAGGATCACATAAATGGGACAGAGAAACCCAAACGCTACAAGCACAACTTAAGTTGTTAGGACTAAAATTCTTTTTTATCTCCACATCTTTCCATTGTCACCCATACTGTTCCCTTTTAGATGCCAGAGCAATGTTCAGCTGAGTTCAAACACAGCTGTTAATCACAAACATATCGAAGTTGCTGGATATAAAAATCTACCACACAGAATGTCTTGTAACTCAGCAGTCTTGTCACTCAGATGTGCACAAGACAGTAATACAAAAAAAAAAAAGTTTATCTGTTAAATAAGCATGCTCTGAAATACTGCCAATAACAATAACTTAACTTGGAAACAGAATATGTGACCATAGCCCTTCAAAGAACAAAATGGAAAGGATGTGAGACTGTAAGCTTTCCAGGAATTGCTGAGTTGTGTTTTTCTGTGGCTATAAGTTCTGATAACAATTGGATCACTGCCGTTAGTAAGAAATACAGCAGCATTACTGCTGTATATATAAAGCAAAAATATTTGGTAAATTATACAACACGCTAAACACAAGCAAGCTAACCTGTAGTGGGACATAATTAAGCTAAATTAACAAAACTGGTAATATGTAGTAATTTCTAGAAAGTGCCGTCATTGCAAAAGCCTCTATGACTATCAAACCAGTATCATGCACTTCACCAAAACCACCCTGCATTACTCGCAGCTCCCCTTCTCCCTCACGCCCATGCCAACACCCTGCAGCCCTGGCATCACACCGATGCAGAGGTAAGGCTGCCACCTACCGAAAACCTACAACTTCAGATACAAGACCTGTATGCAAATTACCCAAATCCTGCTGACTTGAAAGCATGGGAGGATGCTGCAGAAGTCCCTAAATTCAATAGCCAGAATCCAACTGATACTTTTTGCTACATTGAATTTTTTTATTACCTAAAACTTTTCCAAAATGGTTGTAATAATATTGATTACACATATATTACTGCATGTATTTTCTAGATGAATTGAGTGCATGCATCTAAAGGAAAATTACCAAACTACGTCCAGGTAAAGTTCTCAGTTTAAAGATACTTCAAAGACGTCTCTAGTTTATTCTGGGTTAAATATTATTTAGTAAACACTTGACAGTGAAACAAGTGACAAAACTTAGCAACAAAATGCATTGCCAACACTTAAACCATAGCATTTGAAATGTGGTTGACTTCCATGTTCACAATTTACAACTGCAGTGAGTTACACAGATTGTACATTGAAACAATGTTAAATTACGTTTCTATGAAAGAAGGTCCTAGGCACTTTTTGTTAAAGTTACTACTATGAACACAGATGTGCTCACTTACATCCTCCTCTCCCTTTTACTGGATTGTTTTAATTTTCAGTTAAAGCAATATTAAATAAACTAATACATAAAAATCAAAAACTTTTTCCAGGTAATTCTTCATTGTGTAAATAACTGAAAGAAATTTGGATTACTTTGTATCTTCTAGAATCACTGCAAATCCTCTCTGATGTAAATGAAAGAGCTGCCATACTGTGACAGCAACTTACAGCTGACAATGTCAGCCTTCACTTTGGATTACCTTGCCTTGGTGACCAATCAGACCAACATATTAAGACTCTCTTCTGATGAAAATAGTTCATTAAATAAAGTAACTGCTTTCAGGCATATTCCACGTCAGTAGAAGATGACACTGCTTAAGAAATACTACGCTGCCCATAAAATGCATGTTTCATTACTTGTTTGACCTTTAAAGGGACATTACTGTCTATTTGAAGCAGGGCATGCTTCACAGTAATTGTCCTAGCACACTTTTCTATGAGAGCACACAGCTGGTTTAAAGTTTGTAATGTAATTTGGAATATAGTCAGTGCATTTTGTATTGTCTAGGATTTACCTCTAGTGCACTAATAACCATAAAATGGACCACCTTGCACATCCATAACTTCTGAAAGTAAATCATCCCATGGAAAACTAACTTTACTTGCCCACATGGCCAGTCAAAAATAACCCGTCTTGAACTCCTAATTCAAGAGAAAGGCATGTGTAACATCAACAGGGGCAGCAGTAGTGAGCAATACATTTTTAGGGTATTTTTTTCTGCTTCACACAGTAATAAATGGGATGACAGGCTGTGACAAGAAAAAATATTTCAACAGCGAAAGTAGTACCATACTGTACAAGAAGTCTCACTGATAAAGAAACAGATATCACAAAATGACTTGTGAGAAGTATATCACAGCTATATTTTAAAACATTTAAATATGTTTGTTAGGAACATACATATTTATAACTAAGTACACTTATTTTCTTTCATTGAATATTAAAATAACACTTCATTTTAGTAAGCGTTAACTTGTGTCAAAAAACGTGCAGTAAGTTGAAGGCAGTTTTTTCTTTGCAAACTTATATAAAGTAATCTCTGAATAATTTCATCAGTTCCCACTAGTCTGAGAGGAAGGAGCACATACTAAGAAACATGGGTATTAAAGGCAATTCTCCCTCACACATTCATTTGCACCTGTGTTTTCACACAGCTGTAACCCAAAAATTCTAAACTTCTGTACATCGCCTAAGAATACAGATAGCTTTGTGGTAGAAACTGGGTTACACCCAGGCTGAACAAGAGGAAGAGATACCAGCAAGTTGTGAAAATCTTGAATAACAAGGGAAGCAAACATCGCACACACAGAGGTGAGGCCAGCTCCTGCTTCGGCACGTGCCGGGGCCACAGCTGCCCAACCGTGCCCAGTTGCCTGCGTCCCCCTACCGCACCACGACTGGGAAAGAGGGATGCACTTTCTGTCTTTAACTCCGGGGCCAAGTAGGCTGTAATTGCCTCAGCTTCCTCTAGGCCTGTACGGATACTTACAACCCCCTTATGCCTCCTCCTTAAATTAAGGCAAGGGGACAAAAATCTCCCCACAGTCGATATGCACAAGCAAACAGAAAGTGTGAGCCCCTGCTTAGCTTTTGCTGATTTCATTAAACGACCAACAAATTGATGCATTGCTCCAGTGAAAACAAAATCTTATACACCTCCTTGGAAAAACCAGCTTGGCTGAAAACCCAGTATCTCCAGAGAATACCTGCAAGTTGGGAGAAAAATGAGGAATGCAGGAATTCTCGTACATAACGAGAAAGCTGAGGTGCAAACAGAAAAATGGCAAGGGACTCTTCGCCTCTCTTTTTGAGTTAATGACAAGCAGCAAAGAGAAAGTATGTAACAGACGGTCTCAGCGAGGGACCAGAGTTTCCAGTGGAGGAAGCTCGAAAGCTAAAGGGGATGACCACACTCTCTCAGAGCAAGAATCCTTGAGGAACAGCCAAGTTAAGCACAGCTCCCAGGCAAACTTCAAAGACGGAAGCAGGCGTTCACCTGCATCCCGGCACGCTTGCCTGAGAAAGGCACAACGCGCTCCCGTGGCTGCTGCCGCCGCCACCTCCGGCCGCCCCTGCCTTCGGGGCAGCCGCGGACAGGTGAAACTTCCCAGGAGCCCCCCGTTTCTGGGGGTGAGAGGCAACCTCAGCAGCTGCACAGCTCCCGCCCTTTCCCGTGCACTCGGCACCCTGCCTGCGGCTGCCGAGCCCGGACAGCGAGCCCCGACAGCAAGTCCCGCTTTCCACCCGTCCCGCAGCGGCATCCGCGCCCTCCGCAGCGCCCGCCAGCGAGAGCGCCGAGCTGCGCTGGCACCGCAGGCTGAGGGTCACAGCCCGAGCGGCACCGGGGCACCTGACGACGCAGGCGGGGACGCGGAGGTGGGCCTCGGGCAGGGACACGGCCCCGCTGCCCCCTCGGACCGCCCTCCCGGCGCGGCGCCCCGCAATTACCCGGTGAGAGGTGCCTCCTGGTGCTCCTCGTTCCGCGCTATTTCCTTCGTCTTATAGAAGATGAGGAGGAGACTTACGGTGCACACAGTCCACCTCTTCCTGACGGAACGCATGTCTTCTGCGAAACGCGGGCCCCCTCCCCCTTTCCCTTTGTTTGTCAGGGGTGTGCAGGAAGCAACTGCACACGCGGCACGAATTGCTAAAAACACGGCGATGTATTTTTTTGTTGTTGTTTTTTTTTTCCCGAAATAATTACAGAAGATAAAATAAAACGTAAAAAAACAACAACAAAAAAATAACAACAAAAAAAACACCGAAAAAAACCGGGCACGAGCAGAGGCTGGGGGTTCTTTGGCGGTTAGTTTCTCTCTTTTGCCCTGCCAGACAGCTGGGCTCGCAGGCAGTAACTCGCTCGCTTCGACCGGAGAGACGTGTCCGTGGCGCTGCTGCCCGTTAGCCGAGGAACGCTCCGTGGCCCCGCTCCACGTCCTGATCCGCTGCGGCGCCGCTCGGCCGGAGGCGCGGCCACTGCCGCCCTCGCCGGGGCGGGGCGGGGCGGGGACGGGCGGAGCGCGGCCAATGCGGGCGGATCGGGCGGGGCCTCGGCGTGGGGAGGGGGACGGCGGGCGCGGGCGGTGCCGGCGGGGCGAGAGGAGGTGGGGGAGGCTTGCTGGTAGCTCCGCTGTGTTTGGAGAAGGCGTGCCTTCCTCGCCTGGGTCACATTTTGCCCGTGTCGTCAGCTGGGCGTCTGAAAGTTAAAGGGAGGGATCGTCAACGCTGTGCCGCTGCAAAGAACACGCTTCCTTTTCAGAGAAGGGTGAGGGGTTTTGTTCATTGGAATTTTTTTTTTTTTCCCTCTCTCCCGCTATGGATGATTGTGGATTGAACAAGGCACTGCAGGTTTTTCCTGGTCTCCGTGCCCCAAAACGCGCAGGAGAGGGCGGAAATGCAGAAGGGAAGCGGCGTGGCCCCCGCACACACCCGCCGGGAGCCGCGGAGTCTGGCCAAATCCACCGCCCATGCCCTGCTCCCCAGGGTCTTGTTTCATCCACACGGTCTCAACACGGTCGTTATTTTCCTAACTTCTGCTGGGACGGTTTCTCTGACATGCGGGGGGAAAAAAAAAAAAAAAAAAAAAAAAAAAAAAAAAAAAAAGACAAACCACGAAACCCGAAACGAAACTAAACGAAACAAACCTTTTGACACTGATAATGCAACACGAAAAATAAATTATTAGCTATATCCGCATTTCTCAGTATTGTTTTGCCTTTTTCAAAGTGAGTGAGCTGCCCTGGAAATACACTTACTCTGTGTGACAGGGATCTGCCCACAGCCCTGAAGTTTGCTCTTATGGAACAGGCAAGACCAGTACCACTCTTCTCCCACGGGGACCCAGGAAGAGTTTGTGACAAATCTAGTGTGACTTTTCTTTCCTAGCTTAAGTTAAAAGCAAGAGCTCACATGATGACAGAACCTTCCCTGGGTCTGTTTGGTCTGGTATCTTGTGTACAGAACTGATCCATAACAGACAGGAGGATGCAAGGAAATTTGGAAGTAAGTACAGATTTTTCCTTCCCCGGAGAGTACTCCCTTGCAGGCATTAGGAGTGAAGAAAGGCTAGAAAAGTTGTTGAAAATCTTTGGGCTGCTAATAGGTGTTATGTTAGAAAAATCAGTTGTGTGTAGTAAGAAAGTTTTAATTCAGTCTCAGTGGAATGGAATGGAAACTGAAATTTCCTTCCACACAAGCCAGATCAAGCTGCATTTTCTGTACTCTTCTCTGCTGTGGCTCTGATAACTTAGTCTCAGAAAGTGATCTTTGAAAGGCATCAGCAGCAAAAGGAGAAAAACCCATTCTATTTGTGTGAGTGAAGTTCAAATTTCACGTTGTATAATTCCTGACATTCTTTTCTAGAAAAAAAAATTGATTCAATGCAAAACCTTACTTAATACTTTGTGAAAACTACATCACATGTTCAGACTAAGAGTCAGGATTCTGTCAGTGTTGTTAAGCCTGTTGAACATCTGCGATGATTTTTTTAAATATACTTATATAATTTTTGTATATTAGATTATTTCTGTAGTTAGATGAAATCACTGAAAATAGGTGTTGAAAATGTATATAGAGGATCCTGAATTCACCCATCTTCAGAGGTGGTATTACTTGGTTCCACACACAAATACCAAAGGCAGCTTACTATACAGTTAGCCACAGCAGCTCCTTGGTTTCATGCCGGGCCGCATGTATGTTCAGAAAACAGTGTGCCTCCACTTTCTTCTTCTCCTCCACCTTCTGCTGCACCCCTTCCTCCCTGAAGAAGGAACCCAGCTCCCCTGCTGCTTCATAAGAACCAATCCTCACCCCACAAAAGAAATCCCTGCCTGCATCTAAGACACTTGAGAACTGACAGTGATGTTTATGCTGTGCCTAGCAATGCACTTTTCTCTCCCTGCTCAGTCTGGTTGCAACCAGTCTGACTGAAACTGACCAAAAAAGTTGAAGCTCCTAACCATCAAGACTCTAAAGGTTTTTTCTCATTGCTAGAATGTAAAACTGTCAATTTATACTTGAGTAAAATATGGAGAAAACCACTTCTCAACAAAAGCACAATGTGCATAACAAGCTGTGGCATTTTCCTGACAATTTTGGCTGTTCCCATGCCTGTCATTCTACTACCGTGAAAACACACTTCTGGGTCAGAAAAAGACTGTGGCATCTTGAGATATGGACCAGCTCATCTCCTGCAGTGATTCACCGTCTTCACCTTCTGCTCATGCCATTCAAAGTTCTGATGTTATCTATATAACAGGGTCGGTCCCAGAGTCACAGAAGTTGCTGTAAAGTGGATTCAGAGCAAGTTCCATTCCTCTTCCAAATCACTCCTGAGCTGTCATTCAGAAATAGGCTTACAGCTCTGACTACAATGAGGAGGACCCCTCTCTTAGCTCCTCTGCTGTTCCTTGGGTTTCCTTCCTGGTATCGTTTTATTCTCTAGCTCTATACTTCTATAACAGGCAGACACAAATAGTATATAGATGTATAGCACATATATAATATAATTCAGCCAGGTGTTACATTTCATTTACAATGATATAATGTATTATTACAGAAAATGAGTTTACTGTATAGAGAGTTTAAATATTCATATCTAGTATTTCACTAATTCCTTTAATTATCTTTCTTTAATGTGTCATCAACAGCACTTCATAACTCGAACAAACTGTCTAAATTATGCCTTGAAATTATTTCCTCTTTCTCATACATCCTAATGATATTTAAATAATGAATTGCATTTATATCAAATAGTGTGGTTTATTTTACATGAATTAGAAGAATGGTTTATCTCTATGAACCCAGAAACATATTCAGTAAATCCTATTTCATGGCATCTGGTGATGACAGTAAAATTTCTTTTATGAAGACTACTAGAGGAGTGAAAATGTGAATAATACAAATAATCACGCATTTAAGCATTTCAGATTTCAGAGTGCTAATTAGTTTCTATGGCAAAGAGTTCTTGAAGGACTGCATTTCATGCTGAAGAAAGTGGCTAGAAACTTGAAACATTTATGTTTGTTAATGCATATTATCATATAAAGTCCTTTTTTCATTAAGAGTATTTCATGTTTTATGTAGGTGCCCAGAAATACCTTCTGAATTAATTCAGCCTGTTTTATCACTGAGGACAGAGAAACACTGGAAGAGATTTCCTGGGGAAGATGTAGCATTTCAATCGCTAGTTGTCTTTAGGACCACGTTACAGAAATCTCTGGATTTTTAACTCAAGGTGGAAGGATGAATGAGGTAAACTTGTCAGCTACCCTCTAAATATTTTTTTTAATGTATCATTTTAATGTCAATCTGATCAGGTTACAGTGACTATGGCTTTCTGATTTCTGTATAGTAACTTTTAACAAAAAATAGTCAACATTGTGGAAAGGTCATGTGTTTGTACATCCTTTTGTTTCAAGAGCAGGCAAGGCTGATGTGGCATTCTTGCATTTGCTTAACAACATTAACTGATTTAATCCTATGGAATGTGTTTAATAGTATTAACTGTTCAACTTTTTTGTAAAAAAACCCAACTAAAACAATGAATGATGCTTTGTGAAATTTTTAAGTACTACTGCTACTTCAATCTGTTATAATTTCAGACTTCAATATCCTTCAGTATTTTCATTGATGGTTCAAACAAAGACGCCAGATACCCCCATAATTTCTTAGGATTAATGTGCACAGAACACTAAAACTTTACAGAATTGCTCTTACAGACTAAATTTGACTATTATCTATGCTTCTTATTATCATGATCTATACATACTTTCATCAAAATGTGCACGTCTTGAAATACTATCTCTTCCTGTTGTAGTAGAAGTCCAGTATTACATTTTTAGCATTACTGGCATTGCAAATAGCAGCACTTCAAATACTTCAGATTTATAATGCAACAGCTTTTCCAAAGGCAGCAGAATAAAAGATAATGCACCAAGCTACATTTTTGCATAGTTATTCCATATAGGACTCAGGGTTAGGGTTGGTGGATATTAAATTTCTCTTGATGTTCAGAGGCACAAAAATCAGGTCAGAATCCATATTCCCATTCACCTCCCTTTTCACTTTTGTGACTAGAATACAGTGATGACTTAGTGTTTATAATCGCCTTGCAGAACAACCACAGGATCAATAGTGAGGAGACAGTTAAAATAAACTTAACCCAATTTCTCAGCCATTTCTTTTATGTGTGTTATAGGAAGAGCGTGTATTTTTCTCTGGAAGAAATTCTGCAGCAGTTCCTGTAGCGGGTTGAGTTTGAAACCGGGCGGAAACACCAATTAAATGTAGTGGTTTTGATTCAAAATATTCATTATTTACTTATTTTCCTTCTGTGAGATAAGAATTAGGAGAAAAGCAAAGCAGGCCACAAACCTTAAACAGTTGCAGTACAATGAAAGAGCTTTATTACTAACAGAATTAAAAGTAAAGAGAAAACAACAAAACAAAATTAAAGTAAATTCCCCCTCTCCCCCCCCCCTTTCCAGCACTTCTCTCCTTTTATCCACCTCACACAAGGGATAACAGAACATGGGATGTTAGTCAGTGTTGTAGTTCTTGAAAAGTCTCTCTCTTATGCTTAAGGAAAAAAGGGTTTTCCTCCAGTTGCACGTGGTTCCCAAACTGCCACCAATAGCAGACCCGCCCGGAAACAAACAGTCTGCTGTGTGTAGAACATCTCTCCCATGAAGAATTTCACAGTTCTTTCACACTACAGAACACGGGCCATCACATGGGGTTATTCATCTTTTTAAGGATAAGTTATTTTGGCCTGCACACAGAGGCTTTTCTTCGCCACAAGTCTCTAACAGCCTCTCACTGCTTCTATATAGCCTGGCATAGGCACTCTTCACAAACTTCATAGGCACACGTTGATTCTCCACCCCCCCCATGTTCTTCAAATGGATTAAAGAGACAAACAGTTTGTGGTATTACAGTTTCTTACCACGGCATGCAAGAAGGTTTCTTTTAAGCTGCGCGCCAGAATCGCGGCACCGCCCTCTTTTCTCCCGCCGCCATTTCCAGCTCCGTCCCACGTGACTCACTTCTCTTTCTCTCTGACTCTGAAGCCGCCATGTTGAAGAGTGTTCTTGTTCGGGCTTTACGGTGGGGAAAGCCTCGCTCCCTCTGTGCTGCTGGCTGCGTGGTGTCCTCTTCAGTTCAGCACGGAGTGTGCTGGCTGCAGACAGGAGGCTCTGCCGGCTCCCGCTGGCTCCGCCGGCTCCGCATGGAGAGGAGAAGGACCCGCCTGTCCCCAGAAGCCGCGCTGGATGGGTTTAGCTGTGAGCAGTCCATGGCTGGTTTTAGCTGCCTGCGGCTCTGGGACAGTCCCCCTCAGTGACCCAGGGTCCGTGCCGCAGCGTTGGGAAAGGGGGAAAGGGGCAGTGGCCCCGGCCCGGCCCAGCGGGGCCGGGAGGCTCGGAGCCCCCCCACCTTCCAGCAGGCGAGCTCCGACCAAAAGGGGAAGTCCCGCCTTTCCGTGCGGTTTAAATATGTAAATTGTGAGAAGCGTAATTGGTCTTAAAGACTGTCCATCAACTCAGGGTCAACCCAACACAGTTCCTTAGGAAGTATGAGAACTAAATCCCAATGAAGCCGTACTCTCTGTTTTACATTCTTTTGTGCAGTAGTGTATTTAGCCAGTGCAGAGGTCCCCAGATAAAGTTGCAGTGCAACAGCAAGAAAGGATTTTTAATTTAGGGGCATACACTGCTGTGTTTTTTTGCATTGCATACTTCCCTGATCAATGCACACTTTTATATTGTAGGAAAATATTAACCATGTTTATATTTCAAGCAGAGTGATCATGCAGATAGGGACCACTCTGAAAGAAGATATTGTCAGTTGTCATGATGTTCTCCAGACTTTTGTGACATAGATATTGCAAAAATTCCACAAACACTGGTTATAAAAATGCTAGTTCTATGCTAATTCAAGATGGCTCTTGGCTAGTATGCTTTTCAGGAAGGCTAAAACCTCACTACTTTTAATCAAAATGTCTATCACATGCATAGGGACTATACATGTGAAATTTGATAAGGATGAGCTACAGTACTTCCCATATTGTATTTGAGTGAGGCTTGAGACAAGCTGTATTTTTTGTAACTGGGATTAAGAGAAAAATTAGGGAGCAGAGATAAGGGTTGAAGAACACTGGGAAACTAACAGAAGAGAAGGATAGAAGAAGAAGTAGATATAGAAGAAGGGTGAGGATGAAAGGATTAAGGGGTTGGCAACCAGGAGAGAGAGCAACAGCTGTATCTGGTCCAATAAAAGAAATGAGAGGGAAAGTTCAGAGTCCAGAAAGGGTACAAGAACCTACTTAAAAGGTTCTTAAAACCTACTTACTTAGGTTACAATGTAAGATGTAACCAAAAGTATGTATTCTATTACCATCTTCATAAGCTTTTAAAACAAGTGGGGTAGTGTTCTTTATCATCTCCATGAGTCAGCCCTGGTAACTCCCTCCGGGAGCTATCTCTTCTAATGGGCCATCAAGTCTCACTGCATGACTCAGAGAATTACATCATCCAATTGTGAGATGCTCTGCTCAGGAGGAGGAACCAAACATTCCTACCTGTATATAATCTGAGGCTTGGAACACCACAGGCAGCACCTACCACTGGATTCCTAGAGGGCAAGAGCTCCATAACCACAACTGGACCTCCAGAGAAGGACCAGACTTTACTACATGATCACTGCTTCGACAGAACCACATCCGTCACTCCAACAGGACAGCAGCCACTATTTAACTGGACTGCTACCACCATCCTGACCAACGGGATATCAAGTTGTATTCTGACTGTCAGTTTAAGCCAGTGTTTCTGTACTATTGCCTTTATTTAAATTTTCCTATTAAATTGCAGTTCTGACTTGGAATATCCCACTGGTTTGCTTTCAAACTAGTACAAATGGAGAAGTATAACTAATTCATGCCTACTGATTAAACAAGGTAAGAAATGCTGTGTCTGCTTTTTGTTTTGATCTGTCCTTCCTGCAAGAACATGCCCCTTGTCTCCCTTACTTGAGCCTGTGTGTGTGCCTGAGCCTGCCTTCAAGCTTTAAATTCACTTCATTGATCAGATACAATTCTGTTTTGGAGTTTGAATGAAGAATTTCTCTTTCTAGAACATAAAACATGCCTTAGCCTGGAAACTGCTTTTTACTTAGATACTTCTTTTAGGTCAAATGAAGGAAAGTTAAGTAAATTTCTGGCCATATTTCCATGCTTGCAGTTTAACTTGTAAATTGCAAACACATCTAAAACCTAACTGGATAAACATTTACAACTCCAGAAAGCAATCGGCTTTCTGGTTACATCAAACCCCCAACTCCTCTCTTCATTAGGGCAACAGGGGAGCTTTTCCTTCAGACTGTGAAACTAGCAAAAATGGTTTAAAATATTTCCAGGTAAGACTTAGGGAATGAATCAAGAAAACCTGCACTACTGTCCAGCCCCACTGAGACATTCCTTATGAGTTATGGGGTATTTCTGAGACTTTCAACAGACTCTGTACACCTCCTTATGATATTAGTTGATCTGGACATATTGCTGAAGGAGAGGAGAAGAAAGATCATAGTTATATGTAATCGTTATGTTAATCCTAATTTGTCTGTGTTTGGTCATGCCTGCAGTGAAATTTTTCCAAAATGTTTCTTCTTAGGTGTTAAGGTTAGGGTTTAGGTTTGGGGTGAGAGATCAGGGTTGTGTTTGGAGTTAGAGTTAGGGTGCCTAGAGTTAGGGTTATGGTCATTGCAGTTTAGGGTTATGGTTAGGGTGGTAGGGTTAGGTGTTAGGGCCTAGGGGTTACAGGTTAGGGTTAGGGTTAAGGGTTGTGTTTTGGATTATGTTTAACTCAGCTGCACTGAGTCTGTTCTGGTTTTAGGTGGCCTCAGATCAGTGAATCCTGTAGAACTCCTCACTCTGTTCAACATCAGGAAGATCTGAAACTGTTTTTCCTGTGTGCTGGATTTGACTATTAGAATTTTCATCATGGTGTCTAATAAGCAGATAGGTTTTGCTTTTGTGCTGAATACAGGATTGATAATATAGACATGTTTTTGTTATTGCATAATAAAGGCCTTTTCTGTTTTTGATGCTGACAAGGAAGTTGTAGGTGTGCGGGAAGATGGGAGGAGACACAGGCAGGACAGGTGACCCCAACTGACCAAAGGGATATTCCATACTATGTGACTTCATGCTCAGTATAAAAAGTGGGATGAAGAAGGGGGAAAGGGGGATGTGAGGGGATATTTGTAGGGATGGTCTTTGATGTTTGTCTTCCCAAGTCACCTTTATGCATTATGGGGCCCTGTTCTCCTGGAGATGGCTGAACATCTACCTGTCCATGGGAAGCAGTGAATTAATTCTTTGTTTTGTTTGCTTGTGTGTGTGGTTTTCACTTTCCTTATTAAACTGTCTTCATCTCAACTGCTGAGTTCTCAGGGTTTTACCCTTCCAGTTCTCTCCCCAGTTCTACTGGTAGGATAGTGAGTGAGGGGCTGGGCTGCTGGCTGGAGTTTAACCACGACACCCTGTATTGGTTCTGTGGTATTCTCAATGGCCCTCCTGAGCTAAGAAGTGAGATCAGACTTAGGTAGGTCATCTCTGTTCTTGCAAACTCTTTTACCATGGCATAAAATGTCCGGATTGATTTTGTCGTTTTATGATTTAGGCAAGCTTCTGGGGCTGAAAGGCCTGGAATCACAGCGGGGTGAGCTTAGGTTTCCACGCAATCCCAAACCCCTGCATAACAGTGTGGTTAGTTGTAGTTAAGATATGTTTGTGACAGGGCATATCCCTCCTCTCCCCACCACAGGTGGCTGTTGCAGATAGGAGACATAACCCAGGTGGGCAAGGCCCAGTGGGTATCATCTCCTGGCACCAAAAGTCTGCCAGCTTAACAGACGTGGGAAGAGATTAAAAAAACCATAGGTGACCAAAAGGCCTGTTTTTACACTATAGAAGTACTACAGTTTATCACAGAGGCAGAAGTCTCTTACACACTCCTTGGGAACATGCGAGATGATTTCTCTCTGAAGCTTGGACACAACTTCATGGTTACTTTTCTGGAAATTGAAGGAAAGGATTTCGATGTGTGCCCCTTCAACAGTTTGGTGGTGAGAAACATTGGATCCTAAGTTATACTATTTCTTCGCTAGCAGTAAAATTAATAGGTACCTTTAACCCTGCATGTATAATACTAGTATTTCCTTTTGTCTTATTCCTGTGTAGTAATAGTCTGTTTTAAGTCTTACGTCTGTTAGTTTTGTGTCTATTAAATAAACAATTCATTATATAACAGATTGAATCAGCCATTTTTAAAGAACTTATGAATGAGAGTGGGTCTCAGGGTGCCGGCCACCTCAATAACACGACTGCCTGCTGCCAGAGGCCTGGGCAAAAGGCAGGGACTTATTTAAATCCACATCATCCATTCACAGCAATGTTGTCACAACACACCTGCTCCCAGTCTGCTCTTCAGTTGTTACTGCAAAAATGAAGTTTAAGGAATTATATCAGAGTCATAATAATACTTGCTTTATGTCTATTGATGTAGAGTTTGCATGTTGATTTCTTTTTCAGAGTGAGTAACCATGGTTTTAAAAGCAAAGGTATAGCATTAGATGAATTTTTCTTCATTTGAAAGGCTACGCTTTAGTTTCATTTATTTATTACACTTTGTAACATATTACCTCATGAAGAGAAAATGATTTCCTAAAACATTTTGGTGGAATTATGAGAGATTACTTCATGAATTTTCCATGACTGAGAACAGGAAAGAGATTTTCTGAGCAGCTAAATGGTGGCTTTGTGAGGTTCTATTATATTTTAATAACAGTGAATGGCCTCCCAGTGAGAACCATCATTTTAATAAAAGTTTCCAGCCAGATATCAACCTAGGCTATATAGGTTTGAAGATGGGGAAAGAACTTTTTTTCTGAATTCAAACCACAGCAACAGCTATTCAGTCTTTGGGAACTAATTCCCATTTTTAATACTGCTATTTTAAATTTTGCTTAATTTAATGCTGTTTAAATTGAATAGACAGTAAAAAATTGCCTGGCTTTTATTGCTTTGTGCTATATAAAGTCATACAAAAGAGTTTCCCATATGCCTTCAACTACATTTTCTTACATATTTCTTTGGCAGTAAGAACACCTTAAACACCTTAAGGCATTTTCTGAGTTTGACCACATCTTGTTGAGATTTTTTTTTTCCTTTCTTTTTCCTAAATGGAAAAGTGTAGTTCAACAACACTTTTATGGCATCCTTATAAATTTCAACAAAAAGAAACCTTCTCCATATCCAAAACTAAAATTCTGGTCATTGGGACAGGTCAGACCTAACAGTAATTTATCCTGTTCTGCACTCACCTGGCATACAAAGGATTTAGACTCAAATTCCTGTAAAAAAAGGGATTTTTGTTTGTCTTCATCAGTAGTTTACAGACCTGTGTAGTGCTGTATTTCCCCACTCCTTTTCTTACTAAATGTCTGCCTTTCCCACATTTTCCTCCCTTCCCTGCCCCTAGTCATGGCCACACCCTCGGGTTCTCCCTACTGGTTCCAGTACCCCAGTTCCATCCATGCACTGCCCCTGCACCATGAGACCATTAGTCCATGTGCTCTCTCCACCCCCCACGTCCCCATATAAAACCCCATGCTCCCTGACCATGTGGTCTCTCTGCCTCTGGGAACTGGCTTGTCATCATGTGAATAAAGTTCCTCTGAGGTCCCCATGCAGAGACCTTTCTCGCCTCCTTTATCGCCACCGTGTTGTGGAGTCGACAGCTAGCTGGAGCAGGAGCGCAGGGCCGTCCAGAAGGATTGTGGGAAGTGGAACAGCCGCTCTCCCTGAAGCAGCTCTGCGGTGCTCTCCAGGAAGGTTTGTGGCTTGCTAAACCAACACAGGAAACCACACGCTACAACAGACCTTATGGACCTTTATGGGCAGATGAACAAGCAAGCCCTTTTTGTTGACAGCTAAGATACCTTAACATAATCTCTTATTTGCTGCAGACAAAAGCATGTGTGCAAATTTTTACTGCATAACCAACAGATGCTGTAAGTTCACAGTACACCCTCTGCTGTGGTAAATTGTGAAGCTAATTCTCAGCCTGCGTTGCTATGATGAAGTTAATTTTTAATGTCTGCTTTCAATGACACAGAAGTGAGACAAAGTAGTTTACAACATGACCTGCCACTTAAAACAAGAACCCCTTCCTCGTCTACTCCATTCCAAGAAGGCCTGTAAGTAGTAGCCTCTTCAGTTCAAGTCATTCTCTTAAATGCAAAATTTTCCCTGTATGTTTTATTTCTTTGCAAACTAGGATTTGGTGTTCCATTCAGAGATGACTAGGGTCCTAGGTATTTAAATTCCCGTGGGAAAACCTGCATCAGAAATTTTCAGTCTGCAGAGAAGACACTGCAACCAATCTGGGTAAGAAAAAGCCACAAGAAAGTTACTTTTCCCATATGTCAGCCAGGTCAGTGGGAAGACATGCGAAGCGGATCTAAGGTTGCGTTTCCGATCTGCTGATGTTGATGTTAAATTTTGATTGACTTCAGCAGTGTTAGATTATCACGTTGGCTCACCTAACTTCTAGTCATATACTCAAGATAGGCAGTCACTAAATTTAAAAGAGCCATATCGAAAAAGATATTTCTTAATGTTCCCTAGTGTATTTCATTAAATCTCTTAAGCTAAAAAGTTTTAAAAAGTATTTTATCACATAAAAATTGCAGTAATAATCTAATCCTTTTACTTGTAGTCTCCTCAAGGACAGTATTGAGGGCAATAATTTCTTCTGTATTTTGATGACTTGGGAAAAGCATACAAATTCTTCACTAGTCACAGTTATAGAAGTCCTTTAGAAGCTTTTCAATGTTGAGACTTTTTCTTCTGAGGAAGTATAAGCATTGTATCCATTTTAGAGACTTACTCTTTTGACTTTTATAAATACGATTTGCATTAAATAGAAGGCAGAAGACTTTTCAGTTTTGCTTAGACAACTTTATTTTTTAATGCTCTTTAAATAAAATGTCACAAAATCAAAAATAGCTATTTTTGATAGAAAATAGCAGCATCACTGTTTTTATAGTGCAGAGAAATACTATGGAAAGTAAATTTGATTTACCAAGCTTATAATGAACTGTGAACTTTAACATTATAGCAAAAGGAATATTTGAAATCATTGGTTTAGCCTTAAATGAAATAAAGTAATGTGTGAAGGGAAAAAAGTATATATATAGACAAACACTTGTAAAGTGCTGTAAGTCACAAGATGTGAATATTCTCTAATTACAGAATTACAGAGGAGGAGACAAATCTGAGTCTGAAGTTCCTGAACAGGAAATCCCTACTTAGCTGGGCAGAATTTTGAGAACTTATTTTCCTCTTTTTTCTGACTAGAGAGTGGGAAAATGTGTGTTGGTCTTAGGCTAAAGAAAGGTGTATGATGAATCTAGATCTGTGTCCAGAAACAGGTACTTCAAAATTATTTTTTCAGCTGCTGCAAAGTCCTGTAGTCTTGTTGTTTGCTCTCAGTGGATAGTTTCCACAATGCAAAACACAGATGAGCCACATCTAGGTCTGTTCTCATCTCCATGACCTTTCCTCAAAATAGAAAAATGCCAAGTAGAGAGAAGAGGAGACAGAAGAGAGGTGTGGTATACAATGACAATCCTCCGTGGCAGTAACTGGAAATTGCTTTGTAGTGAGGTAAGTCCTAGCAGCCTGAACTCTGGCACAGAGCACAAAAACATTCAGTACTTTCAGAGGAAGATCTTAGGAAGCTCTTTTTTTCATAGTGGTATAATATTAATGTTGAGTTCCAGGTGACATTTGCTTCCCCCTAATCAATGGCTTTCAGATTTTATAGTATATTATGGTAGTATCTTTTAGTACAGGTGCATTGGCATTCAGCTTTCATAAGCACTGTGATACCTTAGCCTGCTTGAACTACATCACTGCAAATGGGACTGAGCAGCACATTTCCCTGAATCTTGGGCTGGACAACTTAATGCTGGACATATCTCACATCCAAGACTGCTAGCATTTCTGCCAGCATCTCAGATTATCACGATTTGAGCTGTGCATCCTGCAAAGCAGCATTGTTAGGGCAATGGTTTTAGAATTCAGGCTGATATTTTTGCAGGAAAAAACTTGCTTATTTGGAGGGAATTAGTAGATTGTCAATCCAGGGAAGCAAGCAAGTTGCTGATTAGTGAGCCCAGGCTTGCTACAAAAAAACCCCAAACATGACCTTGTTCTTTGCTAGGTTAACTTTCATCACAGCTGTGCCATTCCTGTGCTCTTCCCCTGTGAAATTCTTTCTACAGGACAGCACAGAAAGCAATTTGATGACATTGACTCTCACCAGGTGAAACATTGTTATGTATTCACAGACCACTTTCTCCACTAACAGATCCTACACCACACAAATGTTCCTTTTTTCTTATCCTCAATAGATACATCTTTTCTGGCAGGCTAGCAATTCTTTGGGTTTGTGAACATAATGGTTTTTTCCTTTGTCTTGACTCCCCATATCTAATCAATTACCCACGGTATTGCTTATTGGTTTTACTCTCTCTCCTGTATAGCAGAGGAAGTTTTTTAACTAACTAGACTGTGTGTCATTTGCTCAGTTTCATGTATAGATTTGGCTTAGTGATTGCTTCCTAAAGGTTGAAAAAGAAACTCTGGCAAAATTATTTTGATCCTTTACCAATCAAGTGAAAGTAGCATTTTCATAAGGTGAAACTTTATAACCATGCTGAATAGTATTTCTTAACAGTAGAGTCCTGTATTTAAGCATTCTTATATTCCACCAGAGAGATGAAAGTAGAGCTAAAAATACTACATTTCAGCATGTTCTGCAGACCCTTTTCTTTATCCACCCTGTGCATGCTCAGTAGTACTGATCAACCCATGCAAACTCTGACACATGGCTTGCACTTCTGTTTCTATGTGTCATGTAATACACTGGCTTCCTGCCTGTCACAGCCTGTATCTCTTCATCTCCTTGACACTGATATTTACATTTCAAGATCAGAATATTATTTTTTGAGCAAATTTGAACTCCCAGTTGTTGTATGAAAGTACTCTTAATTCTTATCCCAAGTTTCTTCTTGGTTAAGTGAGTTTTAGCAAGTTTTAGCTCTCTCTCTGTTTTAGAGGGCAGCTCTGTATTCCAACTACTATCATTGCTCTCAAGAAGGATTTGTTTTAATCAATTAAGACTGCAAGACTTCCTCCTTTTTTATTTTAGTAATTTCTACTTTTCAGTTGAAAACTGATATGCCCCCTTTCCATATTAAGTAAAGCAGACTTTCTATTTCTGTCTCAGGTCTCAAGTGAATATTAGCTGAAGCTACCACTTCAGTCAGCCCCTCATAATTAAGCCCCTCCACATTTTAGTTCAGCTGGAGCACTTGCCTGTCCTCTTCTTCCAACCACCATGTTTTTATATCCTGTGGGAATGCTCTTCTTTGGGTAGTCAGTCCATGGCTGCTCTGCCCTTTCTCAGGCAAGAGTGAAAGAACTTTGCCAGTCTCCTTGTAACTTGCCTGGTGTGTTAATGATTTCCTTTTTTCAGAGTTTCTGTATCTGAGAAGTGAAACACTTTAAAACCAGAGCTCCTGATTGAAGCAGTACCTACTTTTGCAGTTGGTCTTCTCAGCTGTTTAAATAAGGTTGAAACAGGAGGGAAGGTCTGTCAGCAGAAGCCAAAGTGAGTATCTGGGCTTTTTCTTCCTTCTTCTAGAAAAAAATGGAAGGTGGAAAAGAAAATGTAGGTTTTTTAGATCTTTTGAACTTGCTTTAATGCTTAGTGATTTCCTTCAGTGCCAAAACAATGCAATCTTGTGGATGCTTTTCTCACCAAGTTTCTGGACCATGTGACTAAGATCTGTAGGAGTAGATGTTTAATTCAGCAGTTTCCAGCAACAGAGACTCCTTAGGCTGTGAGACATTTGACCAGGCCCAGAAAATTAAAATTCTTCCTCTCAAAATCACTTCTCTATGCCGTATTTCCATTACATGGTTTGAGAATGTCTTGGGGTGACTTTATGATGCTGTATCCCCTATCACTTGCTCTATGCCAGATATGATTCCTGTGCCTTTCTGTGCCTTTCTATGCCTTTAAGCTGGGTCCGAGAGAAAGGGAGGGGAAGCCGAGTGGATTCTTCAGTGTGGTTTGTGTTCAAGGACTCACAGACTTGCCTGCGTTCTCACTGCTGCGGAGCCGAGGAAGCACCTTCCTGCTTTTCCCCAGCTCTCGACTCCTTTTCTCAGGAGAGAGAGATGGAGAGTTAAAATTCTTTGCTTTTTAGCTAGCTTCTTGTTTGTTAGCTGAAGCAAGAAGTTTTTCCTGGGACTGTGGTTTCTTCTTCTTCTCCTGGAACTGTTGAGCTCTGGTCCAGAACACCATCACCGGGAGGCCCCACACTGTGGCCCAGAGGGGCCCACGCTGCACCCCAGCTCCAGAGAGAGCAGAGCCACACCTACAGAAAGGACTCTGAATCTAACCAGGTTTTTCTCCACAATGAGAAGGTTTATTATCTCTTCATTATTCATTTTGTGCCTGCATGCACTTTGCTTGTTAAATAAACAGCTTTTTTTTCACTTTCCTCCAAGAAATTTCTTTCCAAACCTCTTAGTGGGGGAGGGGCTGCTGAGACCTGCCTTCCATTAGAGGAGATGTTAATTTCAGATGTTTTCCTCCCAATTTGTCTCAAACAGAGACAGAGAAATAAAACAAACACTTAGCAAAAATGAAGTAAAACCTCCATATTCCCTCCCTCTCTGTCAGTCTGACTCTCCATAAAGCTCCTTTTTTGCTTAACATTGCAAATTACAATGTTAAGAAATTGCATGTGTGAAATCCTTCATGTCTAAAAATTCAGGAACCTATAAAATATTCACCATGAATGGGAAAAAAAATTATAGATTAAGTTATTCAAAATTTAAATAATTTTTTGCTCTGTGCATAAGCGGTTGAGGGGGATATGCAAGGTGGTCTGTGAAACTGCAGACCCATCTTTCTACAAACTTGCAATATAGCTGTCATCCATATTTGAATATCCCAGCCAGAAGTTACTCAGTGACCATAATGAGCATGACATGAAAGGCAACACACAAACTTTGTGTGAGGAAACAGGCTTGCTCTGAAAATCTTGGCAAATACCTCCAAGGCTAGTGAAAACTGTGCTTCCCAAATGCTCTTGTTAGCAAGCAAAGGAAGGAAGAAAGAGACTCTACATAATTAAACATAGGTATTATAATAAGAGTCACAGAAGGGTAAATCACTGACTGAAACAAGGTGTCTCTGCAATGAATGGGTCAGTTCTCGAAGAAAAATGCTGAGGAATGCAAGACAAAAGGGAATAAATCACACAATCCATAACAGCAGCAATGAGAACATGTGTAAAAGAAATACTGCTGATGAAAAAAGAAAAGAATTTGAAATTGGTAGTGATGCAGAAGCATTTGTTGGTTAGGATTCATTGTAGATATACAAGGAGACATCCTCCAGTTAAATCATTTATTACAGGAGCACAATGAAAGTAGGATCTAAAGTTATTACAAGCATCCATGGTTGGCTATGGAGATGATGAAGGGCCTTGAGGGGAAGACATATGAGGAGTGGCTGATCTCACTTGGTCTGTTCAGCCTGGAGAAGAGAAGACTGAGGGCAGACCCCATCGCAATCTGCACCTTCCTCACGAGGGGAAAAGGACGGGCAGACATTGATCTTTTCTCTGTGTTGCCCTGTGACAGGATTCGAGTAAATGGCACGAAGTAGTGTCAGGGGGGTTTAGTCTGGATATCAGGAAAAAGTTTTTGAACCACAGCATGGTTGGGCAGTTGAACAGACTCTTCAGGGAAGCGCTCACAGCAGTAAGTGTGACAGAGTTCAAGAAGTGTTTGGACAATGCTCTCAGGCCGATGGTGTGATTCTTGGGGATAGTCCTTTGCAGGCCCAGGGGTTGGACTTGATGATTATGATGGGTCCTTTCCTACTTAGAATATTTTGTGACTCTGTGAAGACTTAAAATTCTCTTTGTCCTGGATGCATTTTGCATTTTTGTAGCAAGATGAGCTATTTTATCACTCAGGGCTTCAAAATGTTTTCAGATTTTAGGCAAAAGAATAGTTTGCTAGAACAGACTCCATTCCAACAATTTTTACTCTTGGTAGACCTAGATCAGTCTGCCACAAAAAAGATTGAGGACAGTGCACCATTTGAAGAGAACTTCTATTTATAGGAAATGCTCTATACTAAGTTATCTTTATTGTGTCGAGGTTAACTTTGGCTCATTTAAGAAAAATAAATTGGTTCTACTGTTGAGTAAGATTTTTTTATATATTCAAGCACAGATTTACTTTTGTTGTAACATTTTTATTTGAGTAGTAATTGAATCTCTAAAAGCTGATTTGATTGAAATATTACCCTGATCACCTCCATTTTTTTCACACACATTTTAGGATTTTCAGTTCAGCCAAAAATCAATTACATTAACTTAAATAAACAATATGAGGAAAAAATTTAACACTGCTCCCCTGCATACATGCAATGGCTATTAAAGAGGTTTTTTAGAAGTAATTTCCTGATTACGGGCTTTGTGGACACTCTTATGTATCTCTAAGCATTGCATTAACAGCTTATTTATGGACATGTGCATATGTATCAGACCCTACAGTTGGATTTTATATACTGGCCAGTGCTTGTAAGGGTGTTATATGAGGTGATTCATAAGTCAATATCAAGAATGTTCTTTACTGCTGCTTATAGCTGGCTTATGAACAACAGCTGCTGTGTTCTCTTAGAACTCAGTGGTGTGAGAGGTACTTCAGAAAAGATTCTACCACACTTTACAGGCAGCAGAGAAAATCAGAGACGTTTAATCTTCAGTGTTCTTAGGTCCTTTAGCTATGCTTACAAAATAGCAAGCACATGAAGGAAGACAGACCCAAGCATTGCACTGCAATCTGCATACATTATGACTGTATAAAATTACATTCATATTAATGTTGTATTTTTTTTATTTTGGATAGAGGGGGTTTTGTCATTGTTAAAATATTTAAAAGGATTTCAGACTAAAGCAGGCTATTTAGAATAATGTTTAGTCCTAATAGATAATATTTCTTTATATTCATTCTCAGGGTTTTGGGGGGTTTGTTTTTTAGTGATTTTTTTTTTTGTGCATTTAAGAACAGATGGAGATACTTTTAAAATGACATCGTTCTAGTCACAATCTAAAATTACTAACAGGGTGCATGTCGCCCAATATTTATGGCAATAAATACAGATTAAGGAGATGTGCCAAATGTAGGAGGAGTTTTGTGTATTAAAATACATATTCAATGTTTCAAGAAAACCTCATTTAATGCCTACACTGGAATGAGCAGGAGACTACAGCTATCACATTATTTTAAACAGCTGCCCTTTGGAAGGACTCTCATAGTGCAGATACTTAATCAACATTTAACATTACTTATATGGAAAATTTTAACGAGCTGTTGAATTAATCAATCAAGAACTCAAACCTCCAAAGCAGAGCAGCACCCAGCCAACATTACAAAAGCTATCTCAGTCTCTACCCACATGAGCTGAAAACAGCAGAATCAAGCCATATCTCACTTGGATTTTACATTAGTGCCATCCTAAGCACCTACACATCAGTCATGGTCAATTGACTATGGACATGCTTTCCACTCTGGGGCCTGGATTAAAGACTGAAGGATGAGTAAGAGTCTAAAGCTAA
Organism: Corvus hawaiiensis; assembly: GCF_020740725.1. Lineage (NCBI taxonomy): Eukaryota > Metazoa > Chordata > Aves > Passeriformes > Corvidae > Corvus > Corvus hawaiiensis. The sequence continues at coordinate 74,251,670 of NC_063255.1, read as the reverse complement.
AGTACTTGCTTCTTAATTTCTTAATTAATTTCTGCTAATGAGGAAATATTTGTGTTGATCCCACTATCTAAGTATAGATTAAAAATGCAAAAATAAAAAAGTAGACTGGGATGTTGATAGTACTGCAGTAGGATTCTTTTCAAATGTAATACTGTATTTTATTTGAACGGTTTCCAAGAAAGCATACTCTGAGAATATCTGTTATGTCAGGTCCTAAAAATCGAGATGGGAATGAACTACAATCCTGGCAGTTAAATATATATAAGCTGTCTTGGTTTGAAAGACAGGTGTCTGCCAAGGAAGGCAGGAGTCTTCCTTGAAATGAAAAAAAAAAAAAAAATTGCAACCCCCTTCCCTCCGAATTATTTTAATTTTGAAATAAAGGGGCTTTCAGGTAAAGATATGAGGAATAGGAATAACAATTCTTTACTATTATATATCTATGTGTGTATAACAAGGCAAACCAACAATAACCATGGCAGTAACAGCAAACAATCACAAACCCAGTGCCAGCCTTCTCGGCTGTCAGGCCCTTTCCCCTCGGGTGCAGTTCCGCTCGCAGCCGGCAGGGGCGCTGGCGGCTCCCGGTGAGCAGGGCAGGTGCGATGGTTCCCCCGCGGCTGCAGGGGGCGCTCCGGAGCGAGCTCGGGGAGCACGCGGCACCGGTGCCCTGGGATCCCGGGAAGGGATGGGACAAAGGCTTCACAAAGCCCTGGGCAGCCGATCCCGGTGTCCGGCCGGACCCTCGGGAACAGCAGGCTGGAATGGCAGGCTGGAACAGCAGGGACGAGCACAAATCCCGGGTGGCAGACGCGATGTATCCAAACGGGGAAACCCCCGGAGGTCTGGGCAGGCAAGATGAGCAGGGCTACAACACAGCGAAGGCTCGAAGCAACGGCGGGGCAGGGCGGCCACAGCCCGGCTCCCAGCGGGGCAGGGAAGGTGGGCTTGGGATCCTGGGGCTTCTCCAGCAGAAGGAAAAGCGGCCGAAGAAAACAGCCTCCCTCTCTGTCTGAACGCTGAGACCAACTGTTCCCACACCCAGGTGAAACAAAAAGTAGCCAGCTTTTTGTTTTTCTTACGTATCCAGCCATTTGTTCCGCTAGCAACATGTATGGGGGAAAATTCCCTTAACAGAAAAAAAACCGAAAAACCAGGAGAGCTCCTAAAACCCCAACAGTGCAGTAGAGCATCTGTTTGAGAGTTGCAATTTGAGAGAATACATTCATGACACAATTTAATTGCTTTACTTTCAAATAAAAACATGTTATAAAGTTAATGTGTTCCAGTTAATGTTCTCCTTACATTTTTATTAAAAGTTACTACTATAGGAGCATGGCATGAATATTGAACATTAAAGATGTTAATGTCTGGAGCTGAGAGCCACATAAGTGCTAAGTGCTGGAGCTAATGAATTTACATTTTAGGGCAAAGTTGTGTTCTATGCAATTTCCACAATTCTTTCATTTCTTTTGTGGAGAAAAACAAGTATTTTTTGTCATTTTTAGAAAATGTTTGTAAATGTTACTGTATTTTCTAATGGGAAACTTTGTCACTGATCACTGCATTGTTGTCTCACTTAGTCCAAAATCACTGACTTAGACAGTGCCTTCTATGTAATACCATGTTCTATCTTCCTTAATCAATGTGTATTGGGGTTTATCCCCAGCCAGCATCTAAGTACCAAGAAGTCACTCACTCACTCACTCTCTCACCCTGCTCCTTTGGTGGGATGGGGACGAGAACTAAAAAAAAATAAAAAATAAACCTCATGGGTTGACATCAGAACAGTTTGATAACTGGGTGGATATATTTGGGATTTATTAAGAATAATGCATGAGTATTTGGAGTAAAGCTATGTGAATGGAGAGCACTGAAAAACTTATGCTGAGTAATATTTACAGAGATAAAACCTATGAAATCAACAAAGAAGAGAAGTCCAAAGTCAGTAGGTTGAGCTGAGCTCTATTTTTGTCATAAATGATAAAATAAATGTGCAGAAAAGACTGTAATTTCTTTTAGTTATCTTGTTTATTCATCAGACTGTATACTGAGAAATAAGCTGAAACTTGCTGTTGCAGTCAATACTGTATCTACAAAACCAGCCAAACTGGAACTAAAATGTTCCATGACAGATCCTTTGCAGAGAAGCAAACAAAAGATTTGAAATATTTTTCAGGTATGGCTGGGGGCTCCTCAGCACAGTTTTAATAACTGTGTTACTTCAAAAGAAAATGTGCTGATTTATAGTGGTGCCACAGTCCAATACTCTCTGACTGTGTCCTTCTAGATATTCCACAGAGGGAAGGCTACATTTAATGTAAAATTTACTTATTTGAAGATGATGTTACATGGGATTTCTGTTTTACTAGATAAATTAAATGAAAAAAAAGTGATAAAACAATGAAACAAAATGTGCTGAAAACATAATACAAATGTGGGTTAGTCAGTCACTCCATGCATCATTCCATGACGCGTCGTGGTACATTCATGAGTACCTTTGCCCATCTCCTGTGAGCCTTTTTCCATATTAGGGTTCTATTGGTCAGGTAACTGTACAGCTGGTACTGCAATTTTATTTTCCTACTGCCCTCTCTCACATTTTCTGGGGGGAAAAAGGTGATGAAAATAGAATGCACGACTCAGGCCTGCAACTTATCAACATGAGAAAAAGAAAGAAAAGGAGGTAAAATCAAAAGACTATTTTCTTTAGTACATATATTTTTCAATGGAATTAGGCTAAGTTGTCGGGGTTCCTCCCCCCGCCATGTAGGGAGAGGGGCCCTGGGGTGGGAGACACGGGGTTTCCCTGCCCCTGGTCAGCCTCGTTCCCCATTGGTTGTTTTGTGTTGTCCCATGACTGAGAACAGTTCCTCGGCAGATCTTCAGCCATGCGGCTGGAGAAATAAACATCTCTGAAACATCTATCAAGAATCTGCCCATATCTATTTCTTTTCCATGGCCTCCTTGTTTGATACATCGTGTTACAGAATCCCCACTGTAGCAAATGGTGGAGAATTGCGAGCAGAACGATCCCTGATCCCTAAACGACTGATGTGTGAGTAAACCCTAGAAACTTTGGATTCCTCTTCTTGCTTTTGTTTTACTATTTCATATCTAAGCTATGGAGGAACCGTGGGAAGACTCTTGGCTCTCAGAGCCACATATGGACATCTATCTTAAGCTTGAAAAGATTCTTGAACAACGATTCGTAAATTTTAGCTTAATTTAAGCTCAAAAGGAACTGAAACACTTCCTGGCATGGTTGTTTAAGAACTTTTTCTATGTTTCTTGGGATTTAATTCTTACCAAAGACTTTTGGAACGCTGTTTGGACACAGTTGATTTTTGAGTCAAAATATATGCCGATGGAAGAATATTTTTGTGAATATTATTTAATTACCGAGACTGTTGAGCAATGTCAGCTGTGTCTTGGTGAAGGGAAGCCTGGCGCAGGGACCGTGTGACCCAGGCCACGTGGACCGAGCGCTCTGCGAGCAGCAGCGAGGCAGTTCCCACGCGCGGGCAGAATGACGCGAGCTGCAGTGTCGGCGGCAGAGAGAGGCACAGCGGGAGCGGCGGGACCTGGCGGTGCCCACCTGGCCCCATGCAGTGTGTGGTGGAGTGAGCCCCGTGAATGCCCGGCCGAGAGAGGTGGCGCGCGGTCAGTGGCTGGTGGCTGTGGCGGTGGAGCAGAGCTGCACCTAGCCAAAATGCACGCTGGAGCGGGGCGTGGGGGGGTCGTTGCTCGGGGGCCTGGCCAAGACGTGGGTGCAGTGCCTGGCAGCGGCAGCGAAGCTGCGACCAGAGGAGGCAATGCATGGAAAACTGAGTGGCGCGGCCTGGCCTGGCCCGTGAGGCCCCGAATGCGACTCCGGGAAGAGCGCGCAGGCACCAGCAGCTCCGGTGGCCCCGGCAGCACTAGCAGCCCTGGCAATTCCAACACGGGAGCAAGCGAAAGAGAAAGCAAGAATGCAGCGAGACAGAAAACAGCAGCCACTCGTAAAAAGGAAAAGATCACCATAGGTAAGGTTTTAGGAATAGTAAAGTGGTATAATGTTAAACAAAATATGGTTTTATAACGAGATGTGACAACCAGCAAGACATATTCGTGCATAGAACTGCTATTAAAAAGAATAACCCTGAAAAATGCATCCCAAGCTTGGGAGATGGAGAGGTGGTGGAATTCAAAATTGTACAAAGTAGAAAAGGGTTACAAGCATCACAGGTCACTGGGCCTGATGGTGTTTCTGTGAAAGGCAGTATATATGCTAAAAATCGTAGTCATGTTAGACAATATCTCCATTATAAGCCCCCCCTACAGTCTCCCTTTCCTAATCCCGCCTTTCCCTTTTACCCTATGTCCTATTACCCCCAGTGTATTCCCAATCCGTTTTTCACCGATGGTTTCCCTCACAAAACCATGCCTTTGCTAATTGTTTCCCCAAAAATCCCTTTCCAATGCCGAGTGGCAGATGAAAAGGGGGAGGGAAGAAATTAAACCCTCTCCTGCCTCAGTTTCCCCACAAAGCATGCTCAGAGAGTCCTGTCTCCCTTCTGTCAGCCCTAAGATGTTCCACAGAATCTGTTTGGACATTTAAAGACTCAGGAGGGTGGTTTGTTTTGTTTTGAAACTGTTCTTGTTATGTTTATCCAGTTGTTTTCATTCTCCTTTTATTAAAATAAAACGGGTGAGGTGTTGGGGTCCCTCCCCTGCCGTGTAGCCCTGGGAGAGGGGCCCTGAGGGCACAGACACGGGGTTTCCTGCCCCTGCTCAGCCTCGTTCCCATTGGTTGGTTTGTGTTCCCTGCGCGGGCAGAAGGACCCTTGGTCCCGTGACTGGAACAGTTCCTTGGCAGAGCCCCGGCCATGCGGCTGGAGAAATAAACATCTCTCTGAAACATCTACCAAGAATCCGTCCATATCTATTTCTTTTCCATGGCCTCCTTGTTTGATACATCGTGTTACAGAATCTCCGCTGTAACACTAAGTAAGGCTGCTCCCCACCTTTTGAGTTTAAGGACTGTTGTGCTGATTCAGACCATTGACCAGTAACTTGCCTTCAGTAGTATCCTGCAAAGCCTGCTCTCCAAGGCTTGTTGCAAAGTAATGTATCTGCTGGTGTTCCTTCCCAGGAATCAGTAGTTTCATGACATCCTGAGCCTGGTGATCACATTTCATCATTCCCCGTGGACTTTCATTCCACTGATTCGCCTAATAATTTTTTTTCAGATTAATTTGCATTTTCGGTGTTAATAACTTCCTGTGGAAATTAATTTCACATCTTAATGTGAAGCACACTGTGAACAACAATTTTCCCTTCGAAAAAAGCCCAGAAAAAATGCTGCCTGCTCATTTCAGTGGATGCCTGCCAGGCTTTTTTTTGTGCTAAAAAGAGTAATGAATAGTCTATACTTACTTTCTCTGTACCACACATGATTTTGCAGGGATGTACTATCTATTGCTCATAGCCTTCATTTTTCTGGTTTTACAGTTCCTTTTCTTCTAAAAATCATGCTATAACTTCAGCCAGAATTGTTACTCTTCTCTGCATTTTTGTGCTTCAGTATTTCGAAAAAGGGTTACAATGCTTATAGTGTTCAAGATGTGACAGTACAATAGTGATATTTTCTGGTCTATTCTTCTCTAACATTTCCTAGATTTTTGGACTTAGCTGCCCACCATTCTTGGCAAATGTGCTATAATGAATAGTTCTGAATCGACAAACCAGAATCCAGGGTGGTTTTCCTTTTGTTCATCATTGTGCATTTTTCAATTCTGCATGTCCTCTGTCCTGCTATCTCCTAGCCAGCTGGTTTCTACAACCATTTGCAGAGATTTTTGTTTTGTCTTTGGAAAATTTTGAAGCAGCAGCCACCTTAGTTCCTGTACTGGGTGCAGGTGCCCAGATGCTGGCAGCAAGTTGCTTTAGAGGTACCTCTGAAAGGAGAGAGCGAGGCTGCTCTGTGCAGTTCCAGCTGGCACCAGTGGACCCCCTTTTAGGGCATGTCTGAGTCCTTCAGTCAGAGTGGTCGTGTCTTTGTGGAAAGATATTTAAAGAAGGGAACAAAACGGTGGGGAAAGAGAGGAGGAGGAAACAAAGCAGGAGTGAGAAACAATGGTGGGAGCACTATGGTCAGAGAAGGAGGAGGCCTTTCACCAGAGGGACTGCAGCTCCCAGAGTACCCACAACCGCACGGAGCAAAACTACAAAAAAATAAGGAGCAGCAGCGAAGAAAATCCTGACCCCAAACACACTGTGCCATTCAACCGCCTCATTGAAGGGAAAATGTGTAACCTGTGATGCTATCGGGGTCAAGTGAGCTGTCTGGAGTGAAAGTGAGCCTGGGATTGTTGGGGAGCTGTTTTTCTCCATATGTGTTTTCGGTTTTGTTTTTGTTTCCCTGAAAGATCTTTATTCACTTTAGAGAGTGGATTGAAATACCAGACACAGGTGGGACAGCAGCCAGGAAACACCCTGTGGTGAGAAACTACATTTGCAGCTTTATAATTACTCCTAATCTGTTGTTAATACATAAGGAGATTGTCTTTTTATCCTAAGAAAGGTAAGTTTTTCTTAACTGTCTTTAGTGATGGATATGTTAAAATTTGCTTTAATATGGGAATAGTACATTATCTTGCTCTTCCTTTATTGCAATGGTTTCTCTTTTTTTTGTTATTGTTATATATTGCTATTTTGTTATTTTTTTGTTTGACCAGAGTCAACAATTCCCTACAATACTCTTAAAGCCCCTTTTAAGGTTGGTGAATATAGTTTTGTTTCTGTTCTGATGCTGAGGCTTCATGAAACTACACAGTAACAAACTATGGCTACTAATTTTGCAGTTTCACGTTCGAATTTCTTTCTTACTTTTGATTCTTCCAGTTTGGATGGTGAGGATTTGTTACTGTGTTCACTGATTTGATTGATTTAATTAATTTCATTCATTTGATGATGGCGCTGATTAGATGTTCTTTTTAGGATAATGTGTTAGATTCTTTCCTCAGAAAAAATGGTTCCAAGGTGAGAAGTTTTGAGGCAGCTCTCTAGATTATTCAAATACAGAAGAGATTTTAAATATGTCACCCCTTCATTCTGATGCCAGCACATATTCTCCGTTATCAATCCCTTCTCTACTGCAGCATAATGTCAATGTGGAGAAACATTAAGTTAGACAATGTAGCCTGGAATATCCAAGAATGAAAAAATGTCTTTCAGCACACTTTGCAGGTAACCCATCCTGGGTTATGTGGTTGGTCAGTTATTTTGTTCACTGTAAAGCTGAGGGAACATGTTCTGCAGTCCTGATTTCCACATTTTTTAGCTTTCAAGAGAAGAAATGCAGTTCCACAGTCTTTGAAGGACAGAAATGAAAATTCCTACCCTTCCTCTGTGGGAGTGTGTCTTGTTTGGTTCAGTCCGGGTCTCCCCTTTGGGTTTCGTGTTACTGTACCATCCCAGTTTACACCCTCCTGGTTTTGTGTTCATAACCCTGCTTTCTCTATTTGTCTCCTCCCAGACCCCTGCCAATCTCTCCGGCACCCCTCCCAAGCTTCTAGAAAGTTCTGGCAGGGGCGTTGAGTGATTGGTCTTGGGGGGAGGATCCCTCCCTTCCTTTCCCAAGATAGGTTCCCTTGTGTGTCCCTCATCCCGCAGACCCGTCCTTCTCCTTCCCTGATTCGATGCCGTTGTCATCCCTCCCCTGTTGCCACCCCCCCATAAAACCCCTGGCAGGCGCACTCAGGGTTGCTCATTGCTGGACACCCCCGGGGGGCGAGGTCCCCTGTTTGGAGACACAATAAACCTTCCGGATTTCATCCACAATTGAGCCTGCCTCCTTCTTCCACCACCTGCCTCTATTGCTGCGGTCCTGTGGAAGGACCCATGAGCCAGACCTCTGGTCTCCCGGATTCCGGAGGCTGGTCCCTGCAGCCTGCTGCGTCCAGAGCTGACCGGGCAAAGTGGGAACTGCTCCAAAAAGGACGCAGAGGCATTCCTCCATGAAAGAACAATGAAATACTAGTGATATGTTGTCTTCAAAAATTGATAAGCACAGAGCTTACTAGAGTCAACAATGACACACTACACAAAGATAACAGGTAAGCCTAAAATAAAAGGATCCTACAGCCTGGCCTCAAATTATTCAGTCAGAGTGTTGGATTACACCTGTTATTTTAAAGTGGACTTAAACTTGCTCCCTCATTTATCAAATTTGGCTAAATCAATTCAGACAGGCCTAAAGAGAGTGGTAAGGACCATTCCCAGACAGATTATCTATCTGTCAAAAAGAAGTGGAGCATTCTTACAGCCAGCCCAGGCTTCTCTAAGCATGCAGAGTTGGTAAGACAGCTAAACTCAAGAAATTTAAATGAGAAAAGGGCAACTAAAATAATCTGGCTTGAATAAACCTGCTTTAGAACTTTATATTCAATTCACAAGGCAGGCTTACAGAGTAGTGACAATACTAAATTGTCATTTACTACATTCAGATCAGGATTCCTCTTCCATCTAAACAGGAGATGGAGAGCATCTGCTCTTAGTGTGCACAATATACGCACAATGTATGTACTTTTCTTAGTATCTAGTAATTACTTCATTTTATCTGAACAGCAGATTATTTATGTACAAGAGCTACATTAAAAACTAGCAGATGATCCTAAGTGTATTCCAGCTAGAACCGATAATAAAAAATCATCAGTTCTGCTGTGGTCTCTCTTAAAAACTATAAGAACGGAAAATGTAAGAAAATTAGAACACCTGTGACATTAAATAAAGGATTATCCTTATTTGGGAGGAATCTACCTCAGAGAAACATATTTATAGTGTTAACATTTAAGATAGTCATAAAATAATATTTGTAACACTAGTGCTTCAAAAAACTTCTTTAAATATAGCCAAATCTCTTGTCCATGTTTAAGGTCACATATGATCTGGTTCTAAGTATATATGCAAGATAGAGGAGTGACATGACTTTCCATGCCCTATTTTCTGCACTTTCAACTCAGCACCACACAGGATTTATTTCTATTTCCAGACCAACTCTGAAGTTTGAAAGCTATATGGCTATGTGGATATGTGAATACATATATACAAAATTACATATACATTTATATGTGTATAGATACACATTGCTTCTTAATTTTTTTTTCCCCCCCAAAAATTACTTGATCCAAAATGAGAATAGATACCTCGTGACTCCTTGTAGTCAGTTAAAGGAGGGAGAGGTGGCTATCTTTTTGTGGATCAGAAAGCTCTCTGCAAGTTTGGGCAAATGTTTTCTTCCTTCTGTTTGAATTTAGGCATGCTAATTTAACACAAAAATTGGGGGGGAGGGAAAAAATGCTTCTCTCAGCAAAAGCTTTGGGTGATTATCTTAAACCCAGCTAGCTTTGAAGGAGTAAGGAAAGGTAAGGAAACTTACTTTTGAAGTTGTCACCAAGCTTTCAGATTCCAAAAACAAGGCAGGTAAGACTATCATTACTTGCAGAATTATGATATATGTAGGAGATGTTTAAAGTAAGTTTATACATTCCCCCCTGGTTAAAAAGCTGGCATCATTCTCACACCACTACTACACATTTTTAGAGTTAAAGAATGTTTTCATTTTTGTAAAGCTGATTACAGTCTCTCAGGCTGTGCTCAAACTTGGTTGCATTCCTTTCCTAAAAGGAGTACAATTTAACAATTTTCTATTTTATTACTTCCTTGCCAATTTTCACATCTTCCCAAGTTAAAATTTAAAGAAGTGATTCCAATACTTACAGAATGCAAGAGGCTTCCTTTGAGGTAAAGACAAGAAAATAACAGATACAGCTACTATGAGAGTGAGCCCCTGCAGTGACGATGTACTATATATGTGAAAAGAGATTAAAATACATACATTTAAGAGACATTTCATTTATTTTCCATTCAGTCCAAATCTCTCTGAAATGGTTTTTCAATATAGAAATCCAAGTCCACAGTGTTCTGTTACCTGGCAGATATTCTTTAATAAAAGTTCCGTCCAGAATTTCAGTTTACTAGTCAGAAATTGAAAAGAGTGATGATTTATTATATTTTATGACATTTAACATGATATTAAAAAAATATAATTTCATTGCCTTCACACTTCATTTTATGTATGTACATATAAGTTGCACTTCTGCAAAATAATGTAAAATATCTTCTGGAATGCTTTTTATGTAGTTGCCTGGGCTGGGTATTTTGTAAAGGTGGTTTTCCTTTTTGTTTGGTCAGGTGTACTTGTTTGTTTGCTTGTTTGTTTGGTGTGGGGTTTTGTTTGTTTTAATTGGTTGGGGTTTTTTTTTTAGAGAGGGGTGGGTCGGTGGGATTTTGCGTTGCTTTCTCTTATCCTATTACAATATATAAATCATGCTGGTTTTTGCATAAATCCATCAGAATATAGCTACATTGCTGCAAATGAAAGAAAATCGATGGAATGATCAAGCTACTAATATCCATGATAGTCTGAAATACTGTTAACCAGCAGCTAAATTAGGGTCAAAACATCATCAGGCAGAGAAACAGCTTTCAGCAGCTGTTTCACTGTCTTTTTCACCTCACAGTTATCACAGAATGCAATTTGTATCATCACAGCAAAAATATTGAAATAATGTTATCATTAGTGAGACAATGTAACTGTTTTTGCCAAGGCAAGCGCTCTAGGGCTAGGAAATACTACTATCAAGCTGGTCGCACCTTAATTTAGTTCTCACAGTTCCTGGGAAAAACATGTTAGTTATTCTTTTACTCTTCCTCCTACTTTATTAAGTGTGTTCTGGTCTCATAGAGGACTGGAATGAATGAAGTAGACTATTCTGTGTGAGAATAGGGCACGAGAAAGGCCCTCAACACTGCCCTGGAAAGTTAGATCCCTCTTCACTTGGCCCTAGGGTTCCTTCCAGTAAGCACCACCTTATTTACTGGGAAATACAGTAGAGATCCTGTGTCTGTGCTGGTGCAAAACATATCCCAGTTCTCAGGGCTACAGCATGAGGCTACAATGTTGTCATGTGTTAAAAGATTTCTCCTAAACCTTGTAGAGTTTGGCATGGGATGACTAAGATTTGTCTATCAGAGATCATTCACTGACAGTGCTGGGGATAGGTACCTGGGTGACCCTGGGTATCTTTGAAAGAGGAGAAGAAGAGGAAGGGGGTTGGAGGACTCTTGAACTAGGATTGCAAACCAAATAAATACAAGCTCTGATTTGCAGTGGCAAACACTTCTGGAAATCTACTGAAGTCACCAGAGGTGTACTCTGTGCACAGTGAAAAGGGAAGTCTCTGATCCTAGCACTTCAATGTAGGTAGCCAAATGTTTTGGCCAATTCTGGTATCTCTGCAGCTGGGATTAGTGTGTCTCCCTCACCTCAAAGCTATGCTGTGAAAATAATTAATTAATATTGTAATTCCTAAGGATAAATTTCACAGCAATTCCAAAAGTATGTTATTAACATTATCCACAGAGCATAGTTTGAATGGGGGAACATTTAAGTGAACAGTATCTGCCACTAACACTGAGCGAAATGGGAGATGCATGGAAAATGCACTATGTGCACTCAGTCAGACGAACTAAGTTTTCATGGTAAATACTCATTCTGCTATTTTTTAACTTTCAAGTAATTAGTTCTGAAATCCCATTAATTTTCTTTTAACAATTTTGTGTCTCTTTAATAAGCAAGCACACTACAGCTAATACACTAATTTCAGTAGAGACATGCCAGTTTAGAAAAGGCATTTGATCAACATCTGCAGTCCACAATTGTGAATCAGATTACCCAATTTCCTGAGTATTTAGTTCCAGTAAATATGCTTGATTCTTTTATTTGTTTTTAGACATGAGAATGTGTAAATAACAGAACTCATATATAAGTCTGTACCTATTTAGCCAAAGAAATTTGAAGAAGTTAAGCCTTACTCTCAGCTGAAAAAAAAATCAATTTATTTAAATGCCCAGATTTACTGACCAATTTATTTAAAGACAGTTAAAGATATTTAGTTAAACTTAACAGTGAAAAGAAGAAAAGGAAAGTAAGAATTCATCTTAAAATAGATCCTTTTTGGAAAAAAATCTTACCAAGTAACAAGACAATGCAAAAAGGCTTTTAATAAATAATTTTTCATAAAGTAATTTAGAGGTAAAACCTTGTAAACGCTCTCTTACTATATCAGGCACTTCTTCAATATCTGAAGCCTAAGCAAATTAAAATATTGGACTGTACTTTTCCACTAAATGTCAAGCAACAATTTACAGTGATGAATTTGTTAAAGTGTGATGGCATATCTCTCTGTCTATTTCAAAAGTGGATTTAGGCCAGTTGCAATAATATTCAGCTGCTGAATCATAGGCCACTTCAAGAGGGTAATGATGTTTTGATATACATAAAATACATGCACTGTTATAATGGCTATATGATAATACATTAATTTAAGTAGGCTATTACGTCCATCTTAGTTTAAATGTGTGACCCACTAAAGTTCTTTCTCAGAACTATGCCACCTATTTTGATGTAAGCAGTCAATGTAATGTTAATAGAAAAATACCTTTAAAAAAGTTGAAATTAAAACCCAAATACAATGACAATGCATTTCAAGTCAACTGTAAAGCTTACAGTAAGAGTTTTGAAATCTGTCTCCTTGGAATTTAAATAGAGATAAATTCAGAGAATTATCATGGAGCAGATTTCTTGAGGGAAAACATTGTTTTGGTCAGCATTTTCTAGATAGCATTGCGTAGCATAAAGTAAACTATGGCAGTAGTCTATTGAAAAGTGTCTTTCATGCATAGTTTGACATTTGAGAAGTAGGCAGGTTTACTTTTGATATTTGTCCTCTGCTGACCAATTGTTAACTGAGATCTATAGGTCTATCAGGCAGAAACATTTTTCCACTGAGCATCCTTTCCTGGTGTAATCCTTCCTGAGAAGCATCTAAAAGAACTGTAATTAAGGCAACGTGTACATGTAAAAACGTCAAAAAATGATGATTCTGAGCCTGGTCTCTTGATCATTCTTGGACAGGCTTTGCCTTCTTCAAGGGAGGGTCTGAGAGCCTCTGTGCTGGGAAAACTGAGCTTTGCTTGGAGACAACCTCATCCAAAACCTGCTGAATTTATTTGTAGTAGATCAGTTTCAATGAAAGAAATCAAGCAAGAGCCACCCCAGAGAGGCCACCAATATGCTAATCAGAAGTTATTTGTGATTCATACACTATAAATGTATCTCCAGACATTCTTTCATAGAACAGAGAGAGAATTGTAATTTTATGTAGTGCTGTTGTTTTGGTAGTGAAGTACCAGCTTTCACACAACATTTCCTGTTTAAAGCCCTCACCCTGACACAGTGAGATCTGGATTGAATTTCCTCCTCCCCTGGAGGAGATGAAAAGGACAGTCTTGGCTTTTGCAACAATGCTCTGACAGTGTTACTCTGTCTGACAAAACCTTTTTCTGAAACTGTTATCAAACAGAAATTTTTATACCAAAGTCAATAGGATGTGCCCAAAAGCTCTGCATAAGCTAACCATTGTCTAGGGCACACATAAGTGGGCCTAAAAGTTCCACTTCGAATTTTCTTGGATCTGGCTGTATTGTTGGTGACTTCAACTGAACATTTCACATAGTAGGTTTCTTATATATGAAACACTCTGGGTACATTTTAGCTCCACTTCTGATCCTGAACAAGTTTTGTCTCACTAAAGTCTATGTAATGTGCGAGACTTAAAAATGGTAAGTATTAGGGAGATTTCGATGTTTAGTTGTCAGTAAGTTGTAAATAAGAGCTTTCCTGCTGCTCAGTCTGGAAATAAAGACCACAGAAGTGAATGACCTTTGGTTGTAGAATGGTCCTTCCAAAGTTCTTCTTATACATTCTTCTTAATACATTTAAATTGAACCCGAAGTTCTACATTAAAATATTTGGTTATCAAGCTTGAGAATACTGCAGTTCCACAAGGCAGGCAAAGTGCTCTTGGAATGTTTTTTCAAGGTCCAAAGTTAATTAAAAAAAAGACTAACGGGCAGACTTTATGTTATTTTATATTGAAGAATCACACTGTATTCCATCCAGTTCACGGTTTGCACCAAGTAGAAATCTCTAGTGAGCTAAACACACACCGAATGACAAATGAGTAACAAAGATAAGGATCACATTCCTTTATCAATAATATTAACTTCTGTTTGGCTTTTTTTTTCCTTTTATAAAAAGGTTCAACTCAAGTTCATATTCTCAGGCTGCTTTTAAAATAGTGTTGTGGTTTAACCACAGTCAGCAATCAAGTACCACACAGCCACTCATCTGCTTGCCCTCAGTGAGCGGGGGAGTCGGAAGGGAAATAAAACTTGTGGGTTGAGATGAAAGCACGTTAATAAAAGAGATAAAATTAATAACAACAGCAACAATAGCAGCAACAACAATAACAATTGTAATGGCAAGAAAAGAGAGAGCAGGAGGAATAAAACCCAAGAAAAAGAAGTGATGCACAATACAGTTGCTCCGCATGCACTGACCAATGCCCAGCCCAACCCTGGGCAGTGCTTGGCCTCTCTCAGCCAGCTGCCCCTAGTTTGTGTGCTGGGCATGATGTCCTATGGTGTTGGAATATCCCTTTCCAATGACCCATTCAGGTCACCTGATATGGCCATGCTCCCTTCCAGCTTCTTGTGTAGCTCCTCATTGTCAGAGCATGAGACACTGACAAGTCCTTAACTCAGGGTAAGCACTGCTTAGCAAGAGCCAAAACATCTGTGTGTTTTCAACACTGAATCCAAAGCACAGCAACCCACCAGCTACTGGGAAGAAAATTAACTCCATCCCAGCTGAAACCAGGAAAAACCACATCCATTAATTTCTTCCTTGTTAAAACTTTTCCAGTATTTTTTAAATGGTAGTAAGTTATATTGTTTTCCTTGTAGGGCTACACAAACATACCTAATTTTTTTACTCCAATACAGTTTTCATGCTCAGGTGTTCTTAATTTTTTTTCAGACAAAGTAGAAAGTCCGAGTTACCTTTTAATTTCTGTGATTGTTTATTTTTCCAAAAATTACTATTTGTATAGAATCTGTCAGATAATGATAAATTTTAAATGTTAATTTACGAGTTCTCCAAGGCTTTAATTCTCAGGCTTTTCCGAGTAACTCTGCTACTCTATAGATGCAAAGACATAAATCTGGTGTTCGAAGAGTATCAGCAGTGGCATGTGGCTGTAAGATCCTTTACTTATCTGTCAGTTGAAGAGATAGCTACAAACTTTTACTAGAAATTTGCCTTAGTCTAGTGCTTGCTCAGTTTATAGAGTAGTGAATATATTTAAGTTGTCTAATAAAATTCCTGCTGATTAATGGGAAACTTACCAAGATAATTTTTAATGAAAAATTATCCCAGGATGAGGACATAATTTTTTCCTTCTTTTTTTTTTTTAATGATATTTTACCCTAAGTTTTAATACCTTAAAATCTTTTAAAATCTTAAACATCAAATTGCTGATTGTACTACTTGAGAGCAGTGGAGGATATCAATATTTTGTGTTTAAAATCCAGTTCATTCAGTAATGAGTCTTTAATATCTGAATAATTCTTTGAAAGTGAAAAGCTATTTGTCATACATGAAATCCCTATTTGTGCTTGGTCTTTGCATATTAAGTGCTTTAATTAATTAATTTAGAGTTAAATATTTTTAAATTGAATGTTAAAATTAACCCATCAGCCCAGGTACAAAAATCAGGTTCCATTATCAGTGTTTTCAATTGTTCAAAGCAGTTTATTAAGAGAGTTGCACCCTTCCCAGTTAAAAATTCCCCAGTTAAAAATCACCAACTTGCTCCCTTTTCAAACTTCAAACCACCTGTACACCGTAAGAGTTACCTTTCCTGTGTTTACTGTATACTTTTGCAAGTGTTTTAAGATGTGTTGGATGTATTTTAATACTTTTTTTTAGGTGTTTTCACTTGCATTTTGGTTCCAAGGCCAAAACCCCCAGTTCTAACAGCCAGCAGCTATTTTTAGCCACAGCGCCATTACTCTGCAGGCAAGCTCCATGGCAGCCTGAATTTTAATGAAGGCATTTCAGCTCCCTTATCTCAACTGATACCACCCCTCTGACAACTATGAGCTATTGGTGGATGGAGATGATCTATCAAAGGGAAAGCACCAATCACTTTAAACCGAAGGGGAGGGCTGTGGGCGGGCTGTGGGCGGACTGGGGTGGAGCAAAGAACTATAAAAGCAACAAGGCAGAGAGGCAGTCCTTCTCTCTCTCTCTCTCTCTGCAGGCTAGCTGTGGTGGACGCCAGTGCTGGGCATTAAAAGCCTTACTCCTTTTAAGGAGCCTTTAGTAATTTTTTTACTTTTGGACCAGCCAAAAGCCAGCCCAGCACTGCAAGTTCTTTTTCTCTACCTGAGGTCTAGTGCTGTCTCAGCCAGAAGATCTCAAATCCCTGCGCTCCTGGGGCATACCATCTACTGAGCCATAGGATCCCAAATTTTTATATTTTTCTAATTTCTGTAATTTTTCAATTTTTCTGTTTTCAATAAATTAATTTTTTTTAAGAGTTGTCTCATTTCTCACACTATTCTTACCTGCAGTTTTCCCAACTAACATGCTCTTTACCAAATTCCCCTCTGATGAGATTTTTTTTTCTTTTCATTTTTCATTATGGTGATTACAAGCAGATTTTTATTTGAAAGGGAAAGATCTTCTATATGCATTAAAATCATATATGCATGGAGAATGAGATGTGCTTAGCCACCTATATTCTTTCATTATTTCTAGTTTTAAGCCCATTGACCGATCAGCAAGTGTATGTTGTCTTGGTAACACCATATTACTAACCGAAGAGACCACCACTTAGAAAACAGCTAAGGACCAAACTTAATTCTTGGAAGATTTAAGCAGCTAATGAAAGGTTTATGCTAGGATTAAATCACTGAAGACCAAAAAATGTAAAGAAAAAACCATCAGGTTTCCTCTCACGATTACCTCTTCATAAGTACAAAGAAATTATCTAGTTATTTAGTACTATTGGTTTAAGAAGCCTAAATGCAAACTTACACATTTGGGTCTTGGGCGGAAT
This sequence comes from Corvus hawaiiensis, assembly GCF_020740725.1. Lineage (NCBI taxonomy): Eukaryota > Metazoa > Chordata > Aves > Passeriformes > Corvidae > Corvus > Corvus hawaiiensis. Next base: position 74,234,598 of record NC_063255.1, on the reverse strand, counting down.
CTTGGAATGCTTATTTCCTTGCTGTGTCAGAGACTTCTGCAGAAGTCAATTATGCCCAGATTCTCCAAAGGCCTGTCTCTGATCACAGTATCAAACATACTTGAGAACACCAGCTTCACAGAAGCAGCAACAAATGGAAAAACACTGTAATGATGCATAGTGGTGTTAAATATGCCACAGATTGGCTGGTCTGTGAGTGGGGGGTAATGTAATATTTGTGAAGCATGTATAAATTAGTTAAAAAAGAAGATTTTTTGGTTTTACACCTCAGATCGACCAGTACACATTAAGAATCATATATGTCCACATTCCTGAATTCAACTTTAAGATCAGAGAAGAAGATAAAGTAATTGTATTCAACATCACAACACAGCATGGTGTTCCATTTTTAGGAACATGCAACTGGGGAACGTATTCAGAAAAAAAACCCAAAATGAAGCCTGTGTAAAATTGCATCTATGAAACCAGTGCATTAACCTCATGTCTAAAAAGGCCATACACAAGGTTAGCATGCATTTTCAAGCAGGGACTGTCAGGAGTACTAAATACAGCACTGGTTATTTATGTTCAGTTAAATGAGTAGTAACAAAAGTCACCTGCAGGTGAAGCAATTGTGCTGTAGCTGCTGCAGTGTCTCTGGGAACTGTGACAATTCATCCACCCTGGCTCAGTTTCCGTGTTTCTAGCCCAAACCTGCTAGGAATATTGTAAGGTTCTCAAAACAAAATGCTACAAGGAACTAATTGATTCTCCTGTGAGGAAAAGTGAACAGTAATTTCCTATTTCCTTACCTCTTTTATCAAATTATAATATTTATAATTAAAAATAAATATGTATCCTATCTTGGCTCTACTTTCAACAGCCTCCTTATTAGTCTGTCCTTAGCTGAAACAGACTAACTCAAAATGTCCATCTTCCTCTTATCAACAAATAAATCTTTAACCAAATCTGGCTAGGCCTGTTGTTCTCATACCAATTCTCAAGAACTGAATATTTGGTTCAGTGAATAGGAAAAAATGGTGTAGTTTACTTTCTGTGATTATAGATGTTTCTGTAATTACAGGGACAGTTCTCCATGGGGGAGGAAATTTTGCACCATTGTACTCTGTTAAAAAAGGGTGACAAATAACAGTAAGATCCCCATTAGTGTTACGCTCCTAGATATTTAAGGATATACTGGAAGCTCACTTGCTACAGTAGTTAACTAGTTACCAGATGACCATTATTGAGGCCAGTAATCCCAGAGCAACCTGTGTCGGTACTGTTAAACTGTCTTTAAGAAGCTGTCACAGCTGCCCACTAGACTTGTTGCCCAACCCACACTAACTTCTAACATATACACTGAAAGATGAGAGAAAGCCCTGATCGACACAATAAATAAATAAATAAATAAATAAATAAATGCTGTTCTTTCTAATCATTTAATAGTAGACAGGATTGAATTCAAGTGTCTGGGAGTTTTCCTTATCAGTATTGTACCAATATGATATAACTGTATTGTCTTCTGTATTTTCAATCCTGCTACATCTCCCCAGGAAGATCTGCGTGCTTTGGAGAGAATACAGTGGCAAATTTTATGCCTTTAAATTGTAATGCATTAGCATTTCTTCATGTCTGTCATAAATGTGCACCTGGTAGCATCTAAATTAGATTTGCTCTTTGAAAGGTAGTGCAGTAAATTTGTTCTCTGAGAGGTAATGCCTTAAATTCCTTTATAATATACTTCATGTTCTGGAAGTCTGATTAACTCCTTTATGTTTTGCAGCGATAGAGGAGATTACAGACCCTCTAAGAAATGCTTTAACAGCAATCTTCTAAAAAAGGGTAGCTGTCACTAATGCTTTTTTGTCTCAGTAAGTAGTTCAAAACAATTTTGTAAACAAATCATGAAATAGGGGTCATTTTTGTCCTTTAGAACTTCTCTCTCCAGAGCTGGAACTTCAACAGAAGCAGCTAGAGCTACAGTACAAGAGGAAGTGCAAAAACTGCCAGTATCAGCACAATACCTGCTGGCATTCTACAAGTTTTCTAGGAGTACCAGTTAGAAGAAAATACTCCGGGGGCAGCAAAAGGATAGCCAAAGGGAAGAACAGAGTTTATTGCTACTCTTGTTAGCCTTAGGACTGAAGGCAGAACTTGGGTATACTTTAATCTAGGATTTCTACATTGACTTGACTGGTGGTACAGGACCTCTGACCCGGCTACAAATGCACTCTTTAGGTACCAGAAGCAATGATAAACTATAACAGATGGGGATAAACCGGACCAACCAGCCAGTATGGGCAACTGTGAAGCTGCTGGAAAATGTGCTGATCTTTTTATAACTCAGACTGAAACACAAGTTTGCACTACATACATGCAGAATACAGGTTTTTATCTCAAGTAATTGCCTACTCATAAAAAGACAGAGGTCTTAGCTATGACAGTTTTGTAGCATCCAGAATATTTTGCCTCTGGAACATGGGAGTGACCTTGGTCCCCACATACTCTGAAAGACAGTGCTGTAACTGGATGCTTTCTGCTTGTCATGGTAACCAGATGTGTTAACATTTCTTGGGAAATAACAGTGAGCAGCTTTAAGTAAAGAGTTTGATTTTTGTGTTAGTGCCAGGTTAAAGTGAATATATTGTACACATAACCATCTCCTCTCTAGTATTAAATACAACTCATATCTCATGCAATGGTGGAAAAGGAGTTGAAAGAAAAGGTTAATGCTTTCTTTAACAAATATTTTGTGAGGGTTTGTTTGTTTGTTTTTGTTGAGTTTGGGTTTTGGTGTTCTTTTGTTAGTTTTACATTGCCTTGTTGCAAAATTGAGTGAATATTTAACATATTACACAAAAATATATTAAAAGTACTTTTTGCAGCTATGTCCTAAGATAAAGATTATTTTGAATCCGAGAAGGGAAACAAATTGTTCTGTGGGAACAGATAGAGTAATTCATGAACTATGTCAGGGTTCATGTCAAATAAAAGAAATTGCTAACAGATGAACAAAGAAATCTTACCTTAAAATGAAAATGTGTAATCCTAACTCCCATCTAACAAGAGTTTATTCATAACCAGAAGTCTAGATCTTCCAACAATCAGAAGAGCAGCTGAATAATCCTAAACCTTGTTCATGGGCTTCCAGGCAGTTAGTTGTCACACTGTAATCTATCAGACAAAAACACTAACAAGCTCTGAATAAGCCAGTCAATAAATACAGAACCAGAATGGCAAGAGTATACTTATTCTCACTTTACCACCCTTCATATGTAGTTCATTCAACAGTACTTATGTAAATGCTGGCTTTAAAAAGAATTCTTAAAATCATACTGAAAGAATTGAAATGGGCTGTATTTTGTGTTCCCTTCTTATTTATGAGCCATATCCACCATCTGTCACAAATACAATACTGAGCAAGCCAATACCATACCAGATCACAAGAACTGATTTTCAATATCTATCTAAGAAAAGAAATAGAACAGCAAAAAACAATCATAACTTGTCACTGAATATGAAACATCCCATCCCGGTTAAAATCCAGCTCTGAGCTGGATATAGGAACTGATGTGATGATTATAGTATCAAGAACAATGGCAACTTAAACTGCGTATCACTTGACAATGAATCTAAAAATGCTAAAGAAATTGCAAGGCAGAAAGAAAGCTAAAAAATCGACACTAGTCTATGGGATAAATTTACTTAAATAATTTGCAGCTCTAAGGCTAAATGGAGTACATTTCTTTAATATAAAAATAAAATTAGTCTTTTGTGCATTTTCTTTATCTTTTAGAGCAAATATCAGATAAATATATATATATATACATATATATATATATATATACACCTCTTTTTTGTCTCGTAACACCAGACATGCGGTACACAAGACGCATGCTTAATTTTATGATTTTTTTAAGAACTTAAGATGGAAGGAAAACATTCCTAAATGCTTGCATCTCAGAGAGTTCTTGATTTCAGAATACCTTTCTTTTATATATATATATGTGTGTATATATATTTATATATATATATATGTATTTTATATGTATTTTTTTAGATTTTCACTTTATCTTTCATATTGTTCTGCTGTAAAGTGACGCATCTATGTCTTCTGCCATATTGGAATTTATGCGCTGTAAGCTCAGCCTTACTTAGTTTTATTTTGGTTGTCGTTATACTGTGAACCAAGTTCTTCTTCCTGCTTGCTAGCACCACTATGTAGATATCCCAAAGCTGAATTTAATATGACCAAAGCCTGCTTGAGTTTAGTTGCATCATTGGTACTCTAGATGGAAACTCTAGTCCTTGTGATAGTCAGAAATACAGAAAGCAAATGGCCAGTCCGTCACAGTATTTCTCCACCACTGCCAAGCATTTACAAGCTTCCAGGAATCTGGTTTAAAGTTTGCACCTTAAAGGATAAAAAACAATGAAAGGAAACAGACAAAATCTTAGCAAAATGGTATCTAACCCAAACATACTTACTTGATAGAGCACAAAATAATATACATTGTTTTGAGATCAAATATATTAAAGTATTGATATATTTACAGCTCTGTCTGGTCTGCATAGCAGAGCAGTTTCCAATGACCTGTATCTGTGCAGTCCCCGATCTGGCAACTGAAGCCAATGGGCCAGGGAGCCTTATTGGGGGTAACATTTCTTGTAATAGACCCTTTTTGTTGGATACATAGCTTCCTTAATCAAGGATGACTGTTGTATCAGCAGAGGGCAGAAAGGTACAGCAAAATAATAGCATGAGATGGTGAAGTTGATGTCAGTTTAATTTAGATATTATTTGTGATTGAACACTAACGTTGTGTAGTAAATAACATAAATCAATGACTAACAAGATGGGGATTTTTGCTGCATTGTGGTGGGTGGATATACTCAGTCTACTCTTTGACTTAAAACATTAGGTACCACACACTGCTCTCAGGTAGCTCATCTGTTTCTGAGATGGGGATGCTCCATTTCCAGCTCTACAGTGTAACATTATAATCACCACAGATACAATGAGAATTTGTTTGCTTTATGACTGCCATAGCTTCAACTGTTGAAAGTCCTAAATTACACTAAAATATCATAACTCAATTGAAATTTTTCTTTTGGATAAGATTCCAGGATAGCCTTTTCCAGAAAAAGCACAAGTTGTTGCTGAAAATTGAGCTTGGGAACTCTGCCAGTGTTGGTTATTAATGCAGCTCTGCTGCCAAAGCAAATCTTCAATGATCACCTAGAGCTGAGCTTTCCACCACCTCTCTGGAAAAAGTGGTTGTCTGAAAAGTTCTTTTATCTCATGTACTTTGATTTAGAACACTTATTTAGAACACTTATTATTGAAATCAGGGACCACGTTAATTTCAAGGGGTGTTTAACAAAATCCATCAATGTTCCTATTTCATTATAGAGCAATTAATTTGACATATCATTCCAGGTAACTTGAAAATGAAGGAAAATTTTTGGTTTTGCACTCTTCTTTTTCTTTTTGGATCAAGGTGGGGGGGAAGAAATTATGTTGAAAACCTATGTTAGCTACTGGAAGCTAAGGTGATTACATGTGCTTACATGCATATGAATGTCATAGTTAGTGATACATTCCTGAAATATTGACATTTCTACCTCTCTACAGAAAGTATATCTTTTTACAGAAAAAAAAAAGAGAAGTCTTTATTGGACCTACATCTATGTGTTTTCAATTTCTGTAAATCCTGGATCTGAACAAAATTGAAGTGTCATATTTCATCAAGAGAAAAATGTCAGACAATCTGAAAATTACTCAACCTTTTTTATTGCCTTCCTATTCTTTCATTATAAAAGAAAAAAAACTAAATACTTGGCAAATATGTCAGTTAACCTCCAACAAGTAAGTCTGCTTTCCCACAGAGAAAGCAAAATTGCTATGCAGGGCTTCTGCGAGTAAACTGCATGTTCTCCAGTATTTACTTCAGTACCAAAAAATGTTTCTACAAATATGTTGATCTGGTGAGTGGTCAGTACAAGCGGATATAGCAAACCTAATCACAAAAAAAAAAATTGAACTCTTTGGTTATGAGTTGAATCTGCTAAGCAAGCAAACAAACCCACCACACCAACAGAGGACTCACAGAACATGCAGACCCTACAGAGCCACTGTTCCTTCGTAGGGACAGTAATGAGGGTGGTGTGCCCTCCCTCACCAATAGCGAGCTGTTTCTCATCAACCACAAAGCCAGCTTTTATACCATGAGAACCTAACTTGCTCTAGTCCCCATGCTGTTTATATCACCCCCAATTAAATCACATAATCAGCTCATTAAACAGCCAAAGGCTTTTGAAAATTTGTGTGAGAGGCTTTGAAGCCTCAGTCTTGTTTTCAAAATTGATTTAGTTATTTGAAATCTAAGTTCCTTTGGCATGAAATGAGATAAGGCAGAAAGACTGATATGAAGTAGTGAGAGGAAAATAAGAACAATCATCTGAAAGTTTGGTGTCATATTTCATCATGCTTTTTAAAAAGTAAGTGGAATATTTTGTCCTAATGATAGGATTTGTGAGTTTAGAGAGGGAATGAATCCTAAAAATTCATTATACTCCTTGTTTCTACTAGCATAGGTTCCCTGCGTTCCTGTCAAAAACATTATGTGTTTTTCTTTCCCAAATAGAATATGCACGTATTACATATTTCAGAAACTACAATTAGATTCACCTCTGGTTCTCCCAGTTTGATATGTTAGTATGTGTATTTCTCAGGTATGACACCTCTTTACCCTATTTGTTTTCAAATACTTCTGTTTGTGCACACACACAAAAGACTGAAACAATTAAAACTAGAAAAAATATGTCTACCTGCAATCTTTGTCCATAAATATGTCTACCTACTATTGTTACCCAATCACACTTCTCTGCATAGTGCTTTCTACTCATTCAACTTGCTTACTGCTGTATAGTGTGAATAAATACAAAGATAATGGTCTATCACAGCAGAAGTTATGAGTACAGAAGAATTACTTTGAGGCAGACACTGGTGGGATAAACCATCCATGAGGTTTGGTTGCGTAAGTGATTTTTGTTGTGCCAAGGAACAATCATTCTCTCAGTTAACATGGGAAGTCCAACACAATACTGGCAGCTGCCATATAAAAGCAGAAAATCTGAATGGTTTTCTCTGCCTGATTATGTAGCCTATACATTTTCCAGGGTATTTCTATGCTCTACAGACATTTATCAAGATATCTACTTTTTTTTTCCAAATTCCTTTACCTTCAGAAGGTGTTTTATTCAACTCTAGCATAAGAACCTGTGATGAACAGTAGCACTACTTTCTGTATGTACCCATCTGCTGGCTACAGAAGAAATCCAGATAAATAGGTCAAGCTAGACACCTAAATTCTACACAGCTGCTACACAAAAGAGACTGGAATGCTGAAGGATTTGTACATGTTTTTCCTCCTTTTACACTTGGTATCTATCATAATCAATACAAGACACTTAGAAAAGAGTGAACTAAATAGTATCCCTTTCCTGACAAAAACAGATTCAGTTCCACAACTGAAGTGCCAGTCAGTAGTATCTCTGTAGAATCAATGAAATAATTTACAGAGATTTTCTTCTACGAGTTAAGTGAAGGTATAAAATCACAACTCTTTATTCTTGATCATATTGTCCTGAAAAATAGTGAACATGGATTTATTTTCAAAACCTAAGATGTGACTTATGACAGCTGGTGAGGGGTCAGTAGCTCTGACCGAGGAAGAGGGGACCGGTCTGGAAAGATGGTCCCAAAAGGAATCGCCTTCCCGAAGCCTGGTGTCTTCCCTCAGCTGCAGGCTAGGAGGGCCCGTGCAGAAGCTTTCAGCTCTTCAGTGATTGTCAGCTCGTGATTTCAGCTCAGCTCTGCAGGGCAGCCTCCAGGCCAGACCAGGGAGAGAGACAAGAGGCCCGTGTAGCTGTTCCGCACGAGGTAGCTTTATTGGTCTGTACTCTGGCGAAGGGGAGCCAGGGATGAGCGACTCTCTGCCCTTGCACGGGCAGAGGGCTAGCTTTATAGGGATACAGGGGGTGGGTGTCAGAGGGTAAAGGCCAATGTGTTACAAAAGATCTGCATAGGGTCTCCCAGAGGATTCTGGGTCTGTCTTCTTCTTGCCGTAACTGAAGAGTAGCTGCCTTCCCAGGGGGGGTCCTGCTGGGAGATTGCTCAATCTCCTTATCTCAGCAGGCATCCCACCAGGGCAGTAGCTGGGCACACCCTCCAGTAGGTCACTCATTCTTTTCTCCCCGTTGATGGGTTATTTTCACACCTGAGAATCCCTGTGTTGTGGAAGTGAAATAATATCAAGTATCTGCTATCCAAAACTTCCAAAAAAGCAAGGAAAAAATTTTGTCACATTCATTCCCACAGTAACTCCTAAACTATAATATATATTGGTTTTCACTCATGTAAAATCTCACAGAAATGCAAAAATTAATGATCCTGATTCTTAAAATCCTGTTTTAAAAAGTCCTTAAATAACTGCTTGTCAGCTTTCAATAAATATAACCTGTGGAATAAGAAATCTAATTAAATAACTACCCCTCCCACCTCAGTTGTCATATTGTTCATAGCCTTATCTTCTTCATCTCTGTCTGCCATTAAACTGTAATCTTTTTGCAGCAATGAGAATATCTTTGTAGATATTTATATAGTGCCAAAAGGAATAAAGTACCATTTAAAAATTAATCTCCAGGAAAAATTAGCTACTGACAAAGAGATCAAACTCGAAGTTGCCATGAAGAATTTGGTCAACATAGCACACAGAGCATTAAGCATGCCATTTCTTCTTAGAGGTCTGATGTACCAGTGTTTTCATTGTCGACAGAATTCTCCGTGACTATGAATTATGAGGCACATTGATATATAGAAAGAAATACTTTGCTTAGAAATACACATAAAACTTTATTCTCTGATGATGAGAAAAATTAGATACTCCCATCAGCTAACTGCTAAAATTGGCAACATAGTGATAATAGAATTACTTTCATTTTCAGCAGGGCTGTTCTAAGGGTATCTCTGGTTCAGAATGTTCAGAATTTAGACTCAAGCTGAACACAGTAGAAGGAAACTTTGGTTGTCTAAAATATTACAGATGTATCTATCAGAATTTCTTCTACCCTCTGCCCTGTACACTCAGACTAAATAGCAAGGAAAAGATGAAAAAGGGAAAAACATACAAGCTAATCTGTCATCAAAAGAGAACTAACAATCAGGAGACATCTATAAATAGAAGTGATTGAGAGTCAAGAACGTGCCTCTTATCTTGCAAAGTCAAATTTTGATGTAGACTGCAGGGGACATAATTTTTCACTGCAGGAATAATTACATTTTCAGTTAGTTAAGCTATTTAAACTACTGTTTGATGCCATTTACTGAATGTGCATGTACACATAAACAAGGTCTCTTTCTGTAGTATGCATCAGACAAACAAGTGTGCTTTTGAGTGCATTATAGCTTAATAAAAAACTCTGCAATTTCAGAGTGTTTATAAACCTTCTCTGTCTGCTGGCATGCAGTGATATGAACAGAAGCTTGCATCCCCAGTGCGTTTAGGAGGAGACCTTAGGATGACAAATACCTCAGTAAAGAAAAACTAACCTGAAGTTTCTAGAAAACATGAAATTATTAGCCCCATAAACCCAAATTATTTTCACAGTTTCAAAAATGCTCTTTCTTTATGTAAAAATATCCCACTAAAAATCAATTACTATTAAGACATTGCATTAACTTTACAGTCACATCTTTATAATAAATCAGAACCCTATTGCTAAAAGTTTGCTTTTTTCTTCTCATACTGGGCAGAAAGAACACACTTTATGATCAGAGTGTGCAGTTGTGATAACTGATAAGAATGTATTACAACAGTTTCATTCCTCTATTTTGGGGGAAAAAAAAAAAAAAAAAGTCAGTTTTACCAATCCAGGTAAAAATTCTGACCATGAACCATATTCCATGTTCTTGGAATAGATAGTTAATACAAACCTAATGAGTTTGAGCTGGGTTAAGATCAATCAACTTTGGAGGGGAAAAGAGACTTTAGAAGTATATAAAAGATATGCTGCTGAATTTGTTTCCATTAAAAAGGATGTTTTAAATCTACTTCTACTTCATCATCTCACATTAATATAATAGTACTGTTGCCTTATCCCAGGGCTTAGAATAGCTCCATTATATTTAAAGTATTATCTACATATGTTTACTTCAGATTCCTTGTAAGAAGATTAGAGCTGAGTATTATTGGTTTTAACTAGTAAAAGTACTTGATATGCATAATGCATATTTTGGCTGTACTTATAACTAAAAAAACTATGCCCAAATAAAGAAATTTTGGACTCACTGAAATGTTTTGACAGTCAAAGATTTTTAGTATTGTAGCCTAAAATTTCCACACTCAAAGATGAATAAAGCAAAGCAATAATCGCCAAAAATAAGAGGGGGAAGTTTCTTGAGGCATTCTAATGCTTTTGTTTTATAGTGCTGAGTCAAATATGTCTGTAAAATGCCAGAGGAACTGAAAATGTAAGGTTAATAAGATGTTTTTACTGCAATTGTTTCTGATTTTATACAGCATATAAACTCAATGAGTTGAGCAGAGAGAGAGAGAGAGTTGTCTAAGTAAGAAAGAGACAACTAGTTAAAGAACACAATGGAAGTGTAAATGAAGGAGCAATTTGGATATCAAACCTGAATTTCAGAGATTTTTCTTCTTCCTTTTGTGTTCATACAAGCCTTATAATGCTTTAGTCACATCTTCATTGCACATAAAACTGATGTATAATGTTAGTAACAGAGGAAGTAACAGTAGGAAAAGAAAATAGGATTCAAAGTTGATCTCATTCCTTTCTATTCATTGCCACTCAATAAAGCAACTTACAACTGGAAACCCAACAACCAATTTTTCAAAATAACTAAGACAGTGAATTATATACTGAAATGGTCCCCTTATCATCAATGATTTGTAGATGCCAACAAAAGAAAATCTCTTAGATTTTGCCAAGCTATGTATTTTTATAATGGTAGTTCTTACTTGTGTTTTTTGTTTTATTTCCATTCTATTTCTTTAATTTTAGTATCAAATACTCATCCTACATTTTGTCAGTGTCATATCCTGATCTAGCCCTGTCACACACAGATCTTTGTAAGTATGACTATACTGATTCCTGTCCATGTAAATAAGCAATCTAGCAATCTCTAACAATCTAGCACTGGGCATCCACACTGCATTCCACATTTCCTCATCCTGTTTTTGCCTATAACTGGCAGTACTCACAGGCTCAATATCCATACATCATTCAAGAAACATGAGAACTGTCTGTAGTGGGAGTATGAACCTGACTGCATCACTGCTACCACTGTTATTACTTGAAGAACATGCGCATACATTTATCTCTTCAGACCACATGTGTTATTTGGGGTCCAGAGGGAGCCAGAAGCTATGTGCTGGTATTACAGATGCATCTTCAGTGCAAGAAGAATATCACCATAGACCCAGATCAAGAGATCTGGCTATCAGTATGCACTCCTGAATCAAGAAGCTGCAAATTTAATTTTAAGAACCTCAGATTCATGATGCGTTTTAGCATTTTCCCTGGCATGCTTAAAGTGCAGTTCTGGCTACCAGCAAAACCAAATTCCCAAGGCAGTGAAGAGACTTTGCTGGAGGCAGATTCTGTCCCACAGAGACATCAGTGAAGGCAATCCAAGAAGCTTATATGATTAGGCATCATATAAGATATGATATTATGAGATTACTGAATGTAGGAAGCAGTGTTCAGTGGAAGATGCCTGTGGAAATATTCTAACAAATCCTCAAGTAATGGGTGTATCAGTGTACTATCTAATTTATCAAGGTTGAGGGAAGATGTTTTTATGAACATTTTAAACAGTCATGTTTGAGGTCCTGCGCTGTCCAATTCATGTTACAAAGCAGATGCCTGAATACAGAAATTCTCTCAAATCTAGTTCATTTGCCTAACATCTCTTCTTAACTGTGCATTTAACACTAAATTTTTTCCATCATTATGAATTATGCTTTCAAATGGGAAAAAAACTAGTCCAAAGTAATTTACAGTGGTGATTCAGCAAGGTTTCCAAACAATTACATGCACTTTTTTCAGTTTAGAGACACTTAAAACTAAAAAAATAAGCAGAACTTGCTGAAGAAACATCCTAAATTCCAACTGCTGCATTTCCCTAAGGTGGAGTTTTGTATATCCCTTGGGAAGTAAAATACTGGTGTGGTGCTTGACTCCAAGTCACCACTGTTTTGAAAACTCTTTATTAATACAAATTAATTTTCTAAATGTATATGCCTTTTACATAATTTGTTACATTTTGATACACGTAAATATCCATTTCATAGTAACTTAATAATTGAAACATCAGAGAAGAAAAGTGCACTGTATTTATTTAATAGCTTGAATTTAAATGACAAAGAAACAGCAATGACAATAGAATAAAACACCTATCTTTGAGACTATGATAAAGTTCCATGTAATAGTTATCTCATAGATGCTACTTTCTAGCCTTTTAAATGGTTTGCTGTAATAAAAGAAATACAGAAATATTTTCATCTAATTTAGGAGAGTACCAAATAAAGGCCACCAAATAGCTTTTTTATGCATATAACCATCCTACTTCATATCATGAAATAGCAAAATTTACAAAAGTTAATTATTGAATCTTTACCCACATTCCTTAATTTCTTCAATGAAACTTATAAAATTATTGTTTTGCTATAAGGAGGTCCTTATACTCTCTTCAAACTGTCAGGGTTTACAAAAAAATAAATTCCAGATCTCTTCTTTCTCATCAGTTGGCTATTATAATGGGGCATTTTACATATAAGTTTTAAAGTAAAACATATTGCAATGTTGAGAAATATAATGATACTGAAATCTTTAAAAGATGCTTTAAAATTTGAAAAGGTGCAATGACTAGTGAATTATATCACACATGACATCAAAAAGTCCTCTCAGCTTTTCCAAATTATTTGTACATTTCATTTGCAATAAGGGTTTTTATTTTTCCAATTGCTTCCCATAGAAATTTATAGAGAAAATAAGCATTACCATATAAGACCAAGATATATGATAATTATAAAATCAATTAGGTGGCTAAAGCTATCTGAATATGAAGTATCAAAGATGTGTATAAAATAGTATCATATTCTTCTGTACAAGAATAATGAGGTTGCAAAAAGACAGTTATAGGTTCCAGGAACCATAATTATTAGGCTATTGAAAATTCAGGATTGTTTTGTTTGGTTTTGATTTCAAGAGGTTCAACACTGTATTGAATCTTTTTCCTTTTTCTTTTTTTTCCCCCCATTTCTTTTATCTCTCAGCCTACAATATGGCCATAATGACAGTCTCCAGTTACTGAAGCAGCAACTTCCTACAGGAAATACAGTCATTAGATCATTAGATGCAGAGCATTAGATCATCCTTTCCACAGATTTTAGATTTTCCGAAGCTTCATTTCTTTTGCTTCATCTATCTACATCATCTGGTAAGACAGTCTTAGAAGTTGAAGTCACTAAGAACAAAAGCGGGTTTTTCCTACATTTGTAATGATGTAACTAGATTTAGCTCAAGCTTAAGTTATTCAATCTGTAAAATGAAGAGTTTGAAAAGTTATTTGAGATCTCAGATAAAAGGCCATTTACGAAAACATTTAGTTCTTTTTAGTCTGACTCTTTTGGTAACCACATCTGAATTCTAAAAAAACCCCAAACAATGGGAATTCTAAAGATCAATCATCCTGATTCTTTCATTGCTGCCATTCAAGAAAGGAAGCTGAGCTTTTCTTCCAGGGAGCAGGGATGGAAATTCCTTTGCTATGGGTGATCTACTTGAACATCAATGGTAATTTTTTTATTCATATGATATGAATGCAAGCTCACAGGCCACAGGAACTGAGAAAGCTTTATTAGAATATCAATACGGAGATAAAAACAGTAAGTAAACATAAGCTTTGTCAATTCCATTTCTGTCAGTAGGGATTAAATTACGAAGTCACTAATGGACTGTGCATAGAGTAAAATAATTGATACTTAGAAGATGGATAAAAAGATTAATGTTATTGCACTGCTCCCTCATCCTCAAAAAGACTTATTATACCAGAGAAAGTAGTCAATCATGAGCCACCCAACAATTTCACACTTTTAAAACTAACATGTATTATTGATTGATTCATTTTGGATCAAAACAAATGTTTTAAATTAGTCTGAATTAGATAAGAGGACAAAATGAAAATTTCTGTTTCATCAAGTACCTGAAGATGAACTTTCATGATGAATCAAATACTACAGCTAAAATTCCAAGCTTAGAGATACAAACTCCACAGAGACACAACTCTCCAGAAAACATCACAAAGAAATCACATATAATAACCATATCTTGTGCCAGCTGAAGGCTCCCATGTAGGTTTAAATTGTCTGGTTTGATTTTAACTACTATAGTACATATTGGGTGCTCTAGTGAGCATGTAATTAGGTCTCTGCTACATGTCTTACTATAAAACAAAGTTATTGTTAAAAGCAGTAATATTTAGCTTAGAGTAATATTTAGTTTAGAGTTTACAGTAATAGCAGTAATATTTAGTCTGCATCTCTGTGATTATAATGTGACTTCAAATTAAAAACTAATCCTCTGAGAACCTCTGTGTTTAGAAAATGCAGAGGGAGTTCTTACTGTTTATATAATCCCTCTACTAAAACTAACAGATTAGAACAATTCTTCTGTTACATCTGTCATTTTAACACACAGTTCTTCAGCTGAAGTGTTTCAAAGGAAACCTCCATGTGAGATTAACTTTAGCTATTCCATTGTCTATACAGATTGGTCATACAAACATTAAAATATATGGATTTAAATGCCATCCCTTTTATCTGTGGACTACATATTCCTTATGTTTTCCTTATTATTCCATGGTTTTAAAAAATTGTGCATGGTTCATCTGTGCATTTATGAATTTGTAGAGACACTTTTTAAGATGGAGAAGGGAATTGATCTCATGACTGTAAGGAAGGCTGGAAGGAGAGGCTGAATCAAGGACCATGAAAAAATGAATGTATTGTGAACTGAATTAAGTTTTCTGGGTTTTTTAAAGCTTATTAGAAGACCCTCTTCATTAAGCTCCCTCATTACAAATTATTCTGTTCTATGAAGACTGATGCACTAGTGCTTTTTATATGTTTGTTTATTTCTTGTAGTTTTATTGGGTTGTTTTCTTCCTTTTTTCTTTTTTGAAATAGACTTGATTCAACTATTGACACTATAAAAAAATGCATACAAATAATCTTAGCTACACTTCCACATTGGAGGTGGAAATTATGATCTAAATTTAGGATGACTGCTAGCTTGATTTGGTAATAATGGAAGCAAGACTTTTCCTAGTGAAAAAAATGGCAAGACAGCTGATTAATTAGAGCTTTTAAGAAATGAGAAACAGCACATGCTAGAAAACTGGCCCAACCCGTCTTAGAATAGTAGGAGACATCGTAAGCAGAAGCAAGAGTAGAAGTTTCTCATAATTAGAAATGTGTTGGAAATGTTCTTAGAATTAAATGTAGCTTGGAGGACTCACAGAATGGGAGAGTAACAGTTACCTACGCTTATGGCAGTGTGAACAGACTTCTGGGAATACAGGGAACTCAGCAGACAAACTAATCAGCAACACAGGATGAAATGATAGCTGAACTATGATGGCTGTACTGGTTGAATTCAGGACTAGCAATCAAATCCATAACATTCCCAGGGAAAATAAAGTCAGACATTGTGATCACAGAATGATGGGATCATTAAGATTGGAAAAGACCTGCAAAATCATGAAGTCCAACCTTTGATCAAACTCCACCACGTCAACTGACTCATAGCACTAAGTGCCATGTCCAGTCAAGTGACAGTCCATATGCAGGAAAAAGGGATGTTTGAAACCAAATATATCATCTACATCATACAAAGGAAGGATGCTGATGTTATAGAGAGAGCATTAAAACAGAAACAAGAAAAACCAAACCAAACCAAAAACTCCACCAAACAAACAAAATAATAAGAAAAATTAAATGTATCCTCTGACATTCCTGTCAGGATTGTCAGAAGCACAGTGCTTTTCTAAAGTTTTTCTTATTTCTGCTCCACAGTGGCAGGTAAAAAGATCAAGATTCTTATAATATAAAGTACCTCTGGGTTCTCATCCATGATCAGTTGCTTTATTCAAAATGCATGAAAATGAAATAAGGAAAAACTATCCAATTCTTCACTGAATTATTGAATGCTACAGTTAACCCAAAGTCTTTTATATGAAATGAATGTTTTTATTTATTTAGGTTTATTTAGTTACTAGACCTTTCCTGCAAATCATAATCCCAGGTTATTTGCTTATTTAAAACTCTTCGTAGCTGTTCAAACGTTAGGCATGTGCATTTTTTCTTCTGCACTGCCAAATGAATTAGACAAAACTAGTCTATAAAATTTGTAATAACTCTGGATAAATCATAACCAAAGAGAAGTGAAGTTCTATAATTATTAGTCATTCTGATTTAGTGTTTAGGTGATAAAAGGTGTTTTGGCAGTTATAAAAAAATGCTGATAATTTACTTCACAACATTCCTTCACAACATTTCCACCAAATGTGCTAATGAATCATAAATCAGTCTTAGTTCTTGTGTGTGGGTAGGTAACAGAGTTGAGTAGGCATACAGAATTCCACTGCTTAAGAGAGTCTACACATGGTGTATTTTTGCAAAGCAGTTTCAATGCATGCACACAGCAAACAGATAAAATAAAAATACTCTTTTGTATCATCCATCCACAAAAGTTGCACAGCTATGTGCTTTCATGCACAGAGCTTGACTTTTTCAACACTTAACTTTTCCATTCAAACTCATTCTAAGCTTTTGGATCCCTGAGACAGAATTCTGTGAACACTCAAAGGTGTGCTATGAAGAGAAGGGGATTATTTGAGTTTTTTAAAATAAAATAAAATGGTTTTCTTCCCTAGAATTGCACTGCAGTGAAAGCCAACAGAAAATATTAAAAGGAGAAGCAACAGTCCTTAATAACTCATCTGGATTTATTTTCTAAAATGGAATCTTCTAGATATAATTATTCTTGTGTCTATTCATCTACATATACACAGATGCCCCCCTCTTTTCCAAACATAAGCACATGTATGTTCACATATGCCAGAGTTTTAAATTATTTATAGTACATCTCCTATATACAAGAAATTGTCCAAAAATATCCTCAGGCATTCAGCTGAACGAAAGCAAGTCCAGTATTTAGGGACAGGTTTACAATACAAGAAGGTTGTAGGTGCTCTCTGTACTAAGGGACACACCAACAAAAACTTTTTTTTCCACAGAACTCTAGCCAATGTTACACTCAGGATTTCACGTCGCTGTACAGATTTTCATTTTCTCTTGTGAAATTGTCATATTTATAATTTTTCAATGGTTCTTTGAACAGTTTAGCTTTTTCTCTTCAGCATGTATGAAATACATGCACTACATAACATGGCAGGAAAAGAAGTAAGTCCAAGAAATCTTTGGCCAACTCAGCAGAAGGATAAGCACTTAAAATAAAATTATGGTATTCCAGACTTACATCCTTGGGCTGTAACATAATTATTATTCCCCCAATGATGGAGAAATATGGAAAGGTTCAGAGATAACAGGAAAAAAACAACTCTCCTTAGGTCTTCTCTACAATAAAATGTCTAAGCTATGTTTCAGCTCCAATTTGCTATTGGGATAACCATGCTTTCGTTCCTGCCTAGTGTGGTAGGACTTGTCTGTTTCAGATGATGTTGCTTTGGAAAAATATCTGTCAAGATAGTTGAATTCAGTGAAGCAGACAGTTTCTGAAAGACTGTCTTTTAACAGGAGACCAGCAGAGAATGAATGACTCCATGAAATTACAAAGACAAAAGGAAATTGCTCGCTCAGTTTGTAATTAATCCGTGACAAAGTCATGTAGACACTACACTGACATTTGAATTCAAAAGGAGGTTAAAAAGTCTGTAAAATAGCAATCTTTGGCCTACAAAAAACAACTCTGACTAGAAAATCCCTACAACAATGGATTGGGAGAGTAATTTTGGGAAGGGCATCATACCATACTTCTTTTGTTCCTGTACTCTTCCCTACTTAGTCAGCATTGCAGGCAGTACCAGAGTATTCCTTTGCTCCAACATTATGCTCAGGGAGAAGACTGAAGAACAGATCTGAGAATAAACATAGGAAGGAAATGGAGGAAAGAGCTGAGTTGCTCTCCACAAAGCTTTGAAGAGAAGGCTGGTGGGACTAGAACATGAAGAGAAAAAATGGGCTTAGCAGAATTTGTGTTAAAAATCTCCAATTCATTAAGAGTCTGGGAAGAATAAAAAAGCTGTGTAACAGATTTTAAGTTAATTTTAACAAACCTATCCACTGTAGCGGATAGGAGAGGTGTCAAGGTTTTCAGACAAACTTGAGACATTAGAAAGGATGCCACAACACTTGCACCCAGAAGGGAGGAACCTTACCGGAAACACTGAAGCAAGAACATTGACAGTTAATATCAGTAACATCCAAAGTGCTGTAAAAAAATAAAGTGTTGGATAGAAAGATAAGAAAGTTCTTCAGAATAATCTGTATCACTCACTAAGAGAAATGGTTCTAATGTAAAAAGATGCCGAATCGTGATTTTCCTTATGTTTTGTATGAGTTGTATACCTTTCTCACTCTGCTATACAAGCCCAGCACATAGGGAGAAGTAAATAGAATAAGCAATAACGAGTGCTTCTACTTCTTCTGGGTCCTACATAGCTGTAATCACATTGTTAATAACTTAATTTACACCCCTCTCTGCCATTGTGTGCTTCAGTGAAGGAGAAGTGGTAGACTTTGATGAAAAGACATAAACTGTGATAGTTGGGAAAAAGCAAAATTGAAAACTTCAAAAGCATATAGACTACGTTGTGAATAAAACTTGGTTTTGAGCTGGATGCTAGGTTTGTTAAATAAAGCCCAACTTGAGTAAATATTAATTCATTCAATTCACTGGTTATCAAAATTTACTCCAGTTTGAAGTCTCTCCTTAGCACATAAAAAGTTTGGATTAAATTGTTCGTACTGGCTATCAAACAATGAAGACCAAAACACATTGGTCCAAAGCAATAAGCTGCACGGACAGACAGGAACAGTATCTGGAAACCTTTCAAATTCAAGGGAAAAAGTCAAGGGTGACTATTACAATAAGCAGTTCTCTTTAAGAGGTACCTTCAATCATATTGAGAAAGAACTAAATAGAGACAGAACAAAGACTTTACAGATTTCACAAGCACACAGAAGTCAAGACAAGTCAGGCTGTGAGTAGTTGCTGTAGACGGATTGCAGAGATAAAAGAAGTGTAAAATTGACTGGCCTTAGATCTTAAGGCAGTCTCACTAGCAGTTGGAAGTACCAGCTCATCTGTACTATTTGCTTACATTAGGGAGAGCAGAAAGCATCAAACAAAAAGTCAAGGCTGTTGACCCCCATTAAAAGCTAATTTTACAAGATATTAGCATGAGTTAGAACATCCAAATCATGAACAAATAAATTGTTCAGGAGTAAGTCACACCTATGTGCAAGACTCATCTCATTTTGTTTATGAATCTGTGTTTGATTATTGATATTGACCCTTGTCAATATCCCCACGCATCTTCCCACAGTTTAGCAGTTTCTCTAAATACTGCTCAGAAAACACTCAGATTTTCAGTTCTCATTATCCTTAGGAGACTATCTACAAAAAAGGAGAGATTTTAGTGGGAGAAGTAAAGAGACAAGACAGCAAACTCTAACAACAGCATCAAACAGTTCTGACTGATTCACCTCAAGACATTTTATAAGGAGCCTTATAAGGATTTAAGAGTGGCTTGCAGAGAATTATACTGCAAGAGAAATTAGAAATCTATTCCCATTTCTTAAACCCTTGTTCATGAAATAGACATCTTTTTTAATGTATTGCTTTTTGTTTAGTGTATTTCTCAATATTTGGGTACCCTGAGATGCCTTTGAAGTACTTAGCAGCAGAAAGCTGAAAGCTGCAACAGCAAACCAACCTGAACCCTAATAATAAACCACATACCTCAGACATAATGCCAGAACAGATATTTCTTTCAGAGATATAAGCCATCACTATCTAGTATCCTAAAGAACAGAGACCAGAAAAAAGCCTGGCTCCAGTAGAAAAACTTGTAATTTTGTCAAAAGAGGAAAAGTAGTTTGAACTTGCATTTACTTAATGAAAAAAACCACAAACCAACAAATGACATAGGGATAAAAAATCTCAACAACAAAAACCAGGAAAAAACCTACAAAAAAACCCCAACCCCACACTTAAAACTTGAATGTCAACAAATTTAGAACCTCACATTCAAAAATAGAAGGGAATCTGCACTTAGTTTTAAAGGTACAATACTATTGCGGTGATTAAGAACTCTGGTCCAGACCTGGATGTCTAGACACATCTGTCCTTTCATGCAACTGGATGAAAATTAGGACAAAAGTTTCAATTTTCACTGACAAAAATAAAATCACAGAAGAATTCAGTTGTTCCTGAAGGGTGTAAAAGAGCTTTTCTGGTATTTCTTTCTGACATCAGATCCAGATTATTCAGAAGCAAAGTCCTTCTGTGTTACACTTGTGAAGTTATACCTGGAACTCTGTGAAGCTATGCACTGTGAGCATATATACATACACACACGTTTACTTTTTCATTTTCTAGAAATACCAATTAACTGTTGAGACTTGGCATGCTGCTACGCAAGCTCACTTTTGTCAGCACTGCTCAATAGTCTACCATTTTCCAGAAAAGCTGAGACTTGTTGCTGTACTTCATTAGCCAGATCCTGGATGCTATTATACTCAAGTAGCAAAATTACATTTAGAAAATCTTTCCTTCCACCATTAACCATATATAAAGTACTTAATTGATCCAATAATCTGAAAGCTACTTCTCTAGTCTACTAGTAAGACAAACATGAAGGTGTTAATACACCTGAATTCTATTATATGTTCCATTGAACATTTAGTTATTAAAAATAGCACAGTATTCGTAAGATCCATCTATTGAAATGTTCATAGCTTGTAGTGACAGAATTTTTCAGATTAACTATAGCCTATTGTACTAATTTATAAACAGATCTATTTTAACTCCCTAATACCAATGTGCCCCCCAATTTCCTTTGTGAGCAAGGAGAAGGGCCACAATATGTGATAAACAATCTTATCCTTTAATTGTTTAGATCAAAATGCATCCCTGGTCTCTACATCTCCATCCAGAGGAAGACCTGCAGGCCTTGGCCCTCTGGTCGTGCAGGGCCCTTTCCCTGTATTTTCTCTAGTAAGTATGTGTGGGGTATGCCCAGCCCCCACCCTGGAGGGACGTCTGCTGAGATAAGGAGAATGCCTAAACCTCCCAGCTGAACTCCCCTGGAAAGGCAGCTACTCTTCAGTTATGACGAGAAGAAGACAAACCCAGAATCCTCTGGGAGACCCTATGCAGATCCTTTGTAGCCCATTGGCCTTTACCCTCTGACACCCACCCCCTGTATAAGAGCTAGCCCCCTGCCCCTGCGAGGGCAGAGAGATGCTCGTCCCTGGCTCCCCTTCGCCGAACTAATAAAGCTACCTCGTGCGGAACAGCTACAGGGGCCTCTTGTCTCTCTCTCTCCCTGGTCTGGCCTGGAGGCTGCCCTGCAGAGCTGAGCTGAAATCACGAGCTGACAATCACTGAAGAGCTGACAGCTTCTGCACGGGCCCTCCTAGCCTGCAGCTGAGGGAAGACACCGGGCTTCGGGAAGATGTTATCTTTTGGGACCATCTCTCCAGACCGGTCCCCTCTTCCTCAGTCAGAGCTACTGACCCCTCACTGGCTGCCATAAGTATGTATATATATATACACACACACACACATATATATAATACCTGTGTGTGTGTCTTATGAGTTGCTTTCTTTTACTGTGTAATGATAGCAATTGTATCAGATAACTTACATATTTCAATGTGAAAATTGCATAACATTTTCAAGATAAATGAGAGACAATGCAGCCAAATAAAGTGGGGCTAGAGAAATTCATATTGGTTTTATATTATGAAATATACATTATGTATTTGCAAGCCAGTTTGCGCTACAGTCCACCAGTGCTGAACATTCAAATCTCAATCACAGATGATTTTCATATCTCACAATTTAGATCCAAGTCAGAATCACAGAGTGAATTATTACAGTGGAGATTCTGTAACACAATGTATCAAACAAGGAGGCCCGTAGAAAGAAATATATATGGACAGATTCTTGATAGCTGTTTCAGAGATGTTTATTTCTCCAGCCACATGGCCGGGGCTCTGCCGAGGAACTGTCACAGTCACGGGACCAAGGGTCCTTCTGCCCGCGCAGGGAACACAAACCAACCAATGGGAACGAGGCTGAGCAGGGGCAGGGAAACCCCGTGTCTGTGCCCTCAGGGCCCCTCTCCTAGGGCTACACAGCAGGGGAGGGACCCCAACACCTCACCCGTTTTATTTTAATAAAAGGAGAATGAAAACAACTGGATAAACATAACAAGAACAGTTTCAAAACAAAACAAGCCACCCTCCTGAGTCTTTAAATGTCCAAACAGATTCTGTGGAACATCTTAGGGCTGACAGAAGGGAGACAGAACTGAGCATGCTTTGTGGGGAAACTGAGGCAGGAGAGGGTTTAATGTCTTCCCTCCCCCTTTTCATCTGCCACTCGGCATTGGAAAGGGATTTTTGGGGAAACAATTAGCAAAGGTATGGTTTTGTGAGGGAAACCATGGATGAAAAAACGGATTGGGAATACACTGGGGGTAATAGGACATAGGGTAAAAGGGAAAGGTGGGATTAGGAAAGGAAGACTGTGGGGGGGGCTTATAATGGAGATACTGTCTAACATGAATATGATTTTTAGCATATATACTGCCTTTCACAGGAACACCATCAGGCCCAGTGACCTGTGATGCTTGTAACCCTTTTCTCCCTAGTACAATTTTAAATTCCACCACCTCTCCATCTCCCAAGCTTGGGATGCATTTTTCAGGGTTATTCTTTTTAATAGCAGTTCTATGCACGAATATGTCTTGCTGGTTGTCACATCTCGCTATAAAACCATAATTTCGTTTAACATTATGCCATTTTACTACTCCTAAAACCTTAGCTATGATCTTTTCCTTTTTCCAAGTGGCTGCTGTTTTCTTTCTTGCTGCATTCTTGCTTTCTCTTTTGCTTGCTCCTGTGTTGGAATTTCCAGAGCTGCTTGTGCCTGCGCGCTCTTCCCAGGGTCGCATGGGCTGGGCCGGGCCGCACCGCTCAGTTCTCCGTGCGTCGCCTCCTCTGGTCGCAGCTTCGCTGCCGATGCCGGGCGCTGCACCCACGTCTTGGCCGGGCCCCGGAGCGACGACCCCCCCACGCCCCGCTCCAGCGCGTGTTTCGGTTCAGCGCAGCTCCGTTCCACTGCTGCCAGCCGCTGCCCGCGCGCCGCCCCTCTCGGTCGGGCGTTCACGGGGCTCGCTCCACCACGCGCTGCGCGGGGCCAGGCGGGCACCGCCGGGTCCCGCCGCTCCCGCCGCGCCTCGCTCCGCTGCCGACACTGCGGCTCGCTTGGCTCCGCCCGCGCGCGGGAACTGCCTCGCTGCTGCTCGCAGAGCGCTCGGTGCACGTGGCCTGGGCCCCACGGTCCCTGCGCCAGGCTTCCCTTCGCCAGGACACAGCTGACATTGCTCAGCAGTCTCGGTAACTAAATAATATTCACAAAAATATTCTTCCATCGGCATATATTTTGACTCAAAAATTAACTGTGTCCAAGCGGTGTTCCAAAAGTCTTTGGTAAGAATTAAATCCCAAGAAACATAGAAAAAGTTCTTAAACAACCATGCCAGGAAGTGTTTCAGTTCCTTTTGAGCTTGAATTAAGCTAAAATGTACAAATCATTGTTCAAGAATCTTTTCAAGTTTAAGATAAATGTCCATATGCAGCTTTGAGAGCCAATAGTCTTCCCACGGTTCCTCCATAGTTTAGATATGGAATAGCAAAACAAAAACGAGAAGAGGAATCCAAAGTTTCTAGGGTTCACTCACACATCAGTTTCTTAGGGATCGGGGATCGTTCTGCTCGCAATTCTCCATGATTAGTTACAGCAGGGATACTGCAACATGATGCACCAAACAAGGAGTCCTGTGGAAAAGAAATATATATGGACAGATTCTTGATAGATGTTTCAGAGATGTTTATTTCCCCAGCTGCATGGCCGGGGCTCTGCTGAGAAACTCTCACAATCACCAGACCGAGGGTCCTTGCCTGCGCAGGGAAACACAAAACAACCAGTGGGAATGAGGCTGAGCAGGGGCCCAGGGAAACCCCGTGTCTCCCCCCGTCTCTCCTCTCCCAGGGCTACATGGCGGGGGGAGGGACTCCGACAGTGAATGAAGTTGACATAGCCCTCTGGACATTGTGTACTCCACCCTCCATTCAACCTATAACCGTTTTCCCAGGATATAGTCCAGGTTTAAATGAATGCTCACAAAAATCACCTTGATTTATATACTGGTTTTGGATCCAATCACTTGCATAGACTTCATTTTCCTCTTCTTCAAATAAACAGCCTGGGCCCAGACCAAAAGAGACAAAAAAAATATTTTCTGAATTCTACATTTGTTTGAGTTTTACACCTAAATTCCTGTGTTGATACACTTTTTCAAGTTTCAGACATTGCTTCAGGTGCCAAATGAACTTTCTGACAGTTTACAAGCTCTTCAAATAACTGGTGTAGAATTTATCAATATTTCTAAAACAACCTGTTAAGATTTTTTTTAAAAGCTTTTTAAGGCGTTTCAAAACTTACGTTTGTTCCTAGCTCTTTGTAGTTTTCATATAAACCAATTTTAAAAAATAGAGCCTGTCAAAAAAAAAATAGAAGTGGAAAGTATAGAGGAGCAATTATTTTTCCAAGTTTGTCACCTCAAATACATTTTTTAAATGAGGAACCTGTTAAAAAGCAGAGACAAAAAATTATTTAAAATTCTCAAGTCTTAGTGAAATGAAAACAAGAAATATGTTTCATACAAAAGTGGTGACAAGAAAGGAAGTTTTTCCTTTCAGCAAATTTAAATGGTTTTTAAAAAAAGAATAGAGGGAGAGATTTTGTTCATGGCTTTTCTAAATTAGGAGACCTTCTCTCACAGACAAACCAAAAACATCTAGAAGGCAGATTTAAGAACTCACGTTTATGGCACAGTAGATTGTTAATACAGATTCATATTCAAAATCTGTAAAGGAGCTGTTGCTACAGCTTTCATCCCCAATGTCTCTCTGGTAATTCTGGGAAAGGGGTGCCACTTGGGAATTTATATCCTTCTAGTCCATAAACTTGATAGGAGAGTTTGTTCAGTGTCCTGGAAAGTAGTTATACTGCTATCCAGCATCAGGTATCTCTTGCGACAGGACTTGGGAAAGTAGTATGAGAAAAAAACACAAAAAACCCCCTCCGAACCCCAAAGAAAAAACCGAAAACAACAACAACAACAACAAAACCCAACAAGAATTAACAGATTTTTTAAAATCTAGATTACAAAATGTTTTTGCCAATCATAGAATCACAGAATATCCTGAACTGGAAGGAACCCACAAGGATCATCAAAGTCCAACCCCAGACCCTGCAGAGAGCAACCCCAAGATTCACACTGGGCACTCAGAGTGACTGAGATGTACTGCTTAAATTTGTTTTTGAAGGAGGTAACTCAGTAATGGTGTTATATTCAAAGAAAAATGACAATAATTTCTGTGGAGAAAAGAAGATAGGACTGAAATTAAAGCAGAATTGGATGAGACAAGGCAATTATGGTGTGGCAAATGAAACAGATTACCCATAAATATGAGGAAAATAATGATAAAAATAGATTGCAATTGTTCCCTAGAATATAGTGCCTCAAGCTATTTCCCCACAATATGTGGATTGAAAACAAAGAAAGTTGTAATTATGTCGTGAGCATAAGTTTTTGCTGAATACTCTAGGAAACATTCACATCCTGGAGATATTCAGATCTCTGCCCTCAGCTTCAGCCTCAGGAGAGGAAAGCAAAAATTCCGAGGGAACAAAAATTCTCAGCTGGTTCTTATGAATGTAGTGGGAACAAAAGGAGCTAGAAAATTACGGTTGTAATTTCATCTTGGATTTACAGTTTGGGGAAAGTTATTGAACGAAGAGTACTCCATTTCTTAAATTCCTAAGCCTAGAGGCAATTTGAGATAGCTTTTCTTTCTGATAGGCTGTTCACAACATCTCAAATATAACCTTAACCTGGTTGCTTTCCAAGAGTTCCGTTCCAAACATGTCTTGCCCATCCTCACAATCCAGTCTTTACATTTGCCTCCTGTTGGTTTGTTTAAAGCACGGTAGTAATTTCAGCAACTGATGAAGTGCATCTTTAGCAACTGATTATGAGAGCAATTAATAAGAGGTGTAAGAAACTTTTATAGCCAGAGACTGAAATCTAAAGGATGCAATTCAGCATCTTATGTAAAAGAATAAAAACATGCATAAAATTTAACACACCTTTCTAAAACCATTAGATCAAGAGATTTCTAAGAAACAGTGCTTATTAAATTGCTTCAGTGTGATGAATTGCCTTTGAATATTACAAAAAGCATGACATAAGTAATAGTTTTCATGTAATTTAATCAAAAGGGAGCAAAACAACTTAGAAACTTTTGCAACACAAAATACAGATACCATAGTATAGAAATAGAGACATAAATATACAATAGTTCAGATTAAGGGAAAAGAAAGTATGTACTTATAGAGTGGTTGCATACCAATAGTACAGTTAATGTGCAATAATACCTTTTCCTTCCAGTGCCACAATGGCTTTACCCTGTTAATGGAGTAGAATCTTAAGAGTTGTGGATTCACAGTGTAGTTAGGGTTGGAAGGAACTTTAAAGGACATCTAGCTCCTACACCATCTAAAATTTTGTGAAATCCAATACTTTCTTGGTCTTATGATGCAGAATATACTACCTAAAAAAACCATCCCTGTAAGAATAGCAGATACATACACACCTGCCCATCAGAAGAAAAATGGTTCTGAAGGAGAGCCACATAATTCATGTGGCTTTCATTCACAAGGAAGACAGTAGGTAGCTCACAAACCTAGATTTTCTTTCTATGCTCTGTACCTCACTGAGCGCATTCTAGCTCTAACTGGTGTTACCAACCTAGAAAGGAAAATGTCAAGGCTTATGTGCTCAGTGCAATTGTCTAGTGAAGAGTAGGGGAGGAATGAGGCCCAGCTGGCTTTATTTTTGAGAATGAAAGTTATATCCTAGGTGAACTGGTAGAGAAATTTAATAAAAATATCTTTCACATTTCACTTCTGAGGAAAGAATGGGAGAAACATTTAACCTGAAATAGTCTCTCAGTTCTTTTCTATTAGTAACTATTGGCTCAAAATGCAATCAGCAGCTGGTAAGAAGCTGTCTGCATTTTGTCAGTAGCACTGTGTGTTATCCTGAAAAACAGCTAGTTGCTGAAAGCTGAATAACACATCCCTGTGTCCTTTTACAAAGGGCTACTTTTTAAAGGCCATATTTAATTTCTAGCTTGTCATGCCTCATTTAACCCAGGAAACATATTCTGGACTTTAAAACTTAATTTCCAAAAAACCTCAGCTGCTGACTTCACATAATGGAATCAATCCCGGCAGGAAATAGGGCTAAGTTTTATACTGGGCTGCTTATTTCTCACTTTTGCACTGGGATATTGAAATGAAAATTGCTATCATAATTTGCCTGCATGTGTGCAAGCAGTACTTTCTCAAAATTGTGATAATATGAACTGCCATGGAAGTACCACTCCTTAAACTGTTCAATAAGTTCAAACTTGTGCAAACTTTTCTATTCAAGAAACCCCCAAACTCTGCAGTTCAGTTTAAATAATAGCTGCTTTTGGCTTCTCACTGGAAATCGGTCACTGTTAAATAAACACACCATTTTAATATAAATTCTATATAAGTTTGATTATTTTTGGAATGTAAGCTCTTAATTTGAAAGCTTCTTTGGATAGGTGGTGTGTTTTCAACATCCAGATCATGAACAAAGCCTTGCAGAATTAACAAAATATAGCTATTGATAGCAAGGAATAAAATTATAACAGATGACAGCGACTTTAAGTAGATATGATAAATAAAGGAAGAGCCAGTGCAGAAGGAAGTACAGCAAACTATACTGACTTCCTCTACAAATACAGAGGAGGAGAAGGATCTGGAAACTCTTGATAAATGCTAAAGAATCATACAGAGTAATTAGCAAAGGTAAAACTAGAATGCATAGAAAAATTAGAATAATTTTATTTAAGTTATACTTCATACAATGTAAGGGATTAGTGAGAAAAACTTACAATACAGTATGCCATTCTGGTCACCTTATTAGAGAGGACCATGCAGTTCAATGTAACTGAGAGTAACATAGCACCATTCAAAGCAAGTGCATAAGACTTCCCCAATTTTGAAAAAGAAAATGAGATTTTGAACCAGGAGACAAACATTTTCAAGTGAGCAGAAATGGCACCTCTGGTATAGAGGTGTTAAACAAACAAACAAACAAAAAACTGCACTGAGCAAGAAAGTAAACAATGGACCAATTACCCTTGAAACTTGGGCTGACTTTTTATGAACAGAAATTGAAAAGGTACTCTAGAATAGAGAAGGCCGAGTTCGGAACTGTTCTTTGCTTTAGATTTGGATGTCAGTAATTTAACAACACTTGACAATTTATGAGGCTATACCTAAATTTTAAGGAAAAGCAATAGAATGACAGATGTCATAGTATTTTGTACTTGTACAGTCTTTCGGGGTTAAGTCCATCCGTGGAACATCTGTAATAAAAATTATGCTCCTGCATTGCTTTTTGTGGCAAGTTCATTTCCTTCAACGTTGCAGTCTGTCAGAGACTGAAATGTTATGATTCATGGCTTAAACATTGTTACAAAGGACTTTCATCCATTATGGCAAAACTGTATAAAGAAGCTGTGACCATGGAAACCCACCCCTCCCTGAAGATGCCTCCTGAGGGGAACTTTGGACTCTGTGCTAAGTCACCTAAGGGAACTTGAGATAAGATAAAGGTGACACTGTGGTTCAGTTCTCTCAGGTCTAGGGAGAAGAATATATCCACAAGAAATCCAAACACAGCAGCTGTCCTGAAAATCAGCTCTGGCTGGGTTCACCCTGGAGAAGGCCACAGCCCACAGGCGCATCTGCTGAGGCCATGTTTGCACACACTCTCCCACTACCAAAGTGGGAGAAGAAGAGGTTTGGGTGTGTGCCATAACCTCTGGTCGGAGGAGTGAACAACCCTTCTCCCTTTCACAAACTGGATCAGCTTTAAAACCCCCCACAACAGGAAGACCGCATCCATGGGACATTCACATGATAGGCCACTGGGAGGTATCAAAATCCATCAAAGATCCCTGAATCACTCCCCAGACTCATTCTGGAGGACCTGCACCAGAGGACTGCATGTGAGGCAAAGTGATGCAACAGATCCAGAGTCTATTTCAAGAGACAGTGTAAGATTTGCCCCGCTGCCTCCCTGTGGGAGGTACCTGGGCATTCCCACCTGGCCTGAGCCCATATTAATCCACTGGACTCTATGTTTTTTGGGGGGACGGTCACCACCAAGAAGACCAGCTGTAGAGGATCATCAGGATGCTGGTACAATCCATGGAGTGGTGGTATTTTCTACTTAATTTATCTCTGTCACTCTCTTTCTCTCCCCCCCTCCCCCCCACCTCTTTTCTATTTCTTTCTCTTTTTTTTTTCTCTCTCTCTGTCTCTCTCTTTCTGTCTCTGGCTCTGTCTCTCTCTCTCATTTACCGTTAAATAAAATGTATACTATTGACTTTGGCATATGGTCTTGCACCTTAATTTGGGCAGAGACATCATTCATCAACTGGATCATAACACTCTCACATGGTCTGTACTCTTCAAAGCATATATTCTACATACATGACTCAAATATCTTATTAGATTCTCCCTGCATGCTGATTTCTCTATATGCTTCTTTCCGTACTAGAATATCTGATTTCTGAACCTTTAACTCTTCCATCATTATTAGATTTTCCTCTCATCCTTGTTCTGACTGTAATCAAAGTAAAGCTTTCATTTTTCTATAGATAAATGCAGTCCCTGATAGTAAATATTCACCAAGTATTTATGGATAGATTCCTGAAGTTAACACAACAAGTTTATTAAATCAATTTATGTTTTCAAATGACTGTTTAGAATACATGAAATAAAATTAATCTGAAAATGTTCTTTTGTATGAAGAACAAATTGGTTTTTTTTATCGATGGGACTGAGAGCTAAAAGAAGGTTTTACTTCTATGAAAGTAAATGTGTTCCTTCTGTCTATTAAAATAATGAAGTACTCTCCAGTGTGTATGCATTTATAGTTTCATGAGTTTTCAGGAAACACCAGGACTTTGGTAAGCAGTGTAGGAACATATATGGCACTGTTTCCCATATGATCCTCAGAGAGAAGCTGCTGATGTATGGGCTGGATGAGCAGACAATGAGGTGGATTGAAAACTGACTGAAGAGCTGGTCACTGAAGGTGGTGATTAGCAGCTCAAAGTCTAGTTGGGGGTCAGTGACTAGTGATGTGCTCACTAGGCCAGTACTGAGTCCAGTACTTTTTCAATACCTTCATTAACAAGCTGGACGATGAGGCAGAGCGTTCCTTCATCAAGATTTCTTATGACACCAGACTGGTAAGGGTGGCTAATACAGTAGAAGGTTTTTCTGCATCCAGGGAGACTTTGACAGTCTGGAGAGGCAAAAAGCCTATGAACTTCAACAAGGGAAGAGCAAAGACTTGGGAACAACAACCCCAGATACAAATGTATGCTAGGCACTTACCCAGCTGGGAAGCAGCTTTACAGAAAAGAGTCTGGGAATCATGGTGGACACCAGGCTGGACATGAGCCTTCAACATGCCCTTGCTGCAAAGAAGGTGTATGGTGTACTGGGCTCTCATTTAGTGAGACACACTTTGATTAAAGATAGTCCAAACATGGACTTAGAAAAGCAAAAGGCATTGTAGTAAATCTTACTGAAGCTTCTGACAGGCAGGGTGAAAATTGAGGACATAATTTACCAACACTTCAAGAAAGCTTTCAGTGTATCCTAACACAAAAAAGACTGATCTTCAAGGTAAGCAGATCTGATGTGAAGAAGCAAACTATTAGACTAAAAAACTGATTGAGGATTGAAAGCAAATAGTCCTGAAGAGTAAAAACACCTGAGAATTTATTGGTGATGGTTACAAGTCAACTGACACAAAATTGATTTTGTTTCTGATCCAGAAATTAAAAGTAATTGAGCAAGAAAATAGAAAATGAACATGACATAATATCAAAAAGTAAACTCCAGGAGCTCTAGTGAATAGAACAGATCAAAATCTGTTGCAACAGATTACACCTAATGCAGTTTTATGTGAGCAGTGATCAAAGTGCACCACATCAATATATGTGCACATGTATGTACACGCTTGTGTAGATACACATAAAATTATGTATTGCATGTGTTACTTTCCTCACTGCATCTTTTTTCCACCATTAATTTATTTGAAGTGACAGTTTTCAGAACTCAATTCTTAGTCTGGCTATGTTCATTCACAGAAAAAACAAGGGATATATTTTATTCTTTTCCTTCATGGCATTCCACAGATTTTTTAGCATTGCCCTGGAAGTTCTGTACATGGCAAAGACCCACCTTGCCCCTGTGTTACCAGTTTCCTCAGTGGTTATATAAACTCTGGGTAAGAGTCTGCATTTTGCCAGCAGGGAAGGAAAGTCATTCCCCTAAATTTTCTCAGGCCTTCTGCACGTCTCATATTTCTTTTGGAAACCTGTTGCAAATGGACTCTATGGCAGACGTCATAGGAATGTTATAGCAGTTCAGGAGTATAATTACTCAGGTACTAGCAAATATTTCCACCTGTTCAAAATGCTGTTACCTGAGCTGTTACTACCATAAACAACTAATAACTCTCCTTATCTAAAGTATCATATTAAAAATTGGCCCATTTTTCCTCACAAATGTAAACCCAGAATATCCTATTGGCCAAACAACAAGCATCGCTCATCCTTACTGTCTTGGGGTGACCTTATGATGTGTATCCCATATTGCTGCTTATGCCCAGAAATTAATTTTTGTGCTTTTCTGTGCCTCTAAACTGAGCCTGAGAGGGGGAAGGAAAAACTGAGCAAAACTTTTTCAAAGCAGTTTGTGGCTTGTTCAAGGTCAAGTAGAGACAGTGACTTTTCCCCCCCCCAGCTGCGGCAGGGGAGCAAGGAAGCACCTGGCTTGCTGCTTTGGAGTCAGCTTTTGGCCAGTTGTTTTTCAGTTTCTTGTTCTCCGGAGAGAGACTGAGAGTTGGATTTTGCTTTTCCTTCTCTGGAATTCTGGATTTTCTCCCTTTTCTACTGGACTGCTTTCAACCTCAGAGCACATCGGGAGGACTTTCCATCGGGCACAGAGGGCCTGGCCCTGGCCCAAGCCCCAGCTCCGAGGAGACCAAAGGGAGGACTCTAACACTTTCCCAGGTTTTTCCTCCACAGCGAAACATTCTATTATTTAGCCTTATTTTCCTTTTCCCGTGTGTTTGATAAATAAATAGTTTTATCTCCTTCACTTTCCTTCAAGGAAAATTTATTTTTTCCCGAACCTGGGGGGGGGGAAGGGGTTTGTACCTTCTCTCAGAGGTATATTTCTAAATTTGGCCAAACCAGAACACTTACTAATAAGGAAACAAGAAAAATGCACTTAAATATACAAGAATTAGTCATTAGTTACTATCTTGCCATTACACCTTAAATGGTGAAATTTCACATACTTTAATTTAAGCAATTAATGTATCATGGCAAAGTTCCTGTCATGCCTCCAGTAATCCAAGGAAATTACCATTCAGGTATTCAGTTGTATCTTATATACATGTGTGTGCATACACATTTTTTCTTTTTGAAAAAAATAAGAGGTTCCCTAGAATTCCTTCCAGCATTATTACATTTTTCCTCTAACATATACTAAAAACACTTCGGCAAAACTTCCTCTGAACCTCAAGAAGAAAATGTGCTGCACTTTCAGAAATGTCTATGATTTTCTACTTACACTTGGACTTTCTTTTATGTATTTTACTGTATTTCAGTAACACAGCCCAGTTCTGTCATGCAGTGTCAGGGAGCTGCATGCTAGCCAAAAGGAGCCTGGCGGTCTAGCCACAGTCCTGTCCACCCACAGCAGTTAAACTCGCACAGAAACAGGCTGGCAGTCAGAGTCGAGCACCTCACGTGAAGGGGCTTCCCTCAAAGCAGATTGAAAAGGCACACACCAGCAGAGACGAAGAAGTAAAAGAGAGGGGACTCTCCATGTGGGTTCCACGTACATTTATTCTGTGAAGGGACCGGGACGAAAAGCCAGATTTTTTGGAGGGTCCAGGGATTTTATACGGGACACAGAATAGGTGGGGAAAGGGATCTTAAGCACTGATATGAGGGTAAGTAGGTGGGGTGGACAATGGAGGGACCAATAGGGACACTGCATAGGAAGGACCTAGGGAAGGAACCAATGGGGTGTCGAGGAACAAAGAACTTTCTAGAACTTATACATATTGACGAAGGGAAATGCATAAACATGAATTCATGCATAAAATAGGGAGGGGAGAACCTTAACCAATTGGGAGAAAACATGCAAATGACAGAACAAAGGGATTATGGGTTCTCACCATCTCTTCCAAGTGGGGTGCTTAAACTTGGGATTCTGACCATCATAGCTTGTTGTCTGTGCTGTCGTGAGTGGTCAGGGCAGCAGAAGCCACTTGCACTGCCACAATGCAGTTATCCAATCTTTTGTCTTTTTCAATAGAAACTGATTGCTTTTTCTTTGCCCTCTTATTTCCTAAACAACTTTATAGGCTAACTACAAGAGATAAAGCCATTAGCCTTAATCACTCCTTGTTGAGTAATCTGTTATAACTTCCTCTGCAAGTTATGTGAACAAAGTAAAACTTAAAAAATCAACAAAAGAACGCAATAGATTATGAAATAAGGTATTTACATTCAAATGTTATTTTGAGCATTGCAATTGCTGAACTGCAAATATGTGGAGAATGTGAGGAGGACCATTTACCTCACTGGACAAACAGGAAAAAGAATGATGTTAGGATGCTTATGCATCATGATAACATTGAAGTGTGTTTTAAAAATTCAGATCAATTTCTTCAGTTTATTATTAATGTGCATTTTATCATTCAAGAGAATCTGTCCAGCATGTCTGCTTGCCTAACTGATAGATAACCGTTGATTTAGCAAGGGTGAAACTCCCTTCTTTTCTCATATGACTCAACATGTGTCTTTCAAAATAAGGTGCCTCCAGCCATGGAACCATTCATTTCATGCCAAACCACAAATATTAGCTAAGATGCTTTCTACAAATTCAGAAGAAATGCCTTTAGTTCATAATTCACTTTTCAGTGACAGTAGACATGGCAATAGCCACCTTAAGAGCCATTATTTTTCTTCTAAAGATATAAGACAATTCAGTACAAAGATAGGATGTAGCTTTTCTATACTGATCTACAAAATTCTGTTCCTTAGTCTCTTTTTATATTTGCATAGCATAGGAAGGTTGATACAGGCAGTGTTAAGGTCATTAATAATGCAACAAATCACACCTGGTCAGGAAGTGTCTGGCTGCTCAGTGACATTAACAAGACAATTCAAAGAGGGTGATCCTCATCCTTACTTCTTTGCTTGCTCTCCTGCCTTGACCTCATCCTTGAGGAGTTACTTGATTCTCTGGTCTGGAGATGCCCTCAGCTGTCCCTCTGGCCTGTCCAGATCCATGGCCGCCCCATGGGAAACCCCCACTGATCCCACTGCCCTTGCCTCGAGGAAGCAGCTGGTCTACTTTGGAATGCAACACAAATGCAATCTTAAACACAAATATGTTGACTGCTTATGTATTGACAATCTATTTATAAGCCTTTCTTCATGTGCTCTTTGGCACATGACCTATTAAATTCTTTCAAGTATCGATAAATTCATCCTCTTCATAGAGATGTCATACCACATGATATGACATACTCATATTCACACATATAGATGGAGAAACAAAATTTGGCTAGATTCACAAATAGAGTTGAGGGTTTATAGTTCAAATCCATGTCCTCAAAACCAAGGCACTGCTAATCTCATCTCTTTGAAAGACAGAACTTTACCATAAATTTGCATATTCACTCACTTTTACCTAAATGTATACATTTGGGCACCATATCTACCTAGTTTCTGACTGCTGGGGAGTTCTATGCCTAAGCCCTACCAGAAATCAAAACGTGTCATGTTTCATGTTTCCATATTCCTGAAAATCTAATCTAACAATCTCACATCCCCCAAAATATATCGTGAAGACATGGAGAGCTCCCACCTGCACAACCCACAGTCAGGCAGGGTGAGACTGACGCCATACCTGTACTTCACCCAAGATTGAAGGAAAACTGTGGTATAAATTCCAGCTATCCCTAAAGGAACATGAATGAAAATGTCTCAGCTCCCAAGATAATGCCATAATTTAGTAATCACATATTTTTGAGTTTGTCTTTCTCAAATCTGTCCTTGTTTGGTTAATCCCCATGCATGAATAAAAACTATTATTTGGTTTTGAACAATATTAAAAATTGAAAGTAACAAATTGAACAATTCTCTTTGTGGAACTGAGAAGAAGTGATTTGTCTACAGCCACTCAGAAAAACCTGTAACTTTTTAAAAATAAGATCCTCTGAATAACACAGCAGGAAATTCTTTATCTTGACTTCATTTCTAGCTGCTGGTAGAAGCAATCATTTCATATTTATGAAACTATTCATGGAAAATTTAATTCACGGTAGCCTTCATCTTTCATTTGCTTAAATGCCTTTTCTCATCTGCTGTGAATGAAGTGAAAGTATTTTCTCTTCTTCCATTTTGTGTCATTTGAAGGGAAGTAAATCTTAAGCCTTTCAGTTCCCCCTCAAAAGCAATTCCCTTAGTAGAAGACAACAACTCTGATATCAAGGTCGTTTGCTTGTCTTGCTTTTTTAAGACTTGTTTCCTCTATCGCAATTTTTTCGTTAATGCAGTTTATAATTAAATTCATGTTCTTCCTTATTAGGCCCTTAATTCCAGTATAAACCATACGTGGCTAAGAGTTTCTGTAAAGAGCTCTTACATGTATTTTGTATTACTGAGCTTTTTCTTCATACTGGTGCTTTCTGGTTTAACAGATAGACAAAAAGATTTGTGAATTGCTGGAGCACTAAGAATATTTTTTTAATTTAAAGAAAAATAAATCATAGAATAATTCATCCATCCCCAGCCTCATTGGCAGAGACTGCATGTTATAATTTATGGCTTAAACATCATCATGAGGGACTTTTGCCTATTATAGCAAAACTGTACAAAAGCTACAGAGAAAATCACCAAAACCCTGAATGGGGCCTGTCTTGGGGTGACTTTATGATGTGTATCCCATATCGCTGCCCTATGCCCAGGAATTAATTTTGTGCCTTTCTATGCCTTTAAACTGAGCCTGAGAGGGGGGAGGAAAACTTGAGCAAAACTTCTTCAAAGCAGTTGCAGCTTGTTCAAGGTCACACAGAGATAGAGACTTTTTTTCAACTGCGGCAGGAGAGCGAGGAAGCACCCAGCTTGCTGTTTTCCAGTAAGTTTTTGGCCAGTTTTTCAGCTTCTTTTTCTCTAGAGAGAGACTGAGAGTTGAACTCTTTTCCTTCCCTGGATTTTTGGATTTTCTCCCTTTTCTGCTGGGCTGCTTCAATATCAGAACACATCGGGAGGACTTAGCACCAAGCACAGAGGGCCTGGCCCTGGGCCAAGCCCCAGCTCTGAGGAGACCAAAGGGAGGACTCTGACACTTTCCCAGGTTTTTTCTCCACAGCGAGAGATTTTATTAATTAGCATTATTATCCTTTTCCCATGTGTTTGTTAAATAAATAATTTTTATCTCTTTCACTTTCCTTCGAGGAAAATTTATTTTTTCCCAAACCTGGTGGGGGAGGGGTGGTTGGTAACCTGCCTTCTCTCAGAGGATATATTTCTAACTTTGGCCAAACTGGCACAGGGCCCTGGAGTGCTCATTGATGAAGATAAGGCTCAGGGGAAAAGAATACATTCACTAAGGGATCAAGCTTAGCACCTTTGGGGTGGAGACCAAGCTTCCAGGCCTGTACGGACCCTCACACCAAGGCGGGGGGAGGGAGAGGGGGACAGGGTGGAGGAGAGGTTTTGGGTGTGGTAAAAAGCCTCTGGTGAGAGGCAGTGACTGCCCATCCTCCATTGTGCAGACCACCTCAGCCTGTGGGGGGCCCCTTCACCCTGGGAAAAGCCGCATCCACAGGACAGCAGAGGGGCTGTCATGGCCCATCAAAGGCTCCCCCAAAGGGACTCCCCAACCCTTCACCAGAGCACTGCAAATGATACAACAGATCCACAGTGTTGCAAGGGACAGTGTCAAACTTACCTTGCCCTCACCAAGGGAGGCACGTGGGCATTCCCACCTGGTCCAAACAAAAATTAATGCACGGGATTCGACACTTTTCGGCAGTGGGGAATCCTCACCACCAAGACGACCAGATGGAGGGGAACAACGAGACATTGTTTGGACCTTCAGAAAGGTGATATGTTTCTGCTTAACCATTGTCAGTCTCTCCCTGTCCCCTCATCCCTCCATGAATGCTCTTTTCCTTCCTTCCTTCCTTCCTTCCTTCCGAATTCCTTCCTTCCTTCCTTCCTTCCGAATTCCTTCCTTCTTTCCTTCCTTCCTTCCGAATTCCTTCCTTCCTTCTGAATTCCTTCCTTCCTTCCGAATTCCTTCCGAATTCCGAATTCCGAATTCCAAATTCCTTCCTTCCGAATTCCGTCCGAATTCCTTCCTTCCTTCTGAATTCCTTCCTTCCTTCCTTCCGAATTCCTTCCTTCCTTCCTTCCTTCTGAATTCTTTCCTTCCTTCCTTCCGAATTCCTTCCTTCCTTCTGAATTCCTTCCTTCCGAATTCCTTCCGAATTCCTTCCTTCCTTCCTTCCTTCTGAATTCCTTCCTTCCGAATTCCTTCCGAATTCCTTCCTTCCTTCCGAATTCCTTCCTTCCCTCCTTCCTTCCGAATTCCTTTTGAATTCCTTCCTTCTCTCCTTTCTTCCCTCCTTCCTTCCGAATTCCTTCCTTCTGAATTCCTTCCGAATTCCTTCCGAATTCCTTCTGAATTCCAAATTCCTTCCTTCCTTCCGAATTCCTTCCTGCCTCCCTCCGTCCTTTCCTTCCTTCCTTCCTTCCTTCCTTGCTTCTCTCCTGCCTTACCTCGCCTCACCTTGCCTTACTTTTCTCTCTTTTTCATCACTAAAACTGATCTGTTGTCATGGTCACAGGATACAATGCAATCATGAAAACAGACCCATGGATGTAGCATCTTGCAGTTAGCCCAGCTCCTCTAATGAGCATGATTGCAGAAAGCCACTGAAGTGACTGAGCTAACTTAGCTGGTGCCACTTATGTTTGAAGCATGTTCACAGTAAAGAAGAACAGAGCTCAGAGGAAATAAAAGCTGATCTGAAATCTATAACTTTCTTGAGTATCAGCAAATTGCTGATATTGATGCCTTAAAGGCTTAGAAATAAAACAACACACTTTCAAACAGTACTAATAGGGGAGGTAATATAAAGGCTGGTCTTTATTGGAGGCCTCCAGGGGCAGATATGGAAAATGCCCACCCCTGCATGGAGTATATACAGTTTTTTATAAGTTTAGCAAATTAGCATAACTTTAAAAAAATCCCCAATTAGAGACGTAAGTGGTGAGGTCATTCTCCCTTATGGTTCCACCTCTTTCTGTAGCCCTGGTTAGATAGGAACTAAACTTTGTTTATGAAAATGTATCTCAAAGAGCTGTTCTCAACCTTGGCTTCCAGGAAGAACCAAGATAGGATAGAGGCCTTGGACCCCCTGGCTTGGAGCCTCTGGAATCTGTTTTGTCTTTCTGCCTATGGGGGTAGGGAAAGGTACTGGGGCTAGCTAGGAACTATAACTATGCAACAAGAGAGCTATTAATATATATGAAGGAAATATAAAAGCAAAAAGGCAAAAAACAATTTGGCATCAATAAGAAGGATGGGGAGGACAGCAAGAGGCATGTTGACATTACTGAGGAAAAGGAAGCATAGCAAATACTGAAAGTCCTACAATTCTTTCTTACTGTACTGATGAAGAACCCCTGCAGACACATGCTCAGTTATTGCTGTATTGAAGAAAATTTCAGACACCAAATTCCATTCCTTCCTTTGCTGTCCTTCAGACAGCAGGGGGAAAAAGAGACACAGTTTGTCTCCAGCCGTGGACAGCTTCCTGGGTTGATGGCATCTGGCACAGGGGATGAGCTTTGCCTGGCAAGGCCCTGCCCTGCCCTGCCCTGTGCTTTCATTTGTGAGGGAAGCCCTATGCTGACTTCCAGAGAGCCACCAGCCTTTGCTGTGCCCTGAAAATAGAGTACAACTGTCCCAAAGATGACACACCCATTTTAGATATAATCAAATGTCTTGGTTTGAAAGGCAGGTGTCTGCTAAGGAAGGCAGAAGCCTCCCTTGGAATGGCAGATGCAACCCCCTTCCCTCCAAGTTACTATAATTTTGAAATCAAGGGGCTTTTAGGCAAAGATGTGGGAAATAGGAATAACAGTTCTTTACTATTATATATATCTATATGTGTATAACCAGTCAAACAAACAACAATAACCATGGCAGTAACAGCAAACAAACACAAACCCAGTGCCAGCCTTCTCGGCTGTCAGGCCCTTTCCCCTCGGGTGCAGTTCCGCTCGCAGCCGGCAGGGGCGCTGGCGGCTCCCGGTGAGCAGGGCAGGTGCGATGGTTCCCCCGCGGCTGCAGGGGGCGCTCCGGAGCGAGCTCGGGACACACGCAGCTCTGGTGCCCTGGGATCCCGGGAAGGGATGGAACAAAGGCTTCACAAACCGCTGGGCAGCCGATCCCGGTGTCCGGCCAGACCCTTGGGAACAGCAGGTTGGAACAGCAGGGACGAACACAAATCCCACATGGCAGACCCGATGTATGCAAACGGGGAACCCCCCCGGAGGTCTGGGCAGGCAGGGTGAGCACGGCTACAACGTAGCAAAGGTTCAAAGCAATGGCGGGGCAGGGCGGCCATGGCCTGGCTCCGAGCGCGGCAGGGAAGGCGGGCTAGGGATCCCGGGGCTTCTCCAGCAGAAGGGAAAAGCAGCCGAAGAAAGCAGACTCCCTCT
Organism: Corvus hawaiiensis; assembly: GCF_020740725.1. Taxonomy (NCBI): domain Eukaryota; kingdom Metazoa; phylum Chordata; class Aves; order Passeriformes; family Corvidae; genus Corvus; species Corvus hawaiiensis. Next base: position 74,194,201 of record NC_063255.1, on the reverse strand, counting down.
CTGTCTCCCTCTCTGTCCGAATGCCAGAGACCGAACTGCCCACACACTCAGGTGAAGAAAAAAACAGTAGCCAGCTCTTTTGTTTTTCCTAAGTATCTAGCCATTTGTCCCCCTGGTAACATGTATGGGCAAAATTCCTTTAACAGAAAAAAAACCCAGGAGAGCTCCTAAAACCCCAACATCAAATAAACTCTTGAAATTATGATTTCATTTTATGTATATGTTCAAGAAGTGATGCAGTATGTCAAACGAAGCTTAATCCATATATGAAAAACAACATGCAAAAAGCAGACTATGCCAAACTAAGTCAAAAGAGAGAGGACATTCTTGGAGACTTTGTCCTCCATCAGTGTCTAATTTCTTTTTAGCAGGAACAAATTAAGACAATTTGTTCTTGTCTTTCATGTTTGCTGGAAGACTAAATGGTTACTAGATAAATTAATGCTAATAAGGTGCTGAAGTGTTAATCCCAATACTTAATCCTACCATTGAAAATAGTTACCAAAATTCAGGAAAGATGAGCTTCATTATGACTTTATTATGCCTATAAAACTTGCATGTTCATAACTGAAGAATAATTAAGATGTACAAAGAGACATGGAATCGTAACAGAATTGTTCCAACAACAGAAAATACAAGAAGAACATATCATGATGAATGGCTTATTCCATTTTTTCTTAGAAAGAGACACATTCTTGTTCTATTTCTCTGATATCAGGGATAATCGTAGTATCTCTCTCTTGTACTTTCTCACTCCAATTTAAAATGTCTTCAGATTAATTTTACAGTAGAAGTAGGACATAATTTCCCTCTCTGTGAAGCTTAGAGAAACACATTAGAAGTAACATTTAATATAAACTGAAGCAAATAGGCTACTGCCTTCTATTTTACTTGTTATCAGAATAATAGGCTATAATGAGTATTTGGTTTAGTTTCTTTTCTTTTTCTTGCATCTCTAAGTTCCCTTACTCTCATTGTATCAATTCTTTTGTTGTGACACTTGGCATTATATCCCCTGCCTGTATCTGCTCTGGAGTTGCTACTGAAGAGTCAAGAAACCTCATATTCCAGAAGGATTCCTGAAAAGAGTTGAGCTGAAAGCTACTAAAAAGACTTGGAAGAAATGTAGCAGTGTTGTTGCACCACAAAAACATTTTAGTTTTGTGAGATAAAACTATTTTTCCTTTTGATGATCTCTCATTCTCTGTTTATATTCTGCATGTATTAGTACAGTACTGCAAAACGGTGAAAAGGAATGTGTATTAATCTGATCTACTTTGAATTTAATGAAGAAGTTTTACTAAACTATTTATTCAATTTACAAAATTAAATTAATCTTTCAAGACATTTATGAAATCATATTAAATCAGACAGCCAAGAATGCCATCACTGGCAATCACAGGACATTCAGAAAATCCTGCAATTGTCACAGTTATCTATATGTGATTTACATAAAGCAAGTATAAAATAATTTTCCCTTGTGATCTGCATTTTCCCAAGAATATTTCCTGCTCTCCCAATATCAAGATGCTTAACTATAAATATATCAATAAGATCCATATTAGCATGTGCATATATTAATGATAGTGTATTAAATCATCAGGGCTCTAAAAAAACCTTTCCTTAATTTGCTTCCACGTATTATATAAAACAATAAAATAGAAAACAAGCAATCACTTGATATAATAATATGCCTTAAATGATAGCCCATAAAGTTCCAAGGCACTAAGCATGTAAGTTTTAGTGAGGCAGGTATTTTAGAGAGAGCAAGAATTACATCCTCCAATTACTTGGATTGCTGAAAATGATGAAACTACAATTTGCATTTGCTTTCAATGCAGAACTCCTCCACTAACATGCTGGAAACCATCACTGCTACTCCAAAGCTGAGGATAGCTTAGCCAGCAGAACTGATGAAACCACCTCTATTTGGTAAGGAAAAAACCTGCCCTTTGGGACAGAGAATATCCTGAAGGCAATTTCTTACAGGCAGGTTCTTGTCTGATATGAGCCTCTCACTAGCAGCATTTTGATATGACAGATTAGGCAGGGAAGCTGCCCTGATAAATACACAGTACAGAAATTCTCCTTGATGGTGTTACACAGAAGATCAGAGCTGAAAGGAATACAGAGGCACCTATCCCTACTCAATATCATCATGAGTATATGAACAGATTTCCTTCTTTAGCTTTGAAACTAGGCACTCTTATGGAATGTACTGTGTCACAGAAAAGAAACTTGACTCTTACTTGAGGAAGAACTTGTAAAGGGCTGGAAATGGGACATTGCTGGCAGCACCCACAGCCATGGCATAGTCACCTACTTGCAAAATGTCCTGTAATTTTATATTCCATTCTATCCATCTGGCCATCTAGACTGAACTATACTGATGCAGTAATACCTGAATCTCAAAACAGTTGCCATATACTTCTGTGAAAAGGAAGAAAAATCAGTACTTTAGCAAAACACATTGAATAGAAAATATAGGTTAAAACTGTATGTTAAATGTAACTGCCTTCATGATGGTGTTATATCAGTGTTGTATCAGTATGAATTGCAATAGTCTCTTGAAATAATTTTCAAGAGCTCAGCTCTTACAATTGAGGTCACAGGCCTCACATTCCTTATTGTGATGGTAAGAGGAAATGTGTATTAGATATTGCAACTGACATGGCATGAAGTTCTCACAACTCTCTATTGCTGCATCTAATTTTATATCACAGAATCATTTAGGTTGGAAAAGACCTGTAGGATCATCAAGTCTAACCATTAACCCAGCACTAACTAAACCACCACTAGACCATGTTCCTGAGTGTCACATCTAGACATCTGTTCAACAGCTCTGTTGAAGGCAGCCTTTCCCTGTCTCTGTTGCTCTCCAACACCTTAATGCCTTTCTTATTATGAGGGGCCCAAAAACTGGACATATAATGCATGGTGTGGCTTCACCAGTGCTGAGCACAGGTTGTCAGAATAGAAGATAACCCATTAGATCAGTTAAGGAAGCAGATTCACCATTCTTCTAGACATTTTTTATCTCTGATAAGCTCCAATTCTTTTTAAAAGAAAGACACGGTTTAATTTAAAGCTTTTGAAACTTCATGAGAACCAAAGTAAACAGGAATTTAATTTAGAAACTCCAATTTGAAATAATTAATTTTAAATTGTTATCAATTTGAATGTAAAATAATTAAGGTAAAAATGAAAGTAATCTTCAAATTAAGAAATAATATGTTATTTAAAACAGTTAAATTTAAATACTATATTATTAATATTTGGGTTTTAATTTCTTTCCCATATGAAAAAATGTTGAATGTATCTCTTTCTGCCAAGACCTTTGAAATTGAGAAAGTCACATTTCATTAGGAAATCCTGGACAGCTATATATTTCAATGTTATATTTAAAACATTCACTGAAGAATATAAATACAATATCATCAAACCAGCATTGATAACCTCTTCACAACTCACACTTTTCCCAGCTTCTTATTCCATATTTTACTGCTCCTACAGATTATTTTTTTAAATGGTCCTAAAAAGAATTATTTTAAATTTTCTTTATACAAGCAAAAAGAAACTCATATGAGAATTGCTGGGATTTTTTGCTTTATAGTGTGCAAGTGACTTAATTAATCTAGCCAAAATATGTGGCATTTGCACAGTGCTGAGATTATATTTCTAAGACTTAAGTTCAAAATAAGATATTTAGCCAAACTATTAATCAACTATCCTACAATATATTTCATAATAAAGATGGATAATATTGCTATCAATAATGCAAATTTTTTTAAAAAATAGTGTGAGGCATTGTGTTGTACTTTATGGATAGACAAGAGAATTATATTTTCCATGATGACAGTGCACTGAGCACGTCCAGATATATGTGCTACCTTTTCAAATATGCATCTGAAGAAAGGAAGGAAACATTTTGAAAGCAATTTACCATAGAAAATAACATAATGTTTTACAATACTAACTTCTCAACTGGTAACTAAGGTAATTTCCAGTTATAACAAAGCAGTATCAACATCTTTTTACATTTTATCCATACCCAGTGCTACCTTAGACAATGTATTAGTTAAAACATAACGTCTTCCCATATCAAAATACAAGAACCTATGGTCTCACAATCATTGACTATTTCATCACAGCAACTCCATATGGATATTTGTTACCTCTGTATCAGAGAAAAAGTATGGAATGCTAATACTTACCAGAGTTCATGCTATGAAAGACTGATAGGAACCCAGCTCTATGCCAACTTCTCTTCCTCTAAATGCTAAAGCAGTCACATCATTCCAAAGATGACAAGCCTAAAAACCATATTCATTTTTCTTCTTACCCATACCTTAAATGAAGACTGCAGAAGCTATTAAAGAGTTCCATTGTTATCACTGAGTAGGAAAATTTTCCAATCATGACGAATGTGAACAGTAAACATCCAAGCAGCTTCTATACCTGGTTCACTAAGAGTTTGCACAGCATGATTAAGAAAATTTTCAGAAAAGGAAATAGCATATAATTGGGTTTCCGTGGTATGGGCCCTGTGGACCTACACTTTTGCCCTTGCATGCACAAGAGGTTATTCCTTTACAACAGCAATAGTGAAAGGTTCTTACTTCCCTCCCCACTTCCCTTGTCTCTATGTACCTTGAGGTACATAGCTTTATTAGAAAGGCATTAAAGCCTACTGGAAGGCAAAGGAATGACCTAGATGACTCTCAGGATTATTTCAGCAGATGCCCTTGGGGCTATAATAGCTTTGGCAGCCTTTTCCAGTTTATCTCTGTAACCCTGAGGATTGGGAACACAGGTTCTTGTTTATCGGAGGATCTCTAATGTAAGAGATATTTCTCAAGTACGGAGAAGTGTAGCCCCTTCAAACTGAGATCTTGAACTGAAAATAAATGGTGAGAGGGCATACACAGCACACAGTAAACTTCTGGTTATCAAAGCACTGACACTAAGAACAAAGAAGTACCTTACTAAGCTATCACATAATTAATTCTCTAGCATACACTTCCATTCCTCAAATATAATGAAATCTGCACATGCAACAAGACATCATAACATTTATAAACCATGCAAAATGCAGCAAAATAAGAGGCAAGTGATACATAAGTGTTATACTTGCTCAGTGATATGTTACCCCCTCCAGGGAAATGGAGCTTCATCCAATGTTACTCCCATCATGCATATGATAAAAAGTACAACGTTCTTGCATATAAAGACAGTGTGTCAGTAAGAACTGAAACAGTGTTACTTGTTCCTGGAACAAAGGAAAAGAGTTTCTGCTTTGAGTACCTGTGGTTAATTGTAAACAGCAAAAAAAATTTGTGCAGACAAAAATACCAAAAATACCAAAAATATCCGCTAATTCATAAAGTCTTCCTATAGAATCACAATAGTACTTTCATTGAGCAGACAAGGAACAGGAGTGAATAGCTCTTTTCTCTGAAGTTTCTGGCCATCAAATTGCTTTTCTGTCTGTAGTTTCACTAATCTCTAGTTCTAGAGCATGGCAAAATCTCTGCAGCAATACAGAAGTAGGCAATAAAAGAAGCATCTCATCTGCCAGTCAAGAAAGGAAATCTCAAAGACTAATTATTAATAATTACACTAGTTACTAAACTGTCAGGAATCAGAAGATTGCTTTCTTGTAAAATTAGAGCTTCCAATTGAAGGAGTAGGGAACACTGAGGAGCAGTGAGCTATTTGGCCTGACAAGCTGATCCAAAAGGATGTGTGACTCCATGGCCCATTTTTTCCCCCTCCAATCACATAGCAATACTTAAATAAATGCTTTGACAGCATAAATTGTCAAGTATGGTTTAAATTCTCTACGTTAAACCATCCAGACAGTTCCTTATCCACCAAATCATCCATCCATAAAATCCGTATCTCTTCATTCTAGAGAGAAGGACATTGCAAGGGACTACGTCAAAGGCCTTAAGGAAGTCCCAACAGATGCCATCCATAGCTCTTCTCTTGTCCATTGATGTAGTCACTCCATCATTGAATTACACTAGTTTGGTCAGGCAGAAGGTGCCCTTGGTGAAGCATCTTTTATGAAATTACTACAGGATGCACACAAATAATACATAATGTAAAAACAATAGTATGTGCATGGCATATAGTGCCAGTCAGAAATATGAAATGACCAATGCACGATTTTGAGTGTGATTAAAGATGTAGCTGCTTGTGAAAGGCTTTACTCCCCACCAAAACTTAAAACCTACTTATGATTCTATTTTCAAAATGCCTTTTAGAGGTTTATTCATGTGTGTAAAATTTATTGCTGAATGTTGACAAACCTCTTTAAGAACTGGATTTCAAAATATGCAGAGATACAATACCAAATGTTTTATGTAGCCACTAATTTTATAATCAGGATGCCATTCAGCTTAAAATAGCAAAGCCTTCCTTCTATTCAACAAAGCTGAACTCTTCATGGTTTGTTTTTAGAGATTCTTTCTCATATGCTATGTTAATTAACAGATTTGCTCAAAACCACAAAAGCTCTACTGGAACAGGTATTATTCTTTTCTTTCAGGAAGATTTTAAATCATCTGCCAGTCCTGACAGCTGATCTGCTGTTTACTACCCTCTCCTAAACAAGAATGAAGCAAAGCGCACCAAAAAAAAAAAAAAAATTAAACAAAAATCTGTGGCTACATGGCCTGACTAAGGAGCAGAGAAACAAACATTTTATTTAAGAAAACTATGAACAAAAACCCTGGACAGGAGGTAAAAATGCAGAAAGCCTCACAGAGCACAAGTTTAAAAGGTCAAGTCACAGCCCTACATTCCACCTTATTTCTTTCCCTCAAACACTCATAGAAGCTGAAGTCTTGAAGAAAACTAAAATTTAAGGGCTAAGGATATTCTCCTATGTAATCTTCAAACAAGGCAATATAAAATTAATAAACATGTATGCATATTGTATCACAAAATTTCAGTCAATGTCTAACCATACTTTTCCTTTTGAATCAAGACTGAAAGAACATTAAGACTAATACTTGTAAGTTGAAAGTTGTATTTATTTTTAAATATATCTTCACTCTCTACTGAAAGGTAAGAAACCAGTGAAAAAAAGATACGCAGTGCCCAGACCCACATTACCATCTATAATTGTTCAATTATTCTCTTTAAGTAAGATCCCAAACTAACTTTGTTTTTCTGCTCCCTTTTAAAATTAATTTTCATGAATACTAAAGGACAAAAAAGTTAACGGCCATCAGATCAGATAAAATCACAAAAGGAAACCACATTTTGTATGTCTTCCTTGTCCAAATGCAGCTGTTAAATTTGAAGCACCACCACTCTTGAAGTTCAAACATTTGTTGCCTGTGTCTTTCTTCACAAATCGTTTAGATTCACTTTTGTGAGCACATTTTCCAAGTATGAGGTAAGAATAATAGTAATCTTGTGCAATTTGTTTTCATATGAACCAGTGCAAATAGCAGTACTTTGGAAAATTCTTACTTTGGAACAAGATATCAATCAGCTTAAAGAAAGGTAACCCCCCTTTCCCAGCAACATAATAAAGGCTAGCAAAAAGCCAAGAAAATTTCCAACAGATTTCAGGGGAAAAAAATTCACTGAAAAGCTAGAAGTAGGTCTTGCCTGCTCTCTAGAGAAGCCAGCACATCAATTTTCAGTTTAAAGACAAGAAAGAAAGAGGTCAAAAACCGCCAAGTTTTTTAGAGTTATTGTTTTTGCAGCCTGAACAACTTAAACAATGTCTTCAAATGTTTTATGAATCTTGATTCAGGAGGAGAGTAAACTCCAAACAAAACAAAGGATTTATTTATATTTCTGCTCATAAAAAAACCTCAATCAAACAACCTAGACTTTTTTCTATTGGTATTTCTATTGAAAGAACACCAACTAAAATAAGGAATGTATTTTGGAATATATTTTCTAGAAACCAGTAACAGAATATTTTTTCTAAATAGCTAGTTAGCTATCACTACATTATCGTAAACAGCTGTGAAACATGCAAGAATATGCTATTCAACCATATGGTTTATTAAAAATGGAAAAATCTGCACTAACCTCACTCACAGGAAAGGTTTATTCCAAAACTCTACTGAGTTAGTGAGTACTGGTGAGGCTGACCACACTTCTACAAACTCAAAAACAACCTAGGTTTCACTTCTGCAACTCCCAAAAAGATCTAAGCTCTGAAAATACTGCCCCCTTTAAATCAAAAACCACTAGGAGGACATGCATCAGAGTAAGACATTTCTAGAGTTTTCTTCTCTGTATTTTGTCCTGTATTTTGACAACCAAAACCAATAGCAAAGTTTCCATTTGCTTCAGATGATACCCAGAGCTGCAGTTAATACAGGCTGACTTACAACAAGAGGAAGCCTTGCAAATCTCAGTATGAAGGAGATGCTTCCTTGGGATCTTCAGGTGGTATATTAGGCCAGAAAGTGAGATTTCCAGAAACTATTCTAGATTTTGAGAATAAAATACATTGGCACCTGCAGAATTCTGAATTATTCAATGGTCTCAAGCATGTGTCAACACACTACCCGGATTCAAAATTCTGAATAGCACTAGAATGTGCTGACATTCACCATTAGCCTCACTAACAAATTCATTCATATGAATTCATACTTAGTATGGTATGTCAGTAAAGATTTATAGTTATTCTTAAAAACTTTAAGCCAGTGTTTTATTAGCAAAATCTCTGTAGGAGATGCTTGTGAAAAATTCAAATTACATATGAGTACTCTTTTTAGGATAAAAATCCCTGCATATGGCTAAGGCATAAAAACATATTCAAGTAACACCAATTTAAATGTTATCATGGCCACATATATCTGAGACACAGTAGTATATAATAAAAAAGAAGAAAAGCAATTTATTTTCTTTTCTAATTTCCTCTTTCTAAATGCTGATTATTTCTCTACATTATTGCCTTCAGCACCAAGCCTCAGTGCCATGGTTTACTTGAAAAGGTAGTGTTAAGTTACAGGTTGGACTTGATGATCTCAAAGGTCTTTTTCAACCTAATTAATTCTGTGGTTCTGTGAAGCTCTGTCAGCATGTTTATTGCTTCCATAATTATGCTGAAAAATATGGGAGAACCACAACTTTTTGAGGGAGATGTATTTTTTCTTTGTGAATGAAAACTAAATGTTATCCACCAAAGTAATTGATTGTGAATAGCCAGTATAAATCTTTTGTGCTCTCTGAAATGGCATTTAGCACTTAACTCCTTTTAATCTCTTCGTCTGTATTTTTCTTTATTAGCTCAGCATGTCAAGATAGACAGACAACACTACTCAAATGTAATTCTTGTCAGTCACTGCAGCCCTATCTCTCTGAACCAAACCAGTATTCTGCCAAGTATTTCAAAGATCCTGGATTGGTACTGCAATCCAAAAAAACCCACAAGCTAAGAATTATGCTCAGTCTTAAGGAGATTAATTTTAAAAATGCCTTATGGGAAGATAGGGATGTCTGTTAGGACTATTCATACAGTAAATTGGTCACCACTCTGACTCCTTAGGTTCTGAATGTCCCTTCCACAAGGGTCAAGATCCCATCTCTCATGGATTTGTACTAAGCTTCAGTGATGTTTGAAAGCCTTACTCCCTTTGATTTATCTAGGAATGATCTAGGGGTATCATGCAGTGTAGGTTCATGAATCTCAAACTACTATGGTAGAAAAACTGCCACAAGTTCATACAGACTTGATGTATATCACGAAGTTTTTTGAAAACAGAATTGCTTGTAAAATAAAATTCCTAAGGTTCCCATTAAAAAATTTAATTTTTTGATCTAAACCAGGTATGAACTGGCATAGACTGATTATGACTATGAATAGGCTGAAAAACACTGTTTTAAGGTGTAAGGTGCCTGGCTTCCCTTCAGCATGAAACCTGTAAAACCTGAGGCTTTCACAATTTCACTCCTGCTTGTTAGGAAGAGGTGAGGAAAATGGAAGTGTTAATGTGTCAACATGGCAACAGGATAAGTGTAAGGAAAGGTGAGAAGAATCTCACTGAAGAAGGAGCAGGGAAATAGGAAAAATTGAAAAGATAAAGAGGAATCCAGGAGCAGTCATAAAGGTAGTCCAGCACATTTGGTTTGCTTGCCAACTTTTTGGATTTAGTTTTTAGGGGCAATAAAAGTAATCCATCCACAAGCACCAAAGAAGCTAATAAGTAAATGACCATATAATATATGTAAAGACAGAAACAACTGCAGTGAAACTTTAAGGAGACTACTTAGGAGTTCAATAAAGCTCAAAGTAGTGAATAGATGCAAAGGCTGAAAGAAAATTGCTTGTGGTGTTTCATCACATTTAGAAAGCTTTTTTATACTTTCTGCTTGGTGACAAGCTCATCAGAGTGCCTTAAAGTACTTAGACTGTCAAGTTCCACTACCCTTATTGGATTTTTTTCTGAACTTTCCACTACTTCTGATAGTTTCTAGAGGTCATGTTTTCATTTTGCTATGCCAAACAAACCATAGTTTATTTCACTTTTCCTCACAACAGGCTGCATATTGACCCTTGCCTGTATCCTTTTCCCTAAACACTGTATTAGAAACACTCCTACTAAAAAAGAATATAGCATGCTAGCAAGGAATCCTGGGATCTCATAATCTCTTTCCTTGGAAACATCTTTTTTCATAACTCTTGACTTGTACTTTTTCTGTTATGAACTGTTACACTTAATTCCCCTAATCTTTTGTCATTTCCAACTAAACAGTTTCCAGTTAATAATGAATTTTCTTATTACCACTCCCTAAGGATATGACTAAGCAGCTGTACTATTAAATTTCATCTCATACCTTGCAGGCTATTCCACAAGGTGACCCAGTTTTTCATCCCTCTTTTTGATGATGCTGAACAGCTTTGTTTTATCAGCAGGCCTCATTAGCTCTCTTCTGCCAAAGACTTTAATGAAAACATTAAATTATATTGGTCCAAAGACTGACTGAATCTCTGTAACTTTCCTCCAAACTGATAATTTTCTTTTCAAAGCAGGCCAGTGCAATTTCCTTTTTAACCACTTTAAAGCCTTTACAAAATATATTCTCAAATAACTGTTTCAAATTATTTTCTGATGTGTTATCTTTGCTTAATCCATGAGGTATGGGTTGTGGTTTTTTTACCACTTACAATGAAACTTGCTACACAGGTAATGTAGGAACACGGGACACTTCTTTCATTATTCAAGGGAAAAGGTTAGATAACCTGGTTTGAAAACATTCGAGTTTCACTTCCACCCTAGTGGAAGCAGTTTTCATATTCTAGTGTTTCCTCCACCACTTTTAAGTTTACCTCCAATTGTAAGTTCTATTGCCCTAGATGAAAACTGAAAAGCCAGTTTAAGAGCTCTGCCTAGACACCTCCAAATCTCTAGTTTCACAGGATGCTATCTTTTTTTCTTCATCTTATTTTTTTTATTGGTGAAGTTGAAGAACATTGAGGTTTTTGGGTTATTTGTTTTACAAAGTTAGACCAAATTTTCAGCAATATTTAACTCTTAATTCTTCCATGTATATAAGAGTTAAAAATAAAGCCCACAAAATGGAGAATATCTTTTTGCATTTCTGAAGACTTTGGCCAGTCTCTGGCTTTACTACAGCAAGTATTTCAAGCTTTCTCCTTTGTTTAATACAAAAGTCCTAGTTATTTTGTGTATTTGATCTAATTACTTTCCAATGTATTTAACTTCATTCGACTTCATGAAGTGGATCTCTAATGTCTGAGTTGTTATTTTGCAGCTGACATCTCCATCTGTTTTTTCTTTATTTACAGTGAACCAGTCTTTAATGACTCCTATTATTTAGCAAAGATAAATCTGAAGCTATCAATGTCATTTGTATTTTATGTGAATCTGGAAAAATGTTAGCTATCACATCTGCAGATGTACCTGGCAGTACACTTATTTTCTGATCTTCATAAGATAAATTTAATTCTGACATAATTCTGACATCAATAAACTCCCAGCTATCAAACCCATGCAACTAACAGCAGAATGACAGAAGTTGGATCAACATCCAAACATAGCACAACCCCAACATTTTTTTAAATGACTCTTACCATACACTTCTTGCAGTAATTTTGGCAGAAAAACCTTCTTTCTGTACCATTCTTGCATCTTGGAAATCTACTGCACCATAAACCCCTGCCTTCAATTGGAAAGCTCTGGTCTTTTCAAGACTACTATCCTACCATGAATTTCTGCTATATCTTTTATGACCAGACTCAAAAGTTTACATACAACTCTTTCATTAACTCCACTAGCCGTTACTGCAGTCAGTAACAGGTTTTTGTCTTTCATCTCCATACCTTCTCTTCCCTCTAAGAGCTGAATACTACAAACTCTGACAAAATCCTGATCTGTGATAACAATAAATGCCAGTGAAGAAAGAATTACCAAACCATCCACACTTGCCCTTCTACAAAAGCTCAATTTCTTTTTCATTAATTCCCAGCTTGCTGATTTTGTGCAATGTTTACTACAGTTCATGATCTCTAGAATTATATTCCACTTTCCTGCAAATCTATTTTACAGTGCTTCAAAAAACAAGCACTTTCTCACAAGAGTTATAAGGTTCAAAATACTTAGGAAAAAGCACAGATGCAAAATACCAACTTCATTGTCTGTCACAGAGTTAGAAAAGTCTCCTTAGAGACAAGTGGTGTTCTCCTGGGCAGGAGGGGGAAATAGTGCACAGCACACCATTAGGAGACAGTAGCTTTAACAAAAACTCACACCACGAAGAGTGCATGTAAACCCATGGTGTTTATGACTTCCATAAGCAGCAAATTGAGATACATATTTTTGTGCTTGCAAAGAATGTGTAGGGTGGTGAATGGAATGTGCTTCCCCAGAGAATGCGTAGGAGATTACCATGGTTGTAGCAGAGAATCTGCAGAGTCTAGATCCAGAGGGGAAAGTGGTGAGGTAGCAAGGATAGCAATTAGCAGGGTGGGAAAGGCTGGAAGCCTGTTCCTCTTTCCCCTCCACAACTTCGACTTTAGCATAGTTCCCTGGTCAAGAGTGAGGAATGCCAGGGAATTCATCAGGACCAGCTGAGTCTGAATTTAATGTCTGCAGGAATGAGGAAGGTTATGGGAATGCTGTAGGAAGCTCTCTCCTGCAGGTGCCAGCAACACTACTCTGATCACCATCTGAAATCTCAGGAGACCTTTTGCTTGCTGGTGACTTCCAGCAGGCTTATGGATCACAGCAAATTGTTGTGAGAAGCAAATAGTGCTTCTAAGGGAATTTGGACAGTCTGTAGAAACAGACTTACCTGAATGTCATCCCACACCCTAGAGAAGTGCCCTAACCATTGTAGGAATTCTGTGGTTTGGGTTTTTAAATTTTTTCTTCACAGAAAAACTGTATATAGAGCCCTCACTCCAAATGATAGTGAAGGACTTAATTAACAAGTCAGTTTAATCTCATTCCTGAAAATTCTTTCTTGCTCACCATTTCAATGATTTGGAACTCAGTAAATATATATCAGGTCTTAACACTCTAGGAATGCTACCCTATGACCAATTAAGAGGTACAACTAGTATTTTGGAGGTTCAAGCCTTCAGAAAAATTTTAGCTGCATATCATGCTAGGTAACTTTGAGATAAACAACAACCATCTAAGAGCCGTGAATGTATTTGTTAAGGGGTAGTAACAAAAGAAGAATTATACATATTATTCATCCATTAAAAAACAAACAAAAAATATAGTTGCACAGTTGCTGCAGTTTCAGTGTGTCAGGTTTCTTTTGCCACCTCAAAAACCAAGTCACTGAATATATTTTGTTAGGGAGAAAAGAATTCTGAATTCTGAATTTGTGTGATGCCTGCTTCAAGGGGGAAAATCCCACAATGTATGTTTCATTTTTGATCACAGAAGACACTCACAAGAGAGGCTGAAAAATGTACATATTAAATAACTATTATAAAGATGTTGCAATCATCATATACTTCAATTTTCTTCCCACTCTATTACTGGATATAATTGAACATATGTACATTTGTGATCGAACTGCCAAATGGAAAAACCCGCTATTTGTTAATCTTTCATGTTTCTGCATATGAAATTTGAAATAGTACATTTTACCTAAATATTTTAAAATAAGGAAACAAATATTTCAAAGCATCCAAGCTCAACAGCTGACTTTTACAGTTGGTTTATCACTGAAGTGATGGGTTTTCAATTCCAGTTTCACATTGTCCAAAATATTGAGTAGTGTCATCAGTGTGTTACTTCCCACTACTGGTCTTGGTAGTGATTCATTTATAGGTAAGAATATGTATTTTAATTGAAGGAATGTATAGCTACCATTGTTTAGCTCGTATTTAAAATACCCAAACACACAAAACCTTTTGTTCATTAAACATATTGACAGAGTTGTCACTAATATTTGAAGCTATGAGATAAACTTCTACCATGAGGTGGCGTCGTGCTGGCGGAAGGGGCAGAAATCGGAGGTGGGAAAAGTTGAGTGAAGTGTAAATTACCTTCTGGGCTTAATATGTAACAGTTTAAGAGAGTACTTAAGTCTAAAGTAAAATGAATGGAGGGCGCCTCTGGCAATATTGCTAAGCGCCCCAGCGCTGTGATATGCCTTTGTTCTACTAATAAATGTTCAATATTATATTGTAGGGTATGCACAGCCACTGCCCTGGCGGGATGTCTGCTGAGATAAGGAAGATTGCTCAATCTCCCAGCAGGAGAAGGGAGAAGGCAGCTACTCTTCAGTTACGGTGAGAAGAAGACAGACTCAGAATCCTCTGGGAGACCCTATGCAGATCCTTTGTAACACATTGGCCTTTACCCTCTGACACCCACCCCCTGTATCCCTATAAAGCTAGCCCTCTGCCCCTGCGAGGGCAGAGAGAGCCCATCCCTGGCCTCCCTGTAGTGGTTTGGTCCAAAATACTCATTACTGTGACACTCCCCTTCAAAGCTACCTCATGCAGAACAGCTACAGGGGCCTCTCCTCTCTCTCCCTGGTCTGGCCTGGAGGCTGCCCTGCAGAGCTGAGCTGAAATCACGAGTTGATAATCACTGAAGAGCTGACAGCTTCTGCATGGGCCCTCCTAGTCTGCAGCTGAGGGAAGACACCGGGCCTCGGGAAGGCAATTCCTTTTGGGACCATCTCTCCTGACCGGTTGCAGCTTCCTCAGCCAGAGCTACTGACCCCTCACCAGCTGTCATAACTGGCACCCAAACAGCCATTGGACCCCGGACCTCCAACGGACTCCTGGCATGAGCTGCGTCCTGACCACGCCAAGACAGAACCAGCCGTTCGTGTGCTACTCCTCTGAAAATAGGACCTACATTGTAGCAGGGCCTTTTGGAGGTGGACAGTTCGAGACCCTCACCTCTCATCTAGGACAGAAATCCCTGAGGATCGAACTGGCTGGACCACACCCCCCAGCAGACTTTTTTTTGGACTTCAGCAGGAGCCAGCCTCACCAGAAGACAGGATTTGTAAGTTTAAAATCGGGTTCTCCTCTCTTTCTTGCGCGCAATACTTTTAAGTCCTTTTTGGTTTTTTTATCTCTTTTTTCTGCTGAGGGAGGAACTTAAATGGGAAGTAGGCAAGCTAAACCCAGCCTTTTCCAATCTGAGAGAGACCTATACCCCTTTCTTCTAACCCTTCTCTTAAAATCCAACTTTAAATTCTCTAACTTTCTAAGAAAAATCTCAAATCTTTCACTAATTGGATATCTTGAAATTTTCCTGATGCCATCACAGACCCTGTCCTTTCTGATCCGTTCTGGGACAAAGTGGGGAAGAAACTCTATTCCTCTCAAGCAATGGGAAACCTCTCTGTTTCCAAATTCATTCCTTTATTTCATTTAATGTTTAAAATGTGTCATGCGACTAACCTACCTCAGCCAAACCCGTCCTCTGCCCTTCCCCTCTCTCACTTCCCCTCTCCACCTCCAGCAACGGCCAGTCGGAGCACAGAGCCCGCCTGCCCCCCCAGCCCTGGCCAGGCTGGGGCACCGGCCACCCCACTTCCCTACCCTGATCCCCTATTTCCAGCAGTTGTCCCATACCCAAACCCCCCCACTCGCCCCCTTGGTCCCGCTGCCACCTCCCAGGCAGTGCACACAGGACCCATCCCATACCCATCCCCCCTCCCCGGGATGGACAGCTCTGAGCCCTCCCCAGCCCAATTCCCCTGTGCCCCTGGTATTTCGCAATCCTTTGCACACGACACTACCCCCCCTCCTCTTGCACCGGCTCGTGGTGCCTCTGACCTCCCCCCCTACCCCACCACGTCCCTGCTCCCTGCCACGTCCCTGGTCTCCGCAGCCTTGCCCCCCCGCCCCCCCACCCCAGCATCACTGCTGTGGCCCCGTCCCAGCAATGTGCTCCATCGCCACTGCCCCAGGCTGCCGCCCAAGGAGCAGATTCTCCCTTTCCCCTCCTCCTGCCACCAATGGCTCTGCCACCCTGGCAAACGCCAGCAGACCTCCTCTCTCCCCCCCCCAGCTGCATCTTACGCAATCTCTGCTACTAATCCCTCCCTTCCTACACCCCCCCCCCCCCCCCCGGGTTCTTACGCAATCTCCATCTCCGCCACTCTGTCGCCGCCCCCCACCCTCCTACAGCCCAGGCTGACTCCACACTGAATTGTGAAACCGGCACCACCTGCAACCCGACCTCCCCCCAAACGACCTGCTGCTGCACAGCCTCTCCACCCCCATGCTGCCACAACAGACCCCCTTCCCATCCCTAAAAACACCCCCGACCCCCTGCTACTCCCGCCCTGTCTAAAGCAAAGCCGGCATTTCAAAACTGCCGCGCTATGCCCCCTGTAGCCCAGCCCCGCCCTGAAACAGCCGACTCCTCATTTTCAGATGACAGTAGCAACAGCTCTGGTTCTGAATCTGAGGACCGCTGGGCACAGATATGCAGGGAGGCGAACCGGGAGTGAGACTGGGAGCTAGCCCAGAAAATCTCAGCCTTCCCAGTCATTACAGGGAAAGGGAGATGGGGTAGTCCATCAACTACAAAAACATGGGAACCTATCCCATACAAAGAAGTCAAAGAGCTTTGCAAGGCAGCAAAAGAACATGGGAGAGGGTCACATTTCTTTAGAAACTTATTGGAAGCCGCCTTCTCCACCTATACATGACTACCACATGATACTAAAAACATTATTAATTGTTGGGGTCCCTCCCCCGCTGTGCAGCCCTGGGAGAGGGGCCCTGAGGGCACAGACACGGGGCTTCCCTGCCCCTGCTCAGCCTCGTTCCCATTGGTTGGTTTGTGTTCCCTGCGCGGGCAGAAGGACCCTTGGTCCCGTGACTGGAACAGTTCCTCGGCAGAGCCCCGGCCATGCGGCTGGAGAAATAAACATCTCTGAAACAGCTATCAAGAATCTGTCTGTCCGTATATATTTCCTTTCCACGGGACTCCTGGTTTGATATATGCGTGTTGCAGGATCCCCACTGCAACAAATGGTGGAGATTTGAGAGCAGAACGATCCCCGATCCCTAAGCGACTGATTTGTGTGAGTAAACCCTGGAAACTTTGGATTCCTCTTCTTGGTTTTGCTTTGCTATTCCATATCTGAACTATGGAGGAACCGTGGGAAGACTCTTGGCTCTCAGAGCCGCATATGGACATTTATCTTAAACTTAAAATGATTCTTGAACAACGATTTGTAAATTTTAGCTTGATTCAAGCTCAAAAAGAACTGAAACACTTCCTGGCATGGTTGTTTAAGAACTTTTTCTATGTTTCTTGGGATTTAATTATTACCAAGGGCTTTTGGAAAACCGTTTGGACACAGTTAATATTGGAGTCAAAATATATGCCGATGGAAGAATATTTTCGTGAATATTATTTAGTTACTGAGACTGTTGAGCAATGTCAGCTGTGTCCTGGTGAAGGGAAGCGTGGCGCAGGGACCGTGCGGCCCAGGCCACGTGCACCGAGCGCTCTGAGAGCAGCAGCGAGGCAGTTCCCGCGCGCGGGCAGAGCCACGCGAGCCGCAGTGTCGGTGGCGGAGCGAGGCGCGGCGGGAGCGGCGGGACCCGGCGGTGCCCGCCCGGTCCTGTGCAGCGCGTGGTGGAGCGAGCCCCGTGAACGCCCGACCGAGAGGGGCGGCACGCGGGCGGCGGCTGGCAGCGGTGGTGGTGGAGCAGAGCCGCGCCCAGCCGAGACGCGCGCTGGAGCAGGGCGCGGGGGGGTCATCGCTCGGGGGCCCGGCCGAGACGTGGGTGCAGCGCCCGGCAGCGGCAACGAAGCTGCGACCAGAGGAGGCGACGCACGGAGAACTGAGCGGCGTGGCCCGGCCCGGCCCGCGCAGCCCCGAACGCGACCCCGGGAAGAGCGCGCAGGCACCAGCAGCCCCGACAATTCCAACACGGGAGCGACCGAAAGAGACAGCAAAGACGCAGCGAGACAGAAAACAGCAGCCACTCGGAAAAAGGAAAAGATCATAGCAACTAAGACCTTAGGGATAGTAAAATGGTATAATGTTAAGCAAAATTATGGTTTTATAACAAGGTGTGACAACCAGCAAGACATATTCGTGCATAGAACTGCTATTAAAAAGAATAACCCTGAAAAATGCATCCCAAGCTTGGGAGATGGAGAGGTGGTGGAATTTAATATTGTACTAGGGAGAAAAGGGTTACAAGCATCGCAGGTCACTGGGCCTGATGGTGTTCCTGTAAAAGGCAGTATATATGCAAAAAATCGTAGTCATGTTAGACAGTATCTCTATTGTAAGTCCCCCCTACAGTTTCCCTTTCCTAATCCCACCTTTCCCTTTTACCCTATATCCTATTACCCCCAGTGTACTCCCAATCCGTTTTTTCATCCATGGTTTCCCTCACAAAACCATGCTTTTGCCAATTGTTTCCCCAAAAATCCCTTTCCAATGCCGAGTGGGGGATGAAAAGGGGGAGGGAAGAAGTTAAACCCTCTCCTGCCTCAGTTTCCCCACAAAGCATGCTCAGAGTTCTGTCTCCCTTCTGTCAGCCCTAAGATGTTCCACAGAATCTGTTTGGACATTTAAAGACTCAGGAGGGTGGCTTGTTTTGTTTTGAAACTGTTCTTGTTATGTTTATCCAGTTGTTTTCATTCTCCTTTTATTAAAATAAAACGGGTGAGGTGTTGGGGTCCCTCCCCCGCTGTGCAGCCCTGGGAGAGGGGCCCTGAGGGCACAGACACGGGGCTTCCCTGCCCCTGCTCAGCCTCGTTCCCATTGGTTGGTTTGTGTTCCCTGCGCGGGCAGAAGGACCCTTGGTCCCGTGACTGGAACAGTTCCTCGGCAGAGCCCCGGCCATGCGGCTGGAGAAATAAACATCTCTGAAACAGCTATCAAGAATCTGTCTGTCCGTATATATTTCCTTTCCACGGGACTCCTGGTTTGATATATGCGTGTTGCAGGATCCCCACTGCAACAATTAATTGCATCCTTTCCCCTGCTGAATATATGTTATGGGAAAGGCATTGGAAGAGACATTTAAAAATATTGTCTGATACTTATGCCAAAGATGCAAATCAGACAGATTGGACAATAGAACAGCTGGCTGGAGAAGGTGACCTCCAAAAACCTTCAGATCAAGCTACAACCTTATCTGAAGTAGCATTACAAGACATAGCTATTGCAGCAAAGACATCGCTGCTCCTTACTCCTGATGATTCTGTTCCTACACAATATTTCTCTAACATCAAACAGTCATTAAATGAAAGTTTCATTAAGTTCGTTGATCGTTTAAAAACGAGCTTAGAGAAACAGATAGAGAGTCCGGATGGATGAAAAGAACTTTTGGGCAAACTTCCCATGGCAAATGCTAACGAACAATGTAAGAATATCTTGAGGGCCCTACCCATGGACACAGAACCCACAACAGAACAAATGATAGAGACCTGTACTAGACACACATCCACAGAAAACACAATGACCCAAGCAGTTGTAAAAGGCATCACAGAGGAGTTTCCAGTGCGTTTGCTGCAGCAGTCTCTAAGGAGAATGCCCGCTGTTTCTATTGTGGCGAACTTGGACACTTTATAAAAGACTGCCCACAAAGGTCACCCACCCAGGACTGTCGTGCCACCTACCAAAGGCACCAGAGACAGCAACAGCACCAGCAGCGTTCAAAAAACTTCCATCGGAGCGCAGTATAGGGGCCCTGCGCTCAGATAACAAATCAAAGGCCATACTACCCCGCCCCGCCTGCGAACTCCACATTGGATCACCGAGAGCAGACAGCTGGACCTCACCCAGCACCATATCCCAGGTGATCCCAGAACACATGAGAAGGATCCAACACACAGAGCGCTACCGATGGGAACCACATGTCAACTGGTAACGTCCCTGCCACTTAACTTTATTGACAAGCGTTTTTATCGTATCCCCACAGGAAAATACACACCACAGAACGGCCCATGGGATATTCTTATCCTAAGCAACACCATCCATGGTCCAGAACAAATCTTCATATTACCAGAGATACAAACACTGCACCCTGGACAAGAGATTCTTGTCCAGCTTTGCTGCATGGACACACCTTTCTTTCTCCCACAGGGAACACCAATTGCTCAAGCTTTTTTACTTCCACAGAACCGCCCAGAACAGCTTCCCCTCAATCCTACAGCAATGTGGATAGAGACTGTGGGCTCAAACAAACCGACCATCGAGTGCAGCTTGTTCTGTAAAGGAGAGAGGATCTACCATCCAGGGATGCTGAACACCGGAGCAGACGTGACCATCATCGCCCGCTCCGAGTAGCCAGGGAATTGGGAACTGGAGCCAGTGGCAGGTATGATCTCCGGGATTGGTGGAGTTGCAGTATCCATGAGAAGCAAATGAAATGTCGTCATCCGTGGACCTGAGGGCAAGATAGCGACCACCCGACCATTTGTGGTAAGGGCCCCCATCACCTTATGGGGCAGAGACCTTCTATCCCAGTGGGGTGCCACTCTTACCATTCCCAGCCAGGATTTCTGACTGGGGCCACTGAGAAACGCACGCTGCCATTTACCCCCCCGCTCACCTGGAAGACTGACAACCCAAAGTGGACGAGGCAGTGGCCCCTTGAAGAAGAAAAACTTAGTGTGCTGGAAGCCCTGGTGGAAGAGCAACTTGCCAAAGGTCACATCACCGAGACCACGAGCCCTTGGAATTCCCCTGTCTTTGTGCTGAAAAAGCCCAGCAAGGACAAATGGAGACTACTCCATGACCTACGAAAGATCAATGAGGTCATTGAAGACATGGGCCCTCTCCAACCTGGCCTGCCATCACCATCAATGCTGCCCCGAGACTGGATGCTGGCCATCACAGACATAAAAGACTGTTTCTTTAACATCCCGCTCCATCCCCAGGACGCACCACGGTTCGCCTTCTCTGTCCCCTCTCTTAACGAACAAGCCCCACTCAGAAGATACCACTGGCTCATCCTCTCACAAGGCATGAAGAACACCCCAACCATCTGCCAGTGGTACGTTGCCCACATTATGTCCCCCATCAGGAGCCTGTTCCCAGTAGCAGTCATCCACCACTACATGAATGACATCCTAATCTCTGCATCAGAAAAAACTTATTTGGACAGAACTCTTAAAAAGAAAATTGAAGCCACAGAAGAAGCAGGGTTCGAGATTCGTGAAGACAAAGTGCAGCACTCCAGCCCATGGACTTACCTCGGCCTCCAGATCTGTGAGAGAACCATCGTACCCCATCAACACACCATCAAAGATGATCCCAAAACCCTAAGGGACTTACACAGCCTGTGCGGATCCATAAATTGGATATGCCCCTTACTAGGAGTCACAACAGATGACTTCAACCTCCTTCAACCTCCTTCACGGCAGCGGAGACTTGGACTCTCCACGTGCCCTCACGCCTGAAGCCCAAGATACCATCACCAAAGTCCAGGAAGCCCTGTCTTCACGCCAAGCCCATCGCGTTGAACCCAGCCTGCCTCTTCAGTTTGCAGTTCTGGGTAAGGCTCCCTGTTTCCATGGACTGATCTTCCAATGGGACCCTAAACTCAGAGACCCTTTGCTGACACTTGAATGGGTCTTCACAACCCATCAACCTACAAAGACATTGACCACCTTCCAAGAAGTAACAGCACATTTAATACAAAAGGCCAGAACTCGTCTCCGCTCTCTTGCAGGGTGTGAGTTCACATGCATATACTTGCCATTGACCACTGGAGATCTGAAGCATTTGCTCCAGACCAATGAGAGCCTCCAGTTCACCCTCGATAGCTACACAGGTCAAACTTCCATCCACATGCCAAAACATAGACTTTTCTAACGTGATGCAGCCTTTAAACTGATTCCAAAATTAATCCAAAGTAGAAAACCTCTCAAAGCTCTGACCGTCTTTACAGATGGCTCTGGCTCATCCCATTGGTCTGTCATGACTTGGAGGCAACCCAATACTCAAAAATGGGAGTGTGATATCCAAATAGTAGAGGGATCTCCACAGATTGCCGAGTTAGCAGCTGTTGTCAGAGCCTTTGAGAAATTTAAAGATTAACCTTTTAATTTGGTCACAGATTCGGCTTATGTCACTGGCATAGCTATTGAGGGCTGAACATGCTTTTCTAAAAGAAATCTCCAATCAAAAATTATACCAATTGGTTTCTACGTTAGTTCATTTAATCTCCCACAGAAAACAACCTTACTACATTATGCATGTGAGGTCACACACTGACCTCCCTCGTCCCATTGCTGAAGGCAACAGGAGAGCAGATGCACTGGCCATGCCAGCAGAGACTGCAAACGTCCCTGACATCTTTGCCCAGGCAAAGTTGTCACATGCATTTTTTCATCAAAACATTCCTGCCCTTGTCAGAATGTTCAAAGCTCTCAAAAGATCAAGCAAAAGCTGTCATTGCAACGTGCCCGAACTGCCAGAACTACCAAATACCATCATCTATGGGTACCGGAGTCAACCCCCGTGGTCTGAACAGCTGCCAATTGTGGCAAACTGATGTAACCCACTTCCCATCCTTTGGGAGATCCAAATATGTGCACATGTCAGTTGACACATTTTCTGGGGCAGTGCTTGTGTCAGCCCACGCAGGGGAAAGTGCCATCCATGTCATCAAGCTTTTTCTCCTTGCCTTCACCACCCTGGGAGTTCCTGAAGAAATCAAAACAGATAATGGGCCTGCCTACACCTCTCCTAAGTTAGAAGATTTGTTCAAGCAATGGGGGGTAAAACACAAGACAGGCATACCTGGCAACCCCACAGGACAATCCATCATGGAAAGGGCCCACCAAACCCTCAAAAGAGTCCTCAACCAGCAACGGAGA
Organism: Corvus hawaiiensis; assembly: GCF_020740725.1. NCBI lineage: Eukaryota > Metazoa > Chordata > Aves > Passeriformes > Corvidae > Corvus > Corvus hawaiiensis. The sequence goes on along the minus strand of NC_063255.1, from coordinate 74,170,910 downwards.
GAAACAGAAATCTTGTCTCCTGTTGAAAGACTCTGTAAGGCTCTCTATGTCATTAACTTCCTAAATGGTACATCATCAGAGCCTGACCCCCCAGTACTCCACCACTTCTCAAATTCAACCCAAGCTAAGCTCACAGAGAAACCACCAGTGCTGGTGAAGGACCCTGAAACACACCAGGTCTCTTGGTCTTTCCAATTGATTACCTGAGGGAGAGGCTACGCCTGTGTCCAGCTACCATCTGGCCCGAAGTGGCTCCCAGGAAAAAATATAAAACCATACCTAGGCCCTATGAACACTGCTGCTACAAACACCAACAAGAACTCTCCTGAGTCAAATACAGGACCTCCCCAAAACCAGACCAGTTCTGCATGGAGACGAAGATGTCACTGAATGCCCACCAACCAGGAAAAAGATCGTCCCAGCACACGGCAGCAGACGAAACACAAAGCTGAACAAGAAGCTACAGCAAAAGTCAAGCCGTAGGCCAGACACAGCCTGAAAAACTGATCCCTAGTTTATATGTTACCACCCCTTTTTACCCCAAAATACCCCCTTCCCTCAACTCTTTTCAAACCTCCTTAAACCCCAAAACCTCTTCTCTCACCACAAAGCTAACAAATCTCACTTATATTCCCTCTCAGAAGCCCCATCCCTGTCCAACGATGAAATTTATCTACATTGATGATGGGGATAGATTGCATCTTTAATTAAGGGAGCTTTGTAGGTATTCATTGTAATTATTATTGTGTTATTTATGTTCTCTTGCCTCCTACGTTGCTGCAGAAAGGCTGCCGGAAATGCCTTTTTAATAAATACAGAAGGGGGAGTTGTAGGGTATGCCCAGTCCCTGCCCTGGATGGATGCCTGCTGAGATAAGGAGACTGAGCAATCTCCCAGCAGGACCCCCCCTGGGAAGGCAGCTACTCTTCAGTTACGGCAAGAAGAAGACAGACCCAGAATCCTCTGGGAGACCCTATGCAGATCTTTTGTAACACATTGGCCTTTACCCTCTGACACCCACCCCCTGTATCCCTATAAAGCTAGCCCTCTGCCCCTGCAAGGGAGAGAGAGCCCGTCCCTGGCCTCCCCTTCAAAGCTACCTCGTGCAGAACAGCTACAGGGGCCTCTCCTCTCTCTCCCTGGTCTGGCCTGGAGGCTGCCCTGCAGAGCTGAGCTGAAATCACGAGCTGACAATCACTGAAGAGCTGACAGCTTCTGCACGGGCCCTCCTAGTCTGCAGCTGAGGGAAGACACCAGGCCTCGGGAAGGCAATTCCTTTTGGGACCATCTCTCCTGACCGGTCGCAGCTTCCTCAGTCAGAGCTACTGACCCCTAACCATCTGTCATATTATATTGCTATAAATTTAGCTCTTGAATTCATTTTTCCCAAATACAAGGGCATTATAAAATTTTTATAGGACATATTGGGCTAATTTAAACTTAACATTATCCATGCAAGACATATTCATGGATGCCCACATAGAATTGTATGACTTCATGAAAGCAAGATAAAAATCTTAAACATTTAAATGGCTAAGAAAAAGTTATTTTGCTGAAGTCTTCAAACATCTTAAGAACTTGCAAACTGGTAATATTATAGTTATATAAGAAATTCATGTCTTTGATCTAAAAAGGTATGATAAAATTGCAGTGTTGATCTTCTAACAGTTTACTTCTAGCAAGAAAAAAAGATCATAGATAAAATTCTTATTATTGAGAAAAAAAAAGATGCATAAGCACAAAGTGCAGTAAACACAGTCTAACCACATTCATTTTTAGAAACACTTTGTTTATATTTTACAGATATTTATAGTGTATACAGTTGATTTGATTTCTCAAATACAAAGGATGTTTAAGCAATACATTCTTCCTGATCTGTAGCATGTATTTTTTGCTCAGAGCACTTCTGTATAAACAGAACTTCGGTGCCTGAAATGAATCTTGTGAAAATCAGTGTGCTTCTGAGAAGATGCAGAGCCTTCCAATGCATAAGAGCCTAAAGATAACAATGCATGCATGCTATAGTACCAGAGCCATATTTTCAACCCAGTATGTAACCGCATTTGATTTTGACAACTGTATGAAACATATCAGCCTTTCAAGGATCGCAGGCTACCTGCTGTGCTTGTTGGTGATATAAGACTCTCACTCATCAGTGAATATGTGAAGAGTTCTAATTGTAATGCTGTTTTGCAGTTTCAGGATTTTCATTATTCCTTTTTTTTAACCATAACTCGCTTTGAACAACAGCAACAGGATGGAGTACGCTTTTATTCCCTTAACAAAGAAACATATGTTTGATTTCACTTAAACGAAAATTTGTTTCTTAATGGAAAAATTTATCTTATTTTAGACAATATCACCCCAGAGCAATTGCATCTAATTATACACATTAGACCTTGCAGAATATCTGTGGAAATTACATCTTCTCCCTTACAGTTATCAGTCACAATACTGTTGCAAGAAGAAAAAAAAAGCAGACCTTAAATCCATCCAAACTCCTGTTTTCTCTAAATGAATGCTCATGCCTGCTCTTTTGATAGTGGTGGTAAAAAATCTGTATAACAGCAGCAGCAGTGACACCCAATGGTCACTCACATTTTATACTTTCAACGGGGAGCATGAGATACATACTCGGAATGTGAATACATGCCACTGAAAGTGAATAGCTCAAAGTAGTAGTACAAACTGAATTTCACATCCACACATTTCTCATCATAACCGTGCTACAAACATGGTATTTTAAGTTCACTTGAATTCATCTTTTATTTGGATCAGTCAACAATAACAGCTAATATAAAAACAAACTACTAGCAAAAAAAATCACAACCTGTTAAATGTTTATACATTGTAAAATATTTCTGCACCTCTAAGACATTTTAAAACATGGACCATAATGGGGAAGAAAAAAAGACTAAGAGTACTTTAAAGTGGTTGTTTCAAATAACAATAAAAATTCCAGGCATCTGTCTTGGGGTGACTTTATGACGTGTATCCCCTATCACCTGCTCTATGCGCAGACATGAATCCTGTGTCCTTTTCTGTAGCTTTAAGGCAGACCTTTAAGAGAGAAGCGGGGGGAAGCCGGTGGAATTCCTTTGGTGCTGTGTTCAAAACCAGAGATAAGCTCGCTGGCTTCTCCTGCCCGGCTGCTCAGCTCGGCTCTCTGCAGCAGCGAAGAGAGTGGCATTCTCCCGCTTTCTAGCTAGCTTTTTTTTCATTAGCTAAAGCAAGGAGTTTTCCTGGAACTTCGGATTCTTCTTCTTCTCTTCTGGACTCTTCAACAACACCAAAACATCGGCCGGGAGCCCTTACACCTAAGCCCGGGGGGCCCAAGCCGACCCAGCTCTGGAAAGGAGAAAGCCACACCCACAAAGGGCTCTGAAATCTACCCAGGTTCTCTCCACAGTGAGAGGTTTTATTATTCAGAATTATTCTTTTCCCGTGCCTGCGTGCATTGTGTTTGTTAAATAAATAGGTTTTTTCCCTTCCACTTTCCTCCAAGGAATTTTCTTTCCGAACCCGGTGTGGGAGGGGCGACTGAAAACTGCCTTCTTTGGCAGGGACGTTCCTCCCAGAGCATTTCCCTTAATTTGTCTCAAACCGGGACAGCATCATATGAAGTTCCTTATTAAAAGTTAATCAGTTAACAATTACTGTTGTGAGTGACACATAATTGTTTTTTAAAGAATCTATGAGCTGTGACAAAGCACTGTAAACATCACGAATATTACCAGTTTTGATCTTACAACAGAAACAAGCTGCTCTCACCCCTAGTGATAAGGATGCTGACCCTGATCAGTAAATGAAACATAAATCATTGAGGTTTACTCTCCATCTCTCATCTACTGATTGACTTGCTGAACAAGATGCACCCAGTAAAAGACATGTTTATGTTAGTGAAATGGTCGGTAACAGACCAAATTCAAAATGTCTCTGTAACACTTAGCCAGGATTAATACCGAACCTGGAGAGAAGTAAGACCACTGTTTCTGACACCAGAGGACTGAAATTTGCAGGAATTTCACACCACTAAAGGAACTGTCCATCCAAAAACACTTTCACAATCGACCGGGTGCAGCAAATTCCTCCAGGACAGATTCTGTCTGCACTGTAAATTGTTTGCACCAGTTTGGGAAATAATGGACACCCCAAGGAGGATTTATTCCCTCACCTTTACTAGCAAGTCCTGGAGGGCACCTTCACTCCCACACAGCAAAGGGCACAAAGCCAGGAGGTTACACAGCCCTAAGGTAGGTAGAGCTGAGCTTTACCCTCATGGGTGCATAGTGAAGGTATTACCACCACCTCTGCAAGATGCTGTTCTCTACTTACTAATAAACCTTGCAAATTCAAGCTAGATCAAACATCTCTGTAGCTGACTTTTATTCTAGGTACTCTATGAGGTCACAGATCCAAGGCTAAACTAGTGCTTTTTCCTCTAAGCCCATAACATGTTAATTTTGTTGCCTTGTAAAATTGTGTTGCCTTGTTTTTCTCACATCTTCACAAGAAGTTAATTGTATAGAATAAAGATCTAGAACAACCCCTCAATCACATACTCCCATTAGTGCTATTTTGTATAAATCCGATTAAGAGTATTTTCAAATGGCAGAAATTACAGAAATCACAAAAAATACACATACACAATATGTGATGCCACATATGCAAATACAGCCTACATAAATTTTGAGAAAACGTGATTCAATAGGAAGAGAAACTGCACTGTGAACTTTTCCAGCACCCTACATCTTGTCAAAAGTAAATAGTGCTGAATCTTTCAGCGCCTCAGAAAAATTTCTTTTGGCTTCAACTGGCCTTTTAATTCAATTGCTATCTACATTAGTAGTTTTTTGCTCCATAAATTAGAGAAAGATGGATTCAATGGATGGACTGTTGGATGGATAAGGAATTGGTTTGGTGCTCACATCCAGAGGGTCGGGAGCCCAGGGGTATCTCTTGTATTTATGACCAAGTATATATATGACCAATGTATATATATGACCAAGTGCTGGTGCTGCACCTGGGTCAGGGCAACCCCCAGTGCCAACTCAGGCTGGGCATGAACAGATCCAGAGCAGCCCTGCCCAGAAGGACTTGGGGGTGCTGGGGTGAGAGCTGGACATGAGCCGGCCATGGGCACTCCCAGCCCAGAAAGCCAAGTGTGTCCTGGGCTGCATCCAAAGCCCCGTGGGCAGCAGGGGAGGGCGGGAATCCTGCCCCTCTGCCCCGCTCTGGTGAGACCCCACCTGCAGAGCTGCCTCCAGCTCTGGGATCCCAGCACAGGAAGCACACGGACTTGTTACAGAGCAGGTTCAGAGGAGGCACCAAGGTGATCAGAGGGATGGAGCACCTCTCCCATGGGAGACTCAGAGGTGAGTCCTGAGGAAGCGGGGGAGCCTTGGGGCTCTCACACGGGCTGTTCAAAACCTCACTCCCTGGCATCCTTGGTATGGTGGGGACTGGCGGTTTCTTTGTTGCTTAGCTAGCATGGGGTTTTGTTAGTCAGAGGAAAGATGTGTGCTAATGTCTTTACAATCTGATGGGTGTTAACATCTTTGAAATGGGTCTTAAATGTCTCTACTGACTTGGGGCAGCACCTTCGTTGTCGGGCCCACGCAGCTTGGCTCCTGAAACAGACAAGGGTCAGCACAAGCCTGAACTTCTGAACTTTGCGGTAAAACAGTAGGTTCAAGGGGTGATACGAGGTAGGCGGTTCAGAAAGGCTGTACCTTCCTAGCACCTTAGCCAATGGGGAAGGAAGAGGGCAAGACGCGGCCGGGAGTTAGTATAAAAGGGAGGCTGCGTCCTCCAAAACCTTGAGAGAAAACCCCACGGGCATATGCTCCGTTTATTCAAATAAAGTTGAAGGACTCCTCTGTCGCCTTCTAAGATGACTGTGTCTTTACAAACAGACCATGCGAATCTGCTTGTAGATAGGGCTAGGAGCTTAGAGATAGGGAAGTAACAGAAGAAAACTCTCAGTTCTAGAAGATGTTACTAATCAACACAGACTGTTGCTCAGCCAAGGCCACGTTAAATTCCTGAACCCAGAGAAAAAGAACAAGGACTTATAAAATTGTGGATAGGTTTTATTCTTTTATATAACAAAAAGGGGGGAGCATATTAGAGGGGGGCATAGAATAGGAGATTTGAGAAGTTTGTACCTTCTGAGTATCTCAGCCAATGGGGAAAGGAAGAGGGTGGAGCGGCCGGGAATTAGGATAAAAAAGGGGTTGCATCCACCAACAATTCGAGAAACCCCATGGGAAATACCCATGGCTTCTCCCGTTATGTGAATAAAGTTATAGGATTCCTCTGTCTCCTTTTTGGACATAAACTTCTGGTGCTTGTGAATTAATTTTCCTGACAGACATAAACCTCTGGCGTTAGTGGATTTTCCTGACATTAGCTTCGGCAAGAAGCTTTTTTTCCCCCCTTTCCCTGGCCTTGGAGACTGCAACCCTCCAGCAGCTTTTGTTTTTTCTTGAACTGTTCAGCTTGCTTTTGCTCTGAGATCAGAGAGGACAAATCTATGGGAGAAGCATTCGCTGTGGACCGGCAGGGACCTGAGGAGCTGCTCTGTCCCAGTCCCAGACCTCAGAAAGGGCTGACCTAGCAAAAGTAAGGACCCTGAGAATCCACCAGCTTCATCTGCTGTGAGGAGGAGACCAACATCAGAGATTCACCAGGTTCCCATCTGGTTTTTTCCCGAGCTGCTGCGTGAACTTTCTTCCTTCCCTGAGACAAAAGCCAGCACCATTTTGTTACTCCTTGCCATGTGGCCAGCCATTTTTTTCTTTCCCTGGAATTTTGGGGTTTTTTGTTCTGGTGTGGGGGTGTGTACGTGTGTGTGGGGTAAGATTCTGAGAATTCAGTATCTAGCATTTATTCATTTTTTCCCATGCCATGTGGACACTTTGTCAATAAACAGTTTGTCAATAAATGGTTGGGTTTTTTTCATTTTCATCCACTAGTATTCATTTTCTCATTGGCAGAAACGGATTGTTGGAACCCCCTTTTGTGTTAGTGGAAACACTCATTCCAGCGTTCTTCTCCTAAACTTGTCTCTAAACTGAGACAGCTTCAAACTGAAAGTCAGTAGGTTTAGATTAGATACTGGGAAGAAATTTTTTACTATGAGGGTGGTGAGGCACTGGCACAGGTTACCCAGAAAATCTGTGGCTGCCCCAACTCTGGAAGTGTACAAGGTCATGTTGGATGGGCTATAAGCAACCTGGTCTTGTGGAAGGTGTCTCTTCCTCTGGCAGTGGGTTGGACTGACATGAGCTTTAAGGCCCATTCCTACCCAAGCTGTTTTATGATTCTATGATTAGTAAAGTCATTGAAAACAAAAAATAACAGGACTTTCTCTGAATTGCTCCCAGAATAAATATTCAAAATATAAACATATTCATAGTTTTCATAAATATAGTACTTGATGTTACGATGTCAGCAACTGTAAATTAAAGCCCTTTGGTATTGTAAATAATTTTTTGCATTTTTATATTAATTCATTGTGGGTTTGGTTTTTCTTTTCTCCTGTTTTATTGATTAAAAGATGCAGTACATGTAGTTAAGTAAGTTGTTTATAGTCAGGAAAGGAGCCAAGGTTAATGTATGTACTTTGCTGCGAGTTCAGAGTACTGACAAGCACTTAACTGGGACTTGAGTAAGTAACAGTTAAGTCTAGAAAACAAACTGGAGTGATGGTTTGTTCAATATGGTGCAACACATGAAGGCTATACATTTCCATACAAGTACTCTGCTGTGGGAGGTCCATTACTGGAGGCGTGCAGAGTCAGTAACTGAAGGCTACACTGAGAGAACTGTGTGTCATGTTCCACTACGGGGAACTGCAAAGGATTCTTTCAAACGGCTATCTCGGACAAAAATAAGCACAAACGAGACCAATATTATACCTGAAAACCACTTATGGATGAGAGAAACCAGAGGAGGACACTAAAAGCAGAAGCGAAGGCGGGGAAAGAAGAATCAGAGGGAGAGAGAGACAGAAACAGCGAGACAGGGTGTTACCGCCAAGACTCAGGGGTGCACTGTCAGTGTCCGATGGGTAGGCAGTGAGTGCATGCTGTGAGCCTGGGAGAGTCTGCACAGCTCTTGGGAAGAGAGGCCAAGTGCGACTTGTGGCAGGTGGGTGGCAGCTGCCTCTGCAGCAACAAGTGGCGGGACTGCCACTGAGGTGGCGCGCGGGAGGCGGTGGAGCAGCAGGCAGGATAGGCTGTAGGATTGTGGCAGGTTGCTGCGGGATTGCGGTGTCGATCCAAACCGTGGACGGGGTCGCAGCAGGCTGCTGTGGGAGCGAAGACAGGGCAAAAGCACGGTCAGAAGGCAGAGGCAGGCAGGGCAGGCAGGCAGGAATGAAGCAGGGTAGACCACAGGGAGAAGGACCTCAGGCAGGACAAGCTGGACTGAACAAGGATGGGAGCAACAAAGAAACAAGCAAATCAATGAAGGAGCTAAGCCTCTTGTGACGCAGTTCATTGCTTTTATATCCCAAGGCTCCTCCCATAGTCCAATCCCTTGAGGATGTCCATGGGTTAGTCAGGGAAGTCTTCTCATGGCAGCAGGGGTTTCCTGCCCTCTAGGGGCAATCACTTGCGGCCTACTGGTGGAATTTTCTCTCCCTGTATTGGCTGTCAGGCACAGTCTCCCTGGAGATAGAACTTCCCTCCATTTTCTAAAAGGAGTGCCTGGTTAGAGACCGTAATGTTGGTGGTCTTCTCCCCCTCATGAGTGCTCGCCACCCTCTGCATGTGACAGCGTGTTAACACTGCCAGCACGTGTACAGCCCCTCTAGTAATTTTCCACCCGATGCAAAAAAAAAGGATTTTTAACCCACAGTTCGAGAATTAAACCAAACAATGTTGAGGCATAAATAAAAATTAAATTGGTTCCTTACACTGTAGCACAGACATCACATCAACTGGAAGAAAATATAATGCAATGAATTAACACTGAATGAAACTTATGCGAGAATATTAATTTATTTTTGAAAACTTCCCAGAAGAGCATCAAATAAATGAAGCTCTGTTTATACAAAAGAGATTTCAAAAGTCACAGAAGTACATTTCATTGAACTTCATTCTTGGCAATAAACTTACTTTTATGTGTCAAAATCTCCTTCAAACACTAGTATCTCTGTGCTGTATTATAAAATTCATGTTTGTAACACCCATTCTTATGATATTCCAGAAAAACTTCTGAATATTTGCTTGCTGATGGCATGGGTATTTTTTTTTCTGCTCTGCTGTTGATACTTGCAAATATGATGTTCATAGGCCCTGAAAGGGTAGCTAGAGAAAGTTCAGAGGACAATCAGATCTGTTGAGGGGAAAGACTATGCAAAGTAGTCTTCATCAACCTAGAAAAGAGATGACTCAGAATGGTTAAGACAGCTACATAAACCTGCAAATGGCATGCGGAAGGTGAGTAATAGATGATTGCTTACTGTTTCTATGATTATCCATCTTTTATTCTTGAAAATAATGAAAAATATCTGGAGTTCAAATCACAAGATGCATAATCCTCATTTCCACTGGTTTTAGTAATTTTGCAGCTACAGAATCTGTGGAACATAAACCATAAATGGTACAGCATAACATGTTCTGTGTGCTGCAGCTGCCACAGTGCTGAGCACAAGTGAAGGTCAAAAAGGACAAGCTTACGCTCCAGATATAATAAACTGTATTACCAAGAGGTTAATGAGAAATTTCAGAAACTCAAGGTGTGATAAATTTATAGTAGAGTTTACATGAATTGCACACTTGATTTATGTACTAAATTGGTTTATTACCTGCTTGTAAGAACATAGAATGAAAAATATGGGGCAGGTTTGCATGGTACTTTTTGAAGGTAGGACACAGATATCAAATTTAGGCTACTAGAGAAGAGATTTTCTGATCATTAACTTTTTTCTGCTGTCCTTCTACAGGCTAATTAGGGAACAATTATTGCAAATCAAAATTTTTGAAATAGACTTTAGACTGTCATCTCAAACCTCAAATCTGTTGCTGAGAAGGAAAAGCATCCTTTTCCTTGATCTTGTATTAAGGTAATAGGTCTAGACAAAAGACCTGTTTGCTCTCAGAAAAGAGAATGGCAGCAAAATGGAGCTCTGTGATGCAGGAAATATTTACAAGCCTTCTCCAAGGGAGAGATAATCTTCTCTCACAAAGTGGGTCAGGCTACTAAAGAACATACCTGAGGATACTTAAAAAATGAGAAGCCTGCTTATTAAGACATATTTGATTTGAATGGGCAACTTTCATCTTTAATGTGCTCTGACAGGTCATCTCTTCTTGAAGACTATGTAGTATCTCAGTCCCAGTGAAAAGGTAGGAAAAATTTAGAGCTGTCATAGTTTTAGACAACTGGTTCTACCATCAGTATACCTTCTGTGGGGGAAAAATATGCATATATGTATATTTTAATCCTAAAAGATCCCATTTTTTTAGCAAACTTCCCTGGAAAATAGGACCTTGTTGTAAGTTGTAGCATCAGAACAAGGAATTGGGAGGACACCTGTCAATACAGTTGAAAACAGAATTTTCTCACCATAGATGTGCCGACTTTGGGTGGGAGAAGCCATGCAGACAATCAATGTGATCGATAGAGCAAGCTTCGTTTATTAGCAATACAGAGCCACTTATATAATATTAAGTGTACATGCTTATCAGTTCTTTAATTAGTTTAAACTTACAAAAGCACATTCTTACTTCTACATAATTGGGTTAGATAAAAGACTACATTTGGCAAGCTTTATGTTTTGTCTTGAGAGATCAAAGTTTTTCCTCCCTTCTCATGGACAGCACATCTTTATCAAAACAGCACTGTACCTCCTAAAAACTCCCTTTTTGTTCCCAGGCCTGTTCCTCACGCAGGCACTTTCTCATGGAGGTTTTTTTCTCATGCAGGCCTTTGCTTGCAGGCCTTTGCCTGTACAGTTCTGTTATCGATTTGTTCCCTTTATCAATAATCCATGTCCCTGATCCTCTAACCATTCTGCAACATAGATGTTTTCCAAACAATATTTTTGTATTCTTTAAATGTCTTTTACAGTTGTCATGGGTTAGCAAGCATAGTCCCGGAAGGGATGTCCTTGCTAAGGGATGCTTACAGCTTCCTCTGTGACCTGACAGAACCTATCAGCTGGCCAGTTTAAATATGGACAATTCTTTGAGCCACTTAAATTGTGACCGCCTCTGTGATCCACACTTAAGAATAGACTAACCCCAGGGCAGGGCTCTCTCTCTCTCGTTTCCGGCGCTGGAGCAGGCGGCTGCGGGCCCCGTGCAGGGGCCAGCGGGCCCAGCCCAGGCCCTGCTTGGGCCAGGCCGGGCCGGGCCATGGCCATCCTGGAGCCAATGGGCCCTGTTCCACCCACGGAACTGCCCCCCACCCCCGTCCTGCTGTGGGCAGCCAGAGCGGCCCGGCTCCCCCTCTCCAGTGTGGCCAAGGTTCAGCTGAAGCTGCCCTGCTGTCTGGCAGAGATCATGTGACCAACAGCGATAATCGACATTCCAGCTGCAAGGCCTAGGTGAGATTGACCCTTTTAGTGCTGTAAAGAGCTGAAACCCTGAGGGAAGAGAAAGAGGAGATGCTTAAAGCTGAAATTCTGTTGTAAAGCTATGATGTATCAGAGTACCCGTTGTAATTTCATGAAGGCATGGGGGGCGGAGCGTTCAACTTGTAGTTGTGAGCAAAAGCACCTGCACTGAGATAAGCAGATGCTGACGCAGCTGTAATTTCATGAGAAGTTTAAACAGGGAGAGATGGAAGCGATGAGGACTTTTGCTCCAAATGGAAAAGGAGAAAACCTCAGTTCCTAGAGATGCTGCCAGAGATAGTCCTAGAGATGAAGATGAGGAGGGATGCTCCCAGGGAAGGAGAAGGGCCTCTATTCTTAGAGATGAAATGCTCCCAGAGATGGGTGAAGAGAACTTTTGTTTCTGAACAGCTCAACCTTAAAATTGTACCCCCAGTAATTCAAGAGTGGACCCTCGAAAGCAGTTATGGAAAAAGCTGCAAGTTGTGGGAAGGGACTCATATGCAAGCAGAGAACCAACCTGGGCAGCTGTCTCGTTGTGACAATGTTTTCATAGCATGGGCAAGAGAGACCCCTCTTCCTAAATGGACTGAACAAGGTTATTATGGAAGTGGTAAACAGACTGAACATCTCAAGGGTAGTCTTTCTACATTGTCAGTGGGAGAAGGGAGAAAGGTTATGGGGAGGAGGGAAGGAGAAGTGTTCTGAAGGTGTGGTATGATTTTTTTTTCCCTTCTTTTAGGTCTGTTAATAAACTTCTTTATATTCTTTCAAGTTTGGTGCCTGCTTTGCGTTTCTCCTAATTCTTATCTCACAGAAGGTAAATAGTAATGAGTATTTGGGACCAAACCACTACAACAGTCTTCTGTCAGTATCAGGAAAAACTGAATCACAAGACAGAGGTTCTGCTCTAGATTAGACAAGGCTCCATGCCCAGCAAATACCAGTCCAGAAGGTCTGCACATAAATTAAAACAATGTGATCTTAATTCACCAGAATCAGCTTCATCAACACTCAAGTGCTGGCAGACCAGAACTTGAGATCTCAGGACTGTCTTTTGCTGGCTGTTCTGAGGTGTGCAGACTACGAATCCTGAGTGCTTCAGAGCTCAGCCCCTAACAGTCCCCAGGAAGACTGTGAAAGCACCTAGTGAAAAAGAGGATGTGATACGGGGCAAGACTCAAGAGCTACCAAGTGGTCAGGGATTTATCAGAGCTTTTACCTAGAAGGGAGTATATATCACCCTTTCCAGCACTTATCAGAATATTTCTTGATACTTAAGGGCAGTTTATTAAAAAACAACAACAACAGAACAACCAAAAAAAAACAACAAAAAAACCCACAAAAAAATCCCACAAACAAACAAAAAAACCACCCACCATGCTCTGTAAAACATTCAAAATTTCAATGAATCACCATGATTGTGTAGAAACACAACCACCCCTCGCCCACCAGGTTCAGGAAAAATAAATTTTCCTTGAAGGAAAGTGAAGGAGATAAAACTATTTATTTAACAAACACATGGGAAAAGGAAAATAATGCTAAATAATAAAATCTTTTGCTGTGGAGGAAAAAACCTGGGAAAGTGTTAGAGTCCTCCCTTTGGTCTCCTCGGAGCTGGGGCTTGGCCCAGGGCCAGGCCCTCTGTGCCTGGTGGAAAGTCCTCCTGATGTGCTCTGGTGTTGAAGCAGTCCAGTAGAAAAGGGAGAAAATCTGAAATTCCAGGGAAGGAAAAACAAAGTTCAACTCTCAGTCTCTCTCTGGAGAAAAAGAAAACTGAACAACTGGCCAAAAGCTGACTGGGAAGCAGCAAGCCGGGTGCTTACTCGGTTCCCTGCTGCAGCTGAAAAAAAAGAGTCCCTATCTCTATGTGACCTTAATAAGCTGCAAACTGCTTTGAGGAAGTTTTGCTCAGTTTTCCTTCCCCCTCTCAGGCTCAGTTTAAAGGCATAGAAAGGCACAAGAATTAATTCCTGGGCATAGGGCAGTGATATGGGATACACATCACAAAGTCACCCCAAGACAATAATAAATACATCATTTTATACAACAACAATAGTAACAGTATAAACCCTGTTTCTGGGAAGTTTACATGATTTGAAACATACCATACATCATTACCCTTTTAAAAATTAATTTACTTTTGTACAAGATGTCAGCCCATAAATCTAGTCTTAGTTTGATGCCAAATTAATTTCTGCCTTTCTTGTTTTATATATTCTCTATATTCTTTACACACATATTTGTATCTCTGCAGCCTATTGTATTCCTAGCCAGCCCCAGTACTTTTCCCTACCTTCTCCCTACCCTGATAGGCAAAAAGACAAAACACATTCCAGAGGCTCCAAGGTGGGGGTCCAAGGCCCCTATCCTACCTTGGTTCTCCCTAGGAGCCAATGTTGAAACCAGTTCTTCAAGACACATTTTCATAAACAAAGTTTAGTTCCTGTCTGAGGGGGGAGGATTTAGAAAAGGGTTGAACTGGGAGAGAATGACCTCACCACTTACGTCTCTAATTGGGGATTTTTGTAAGTTACGCTAATTTGCTAAACTTACAAAACTGTATTCACTCCATGTAGGGGTAGGCATTTTCCATAGTATCTGCCCCAGAGGCCTCCAACAAAGACCAGCCTTTATATTACTTCCCATATTAATATTACCTCAAAAGAGAGTTCTTTTATTGTAGGTTCTTTAAGGCATCAAGTTACTCTAAAAAGCCACTCCCTCAACAGTCTGCAAAAACTATTTCAGCACACAAATTATGGCCAAACCATAAACGTGGATGTTCATTCTTAACTGCTACTGACTGAAAGTGAAAACTTCATTATAAAATTTTCCTTTTTAGAGAGAACCAAGATAATTGTGACATAGCCTTTCTGTCCAGAACAGACATGCAGTCACTCTGCTGCTATGGACTGAAAGAAGAGTGAAAATCCAGGCCACTCTACAATTCTTTTTCCTAAATAAAAAGGACTAAAGACTTAGTTTCAATTATTTAGGAGTTAATAAAGGAATTTTATTTCAATTTTCTATGGAAATATCACTGGATTACTTATAAAACAGGTGAACATCTGAAGTCTTATAACACTGGAAGGATAAAGCATTCAAAAAGTAAAACTACTTTTCTTATTACAACCAAAGCCAGATGGACAAAGGTAAAAAATGCTAGTACTTCACCTCTGCCTTGAAGCAAGAGAGAATTTGTAGATTATGCAGTTTTACTCTTGACAGAACCACTATGTTTTCTTTTACCAGTGAGTGAACACTAGCTAGAAATTGTAGATTTAGAATTGCGAAAGAAACAGACAGGAGAACAAAACTCCAAAGGACAAGAAGTCCGTCTAATTCCATTATCATGTTCTAAAATATGACTTCAAATAGACTTTAAAGACAGATAACTTTATCAATACGGACACCTAAGGTAACAGCCTGATTCTTTCCAGAACAGCCATAAAACATGGGAAAATTCTGTCAAAACTTTGCATCAGAATTTTGTTTAATTATAATTTAATACAATGTAATTGTAATAATACAAGCTGCATTTGTATTTGTAATAATAAAATGCAGAGAAGCAACTGGGCAGGGAAACCCTTCTCCCATGGGATGTTCATAGAATCATAGGATGGTTTGGGTTGGAAGAGATCTTAAAGACCATCTTGTTCCAACCCACTGCCACAGGCAGGAACACCTTTCACTAGACCAGATTGCTCAAAGCACCACCCAACTCAGCTTTGAACACTTCCAGGGATGGGACAGCCACAGCTGCTCTGGGCAACCTGTGCCAGGGCCTCATCACTCTCACAGGGAAAAATTTCTTCCCAGTATCTAATCTAAAGCAACCTTCTTTCAGTTTGAAGCTATTTCCCCTTGTCCTTTCACTACGTACTCCTGTAAAAAGCCCCTCTCCATGTTTCCTGTAGGCTTCTGTCATGTACTGAATGGCTGCAATTAGGTCATCCAGAAGCCTTCTCTTGTCCAGGCTGAACAACCCTATTCTCTCAGCCTTTCCTCTTAGGAGATGTGCTCCCTCCTTCTGAACATCTTGGTGCCTCCTCTGGACTCTCCAACAGCTCCATGTCCTTCCTGTGCTGGGATCCCAGAGCTGGAGGCAGCTCTGCAGGTGGGGTTTCACCAGAGCAGGGCAGAGGGGCAGAATCCCCTCCCTCCCCTGCTGCCCACGGGGCTTTGGATGCAGCCCAGGACACACACTTGGCTTTCTGGGCTGGGAGTGCCCATGGCCGGCTCATGTCCAGCTCTCACCCCAGCACCCCCAAGTCCTTCTGGGCAGGGCTGCTCTGGATCTGTTCATGCCCAGCCTGAGTTGGCACTGGGGGTTGCCCTGGCCCAGTTGTAGCATCAGCACTTGGCCTTGTTAAACCTCATGAGATTCAAGGAAAAAATAAAGTGGTATTAGTACCTTACAAAACTCTGCCCAATAGCTTGTCCTAACCACAGGGAATGTCCTCCTCCAGCTCAGATGATAAACATGCTATACTGGCAAGAGCTGCATTGCAAGATATATTTATAGATATTAGCAGCTATGTAAACATATACACAAACAGAAAGCACAACTTAGCAGCCTGTTGAAACTGTGTATGAAGTAGTAATATTCTGTATTATTAAACTTCTCCCAAAAATGCTATTTATTACTTTCTCATAGAATATATCAGCTCTCCTTGATGCATTCTATTCTCGGCAAGACAGGCTTTCTGAATAGATATGCATTCCAACACTGCAGTTATAGTCTACTCCAAAAATCTAAAAACAGATCTGTGGAAACCAAGAGTGCAGAGAATATTTCTCTGCCTGTTTTGAAGGGTTCTACGCCCCTGGACAACACTGTTTTTGGCCTTCGTCCATAGAGAAAATTGCTTACCCGCTGGGAAAAATTAGAATCTACACTGGTGTGAATTAGGTGATAGAATACTATGTAAGATTGTCACAGGGTGAAAAATTTAGAGGTTTTGGGTTTATTAATATAGTAAGTAGATAATAGCAAAAACCATCAAAATGGAGGATTGTTGTTCTCCAGACCTTCTTCTTCATCTACTCCATATTCTGCGGTAGAAGTAGTCTGGGATGATTGGATAAAGAATTCCGCAGTTCCTGCCTGCGTGACTAGATGATTTATTAGACATTGGTAGAAAAGTGAAAATATCTTGCGTTTTAAGTTTTCATTGGGTGATTTACCTTTAAAAAGGCTGTGTAATCTTGATAATTTGGTTTTTCCTGTGTTCTCTGCTTCATGCTATGTCTGGGTCACGTCAGTGGCTTGTACTTTTCTGATAAGACGTAATAAACAGCTACAGAAGAAAGAGAAGGCTAAAAGTCCCATTCGTCTCTGACTCCTGGCAAAGACTCTAGAAAGTCTCCCCCATCAGGGGAGGTGCCATTAAGGCGTGGATTGCGTCACAGATCTAAATTTTCTTAGACACACAAAAAAAGTATTTGTATTTCAATAATTATTTCAAAATCTTGGAAATTGTTCTTTAAAATGTTATTGATAGCAAAAAGGTAATGTTGTGAGGAAGCTTAACTTTTGATGTGTAAAGTCCTGTACAAAGATACCTCCATTAACTTAATGCACAATAATTAAAAAAACAAAGCTCCATGCACATAAGACATTTGAAATGTATTCATGGTCACATTACAGAAAATAAAAAATATTTTTCAGTACAGCCCAGGGTACAACAATATGAGCTTATATAGTATACACAAATGACATCTTTTACAGAAGTATCTCCAACAGTGCCGTTTTAGTGTTTACTTACTAAATTTCATGCTATATAATAAAATTAAGCGCCAGTTCTATTGGGTAAACCCCACTGTATTACAAGTGGGTTTGGAGAATTAACAGTCATTGCTGGGTTCTTATTATCATTTTAAAGTCTTATCTCCACAAGTCTTGTATATTTAGTGTAAACATGAAACTAGCTAAGTTTACAAAATGTGTAAAATATGGTCATTATGATTTATTATCATTAATTCCAAATATAGGTAAAAATAAATCTAAACAGGAAACACTAACTCTCTAGAACTGAGATCAAGTGATCTGACAGGCAACAATTAGTATTTTATCCCCTAAAAGGATATAAAGGTCAGTCTGACAGACTTCAATGCCAGGGAAAGCTATGGAGCAGGTCATTCAAGTGCTATCATATGGCACATAGAGAACAACCAGGGGATCAGGATTTGTGAAAGGCACATCCTGCTTGATCAACCCAGTCCTATGACTAGAGGACTCATTTGGTGGATGAAGGAAAGGCTGTGGATGTTGTCTGCCTGGACTTTACTACACTTTTTTACACTGTTCAGTCCAGAATGGTAAAAAAATAAAACAACTTAAAAGTATATATATCTATACATACACATGTCTGGGTCCTGGTTGATGGCAAGTGAGTCAGCAGTGCCCTGGCAGCCAGGAGGGCCAGCCACGTCCGGGAGTGCATCAGGCCCAGCACTGCCAGTCAAGCGAGGGAAGGGATTGTGCTGTTCTGCTCTGCACTGGTGCAGCCTCACCTCAGGTGCTGGGGGCAGTCTTGGGTGCCACAATGTAAGATGTACATCAATCTACTAGAGTATGCCCAGAGGAGGGAAATCAAGATGGTGCAAGGTCTTGGGAGGCAGAGCTTACAAGGATGAGATCACTTGGTTTGTCCACTCTGGAGAAGAGAAGGCTGAGGGTGACCCCACCACAGACTACAAGTTCCTCAAAGAGGGAAGTGGAGACAGAGGTACTGGTATCCTCTCTCTGGAAGCACACAAGGAAAAGGAATGAAGCTGCATCAGAGGAAGTCTAGATTGGAAATTGGGAAATGGTTCTTCACTGAGACAGTGATAGGTTATTGGAATAAGTTTCCCACTAAAGTGGTCATGGCATCAAACCTGTAAGAGCTAGACTGTCTGGAAGATGGCCTTAGTCATATAGTGCAGTTTTAGGTAGTCCTGTGAGGGAGTTGCACTCAGTGATTCTTATGGGTCCCTTCCAATGTAAGATGTTCTATGACTCGCTCTATATATAGATTAATATTGAAAATGTTTTATATAAATCAATAACAAAACTAAGTCTAGTCCCATCAGAAAACCCCACAACAGTGAAAGTGTTAGAGACACACACTAAAAGTTAACAACTGGAGCAAAAATAATTTATTTTGAAGCAAAATAAAATGACACAATGAGAGCAAAGAAAAAGGTATTTAGAGACACATATATGAAATAATGAATTAAAAAACAAACAAACAAACCAAAGTAGATGAGGTGAAACATTCTGTTGGATCAGTCATAACATGAGAAGAAAACAACATTCTCTGAAACTCAAAAGTGGTGACTAGAGAAACCGAGGAACCACCCTAGTGAGATTCAAAATAAACTAGGTACTGATATTGAATCATAGATTTATTTGATTGGAAAAGACCTTTAGGATCATTGGCTTAAACTATTAACTCTTCAGTAACAAATCCACCATTAAATTATGTCCCTAGATGCCACATCTACATGTCTTTTCAATAAATACAGGGATAAAAAAGATCCCTCAGTCAGAAAATTGCCAGAGCCTGGAACAGTTGATAGGAAGCATTACAGTTTACTGTACAAGTTTTCCATTTCTATTGATCCTGTCTAGATTTCCACTCTTGAACCACAACAGAAGAAAGCAGAGGGAACACAGCTGGACCTAGCAGGGCTGTCTAAAAAACCATGTTGCTGTTCTGTTGGACACAGATAGAATAAGGAAATCAATGATACTACTTTATCATTACTTTTCATATCATGAAAAGAGTTGCAATACCCACTGTATATTCTTGGTAAGTTCTTTACTCTTTCCTTCAAATAGCACAGTATGACACAGTATGATACAATGGGATGAAGTATCATCAGGGGGGGTCCAGGTACAACATATTGGTAAGTCCCTAAATGTCCCACTCCAACCTTTCAGGTCCATTCTGTGACCTTTATGCCTTGCTTTCCTTTGAATGTTTGCTATATAACGAAAGCCTACAAAAGCGTCTCTGGTGACTACCTAAATTTCTGTCTCTTTATCTATGGCAGCAGAGAAGTCCATTGATTCATTTTATTGTTCTAAAGCTGTCCTTCAGCAAGAATGTATCTTTCTTCATCAATATTCTGTTCAGTAGTCCAAGCAATTCTGAAATTTTAGCCAAAAAGACTAATTCCCACCTCAGTCTTTCTGGATTTATCTTTGCTACTTGAACACCAAATATTACTTGATCATATAGTGTTCATCTTCAACCCCAAATAGCAGACACTTTTTCTGTAGGTAAGTGTTAGATCAGCTATAAAGCACAAGCAGACCAGCCTGAAGAGACCTTCTCTAATTTGAAGCAACTCTCTTGATCAGGACTTGTTAGATATCATAGTAAAAGAAAAGCAATTACCTTAACTATACCATCCTCCTAGCCAGCGAAGAAGTGCTCTAAAATCTCTTTTCCTCTTTTACATATCAATCAAGCATAAAATTCATACTACAGAGCTGCTGTTCATTATATTTTGTTTGTCAGAAACCATAATTTGGTTGGGTTACCTATGAAGATTAAGTGAGAAGACTGTATGTTTTGCTATGGAATTTTCAAAACTGACATAAGAAATCTGAAATATGGAAACTGTTTTCATTAGGAATTCTGCTACAAGTAGACTTACTGTAATATTATGGGGTAGGAATACTACCTCCTGTACTAATAGGAAGAGAACAGCCTCGGATTTTAAAATTGTAATTATGAAAAAAAGAGGATAAAAACCATGAGGAATTTCTAGAGCATTTGTAACTTCCAGACTCAGTAGCTAGAAATACTAAAGGTATTTAAGATATTTGTTCTTTAAGGAAATGTTCCAGGATAAACTCATTAATAAACTCATTTAAGGGTTTCCCCCACTTCACTCCTTTCTAACATTAGGTGAATCAATTCATTTGATCATTTCATGATCATTCATCTAAAACTTACTTGTACAGCTGCTGCAAATAATAAAAGGTGAATGGAAAGAAAGAACACATTGAGTACATTTATATGCAGTGGGCATATTCCAAAGAGTTATCCTAGATGCTGCACAATCCCAGTATGCTTCAGACATAACACTGCAAATTATGGAGATTACATCTAATTACCATCCTTATCTTCATGCTATCTCCAAGCACGCTGTGAAGGACAGAAATAGACTAGGTTTTACACAATATTTCTTTCTTGTTCATATATATTAAAAAGAATGTAATTCAATTCCAATAACAGAAAATACTTCGGAGTATTGACTACTTCAATTTTTAAACTGGAAGGAATATTCATTTTGGTGCTTTCTTTGTTGACAATTTACATGACATCAAATAAGAAGTCCACACAATGACATCACATACACAAAACAAGTTCTGGGGAAAAAAGACCAAAAGCATTTCAGAAAACATTAAAATGCATTTAGCATGTAACAGTAAAGTTCTTACTAGCAGGCACTTACTGAGAAATATTTTCCTCAGTGGTTAATGATCCAAGATGCAGCTGATGACCATTAACTGCTCCCAACTGGTCATTAACTGGCAAAAGAACAAGAATTCAACCACGATTAAGAATCGTTCATTTAGTTCTTTGGATACTAAGTCACATTTTCAACACCCAAACCTTAAATCACAAGGAATTTACATTTTTCAGTTTCTTCAATTAGTTTAAAGAAAGGAGAATCACTATCCATAAAGAATCATCATCATTCAGCTGTCAACATTTCCAGCTCACAAAAAGAAACTCCCAACCTGATACATACACTACACATACAGGGCACATATGCCTGCTCTTACTTACCCAGTCAGTAATGGGCCAGGAACTGGCTTTCCTCAAGGAAGATTAGAGAGGAGGCAAAAAAATGTTTAGGTTCAGGTCATTTAGTAAAAAAGAAAACAAACAAAAATTTAAAAAAACCAGACTGCATACAAATGATCTCCCACACTGAATTATAATATGTGCTCTCTCTAGGAGATATTCAGGATCAGGATCTCCTCCCTGACGAGGAGCACAGACTGCACATTGCTCAGAGAACTCTTTAGTGAGGTCCCTGGTAAAATGCTTTAGAAGGTGCTGGGGCCCATCACTGCTGGTCACTTTTTAAGCACCACCTTCTAGTAGCACAGGATCAGGCAATTCCAAAATGCTGGAAGTCAGACAGGTGAGACAGAAGGTCAGCTTAGCTGAACACGGATCTTTGGATTTAAGGTGGCAAAAAGGAAAGTGAAAGCAAGGTTGGGTGACATGGGAGGAATACAGAGATGCTGCTCACCACTATAGTGAAAAATCTGAGCATCCAAAGCTCAGTTGGAGTTGAAGCTGGCCAGGGCTGTGGCAACAATAAAAAGAGCTTTTAAAAAGATGTTAACAGCTAAAGGCAGTATAGAAATAATTATTAGAAATAACACTGGCCACACGTCACATCATGGGGACGGTCACCTTATGAATAGGGACATACACAAAGCAAGAGATGTTTGAAGTTTGCTCTGGACCAAGGGAATGACACAAAACTGTGTCAAGGCAGGGTTAAACTGTGCAGGGCCAAGAGTTGGATTCAATGATCCTTGTGGGTCCCTTCCAATTCAGCACATTCTATGATTCTGTGATAATTCTATGAAAATCAGAGTTAAGGATTAAGCAAAGATGATGATTAAGCAAATGATAGATGAGCAAGTTTACATCTTGACTCAGTGAGATACAGCATTAATGACTTCCCACCCTCAAAGGCAGGGTGGGTATCATTCCACTAATGTGGAATACTGACCTCACACTAAATCCACCAAGTACTATCAGAAGGTCATCCCTTCATCCTCCTCCTTACTAACACCCCTTGTCCACCACCTTTGTTTAGAACTGCAACAACCACTTATTTTTGCCAGCAAAATATTTTGGTCAGGAAATCAAGCTGAAAAGATGACCAGGTTAAAGCTACATCTGAGAGGCAGTTAAAATTTTGAAGACTGTGATGACTGCAGCCTGAAGTTACTGAAAAACTGAAGTCACATCTTGTATGTCCTGTGTGGGCTGTTCTGCTCTGATCTGGAAACTTAAACAAAAAATAAATATGGAATGCCAAGACATCATTTTCACAGAAACACTTTTCCAACTTTGCTTTATGTGGTTGTTTTACAGCCATGTTTTAGATTCTTGTTTATTGTCTATTTTATTTTGAGTTACTGTATGTATTGTATTTTCTTCTAATAGTAAAGTTGCTTCCCCATTTATGGAATACGAAAAGAAGAAATGTCAGAAGCAAAGTTTGCAGCAGATAGTGCATGTTCAGCAGAATGTATGGAACCATTCAGTATTTGCTGCTCACGGAAATTGCAGGTACCAGCGCTGTCTGTCAGATGCCTTCTGTGTGCTAAGCTATGCAGTCTGTCTCGGTTTTGGAGATGTCCTGGAATGAGCGTTTCCTCTGAAAGGAGAGGGCTTCAGTAACTCCCTCTTCTTCTGTCAGTGACATAAACGGATACCAGGGGATGAAAGTGGAAAAAAAAAAAAAAGAAAAAGGAAAAAAAGGGGGAAAAAAAGTAAAACTGTTTATTAACAAAGTGCCTCTGCGTCCTCTGGGATCAGATCCCACACAGCCCGGTCAGCTCAGGACGCAGTCGGCTGCAGGGACCAGCCTCCGGACTCCGGGAGACCAGAGGTCTGGCTCGTGGGTCCTTCCACAGGACCACGGCGAGGGAGGCAAGCGGTGGAGGGAGGAGGCAGACTCAGATCTGAGTGAAATCTGGGAAGTTTATTATGCCCTCGAACACAAGGTTCCACCTCCCAGGGGCACCCAGCTCTGAGCAAGCTCAGAAGGTACTTGCAGGAGGTTTTATGGGAGAGCGGTAACAAGGGAGGGATCATAGGGACAACCAATCAGAGGAGGGAAGGGTGTGGTGAACAGGATGAAGGGTGCATAAGGGAACCAATCATGGGAGAAGAAGGGAGGGACCTTTTTCCCTTGGCCAATCACACGACGCCCCAGCCAGAGCTTTCTAGAAGCCTGGGGGGGGGTACCAGCACGATTGGCAAGGGCCAGGGAGGAGATAAAGGAGGGAAGTAGGGTAATTGACAGAGAACTGGGAGGGTACAAACTGAGTAAATACAAAACTACAAAACCTGAGGGGAGACCCGGACTAAACCAAACAAAAACACACTCCCACAACAAAGCAAGATACCCACAAAGCACAGGAAAAAATGAAAATTGAACCTAACGCCCCACCCCCACCTCGCCGCATGGCCAAGAGGCAAAGATGGCAGCTGTCCTTCTTTGTCTGTGGGAAGGGGGGAGAAAAAGAGTTCACGCAGCAGCTGGGAACCTGTTGGATTTCTGGCGTAGGTCTTCTCCTTGCAGCAGGCGAAGCTGGTGGAGTTTAATGTCCCTTCTTTTTCTGGCTTGGTCTTTCCAGGGCTTCCGACCGAGGCCATCCCCACAGGCTCTTTGGGCTGAGGAAAAAAAAAAAAGCAAACTGAGACAGTTCAAGGGAAAAAAACAAAAAACAACAACAACAACAAAACAAAACAAAACAAAAAAAAAAACCAAAAAAACCCCCAAAAAGCCGTCAAAAGGATTTGCTGGTGAAAAGCTTCCAGGCCATGGGAAGGGAAAAAAAAACCAAAACAACAAACCTCAGAACCTTCTTGCCTCAGCTGGCGAAAATTAACCCAGCAATGAAGTAACAGTCCGTCCAACCGCCAATCACGCCAAAGAAAGAGTTTGAGCACAGCCTGCGCCTGCGTTCCCAGGCACCGGCCCCGCCCCCTGGTTCCTCTTAAAGCTACAACAGCCTTCCTGGGCATAAAGCAGATGATTAGGGAATTGAGTATCATCATAAAATCACCCCGAGACACAGTCACATTGACATGGTGGTGAGCTTGGACTACAGTATCTTTTCTTTCAGCAGTAATTATCAATTTTGCCTTATTATCACATTCATGTCACGTTTTTTTGTTAAATCAGAACAAGAGCAGATCTGATTTCCAGCTGCTTGCTGCACACCATGACAACGCATTCATCAAATCTTTTGTTAGGACCATTAGCTAGAAGGTAGGACGTTAGCACAAAGATACTATTTGTTCAAATAAAACTAGTAAGATTTACCTGGAGACACATCTTCAAGCATCTGTAGAAGCTTGCAAACAGAAACTGAGGTAACCTTAGACTTTGGGCATTTCCTGAGACAGACAGCAACCACAATGTACATATTCTAAAATCTGGACTTCTGTCCTAAACACAACTTTCTTCCTCCAGGTCTGTGCCAGTTTGGCCAAATCTAGAAATACATCCTCTGAGAGAAGGCAGGTTATAACCATCCCTCCCCCACCAGGTTCGGGGAAAAAAAAATTTTCCTCAAAGGAAAGTGAAAGAGATAAAAACTATTTACTTAACAAACATGCAGGAAAAGGGATAATGATGCTAAATAATGAAACCTCTCGCTCTGCTGAGAAAAACCTCGGAAAATTTCAGAGTCCTTCCGTAGATCTCTCTCTCCCCCTCCTTGGAGCTGGGACAGGATGGTGGGCCCACCTCCAGGGCCAAGGCCTCAGTGGACAAGTCCTCCCAATGTATTCTGATGTTGAAACAGTCCAGCAGAGAGAAAAGAAAAAACCCCAAAGTCCCAGGAAAACAAAGTTCAACTCTCCAGAGGAAAGGGAGCTGGGGAAAAAAAACTGCTGAAAGCTGGATGGAAAGGAAAGCAAGCCGGGGTGCTTCCCTTCCCTCTCACCCTCCTCCCGCAGTTGGGAAAAAAAAGTCGCTGTCTCTGTGTGACCTTGAACAAGCTGCAAACTGCTTTGAAAAAGTTTTGCTCAGGTTTTCCTGCCCCCTCTCAAGCTCAGTTTAAAGGCATAGAAAGGCACAAAATTAGTTTCTGGGCATGGGGCAGTGATAGGGGATACACATCGCAAAGTCACCCCAAGACAAGGTCCTACCTCTATCTCAGTGTTATCAGCCTTGTGATGACATTGCAATACTCTCAGACCAAGTGTGGCTTCCCCGGTGTTCTGAATGCCTTTATGAAACAGGAAAATACATTTCTGCATTACACCAATAGTTAAAAATCATTATGGCATTAGAAAAGCTGAACTAGTGTTTTTATTATTTTTCCTAAACTAAAGAGAATGTGAGTATCTCCATCAACAAGCCTTCTTGTAGATGTGGTATCTACAACTGGCATGAAAGCATGAAATTAAAATAGACCATCACTGAACCAAGACAAACACTGACCCATGGCTGCCCCCATGGTGTTGGAAGCCCAGATAGTATTTCCACAAGCAAAGCATGAGATGTCTGAGTGAGTTGCACTAAAGAATGAAGGAAAGAATTCCCAGTCAAAACACATACATCTCTCCTCTAACTTTTGTCTTGTAACATGGAAACACAACAGTAAAACGTAGATACTATAAACTAGTCTGTGGTAAAAATATAAAATTATGCCTCAGTGGCTGACTTAAATCAGGAATTAAGGTGGTCATCAGTGAACTTGGTTGGAAAAAAAAAGACAACCAAGACCATATCCCAACTTTTCTTTAAGCTCAGTCTCCAATTACATTGTTTCACAGGAAAACCCAGGACCAAGCAAAAGCAAAAATACTTCCAATAGTACCCAGAGGTTGTTCCATCCTTTCAAAAAAATTTGATAATCAAAATAAATTTGAATACATTTGCAGTATTCTGAAGCTAAAACTATGATATTATAAAAGTTGTGAGAGGGAAGAACTAAATGAGGAGGGAAAAAGAACAACCTGAAGGATGAAATGGCTCATCTATTTTGAGTATTTTGAGTATTTTGAGTATGGCAAGAACAGCTACAGATTTGTATTTTGTTGTCAACTTAAGGCCTGTTATTGGGACGTCAACAATAATGTTAATAGGATGCAACTCTGAATACAAAAACATAGTAGCCTATAAAAGAGTGTTTGTAGCCTGTCCCCAGCAGATTTATTTTAATATTTTGTGTGTGTTTCCAGTGTTTTAACTCATATTTTTATAAGAGCTACATTTTTAGAAAATACAAGTTTGCTATCTTTTGTCCCGAGACCTGAAATAGGCTAACGAGTTACGTGGCATTCTGAAAGATTTACTGCTTTCTCTGAAATTAACTCCAATACTACATAAAAAACAAACAAACAAACAAAAACAAAAAACAAAAACCCACCAAAACAAAAAACCAAACAAAAAAAAAAACCAACAAAAAACCCCCCAGTATAGCATAGAACTTGTGCTAGTTAAATTTCTGTACTGCTGGGCCCTTGAAAAATTCATCCTCCCAGTTTCATCTGTTAATGCAGAATACCAAGCCTTCTGAATCCCTGCCAAGCATGCAGCATCAGTATGTGATACTTTCCACAGCTTCTCAAGAGCCATTTGGACCCACTACATACACTGTACCTGACAGTGACTCAGCTTCCTGGGAATGTGGACACAAGTACTACATGGTATTACACTTGTCAAGAGTTTTGGGACTGGTGAACTGTACTCCACTACAGTGTTTTAATTTGTCAAGGAAAAAACGGTATGCTGACATGCCATGTAACAGATTTTACTCCTTTTTAGCCTGTGAAAACAATAAATCTGATTTGCAAGAAGCTTTCTAGAGGGAAAAGCTGAGGCTAATACTATAGAAGGAAAAGTGAATTTTGTTCAAGCACGTAAGTTTTTGAAAACAAACAGGCAACAGGGTTGAACTGGAAGCACTAAAAGAAGTAATCTTCATCATCCCTTTCCTTCTGCAGAGAGAACAGTAAGATTTAATGGTTACTGGTGTATTGCTCTGCATCAGATGCTGACAGTTACAATTTTACTTCCATTTTAATTTTCTGCTACAAATATGCTGATCTCAGTAAATAAATTTACTGCTTGAAGAAATAAACTCTCATTAGGATCCTAATTTTAAGAGAGCAGCCGCTGCATATGCTTGCATTGTTAAATCATGTAGTCATTACAGTCTAGTTAATTTAATAGTTCAGAAGTATATGCAGAGGGAGGGAAAGAAGGGGATCTCAGTGCCCCATTTTGTCCATCTCAGTTACTCTCTGAAGTAAGACAGGAATATCGTTTCTGAAAAGAAATTACTTACTTAACACCAACTAGACCTGGCTCCCTGTGATAGTAACAAATTAACACTTAAAATGCCAGATAGTGGAATCACAGAAGACTTTGCTTTTTAATGCAAGTTAAAGCTCAGGTTTCCCTGAGATCTGCATTTAAGACTTCCCCTCAAGTTGCCTGAACAAGCCCGAGTTGTTGGATAAATGCAGCTGCTTCTACCTTTAGTATTGTACTCCAGTTGGAAACACACTTAGATAGTCTCTTCAGATATCTCATTAAGTGAACTTATTTTTCAGATTGCTGAGGACACAAGTCTTTCAGTAGAGCTTCACGCAAACACTCTGAAGAATCTCCACAGTAAAACACATGGCTCATGTTAAAATAAGCAATATGCCAGCTTCCTAATAACATTGTTTTTCCACCCACAAGTGATGTTGAGCACTATTCTAAAAGGACATTATTGTTCTGACAAATAATAATAAACCTAATGAGCACATTTTTCTAATGTTTTTTTTTCCTCACCCCAAAAAGTGAATCCTCTATATTTCTAATTCCATGTAACACATTACAAATATCACTTGCTAAACCAAATCATAAAATGGAAATGAATGGAAAATATTTTGTCTGACATACATAATGTGAAAAAGTTACGAGATAAAACTAATAGCTAGCACTTTGCTAGTTTTAGTATGAAAGTGAAGGACAACAAAATATGTATTGAGTGCACCAGACAATCCATGCAAACCACTGAGGAGTTCAGGGTGAATTAAATGCCTTCAGAGTAAGCATAAACTGTTCAAAGAACAGATTCTTATAAATGAGACACTACCTAGCATTTTTCCACAGAGAACAGAATAACAGCATTTCGCCCTACTGAGCCCAGGTCAGTTCTGCTGCTGTTTTAAAAACCCCAGTACTGGCTAACATTGACTGCATATAAACAAAGTACACAAACCAACAAATGGAAGAATTAACTAGATCACTCTTGTCTGTGTGGTTTATCTGGATAATTTTTCAAAATGAAGCAAACCTAATCACTGTGACCATACCAACTTTAATATTGCCCTTTATGTACGCAAGGGATATCATCTTGAACTGAGACTTCTTTAAGTCTCAAATGCCATCACAAAACAATGTGCAAAACACAAGCTTCCTGAAATTAAAGAGTAAGTTCCAAAAGACCCATTAACATGTAATTAGAAAGATGAAGGTACTACATAGAATGCCCACCAAATCTACTGCACAATTTTTTTCCATAATCATTCCTGCACCAAATTAATTTCTTCTTTTATTCTTTCTGTGACTGTCTTGGGGTGACTTTATGATGTGTATCCCATATTGCTGCCCTATGCCCAGAAATTAATTTTGTGCCTTTCTGTGCCTTTAAACTGGGCCTGAGAGGGGGGAGAGAAAACCAAGCAAACTCTTCAAAGCAGTTTGCAGTTTGTTTTCATATTTCAAGGACACAGACTCCTCTGGCTTCTAAGAGCAGCGGAGGGAGCAGGAGGAAGCACCCCAGCTTGCTTTCTTTCCAGCCAGATTTTGGCCAGTTTTTCAGCTCCTTTTCCTCCAGAGAGTTGAACTTTGTTTTCCTGGGACTCTGATTTTTCCCTTCTTCTCTGCTGGATGGTTTCAACATCAGAATACATCGGGAGGACTTTCCACCGAGGCCTTGGCCCTGGAGGTGGGCCCATCACCCTGTCCCAGCTCCAAGAAGGGGGAGAGAGATCTACAGAAGGACTCTAAAAATTTTCCGAGGTTTTTCTCTCCACAGCAAGAGGTTTTATTATTTAGCATTATCATCCTTTTCCTGTGTGTTTGTTAAATAAATAGATCTTATCTCTTTCACTTTTCTTCGAGGAAAATTCATTTTTTCCCTGAACCTGGTGGGGGGAGAGGTGGTTGTAACCTGCCTTTTCTCAGAGGATATATTTCTAAATTTGCCCAAACCAGCACAGTGACTTCTCTTGAAATTGACTTCATCGTACAATAATCTTCATACAACAATGTTTCATTAGCACATAGCAAATAATGATTATATATTCTAGCAGAATAGGAAACAACACTAGCCCAAAGCTAATTGAATATAAAAACACCTAAATGGAATGTGTAAATACCTTTTCCCATTTTTATTCAGTTTTATTATCATGGAAATATACTTCTTGTATTCACGGACACTAAATACTTTGATTAAGTAACAATGTGCTAAAACTTACTGATGTGTTTCCGATTCTTCATTATTTATGTAGCTTTTGTATGTAGATGACAAATACGTCTTAACTCCAGCATTTGGGAAAGATGTTCAACTAGATCAAATTCTATCCAGTCTATTCCATCAGAGTTTGTTGCCAACAAACTGTTGCTCTGCAGCGTAAGGGCTTCAACATGCATATCAATAATCCCATTATATGATGCTCTTTCTAACCCAGCAGTGAAATCTCTGTAAATATTTCATGTGGTGATCATAACAGCTGCTCATTATGGCTTGTGAGTTTTACAGAAATTTTAGTTAGAAGTTCCCATGGTGTTCCAAGCAGTTTTGTGTTTGTTCTTTTAATTAAAAGGGGAGGGAAAAAAACCAAAGTTTTTTTCTCAATTAATGCGTGCAGCTTCCAGCAACAGGAATCTTTCCTGCTACAAGAACCCTGAAAAAAAAAAACCAACCTCAAAAAAACCAATCTGGGATAAAAGCCATGCATAGCAAAAAAATACAAAAAAAAAAAAGAAAAAAAAAAGAAAAAAAAAGAAAAAAAAAAAGCTCCGTCACATTAGTAAGTGAAACTTTTATTTAACAATGTGCATTCCACACATCTGTAACATTCCAAATGCATCTATTATAGCAATTAATTTAGAAGAGCAGGGTTCTGAATTGACTTTGCTAAAAATGCTTTAAAATTACTTTAAATCAAGTACATCTTAAGCACAGCATGCACAATGTACAAGTTCAAAGGGAAAACAAGGAAAATTAAAATACTTACCGCTACTACCTATTGGTTCTGGCTCATCTTACTAGCTTAGTCTTCTGGTACTTGACTGTTGCAATCGAAAGATTTTTTGCACAGCATTTTTAATGCACCTTTTGGATAAGTTGCCTTAATACAGTGCTGTTTGAGTGTAATGCAAGAAACCCCAGGAAGCATGTATTGCTTGTTTTTCACAAATAATCTCAACTGTTTTTTAGTTTTCATGCCTTCAAACAGAAAAAAACCAAACCTAGACCCCATGCAGTGCTACAGGCTGGGGGAAGAGCAGCTTGAGAGCAATTCAGTAGAAAGGGACTTGGGGGTGCTGCTTGACAGCAGCTGAACATGAGTCAGCTGTGCCCAGGTAGCCAAGTAGGCCAGTGGCACCTAACCTGTATCAGGAATAGTGTGGCCAGCAAGAATAGGGAAATAATCATCCCCCTGTACTCAGCATTGCTGAGGCCACACCTCAAATGCTGGGTCCAGTTCTGGAGCCCTCCCTTTAGAAAGGACACTGAGGTGCTGGAGAGTGTCCAGAGAAGGGCAACAAGGCTTGTGAGAGGTCTAGAAAACACATCCTGTGAGAAAAAGCTGAGGGAGCTGGGATTGTTCAGTGTTGCAAAGAGGAAGCTCAGGGGGGCCTCATTGCTCTCTACAACTCCAACAGGAGGTTATAGTGAGATGGGGGTTGGTCTCCACTACTGTACCTGCAGAGAGAGGACCAGAGGAAACAGCCTCAAGCTGAGACACGGGGGATTCAGATTAGATAACAGAAAAGAATTTTCACTCTTAGGGCGGTCTGGCATTACACCAGGCTGCCCAGAGAGGTGGTAGAATCACCATCCCTGCAGGTACTTAAGAGGCACCTGGATCTGGCACTGGGTGGTGTGGTTTAGTGGTGACAGTGTTGGTTGGACTGAATGATCTTAAAAGTATCTTCCAATCTTCATAATTCTGTGATTCTATGAGAACACAGAAGAACCTTCATTGCATTAGTCAATATCCCTGCAGGCAGTTTGAGGACTGCTTCTGGAAACTGTGTAAAGAACTTTTAACATTTCCACGGGAGACCAAATAACAATATATTAAAAATTCTTAAGCAGCTCCTTAGACAGACTAGGCTAGGACATTTAGTCTTTCAATGCTTTAGTGGCCAACTCTCACTTTTAAACAGGAAAAAAATTTCATGAGTCTGGCGTAATTCTGAAACGTAACAAAGCTCACTTGCTTAGGTCTGTTCACATAACTAGCTTCAAAATTTTGAAAAAAATAATTTAAAACTAAACCAAATATCTGTTTGACTATTCCCAGAATGGTAACTTCAGTACTGAGAAAATGTCCAATAGAGCTTTTTAGCAAAACAGGCAAGGAAAAAAAGAGTGTTTTTTCTGCTATACCAATAAAAAAAATTCTAACTCCAAAAGGCCCTGAGGCAGACTTTCCTTACCAGATCAAGTATTCAAGAAAGCAGAAATGCCCAAAAACTTGTAAAGTTGTAGTGAAAAATGCAGTAAGGTCAGTAAAGTAGGGTAGACTTACTACTACTGCAAATGAAGTAATAGTATCTAATTGCTTTTGCAATTGTCTTCTATAGCTTTCACAGTCTTTCCTACGGGCTTCATGCTTTCAGTGAGAGTACGTGTCTGTCTGAATGTGTGAACGTGATGAGAAAACCATTTCATGGTAGAAGCTACTGCCTCAGTAGCTCTGAGTTGCTTACATCACTTTCCTTACAAGAATTTATCCATCTGCTCAGCTTGAAATTTAAGGATACTTTGAGGGAACTGCAATAATGACTGAAGTTAAACATTTGCTCACTGAGTGGTGGGATCAAAACAATACGCAAGACCTTTTCCATCTCTTTCAGTGAACACAGTGTGCAAGAGACAGTTCTTCAATAATAAGTACTAACTAATGTCAAAAATGGTATCTGTATGAAGTCAGAGCCCTGTTTAAATGAAACCTATATGAATCTGACATTTGTGTTACCTCAAAGACTTTTCAATGTAAAAATATTTACCTGGAGCACTCTCAGTATTAGTTATTGCAGGTTTAAATGTGTTGGGGTTTTAAGAGGTCTAGTTTTTTTCCTGTTAAAGGAATTTTCCCCCATTCTGTTACTAAGATGATAAATCGCTGGGTGCTTGAGAGCAAAAAAAAGACCTGGCTACCCTTTTGTTTCACCTGGGGGTGGGGTCAGTTCGCTCTCAGCGTTCGGAGAGAGAAGCTGCAGAGAAAGGAGCTGCTGTTTCTTCTTCTTCGGCCGTTTTTCTTTTCCGCTGGAAACAACGCCGGGATCCCAAAGCTGTTTTTCCCTGCCCCGCTGCTGCTTCGAGTTTTCGCTACGCTGTAGCCGTGCTTGCCTTGCCTGCCCAACCTCCGGGGGGGGTTCTCCGTTTGGGTACATCTCATCTGTCCTCTGGGATCTGTGCTCATCCCTGCCATTCCAGCCTACCGCTCCAGCCTGCTGTTCCCGAGAGTCCAGTCGGACACTGAAGCCAGCCGTGTGGGGTTTGTGAAGTCTTTGAATTCTTTGTCCAATCCCTCCCCGGGATCCCGGGGCACCAGTGCCGCGTGCTCCCCGAGCTCGCTCCGGAGCGCCCCCTGCAGCCGCGGGGGAACCATCGCACCTGCCCTGCTCACCGGGAGCCGCCAGCGCCCCTGCCGGCTGCGAGCGGAACTGCACCCGAGGGGAAAGGGCCTGACAGCCGAGAAGGCTGGCACTGGGTTTGTGATTGCTGTTACTGCCATGGTTATTGTTTTGTTGGACTGGTTATATACATATATATATATATACATATATATATATATACATATATATATAGAGTAAAGAACTGTTATTCCTATTTCCCACATCTTTGCCTAAAGGCCCTTGATTTCAAAATGATAACAACTTGGAGGAAAAGGGGTTATATCTGCCACTTCAAGGGAGGCTTCTGCCTTCCTTAGCAGACACCTGTCTTTCAAAACCAAGACAATGATAAATCCTCACTTTCTGGTTTCTTCATCCAGTTTTTAAGGAACCATTAGCAATCATAAAGTTGCTTCTCAGTGCAATTTCACTGAGCATCTACAAAGGGCATCTGCTCCTCCAGATCTCCATGCCATCACCTGGCTGACTCTTGGCTATAAATAAAGGCTTGTGACTGAGTTATAACTTTCTCTGGTGAACGGCACTCATGTATCTGTTCCAATGAATATTATGAAATTTTCTGGAAGTTTCAGATATTTCTATCTTCTCTGTGTCAAATGTGGTACAGATTCAGTCATGGTGAAAAAATTCCCAAGAAGGACATGAAGGAAAACTTAAGCAAGGATGGAACTGACAATAATACGTCACATTTGCCTTGTTTTCTTAGGAGATCAAGTTAAAGAGATTCCTCATTGATGTGCTGTATCAAATGACGGGGCACCCAAAGGAAAACAGAGCCATACTCAAGAGAATGTTAAAGTGCTAGCTGGAAAGGAAACATTACCATATTATCTTGTAAACAAAACCCACAAAAAAAAAAAAAGACTAGTTATGCATATGACAGATCCAGCCCTGAAAGAAGGCAAATAATTTTCACAGCATCAGAAAGATAACTCCTTTAAACTGCACATAATGTATCTTTTTTCATTGTAGCTATCCTCCTGAGCTGGGTTTGTCTAGGCTAGACTTAGTTTTCTTCACAGTATCTGGAGTGTTATGTTTTGGATTTGTGCTGAAGACAGTGTTGATACCACAGGGATGTTTTAGCTATTGCTGAGCAGGGCTTGCACTGAGCCAAGGGCTTTTCTGCTTCTCACCCCACCAGTGAGCAGGCTAGGGGTGCACAAGGACTTGAGAGGGGACACAGCCGGAACAGGTAACCCCAGATGACCACAGAGATATTCCAGACCATATGGCATCATGCTTTACATATTAAGTTTAGGGAAGAAGAAAGAAGGGGAGGATGTTTGAAGTGTTTGGCTTCTCTTCCCAAGTCAACATTACATGTGATGTAGACCTGTTTTCCTGGGAATAGCTGAACACCTGCCTGGCCATGGGAAGGGGTGAATGAATTCCCTGATTTGCTTTGTTTGCATGTGTGGCTTTTGTTTTACTTATTAAACTGTATCTATCTCAATCCTAAGGTTTTTTTCAGTTTTACTGTTCCAATTCTCTCCACTGTCCCACCAGAAGAGAGGAAAAAAGTGGCCCTG
Organism: Corvus hawaiiensis; assembly: GCF_020740725.1. NCBI lineage: Eukaryota > Metazoa > Chordata > Aves > Passeriformes > Corvidae > Corvus > Corvus hawaiiensis. Next base: position 74,136,152 of record NC_063255.1, on the reverse strand, counting down.
TGTGGCTTAGTTGCCAAATGGGGTTAAACCACAACACTTACTACATGTGCCCATTACCAGGTTTGTTTCCAGGAGATTTTGTGCCTTGTTGGGGCCCTCCTCCTGCCACGTGGTCCTGGGAGAGGGGCCCTGGGGGGGAGACACAGGGTTTCCCTAGCCCCTGGTCAGTCTCGTTCCCCGTTGCTTGTTTTGTGTTCCCCTGCGCAGGGAAGGACCCTCGGGTCCCGTGATTGCTACAGTTCCTTGGCAAACCTCTGGCCATGTGGCTGGAGAAATAAACATCTCTCTGAAACATCTATCAAGAATTGGTCCATATAGATTTCTTTTCCACAGGCCTTGTTGACTGATACGCGTGTTGCAGTTTCCCCACTGTAACAAATGGTGGAGAATTGCGAGCAGAACGATCCCTGATCCCTAAGGACAGCGACTGATTTTTGAGTAAACTCTGGATTTCTCTTCTTGTGTTTGTTTTGCTGTTCCATCTCTAAAGTATGGAGGAACCATGGAAAGACTCTTGGCTCTCAGAGCCGCATATGGACATTTATCTTAAACTTGAAAAGATTCTTGAACAACGATTTGTAAATTTTAGCTTAATTCAAGCTCAAAAGGAACTGAAACACTTCCTGGCATGGTTGTTTAAGAACTTTTTCTATGTTTTCTGGGATTTAATTCTTACCAAAGATTTTTGGAAGACCATTTGGACACAGTTGATTTTTGAGTCAAAATATATGCCGATGGAAGAATATTTTCGTGAACATTATTTACTTACCGAGACTGTTGAACAATGTCAGCTGTGTCCTTGTGAAGTTAAAACTGCTTCAGGGACCATGCGACCCAGGCCACGTGCAGCGAGCGCTCTGCGAGCAGCAGCAGGCAATTCCCATGCGTGGGCAGAGCAACGTGAGCTGCAGTGTCAGCAGTGGAGAGAGGCACGGCAGGAGTGGGGTGACCTGGTGGTGCTCACCCGGCCCCGTGCAGCGCATGGTGGAGCGAGCCCCGTGAATGCCTGACCGAGAGGGGCGGTGCGTGGGCGGCGGCTGGCGGCGGTGGCGGCGGAGCGGAGCCGCGCCCAGCCGAGACGCGCGCTGGAGCAGGGCGTGGGGGGGTCGTCGCTCGGGGGCCCGGCCGAGGTGTGGGCGTGGCCCCAGGCAGTGGCAGTGCAGCTGAGAGCAGAGGAGGCGGTGCGCGGGGAGCTGAGCGGCACAGCCCGGCCCAGCCCGTGCGGCCCCGAATGCGACCCCAAGAAGAGTGCGCAGGCACGAGCAGCCCCGACGGCCCCAGCAGCACTGACAACCCTGGCAGTTCCAACATGGAAGCGAGTGAAAGCGAAAAAGAAAGCAAAAATGCAGCGAGACAGACAACAGCAACCACTCGGAAAAAGGAAAAGATCATTGTAGCTAAGGTTTTAGGAATAGTAAAATGGTATAATGTTAAACAAAATTATGGTTTTATAACAAGATGTGACAACCAAGAAGACATATTCATTCATAGAACTGCTATTAAAAAGAATAACCCTAAAAATTACCTGCAAAGTGTAGGAGATGGGGAAGTTGTACAATTTGATATAGTGCAAGGAAAGAAGGGTTTACAAGCAGCAAATGTTACTGGGCCTGGGGGTATTCCAGTCAAAGGCAGCCATTATGCACAAAATTATAAACAATATCCGTCCCAGCAACTTCCCTACCCACAACCTACTTTCCCCTTTTACCCTATACCCAATATGAACCCTTTCCTAAGTCTACCCCATCACCAGTTTATTTCTGTTTTTCACCCCATGGCTTCCCTACACAATTCTCTTTCCCTACAACTCCTCTCCGATGCCGAGGGGGGGATGAAAAGGGGGAGGGAAGAAATTAACTATTTTTGTTTAGCTTTCCAACAGGTACAAATAGAAGAAACCCTCTCCTGCCTTAGTTTCTCCACAAAGCATGCCCAGAGAGTCCGGTCTCCCTTCTGCCAGCCTTAAGATGTTCCAGAGAATCTGTTTGGACATTTAAAGACTCAGGAGGGTGGCTTGTTTTGTTTTGAAACTGTCCTTCTTATCTCATGTTTATCCAGTTGTTTTCAATGTTAAGTTTTAAATCTCTTTTTGTTAAAAATAAACGGGTGAAATGTTGGAGCCCTCCCCCTGCCACGTGGTCCTGGGAGAGGGGCCCTGGGGGGGAGACACAGGGTTTCCCAGCCCCTGGTCAGCCTCGTTCCCCATTGCTTGTTTTGTGTTCCCCTGCGCAGGGAAGGACCCTCGGGTCCCGTGATTGCTACAGTTTCTCGACAAACCTCCAACCATGCAGCTGGAGAAATAAACATCTCTCTGAAACATCTATCAAGAATTGGTCCATATAGATTTCTTTTCCACGGGCCTCGTTGACTGATATGCGTGTTGCAGTTTCCCCACGGTAACAGTGCCTAAGCAATCATTGACTGTATGTCCTTGTGTTCTGGTAGACACAAATAACTGATTTACAAGGCTCTTCAAATGCAGGTCATTAACCTTGACTAGAATAAAATACAACAGCAATGTAATCATCTTTATCTCCTATATGAATTTGCCTGTGTCACATTTTCAGCCTGCATTTGTTTTATTTCATATCTCCTGATACAGCTGTTCTAGCATGTTTATTTGCCAATATCCTGAAGGAACTGCTTCAGTTCATTTACTGAAGGTAGTTACTTCAGTGTTTTGGACCCTCTATTATCCATAGCCTGACAGTTTGCCATTTGAAGGAATGGCAACAGATGCTTAAGAAATGTGAACTGCAAAGGTGGAGATGTGGATTTGCATTAATCAGCAGGCTTTTCCTAATCTTTTAAACCAAACTCTACATCAAGCCAGTTAAAACATGACAAGTGAGACACTTCTAAAACATGACTAAGTAGGAAAAAAATTTCTGAAAACAACTGATTTCTATCTCCAGCTTGCATTTCTATTATAGTACAGTCATTTCTTACAAGGTTTATAGGTTACCAGATCCTTTCAGTTTTGTGACAGAAACTTCCTCCAACTGGATACCTGGCAAGCACATCAAATACGAAACAATTTTCTTGCAGTTTGTCTAAGCACTCTGATTCCCTTTAAATAAACAGCAAAACCTTCACTGACTTCAGACCTCTAGTTTATGATTTTATTTCTATTCAAATTAAATACTTCCTTCATTTTATATCTTTAAAGACAATCTCAGAGCAAAATACTGGGGGCAAAACAGGTATCAATTTAGCCAAACAATTTTTTGAAGTAAATGACTAATTTGGAGAGAATGATGATTTTTCTGGTTTATAGTTCACCTTTGCTCAATACCTCCATTTAATACTAAAAATTAATATATTAATTATGAAAGCTTGAATATTAGTAATGATCAGAAAGAAACTTTATATGTGCCACTTGTACTTCCTTTTGGGCATTTACGAAGGTGTTCTGTAGACTGGAGAGGACCACGTGTTTTCTAACCAGTTACCAACATTCCCATTATGCAGATTTTGAAAGGCATACACGTGAGTAGGCTGCCCAATTTCACAAGACTCCTCTATATAGCAGACTCATTCTTCTGCCTGTATTTTCCATGGAAGCAGCACAAAAATAATTTATTCCCAATTTGTTTCATCATATATTACTGAGATACAAGAGTAACTGTCTTCCTCAGTATTTCTGTAAAGCTTCTTTAATCTAACATTGATCTTTTCTGCCAGTGGATTTCTGTCTTCTGGGGAAAAGTACTCCACCCATATAGAAACAGAGCTGCCTATTGTGCTTCACAGACACCTCATGAAAAGAAAGTAAGTAATAAACAAGCATATTAATTTATTTACCACAAAAAGAAAGTCACTGCCACTGCAAAAGCAGAAATGAAGCAGACAAAAGGCACCAGTTACACTTTCATTAACTGAGTATTTTTGCAAAAGCTGCATATTTTCTGCTCTGCACTCTAAAAATTGCAATGTTGCATGCAAAACCCAACAAAATTGGCTATTTTTTAGCAGAAACAGAGCCATCTGGTGGGGATGGAAAAAAGCGTGCACACACACAATTAAAAAACCCACAACAAATAAATAAAACCAAAAAATCCCACAAACAAACAAAAGAAGTCTAAAGTTCTAATACCTTAACTGTACATTCATTCTTCTAGGGTAACAAAAGATTAAGAAAGTATTTTATATTCATTCATTCATAAAAACAAATACTACTTAACCCACAGCCCTTTTGAAGGCTTTCAGACTCAGATTTCAGTAATTTTCTTACAGTTCCTTACACCTGAACCTACCTTTAACAAAGTAACTGCTTTAACAAGAAGTTCTTCATACTGTCATCATCTCAGTAATGGTCAGCAACTGAGAAACATGTAAAAGCAGCCAATATGCTGCAGCATTGCTAAGGTTCCCATGTTTCTGTCCATAATCTGTCAGCAGATGTACTTTGGTCTACTCTGTTTATAACCAACACATTTCAGGTCATTTTGTTCAGATACTTCTAATCATGTGCAAAGAGACCTCACAAACTAGGTATGTATACAAAATATTTTAAAATTCTAATTAATGATATTAATTAAAACTAGCCACATGCAAAATAAAATTCGTATTTTCCCCATTCTCAGTATTCATGACACCAGAAAGAATGTACTCTTGCCATTGCAAGTAAATTTTGGTGTTAATCTATTAAATTTGGAGAAGTTCTCAAACAAAAAGCTTTTTTAGCAGAAAGCTCTCACATTGCTCTGCCTCACAAGTTTTGTAATCTATGCAACACATTAAGCACCAGAAACTGTAAGCCATGATCTCAGAGTCTAAGAAAAAAGAAACAAGTTTACCAGCTATGATACTATATGTCTTTTCATGACCTGCTACACCTCACACAAACCATGTCAAGAGCTGGAAAACTAATTCAGAGTTTTAGGCCACACTGCCAAACATTAAGGAAGATCAGTATTTCATTCTTTCAGGGGTAATGAATCTCTTGCTATGAGCCCATTCATCAGGAACTTACCAGGAGACACTCATCTATATGAAGCAAGCAAATCCTGCCCCTTTCCTTCTCTCTCTCAAAACCCATCAAGTCTTGTGCTTTCACAGGGTATAGTCTATTTTGCTTTATTTCCTGGACAGCTATTTACAAATAGAAGATCTTCTTGAGTTGCGTACTTAACCTCCACCTAATTTAACAGGTACATATAAAGAATTAGATGAAACATGAGCACTATGTCATAATCCTTTGTTCTAGCACTTGGTTAAAAAATCTTAGCAGAGTCAATGAGTACAGTCCTTTTAAGCCAAGGAAGAGGGCACACAGCTTCATAAGAATGACATGAACAGCCAATGCAAGAGAGAAAAAAAATATTACCTAAGTAAAGCAAGTATAGAGGATATCTTACTCATTAAAATTTTCCTGTCAGTATTCAATGATATTTCAGGTAGTAGGCAATACAGTTTAATGTTTGGTAATAGTGGCTAACTTGTGACCACTTGCATTGTGCTATACAAATATGGCTTTAATAGCATGACTCATAACATAATAAAATATAAGTCAAAAAGAACAACTAAAGCCATATTTTAGTTTTGATGCTTCCATACACATTCTTGCTAGCCTTCAGCATTGTGTTTCTTGGAGTCAAGAAGAACTCACATTTGGAAATGACAAAGCACACACAGATGTAGTAAGAAAATAGGTTTTATTTTCAAATTTTATAGAAACATTTTAACAATGCTTAAATAAAGCCACTGACAGCAAGTTTCTGTATATATTCCAGATAGAAACTCAAGCACTTAAATTAACAAGTATTTTGATTTTGCAACCCAGCTATTCTATCATAACTATTTACATTTTCCTACAAATACTAAAAAGTGAACTTATGCCATTAAGGTAACATGTAAAAATATTTCTAAAGCATAGCCAAACTCACACATTCCCATGTCTGCATTTGTCCTGCAGACAAATCCCCAAAGGCACTAGCCCAGATTATGTGCACATTAAGTCCTTTTTAAACAAACACGGTTCTCTTCAATATACCAAGTAAGTTGTTTTCTCCCACTACAATAACATTTAAGGATAAACGGGGCTCAGTCAGCTCAGTTCAGTTTTCCTGTTTTATGATCAGAGTATTCCATCTTGTTTCAATTAAGTTACATACCAGACTTTTAAAATTAGACTGCAAATTTCAGTGTAACTTCTTTGGATAGACACAATGGAATACTAAACAATGTTTAGCAAATTAGAGAACACTACAGATTCAAAATATTTCAAGTTGTTCAAATGTTGAATATAATCTTTTATATTTACGCAACAAGAACTTTGGTACAAGTATTGTAATAATGCTTATTTTTACAGCTTTCTTTCAAAAGTCCCTGATTTGTTCATAATTTATGTGCATATAACAGATATCTTTTCTGAAGTCTTTCGTGGCAGGGCTTTAGTTAATGGTGGAGGCTTGTAGAAACACACTGCCATGACCACAAAGATGATTGTGATGGTTTTGCAAGCAGCACCTGAATGCAAAGAACAGGAGAGTCTTTATTGCACTCACTTTCAGTAGCAGACACAGTGTTCCACTCATTTATAAGGCTTTATATGGTGATTTACATACACCCAGTAAGACTGAAATTCATAGCTTCCATTTAAATGTATTTTACATGAATAGCAAAGGGCAGATAAAAGCAGTCATCCAACTGAATTCGGACCCCTCACCTGCCTGCCAGTTTTTGCTTGCAGCAGCTATTACCTTTGTTCAGTTCTGTATTTCTTCACCCCATTCTAGCCTGAAGTGCAAGTCTTTCTTATTTCTTGTTTCAGTACTGTCATTCATTATATCAATATTCCATTTTCCAGAAACTAAAACTTCACACATAGAATGCCTGTTAAGATCAGCCATCTTAAAAAGTTACAGAAAGGTGTTTGTGCAACTTGGAAGGCCAAGGAGAAGGGCAAAGCAGTATTTTATTTTATCACAAATATGCCACGAGATCCTTAAACCTGAAATTGTGACTACTGCTTTTTCAGTTTCAGAATTAGTCATCAGTACTTCAGTTTACATACTGTAAATATCAAAATTGCTAGAACACAGGACAACAGCACTTATCACAGATGCAAGCTTAGCCTACCCTCTCTCCCACTAGCATATATACCTCACATTTGAAGGGAACAGATCGTTAAACAAGTCAAGAACTTTTCTGACTAGTGTTCAGAGATATTTTCAAGAACTTAATATAAAGTTAGGGAAAAGAACTAAAATACAAAAAGAGGAAGAAAGCTCCCCAGCCCTTAACTGCCAACACACCAACCCAGAAAATCACAGAATGGTTTGGTTTGGAAGAGAAGCTAAAGACTGTCTAGTTCCAACCCTGTGCTGGGGGCAGGGACACCTTCCACTAGATCAGGTTGCTCAGAGCCCCATACCTTGAACACTTCCAGGCATGGGCCATCCATAACTTGTCTGCGCAACCTGTTTCAGTGCCTGGACACCCTCTGAGTAAACAGTTTCTTCCTAATATCTAACCAAAATCTACCCTCTGAGTTTCAATCCATTACCCCTTGTTCCATCACTACGCTCTCTGACAGAGGCCTCCTCTATCTTTCTTGTACCAAAAGGCCACCATAAGGTCAGCTTGGAGACTTCACTTTCTCAGGCTGAACAATCCCAATTCTGTCAGCCTTTTCTTTATAGCAGAGGTAGTCCATCCCTCTAATCATCTTCACATCCCTAATCATGCTCATTGCCCTGAAGACAGACTGAAGTGTAAGCCAGTCCCTTAAAAATCTAGTGTGACAATGAAGCATGACCAAAGAGCAAAACTATTTCATGTTACTATTAAAAGAGTGTTTTAAGTAGCCTTTAAGGTTTACTTACTGTGGTGTTTCTCTTTCCATAATATTTTGCTGATCATTTATGAAAAAAAAACCAACTTAAAAAACACTGCTGCTAAAAATGAAAAGTGTAAGGTTCTATTTTAAAATAATTCCCATCTATCAGCCAGGCTCAGTGTATCTATTATCTAGTATATGTATTTAATATAAAAGACTTACTTATGCCCATCAGCAAATAAGCCATTCTTTCATTGTCATATACCCAGCAAGCTCCTTTAGTTTCACATTCATTAATATCCCACAGAGTACAACTGTTGTCTATAGCAACACCAAACAAAATGGGTCCAGGAATAGTACCTAAAAAACACAGTAACATGTTAGAATGTTTGAGTTACTTGGCATACCTGGGGTTCATGTGTACAGTGAAATGCCATACTGGTGGGAAAGATAAAATGGGAGAACCAAACACTAAACAAAACATTTTAATCAAAGTCATAGGCCTCATATTACACAGTAAGTCTGCACCTAACATTGCTCTCAGTTAATAGGTAGGATGCATAGAGTTAATTCTTTATACAGTTCTCACTTTGTTAAGCAAAAAGTTTATTCCAAGACTTGAGCTTCTTAATTTCCTTGGTCTTCATTGTAGAAAAAAGTAATTAAAATCAGGGGTGAAAACAACTAATCAAGGAAGCAGGAATTTAACTGAAAGGAAGAAATTCCCTTTCTTCTGATCATACACACCAATCTGTTCCAAATGAAGAGAACTGAAATACCATTATGTTTATGCATTCAGTTATACATTTCTTCCCATTCCTCAGATGTAGCAAAGCTTCCAGTAAAAATGTCACCAAAAAAAAGCACAGTGTTTAAAATTATTCTTGCATAGCTTTTATTAACTCCGTGTGATTTTTGTGTGTTATAATGCACAAGTGTCTTGGATCCAGGTATAGCCAATTTTAGAATAAACATACCAGGTACATCACTGCATGTCTACCCAACCTATTCAAGGCCTAAACTCTCCTAGAGCTAACCAAGTAGCTATGTCCCTCACTAGGTCTTCAGCCTAAAACCCTTGTGTGATTCCCGAAGTCTGCAACAAAAATATGTTGCTGGTAAGTAATGCTGTTAATTGATGCCTTCTTCAGTCATAGTATAGGCAGTGCAAAAAGTTCTATCTCTCCACAGTGAATTCAGGAGTTAGAGCTGTATCATAAATATATGAACTCTGAGTAAAGTGAAACAGAGAGACCCTCATATAACATTGAGCACTATCTTCCAGTTAATTTCTACCTGTGAGGATGTTTGCTTTTGTTACACTTTATTGGTAGAATGACTTAATCACAGTTTGAATACAGCAAAGCAAAACTCACACTGTTAGATATGTGATCTCAAAGGAGAGGGAATGGCTGCAGTACTAAATATTGGAATAGAAGGCCAATCTTGTGTCTTGTCCCAGTCTTGAATTAAATATGCCATTTAAAAACAGTCTACTATGAAAACAAGAATTTAAATTATGTCTGAGAAAATTTGAATCAGCGGGGACCAGAAAATACCTATGCATAGCTCTGTTTCCTTTGTTAAGGAGATTCATCTGTCTTACTGAAATGTTGGAGATGCTTAGATTTAGAATGTAAGTATTATATTTCCCACATCATACTCAATAATTATTTATGTACAAGTATCTACAATTTCAATAAATGCTAAAACTAGTCAAAGGTATTTTAAAGGAAGAAAGAAGAGGAAAGGCTCCACCTATTCACTTTTCTTTTAACTTCTGGATTTCAGATGTTAACTACATGAAGCTGTTTTCTATTACATCAGTTTTTCTTATCTCAGCTTTCAGAATAGGCCTTCTTCTGGGGAAAGTAACAACAGATGCCTTTAACTGAAAGAAGGACAGTTACCTGTATTTGGTTTGTGCTCATAAGACTAAGAAAGGCTACAGAGAGCATGAATACCCTATTAACAAGGAATTTGAATCCAGATGGTACCTTACAACAAGTGTATCCTATAACCCAATGACAAACTGCTTCAAGCTCCTCTGAAAGCTTCTTAATGCATTATTTAAAAGTCTAGAAAAAATTGTCAAATAAGTAGATTATTCAGAGGCAAATGTTTCAACAAGAAAGTCATACCCAGTAGTCGCAGAAACACTGACTGTACTCCAAGAGCAAATGAGCGCTGTTTATCTGGCACACACCTGTAAACAAGATTTGCAGTTTAACACAGAGTAAACAAGTTCCACTTCTGTGCTGTGTCCCTCAGTGAATATGCTTTATCTCTATATACTCTTTTAACCTGTTAATTGCTGAGGGGTTTAGAAATCCAGTGTGCAGAACAAGTAACTGAACTATTTCAAGTGGTGTTTAGATAAAAGATAGAAAAAACAGCAGTAGCCCATCAAGAAATTTTGGATTTAACTAGTTTAACAAAATAGTATAAATAAAAAGGAAGCTTGCTATCAGCACCCTGATATACTGCTGAACACTTTTTCCATAGAACAACCAAGGAAATTAAAACAGTGCTAGGATGCAATCCTGAGCTATTATACCTAAAGAAGCAATACATGAATTGAGACTAGACTACAGCACAGCAGAACATGCTGTATTTCCGTAACGTTTGCATATATTCATCTGACCTCAATAAATGTGCTGGCCTCTGCTATACAAACCAATATATTGATTTAACAAGTAGCAAAATTCACCTCTTTACCTCTTACCTATTTTAAGATACTTTTCCAGGAACAAACATTCCCATGACAGTGTCTTAAAGGTGCTACCATGGAGGTTAAATACAACATAACTTGCTTAATTTAGTTTCAGAACTATTTCCTTTAAGAAACTATCATGTCTTTTAATAAACTCACACTGTTGAAAAAGACCATATTTACACATTCAGAAGCTATTCCCACATTATGGAGTATGTGTGAGAATTAGGCACATCAAAACATCCCAGAGGAGCACTTATCAGCAGTCAGTGTTGGGACCCTATTACCCATAAAGGCAATTAAGAGAAGGAGAATGAGTTTCACATCATGCAGGTGAATATTTCTAGCAATAGAACACTGTCATAAATATTTGATTTTATGTTTGAAATTGCACAAAATAGGCTCACTGAAAAGATATCAGGATATACAGTAAAATTTACTGACATTTAGCTTTTTTAATTAATTTTTGAAAGTTTAAACTACTTACAGTCCTTTTTTCCATAAAAACTGTTTCACTATTTCAGCTGAATTATATATGGATTCAAATATCCAAATGCTACTGCTTAGAATTAGTGAAATAAAACTGTCAGCTCAATTTTGAAGATAATGCAGAACTTCACATTATTCTGCCCGCACACCAATATGACAAGCTGTTAATTCCAGATTTACACCAAACCTGGACAGGAGGCTACTACAAAGCACTGGTTTAGGATGTTATTGATTTCCTCAGCCCCATGCCAAAAGGCATCTAGCCACATCCTCACAAAGCAACATGCCTATGCATCATGGTTATCTTTTCACTAGAAGTATTAGAGGTACAGGTCAAACTTCAATATAAAGCAAAACAGCTCTACATTCAGAATGAGAAGCACATTTTAAAATTCAAACAAAAAAAAAAAAATTCAGCAATTTGAAAGACAGCGAAACCACTGGTTAACTTGCTATCATGTTATATTAATGACCACCATACATACAACATCAGTATCATGAGAAGTAGTCTACAGTTCTTGACAAGTTTTCAAACCAGAACTCTGAACTGAGACAGGAATAAAAGGCTGAAAATACAAGATCAGTTGTTATTTTGTCCATTTCCTGATACAATTTGAAATACTGACACTATCAATAGACAGGCTAGTCAAATATTTTCTTCATCGAAGCAAATGGCATGTTATTCCTTTTTGCTTTAACTAAAACAGTCAAGAGCACTCCCATAAAACGGATTTTGCTACATGTAAGAAAGATTTTTTAAAATAGATTCAAAACATTTCTACTAACGAGTGAACAGTGGTATGAAAGTCCTCTGTTTAAAGTACTGCTTGCTTACTACGCAAACTTGTTCAAACAGCGCATTGCAAAGCAAAACAAATAGAAGTATTTCACTGATACTAGTTTTCACAAGAATATTACCTTTCTTTCAGACCAAAAAACATTACCTGAGAATGGCCACAGTTGTTGGAGTATTAGCCATAAATGTAAAAACAACAGCAAAAAAGAAGAAGGTCAGGAATAAAGGTAAAAATTTGCATTGGGTTGGACATTTCCCAGGGACAGCTTCATAGAGAAAGTCTTCTGAACCATTTTCTCTTTTTGATTTCCCAATACAGGAACAGTTGTGGTATGTCTACAAATAATTTATAAGACAAAATTTAGCTCCAAGAATGACACAAAATGAAACTATTTTGGTATATTTTCATTGTGTCTGCATCACACAAGACAAGAATAAACATTGACTTTACCATATGGGAAACAGTCCATTTGCTGATGAGCACATGACACTAACACTAATTTTTAAAACTGGTTCATCGGAACTTGACTGATCCAGCTCACCTGAGCAAAAGATACTTTTGGCTTTTTGACCTAAAAATATAGTAATAGTCTCCATTTTGTATGGAGCAAGCTTTTAGCAACAAGCATAAAAAACTTGCAGAAGCTAGAGCCAAACCATATGCAGACATAGAGGTGAGATCGTAAGACTTAAGCAGGAAAGAATAGAAGCAATATAGGACCACTCTTATAAGCAGGTGAAAAAAATGGAATATACTCTTCATCTAAATCCACAGAAGCTTGTTTTCAAAGAAAATAAACAAAACTGTGTCAGTGAAGTGTGAAATTTCCACAGCAAGAAGTAGTTAGTCTCCTACATTTTCTTATGGATAATACCTCCTCTCATTTTCCAATATAAAAAGCAGAAAGGCCTTTTCTGGGTCAGCTTGACTTTTGGATCTCTCTGTATTCCTCCCACATCCCTGCTCAAGAGTTTGTTGTACTAGTAGAGACAAGCACAGAAAACCCCTCAGTTCTGGGAAGGCTTGAAAATACCCAGGCACTTTCATGGCTTACCATTCCTGCATTAGGGGCTACTGACATTCAAGTTTTCAAAACTCAGATTGTCACGTATACAATAAACATTGCATTTTGCTTAAAGATATAGATAGGAACTTCAGGTAATGTCAAGACAATTGCTGACTTTTCTGATTGTCAATTCTATGTAAAGTACATTTAGATTTAACTTATTATCAGCATTAGAAAGTCTGGTAGAAGTATTTGCAAAATGGCATCACACAAATGAGAAATACTGTGGCTAACCAGTAAACCCTTACAATGAAGGGAGGCTCAGAGATGGGAAAAAGTGATGTGCCCAGAAAGCTCACAAAACAATGCAGGCTGTGAATGACCAGAACTGTTGCAAAGAAAGCTATACAGAAAAGAAACAGCTATGCCACTTCAGTGAATCAACCAGTGGTGTAAATGCTTCTCCCAGAGCTCATTAAGAGAATGGAAACATACTCCTAAGTTAGCCAGACCAGCACAAACATGGCAGGTGAAGGACAGGGAGAGTGGTAAAACAGGTCAAACTTCAATATAAAGCAAAACAGCTGTACATTCATAATAAGAAGCACATTTTAAAATCCAAACAAAAAAAATTTCAGCAATTTGAAAGGCAGCAAAACCACTGGTTAACTTGCTATATACTTGGTATATAGCAAGTTATACCACTTGGTATAACATGTTATATTAATGACCACCATACATACAACATCAATATCATGGGAAGTAGTCTACAGTTCTTGACGGTTTTTAAACCAGAACTCTGAACCAACAGAGTATAAAAAGCCAGACAACTACCAGAAACATTTTATAGAGCAATAGGCTTGACCTGGCTTCAACCCATGTAAGCCTTCCCAACAACTGAGGAGGGCCAGCACTGTGACAGTGAACACGTTAGAGACCAGCAGTGGGAGTCACACTGGTACCATAAGTGAACTGCAGTTGCTGGATTTTGCTAAATACAACCTACATTTGTATTGTGTTTTCAGCATATTTTGTATCACTCTGATAAATCAGAAACCCCATGAAACATCAACTGTCATCAAGTAAGTAAACTTAATATTAAACATCACACTTTCACAAGTAGAATGTCTAAAAATACCTGGTCAGAGTATATCTCTTAGTAACTGCCACTTAAATTCATAAATACTGCAATTTCCTGTCATACTAAGGGAAGAACATTTTGAAATATAGTGCATTTTACAGGAAACCAGAATAAACCATGTCAGCTATCTTCATTGCATAAAGTACCTTTTTCATGTTGTTAAAAAGATATGAGGCACATCCAGCAAAACAGGGAGAAAAGTACTGGATGTCATCTCTGCCACAAATTGGGTAGTACATGGAGCGCAAACACCTGCAGTTAGCGTTGCATGGTGCTGTTAAGTTATATAGAGTGCCTGTTCTGAAAAGCAGAAGTTAATAGACTTTTAATAAAGCAATTGAAAAACAGAAGATATGTAAATAAGTAATGCAATATTTATAGCATATTTTAAAATATTCTATTCATGTTATTTATGCACTTAGTTGTTTAAAAATAAGCATAGTAGTTACTGCTCTTGAATTTCCATTTATTATGCACCTAGTTATTTTTATGCTATTATTCCTTCCAAAGATTATTCCTCCAATTTCCACTCACAAGAGATGACAAAATTTTGTATCTCAGCCCAACTCTTCCATGCAGACAACAAAATTGTATGAGCACTAAGACGACTGCATATGTTAAATGCAGAGTACAATGACACACCCTAAAGGACCTTAAAGATTTTCTCTGGCTGTTTAGGGAATAACTAATAACTAACAGAGTTTACTTTAACTCTTGCTTACTGTATTTACTCTCAATTCAGGCATTTACTTCCAATACAGGTCATCATATGGTTTTATTTTATGTAGTCCCACTATATTATTAGCATGAAAAATCACCTTGGGTTCTGTGAGAACTGTCCTAACTGGAGAGAATGAAAACATCCATTGATTTTCTAATATTAGTTCATTAATAAGTAAAGAATTTTCACAGGTTAAAAGTTCAGTCAGCTAAAACCAGGTTACTGACACTGCCAGTAGGGTTTAAATATTGTACTGTAAAATGAAAGTTCCACATTACATTAATTATCTAAAAGGCATGTTTCTTCATCAGAATTTGAGATAGCAAAAAATACTAAAAGGAGAAACAGTTTATCTAGGAATTAACTTACATACATTCAAACTTCAAATGGAATATTAGGGACATCGTAACTACAAATAAACTCCATTTTGTTGTACTACAGCAGAATCCCACTAAACTAATTCGTGTTTTAAGCCTAAGCAAACTAATTTCAATCCTTCTAAGTATGAAGAATGAACCACAGTGCACCATAAGCAAATTCATTAATCACAGATTTGTACATACAGTGCATTGCTAGCCTGTGAGGCATGCAAAGCCTAGAAATATTTCTTCAATTTGGTGGCATTTGTCCTGTCTACATGTGCAGACAGTGTCTCTTTCCCCTGACCTCCAAAGAGGGACTGATTATTTAGTTATGGACAGTTAGAGAAAAATAAAACAAAAAAGATACCCCTGGCTTTTCTAAAAAATCTAGCAGATGAGGCCATCAATTGCTCTTTAAAAAACTCTATACAAATTTTTAAACAAGAGTCCCAAAGACATGTGGAAATGAACAAAGTACAGAAGCAGTCACTGCATTTCTGTTCCTTCAAGTTTTCAAGGAAGCACTGGGCAATAGAATTTGGCAAAGCCAATTATTTAAAGTGCCTGTTAGACAAAATAAACCATGTTAGTTCTGCTGATAGCCTAATTTAGTAACAAACAGTGTTACTACAAGATGCTGACACAAACAAGTCCTCCTGTACTCATATAATTCTGAGACTAAACCTGCAAAATTTTCCATCACCTCTCCAGGCTATTTTTCAATAGGAAGATAATGCTTGCCATGAAGGATTTCTTGAAATTCTCCACAAAAATCAACATCAAATTCCAATTCAACTCTCAGAGCAGGCTCATAATTTATTCCTTCAGAAGCATCTGTTCAGTAGCATAAGCAGGAGGCAAACACTTGGCTGTTCTTCCACGAGTTTATAAATCTATTAATTTTTTAAAGCTGCTGCTACATATTTTATTTCTTTGTAGAAAACAGTTTAAGAACTGACACTGTGTTGGTGCCACTAACTATTCTGATGCACATGTCCAGTAATACAGTCCAGCATGTAACACTGAATTAGGTAAAACGGAGTCATTTTTTTATAATGGATACTGAGGTAAAAGATATATTTCAGGACTGGTTAACTCCAAATTGCTGTAGATAAGTGGTCTTCAGCAACAGTTATGCTACATAACTGACAAAGTTACACAAAACTGCTAAATACAAATTAGCTGTATTTAGCTTAGGAGGAAAATCGGTTCATGGTAACTTTTGGCAGCTGTTTGTTATCATAGGACCTGGTATAAAAATATGGATAATTTCATATACCATTTTCTATACCATATCTTCAGCATTTTATTGATGAATACAGATTCTTTTGGTCAGTATGTAACTATAAGCTTTTTACAACCAAAAGCTGAATTCTGATTTTCACACTTCTGAGTTGTCCAAGGCATCTGTCTGCTAGATTTTTTTCAGACTCTGAAGCAAAGCCATATTTTAGGCATCAAATTTCAACACTGGCCTTTAAATATACTCTCAATTTATATAGCAAGTTGTAAAGATGAAATCAGAATGAGCCATAACTTGAGCTTTAAGGTTTTTATTTTCTTTCAGTCACCAGTGTATGGAACTTTGTTGATTCTCTTTGCATACCTTCTGGAAAAGGAAATACAAATGAATATTTGAGTATCATAGCAGTAAATTTCTACTTTCCACCAACTTGCATGTGCATTAGAGGCTACAAAACCAATTTCCTCCCCAACCCATCTTCTGCTACCTGTTTTCATGGTACACATCATGCTATTGTGTCAGTAAAGGGCAACACTCCTCTTCGCCATCTTATTTAGCTTCAAGTGCCTTTTTATGCATTGGAGCAGAACTATCAGATCATAATTTTGTACAAGATAGTGGTACGTAGCCCTGGTCTAAAACCGGGGATTTGGGAAAACAATAAAGAGGTATTGGCAAGTTATTCACCAATTTACACAGCACAAATCATGCCTATGATTTTGTCACATGTCATCTAGCAGTCCCTAGGTATCCGCCTTCTAGAGTTATCTGGCACAGCACCATCTGGCTCTTTGGCAGACCCTCAAACAGTTGGTGTTGCCTCTGGCTCTGTTAATTCATGACAGAGTAACTGACCACTTGAGAGCAGACTTATGCAATAGCTAGCTGCCTTCCTCCCACTTTTAAGAACTGCTGGTGTGTACTATTTGAAACTATGGGAATTTAATAAATATTAACATTAAACCCAAGAGTGCACTAAAATATATTTACCCATTATACGTTTCAGAGACACCTGCAAAAGGTTCATTCCCGCATTTAGCAAATAAAAACACTGTGTTTAATATTAGGGCCACTGAACAAGTGCTTATCATGAACTTGATTATGCCTTTGCAATCCATTTTGCACTTGGAAACCAAGACACCACTTATGACTTGGCCTAGCGCTGCTGCTGGAATTAGTACAAGTCCTAGAGGAAAACAAGACAGAAACAGTTACATAAAAATGCAAGACATAATTGGCAAGCAACTGAGTGCAATTTTATGCTAAGAAAAAATAAAAACAGCTGTAAAATGCAGTCCATGTGATATTGTTTTCAAACCATACTTCCAGAATCTAACTGCATGAGTAATTTATTCTACTGTTACATCACCTTTAGCTTTTCCAGAGGTTTAACTGGACAGTGTCACTTATAGTTGTCCGAAACCCAATTCAAGACAGCCAAACTAGATGACTTAGGAGCACAATGAGGCGGGAATCTCTGAACACCAATAGGCATCTCCATGAAAATAGAAAATACTTTCATTCTTTCAGTGGTTTTTTGATGTGTCCATGTTCTTTCTTATACTTCTGTTATGAGCTTTTTAATAAGAGAACATAACCACTATTATATAAGATGCAGTAAGACATCTACTGAAGGATGTAAAGAAGTCTAGATCAGTGGGTCAGTTTTGCTGTCGTAGTCCATATAGTCCACAATGATTTATCCTCTTTGCACTTCAGATAAATAACTGAGCAGTTTTATATGGCTAATCTATAATACAACATAGATCTCAGTATAACTTCACTGACCTGAGACAGCTAACTTTAGAGACAGTTCAGGTATGGTGACAAAACTGCCGAAGCCACAGACACCCATAGTCAATGATAGTTTAAATAGTTTCCATGGTCATTGGTAATGCTTAGATTAGCTAGCTCAGTTCAGGTACAGCTAGTTTTCAGCATGACTGTAGTAATTTCTTTACAGATGTACATTTAATAAGCACTGTTGGTATTTTCAATGCAAAGACATTCAGACAAGGTCTATGGACAAAAAAAGGCAACACTCAGTTTTCCACTTCACTCCTGGTTATAGGTTAACAACTGAGCATGTATTCCAATGTATTTTCATGTAAAACTTGCAGATGCTTTGTTTTGATGCAACAATACTATCTGGTATTGCCCAGAAGAATAAGTAACTTAGAAAGTCTTTCCCAAACACATTTTTGTTGGAGAAAGAGCAGTTCAACTACCATAGTTATATTGCAGCACTCTACAGCTTAGCAAGACACATTCTAGAAATATTAAGTCTGCATACTGCAAGCATCTGTTGGCATTATGGACATTTCTGCCTTGATCTGGTTGCTATTCTTCAGAATTAATTGTGTCGAAGTTAATCATGTGACCCTACTGAGCACAGCTCTTCCATCAGGTTTTTTTCTGTTTCTCCAACACTCAGTTTTTCATAGCTTTCTCCTGTTCTACCTATTACTTCCACATATCAGATAGTAAATAGGTGACAGTAAGCCAATTATAGAACCAGTTACATAATAGCTTTATTACATATTCTGATTAGTCATTTTATTGCAAACTCATTGTAATTGTCAGTGTGGAACTAAAGAAGAGAAAGGCAAAGTCAACTTCTTATTTGTAATAAGCACTGTTTTTTTCTAGCTGCCCTTCATCTTGATTGTTTTAGGAACTAAGATACTAATGTTCCTTCAGACAATTTTAAATAAAGAAAATTAAACTTTTTTCACCAAGAATAAGAAAGGAATAAACTACAGTGTCATCAACACACAAAATCCTCATTCTACTTTGAAAATGAGCATCAAGTCTTCAGAACCTACAAACAACAAGTAGAGCTACACCCTTAATGAATTAAGTACTAGAGTACCCAGCAGGCAAGAATAACAAAAATACTGTTCTGATTACTGTATGCCATCTAAGTACATTCACAAACATCTCACACAAAAAAGGTACCCATATAATCTTCCACTTGTAATGTCAATGAAGTATTCAACACATTATGTTTAAGATTTTAAAATAAAAAGCCATATTACCTCCAAGAGTTGCTGAAAAACTTGATGACTTTCCAAACTGATTTTCTATAAACTTTGGTAGAAATGTGGCAAATCCAGTAGCAACTAAAGCTTCTGAGGAACTGGCTATTATTAGACTCATAAGCACTGGATTCCTCAGCAGTATCTATGGGGAGAAATTATCATAACGCTCTGGAAATTATTTGATTTTGGTACCAACTAAAGTAGAAGTCACTATATTGTAAAAGCAGATACTCTGAAGTGGAACTTCAGTAATACGCTTTTCTAACAATCTCAAGTATCAACTAAATGAATGTGCATTAAATTATCAGTAACATTGAAGTCTTCCATACCACAACATGATAAGTAGTTTCTAAAGATATCTAACATCTGGTAAAGAATTTCATTTCTCAGAATATATTCAGTTTTAGCAAATTTGAGATTTTTCTTACCAGGAGAGCCATAGGAAAGTCTTTAAAACTTTGTCCAATATTGTTGGTCTGAACCAGTACCTGACTTCCATCATCATGAGTTTCAGAGATTTTTTCAGCCTGTATTTTTGCAGTTCCTATAAATGGTCATATTTATCGACAATGAAAACATTCAATATCTGCACTCTTAGACAATTTCAAAAAACTACAAAAATTTGTGCTTCCTTTACTTGGCAAAGCTATTTCAGATATTATAGGTCTTCTTGCCTGTTTTATTGGTACAGATTTGTAAAGAGATCAATAATGTATTGTTAAAAGAAGACTTTTGTTGAAAGTATCACCCTTCCATTGGAAGGTCTTGGCTGCAATAAGATATTATCAGGGACATCCTAAAAACTTCAGAGTATGCTGAAGCCCTTTGGTTTTTTTTTTTAAATCACCCTCACATTCTCCCATTTCCTACTCCATTTTTCCTTTTCCTCCATCATTTCTCCTTCAATATTAGTATAGTAAGTCCCCTTGGATGCTCATGGAATTTCTACATGATTCTTGGTGGGTAACACAGAAACTTTAAATCTTTAGTCTTGGGTGCATAGCTATAAGCATCTCTCAAAGTCTGACCACCAGTTTCCATAATTAGGTATACGTTTCCAGTCCTACTGTACATCATTATATAGAATCATAGAATGGTTTGGGTTGAAAGGGGACCTTGAAGATCATCTATTCCCAATTCCCTGGCCATGGGCAAGCCCACCATACACGAGATCCTCCCTCTAGCTGATTTGCCTTGTTTTAAAGGCTTCATATTGGAGGGGGAAACAAAAAAAAAAGTACTTGTCCTCAGATTTTAGTCAAAGACAGTCAACTGAAAAACAAAATCAAAGAGGAAACATTCAGTCCAGTAGTTTATAACCTGCAAATATGAACAATCTCTCTTCCAAAGTAGCCAAGTATTACTAAACCTTTACCTGGTAGGTGCCTCGGAAAGCATGAAAAAGGTATTATAAGAAGCCAAATTGCAAAAAAGCATACAAGAAATCCTATCCACCATGCTCCAAGCCAACGTGGGTCATCTTGATCCACCTTTGTACTGGAAAAGTAATTCAGAAGAAGCAGGTTTACCTTTCTGAATTTCAGATTTCAGTGAGCTGGAATATTTCCTTTTAATACTTATTTAACAGAAAGCCTTTCAATATTGTAGTTTTCTTAGTTTTACATGCATTACATATATTGTTTGCTTGTTTCAACCAACTACACAACTTTAAAAATAATTCCACCAAATGTAGCCTTCAATTCATTAGTCAATGTCTTTCCAATTTAAAGACCATTCTTTGGCCCTGATTTCAAGATCCTTAGGCATTATTAAGATACTGGAAAATCTGGATTTAGAAAGATTCCTCATAATCAATGAGTTATATCAAAACCAATTCAGAAGTTTAGAGTGCCATTGCATTGACCAGAAGGCTCTAAAACAGAGGAACTAAAAGTTTAAATGAAGTTGTTGGTTTACACTACTAAAATTTAAAACATTTTTTTAAATAGTGGACTATTATTCAACTGATAGATTTTCTAGCAAGCTCTTCCCTAGGAGTTAAGGAGCAATATCCTAACCCTCATCTTACAACTCAGGGAAACAGTTCATGAGGAATCAGTAGCTGCAGCTTAACCCCAA
Source organism: Corvus hawaiiensis (assembly GCF_020740725.1). Lineage (NCBI taxonomy): Eukaryota > Metazoa > Chordata > Aves > Passeriformes > Corvidae > Corvus > Corvus hawaiiensis. The sequence goes on along the minus strand of NC_063255.1, from coordinate 74,114,777 downwards.
ATAAACAACTAAGCAAAAGAAAAAGTATTTTTTGCTGCTGAGGTTTAAAATAGCAAATATTTAAATGCTAGAACAAGCTATTTTCACTACAAAGAAACTTTCACACACAATGGAGTCACTACTCACTCTGGGAAGTAACTCATTTGCTTGAAGACTTTATAAGTGCAACTTGTTTCCAAGTTAATGAAGCTCTTGAAAATGCAATATTTTCTGAAAAACTTTCTCCTCACAGGGAAAAAAGCTAAAGATTTTAACAAAAATTATTAGGAAAAAAAAGAGGAAGCAATAAACTAAGTTGTATCTTGCCTTTTTGGGATCTGGATATCAATATAAACCTTAAGCAGCTGCCCTCCGACGACATAGCCAACAGCAGGACCCAGCAGAGACATGGCATAGCCAATTCCTAGAAGAGAAAATACATCAAGTTCACCATAACTTCTTTAAATTTTTTTAAAGCTTTCTTTTAATAAAATTCTTAAATCAATTTCAGACCAAAAGTTTTGTGTAAGTCAACCTGCTCTTTCACTGGTGTATAGAAGACAAAATCTATAATTATGCCTCAACAAGGAAATTTGCAGCTCTCAGAAGTTTCAAATCAGAGGTTCAGGAAAATTAATTTAACTGACTGTACCTTTAAGCATTATTAGATTGCTTTTTTGCCCATTTTGTGCCTACATTTAAAAGCTAACTGGTGAAAAAAAATTAGTGAAATTATGAACATTGGTTATTAACAGTATTGACCACAATCTTTGAGAACTTGCTTGTTTATACTTCTGAATCTTAAGTTGGTTTCTAGATCTTCTAAGACCAGAAGACAGAGTTGCATTAAAGTGTCTGACTGGAGTAATATCTGCCTTAAAATACAAAACCAGGGCTTTTGACAGCTCCTGACAGTTTTAAAGAAAAAAACCTGACCAAACAACAAAAAAACACCTCCCCCCCCCAAAAAAAAGAAATTACACACCATCAAAAAAATCACCAACCTACAAAGTTGCTGGTGGAACCATACCCTACAAAAGAGTACCTGACTTTTTTGATGTCACAATAGCATCCCTGGCCTACCAGACAGATTTCTGTTGCATTTTAGCACTCCCTGATAGCAGGAACACTGTCTCTGCAGATTAAAGCTTGCAATTAATAGCAACTAGATCCATCTTTAATTAGTAAACATGCATTCCTTCTGTTTCCCCAGATGAAACAATCTGGATTTCTCATTTGTTTCTGAAGTGCATGGATCACAAGTACTTAATTTCCCTCTAGTTAGTAAGAGAAAATGATGGGGGAGTCAGGAGGGTGAGAGGAGTGCAAGAGGGGGGAAGCAATGCAAAATGTGACACTCAAGTAAGTCAAAATAAATTTTGAGTAGCTATATCCCAGGTTTTCCCACCAAATAGTTTTTCCACTATTTGGGAATAGTGACATTGTCATAGGAACTTTCTGAGTTAAGTTCATATTCATCCTACAGAACTTCAAACTGAGCTTAGAAAGTGCCTACTTCCTCCCACACACTCAATTTAAATACCATTTGGAATTGTGTAACTTCAGCGGCTTTAGTTGTAGATGTCCCAGTCCTTGTGAAAATGCATGCAGTTTAGAAGAGAAAGAAAACAACAACTTATGAGTTGCAGGCTTATAGTAAAAGATGCTAGCAGCTATTTACAGACAATTTTATGGGTGGGTTCTGGATTTATTTTGGTTTTGTTTTGTGGGTTGCTTTTTTGGGGTTTTGGTTTTTTTCTGCCTTGCATAAGTCTTCTTCTATTAGGTAAAGCAACACAATATAATTTAACACTTAATACATTGCATGAAGCAAGAAAAAGAATCAAGGTGTAGTTACCAACCCACTCACTTGCATTCCAGTTTTGTTATATTAAGCAGAATACACTGCTCTTCTGAACTCAACTCAGTTGCCTGAAGATTGTGCACTTTTTAAGTATGAACACTGACACCATTCTCCTGAGTGTTCAGGTCACTCCTTGTTCCCCCAATCATGCAGACAGCCCTAATTTTGCTCTGTTTATTTCACTGGTTTCAGGGGAGGAGGCAGAGGAGGAAGAAAAAGTGTAATATTATCTCTCTCAAAATAAAGAAACAGCAAAAATAAAACTTGTCTTTGTCATCTAAGATTTATCATCTGCAACCATCCTATTTCTTGGCATCTAATGAAGTAGCTTGCCTGGAAAAACTGTGCAAAAATTGCATGCAAACAGATAATTATTTCAGTTTTGTCCCTTAAAATATTGATTTAGTCTGGAAAACAGTCCTGGAATCTGAGATGCTTTGAATTCCTCCTCTAAGTTACAAGTATAGATAATATGCTTTTAATCAGCTTACATACAAGATGGGGGAAATAAATATCTTCATACCCATAGAAAACACTTAGACTGCAAGGAACTTTGCAATAAAATTGCACATAACCTAGAGAATGGTGACTGAAAAAGATTAAAAACCATTGCTAAGTATTAGTATTCCTTAGCTTTTAAACAGTCCCAGGAAAGCAACCTCTGTACTTCCAGTACAGCCAAGTGCCAAATTTCTATGTGGCTAGAGAACTGGATTGATCCCATGAGGCACAGCAGTGTTTATGGACTGAGTGGACAGCCTACTATTAGAAGGTACATCAAAAATATTAAAGGATACAACAATATGCTCTAGCTTCTGACCTGATTGATTTTGACCTGACTGATTCTGACCTGACAGATTTTTCAACATCTGTGACTAAAAAGTTAAGTTTTTGCTACAACTTACTCTGTTATTAACAGATGGGCTACATTAACCATTTAACAATTTTTAGTTACTGACATGAAAAATTGACAGAAGGGGTGCTCAAAGTAGCTTTACCAGGCTCTACAAAATAAAAATTGAAAAGACTTGGTACTTAGAGCAGACTAATAACTAAATTGCACAGTAATGGATGTAGAAATACTTCATGTACATAAGTAATAATTACAAGACTGTATAATTAGAGGAATTAATAAAAACATTTGGAAGACATTGCAGTCTATGATCTATCCAGACAATGTATATGGACAGTTTTTAAGTTACCTATATAAAGGGAAGACTTGTGTTTTGGGACACTATCATCAATAAAAGCTGTCCCCAAAGTATACAGAGGGGTTCCTCCAACTCCCAGCAGCAGCTGTCCGAGGATAAAGACATACAGATACTTGTGAAGTGAAGAGTTTGTGCTGGCACTGCAAGTGGCATTAGCAAAGATGGTTTCTGCAGTTTGACACGTGTCTGAAAAACAGAGACAGCAAGATTTTACAATTCTGTAACCTAACTCATCACGTCCAACTTAAAGAAAAATCTATACCAAAAGCTAAACTACAAAAGAATGCTGTTACGTCAAGCTCCCATTTTAATATTCATACCTATTAATATATCTAACATGGCAGTGCCAAGCCTTCCACAATATCATATCCCCCAAAAGAAACACTTTTTCTTGGGCTTGGTTTCTGTTTCCTCTCCAGGAAGGCAACATGAACAGCCCTATTAAAATGCTTTGGCTTGTTGAAAGTATTATTGACCAGACGTATGAAAAAACTGAACAACCTACCACCTGTCAAATGGTCATTCCACAGGTTATGAATACTCCTATGTAACAGATGCTTCATTTTATTCTTGTACCTTATAACAATTCTGAGGAGCACTAACAACTTCCACTCTTAAGTGACAGAGCAGCCTGAACAACCTGAGGAAATCTGGGCCGGATGGAAAGTGCAGAAAATGTGAAGATAATCCTCCCTTTACGTTCACTCTTTTGGGAAGTGTTTGCTTATGAAAAAGGGAAAAACCTTAAAAACCTATGCCACTATCTCTCATAGAACACACACTGCCATGCCTCCAAAAAGAGAAGTTAATGTAAATCCTCTGTATTTGTGCACACACACAATGAGGAAAGTAGTGGTACAGCAGTGTAAGGTTGTGTCTGCTGCTGTAATATTTGGCACTACAAGAAGGCAAAGAGGAAGTGAAGACAGGGAGTATGTTTTGTCTTCTCCTTTCTCTTGCTATCATTGCACTTTCGTTAACAGAATACCAAGTGACAAGATTTAGGAGCATGGTTCTTTCCGTGTTTCTCAACATAAGGGCATAAAACCCAAAGAAAGAGGATAAACCCTTCAGTTTGGTAGCAATGAGCCCCACTGAACAAATATATGAAAATGTCCTCCAGATCAGGTAACTAGACCGATTAATTCACATTATTTCACCAGAAAATTATTACAGACTTTATTTTCCTTAAGTTCTTTTACATCTGAGAACACTTTTTACTTAAGCAAAGAAAGGGCAAGATCAATCCACACTTTGGGCTCACAAAACAAAGCATAAGGAAGTGCTGGCCACACACTAGGTATTTAAGAAAATTTACCTTAATCATTACTTCCTGTAGCACACAAAAAGTGATACAGCACCATTGCACAGAAACAGGCCAACACAAGGGATAAGAAAACCTCACTTCAAAAGGAAGAGTCTTTAAAGTCTTCCTTCCTTTCCACTTAGGAAGTATCCTGGGTAATCTGTCCCAATGTTTGACTGTCTTCACAATGAAGTTATCTTCCTTGTGTCAGGTGAGAAACTATGATTCACATTTGGTGTCACAGACATATTGAAACATATTTAGTTTTTAAAATAAAATCCGAGACTGAAGTTTAAAGGTACACTGCTTATTATATCTGCAGTTTTTACAGTCCTCTGTGCCGTCTCTGATTTATGAAATTAAGTTGATTCTGTTAGGACACACCAGCAGGGGGAGCCCCCGACTGCACATACCGGAGCCAGCTGCGGCACCGGCAGCTCAGGCAACTTGGACAAGTTACGAGAACAAACAGCTGGTCACACTTGGGTAACAAATTTGAGTCTAAAACCTTTCTGGAGAATAGAAAACACATTTTACGGTGGCTTAAAAAAAAGATTAATAATAGGCAGACCACTGATTAGCAAATCTTTCAATATGACATGGATTAAACTATTTCCAGGAAGAGGTATTATGATAAATAAGTGATCAAATATATTTGTAGAGTAGGATACATATATCCTCAGAATAAAAGTAAATTGTTATCTCAAGATAAAGCAGTAAGTTCCAGGAAGTCTGTAAGACTTATGCTGGAGGCTAGATGTATTTTGTATTTCAGACTAGACTTATTAATTAATATGGCAGCCATATTAAATTTTGCATCGAACTGTACTTTAAAGTTATCCTACATGTAAAACTCACTGTACTGACATATAACAGACAAACATTATTAATCAAGTAACCAACTAGTAAAGAGCTGTTCAGAAATAAATTAAGTGGTAGATTTTAATACAAAGCCTCAAATACAAGCTTAAAGAAAAAATATTAAGATCTCTGTAAGTGACTCACACAAATAATGAAAAAGGAAGCCTTTGGGGTTGTGGTGCTAGTAAATTCTGCAATTAATTGTACAGTTAAAATGTTTCATCAACCTCAGAACTAGCTAAACCAGACATCCCATCATCCTGTACAGTGGTTTACTTGACAGTTAAGGGATACTGTTGCACTGCACCTGAAGATTTATGTTTACTGCCATGGTGTAGACACATTCCGGGCACTCTTAGTCATTTATCTTTGATAGTGTTTTGTTTAAATCAGCTTAAGATCTTAAATGTACTCACACAGGCACAGCAAAGGCACCTGCATTACAACAGTCAAAACAGCAGGCATGCTGTCAGCTGACAGTACTACGGTGAAGAAAACATATTGCAATTCAAAAATTCCCCACTACTTTTAGATTTCACAAGTCCATGTAGAAAATGTCCCTAATAAAGGTACCAGTATCTACAGCCATCTTCAATGATGGATGTTGGATGAAACAGTAACATATTCTTTGGGATTTCAACCAGAAGTGTTTGAAAGGGGAAAGATCAGTTGCAATAGCTGGTAATCTGCTCTCCCATATTGTCAGTATCTTGTCCCAAATGGGGGGAAAAAAAAAAAAAACAACAAACCCAAACCACAAAAAAAATCCCCAAAAACCAAACCAAACAAGCCCAACCAACGCAAAACAACAACAGAAAACAAATACAAATCACCCAAACAAAAACAAACAACAACAACAAAAAACAACAAAAAACCCCACCCCAAAACAAAACACAAAACCAGAAAAAAAACCACAAAAAACCAACTAAAATCAGGTTTAAACTTTTATGTATTAAATTCAGCTTCCCTTTCATCCTATAGTGAAGTAAGAAGGTCAATACTGAAACCAAAATTTTAGAGAAATTGAATTGTAGCAGACCCAGGAGCAAGTAACCTGTTGCCCCTCTACCAAGAGCTAACAAGTAAATATCTGCTCATAGCCCCCAAAACTGTAAAGATGTTTTCCTTTGACCTTGTTCAGTTAAAAGTTCAGTTAATTTCCATTTCAGATCCTCATTTATTAGACAGGGAAAAACAGCTTTCCAAACTTTTTAAACTAACATCTAGACAGCTCATAAAAGTTGACAAATTAATTACCACTAGAGAAATTAATTTGAGAATCAACAACCTTTCATCAGGTTGCTTAGCTACTGATTCTTTTTAGTGAGCACTCTAATATGCTTAGTCATTGAAGGCATAATTTTGATTAAAGACTGCAAAAACAAGACAATCCTAAAAGATCAAGTCATCCTGCTTTAAAAATATCTGAACATTTCTGTATTAGTTATAGATGTGTCACTAAATTGAAATACAGTTGGCATTAATCATATTGCGCTAAGTCTTGTTTAATGAAAAAAGTTTCAGAACTGACAGATAGCTACACCCATGATTTAAGTACTGCTTTGTTCAGTACTGCTTGTCTCCTCTTTATTTCAAATAAATCCGCAAGTTAAAATCAACATCTTTCTTAAAAGAACTTAGAGAAACTTGTTAATGAATTAATCAAGATGCCTTTAATAGTTCAAAACCACAAAGAAATGCAAGAAGTAGTTACCTTTCAGCAAGATGCTAAGTCTAACATTTAACATCTCTCCTATTTGCTGACCTAACTTGATTCCTAGTCACAAAGAGATGCCAGATAATTGTTTCTTTAAAGTGAATTTTAATTGCATTCATCAAGGCAAGGGAAAAAAAGCGTTTTATTTAAATGTTGTTTATGACTAAGAACTGATATTGACACTCAAATTTCTTCTGGAAAAATAAAGTTTACTGTGCAGAAAGGCAGCTCTAGGACTTAACAGATTTCACAGAATCATCTTATTTTTAGTTACAGATAACACCCTATTTTAGGACTTTGACAGAGATTAACTATGTTGCACCAAGTTGATACAGAGATTTAAATTTTTTAGAGTAATTTTCAAAAGGTAACAATAAGCTTACCTTCAAGTTTACCTCCATATTGGTATTTTCCACTACTAAAGTGTGGTAAGGAAAATACAAGTGAGCCCAGTCCTAGCATAAATGCGGAGAAAGCAAGCCATCGTGGTTTGTGCCCTCTTTCTCCAAAGTAAGATACAAACAGTGACAATACACAAAAAGCAATGTCATAGCTTGCAGAGATTAAGCCAGTGAGGGAACTGTTCAACTCATAACGCTTCTCAATTGTTGAAATACTGATGTTAATCAGGCCATTTACCACAATACCTACAAAAATAAAAAAAGGAGATAATTAGTCAAAGATACTTTAATTCAATAGAGTTGCAGAGATAAATTTACCCTTGTGTGATGGAAAGGTTAAAATTAATATATATTTATACAAGATTCCTTTAAATGGTATTTATTAGCTGTAAAATACAGGTATATAGTAGATCAATAAGTGCCAGCTTAGCCAGCCAAATTGCACAGGACCTGTGGATTTGTCAGAAGCACAGATTTCAAATAGAATGCATTACAATGTCATAAGATACTTTTAAAATAGTCAAGGTTACAACTTGTATTAGAATACAAGATATGACTGGAGCAAGTTCAGGACATAGTTTTCAAATTACTGCAAACAACCAACTCCCCACCACCACAAAGGGAAGATAAAAGAAGGCTTCTGAATGAACATGTATCCTATATAATACAAAAAGTGTAAGGCTATTTAAAAATTCTTTGCAGCTGTTTCAGAGCAGCTGAGGGGATTTACTTCAACAGAGCAAAAAAGGTTTACCCCCCTGAATCTTTAACTTCCCTGAAGCAAAAGTATCAAACAACCTGGAAAAAAGGCACTGCACAAGCTGCCCTACTGAAGCACAGATGAACTGCAAAAAAAATTATACAAAAGTAGAAGTAAGCTGCAATTGCCACTGCATGCTTAAACACTCTCTTCATTTTTACAAAAGCATTTTTTGTAGACTAACTTGAATCTTCCATCCTGCTTCAAATTCTGTTTCTATGAGAAAGACCAGGTAGTTAAACTTTCAGGAGTTTGGTTTTAGCAGTCCCAAAATAGGATTCAGTTACACAATAGATCGCTGTAATTATAACACTGTCAGATAACTTAATCTATCATAGCCTAACTAAATTGTGCCCATAATAAAATACATACCTGAAAAAAAAGTTGCGAAGTCTTAGAGTCAGAGATGCAAATACATCTGAGTTCTGTAACCTTACAGATGACTGATGAGCCTCTACCCCTACTCTAAAACTGCAACATGAGTCTCTACTGTCATTCTAAAATGAGAACACAAGACTAGTGACAGAAATGTGTTCAAGTTAGTTTTCAACAAGCTTTGCACCATCCATAAGTACAACTACTTGAGCCAAACTTCAACATCTCCTTAGAGCACTCAAATGTAATAAAAAAATTACTCCAAATATAAATGTTTTTCTAATGGCCAAACTTCAGCTTTCTATATGGAAACAACTCTTGGCACAATCTTAGTTCCATACCCTACTACGGCCTCTTTATTAAAGCTGACAATTTCACCTGTCAGTTTAGTCATCACACTTAAATGCACATGGGTTTGACACAAGTATTCAGGTGTCCTTCCACTGCCATTAGTTACACATTCAGCAACTTTATTTTCCTCTTTAGAAGCATTAACCAAAGAACAATACTAGCATGAAGGAATGAACAAACAAGTTTTTCCCATCTGCCAGAACTTCAAACATTCACTAAGGCTTTAAAACACTCGTGTGAAGGTATGCTACACAGCAAGTGGATTACAGAGCCTAGAAGGCATTGTATTTTATGTAGTTTAAGTCACTACCTTTAATTTACATCCTAAAAGCCATAAAACCTTCCAGGTAATTATACTGGATAATTAGATTTCATCTGTAAAAATGCAGATGTGATGAATGGCAGCATAACTTCTCCAATTACATAATCTAGTGATTAATCACTAAAGCCTCTCCAAGAAAAAGATACTACCTGATAATGACTTGATCTGAAAAACAAATTCTGCAAGGACATCCCAACACTTAAAATTGTAGTATAGAAATTAATTTTTAACTATTCTCAACCAAAACTTTGTTGTCCTGCCACATCTGTTAAGAGATTTAGGTACAGTGTGTACTGACCCATAAAATCCAGATTAATTATAAACCAACTTTATTTGCTATCACAAAGCAAAAGAGTATTTTTTCTCTTCATCCATTCAACAAAAATATGTGTTTTGCAGTTGTTATAAGAATGGTGGCTTTAACAACAGGCACACAAAAATAGCAATTAAAAAGGCCTTGGTAAAAGTACCAGGCCTAATTGGCCTATAAAATATTAGCATTATTCAAAGACTTCAGGTAGATTAGACTGGACCAGTCTCAAACTGTGGTTCTGTTGCTTTATGTACTAAAAATTATTAATGACATGAGAAATAAACAGTCCTTCTTGTACTCAAAATAGTGAGATAACCTCTACCTTGTTTTCTACTACTGTGAACTGCAGCATATCCAGTTACTGTATTACTAGATGCAATCATACATTTAGGCAACTCTAAGTGCCATACACAAAGCAAGTATTAGTCATGTAAAAACATTCTAGGCAAAGAAGTGTTTTCTATTCTGGAAATACAGGTTTCACATGTACTTCAACCAGAAAGAGCCAGAAATTAGAGTTAAGTTCTACCTGAAATCCTCTGAGAAGTTGCAATACAGCATATCAGGTGCTAATGATAACAACCTATTCTCTAGAGCAGCTAGAAAATATTCTGACAAACACATGCCTTAAGTTAGACTCACAATATACCAGGTCACTGCAGATAATCACCTACTATGTTCACTCATGTAAAAAGTCTAGTAGAACAACTTACATTCATCAAAAGTGTGTTACAGATTACTTCATTAATCCTCAATGCATTAAGAAATAATCTTTTCTAGAGGTGCATTAGAAAGTTTAATAGATATATCTTATCTTCCACAGTGATGCTTTCTGTAATTTGGAGGGTAAGTCAAATGATCAGACCCAAACTAGAGTACAGTATTAGGACACATAACTTCAAAATCCTAGTTGTATTTTGTTTGCTTTTATCTAAACTCTGAAGCTGCAAGACCTGAATATTTTCACAAAGTTTCACACGTAACCCTGAATTTCTTACTGATGACCCTTGTTTTTCCCACATCTCCAAAAGAATTGCAGGTTGAGTCTTCAGCACCCAGTTTCCTTTATATTCTAACCAAAGGAAACGTTCTTGTCAGAAAATCCAGGTAACACATCAAGAATGTCACAGGATCTGTAATAGCCATGCCTAAACCAGCTTCCAAACCAAACATCTTAAGTTTCCTTTAGTTAGCCTTCCTTTAAGGCCCTAAACCTGAACTAGGTAAGTTAGGTGCCTGGCATACATATACAGTTAGATAAGAGAAGCAAGACCTGGATGAGTGGCACAAGCAACACCCAAAACCTCCAAAGGGGACAGATTCTTATGATACACAAGTTATTTTTATGATCGGGAACCTAACCAGACTACAAACAAGATTTTAAAGTATGCTGAGTTTGTTAGTCAGCTCAACAATCAGATCAGAAGGACTGATTTTAAGAAATTTAGACATCTTAGAAATAGTTAAGACACTTTGTTTAGTTTAACAATTTTTTTCGTGTCATATTCAGGGTATTTCCAATTGCCTATCCATATTCTTATGCCACTCAAAAATATTTATATGTGTATTCTAAAAGTCTTCTACTACTCAGCTACTATTGAAACCTATGATGTAAGAAGTTCTTTCACACCCTTCCCCCCCCCTTTTTATTTATAGAGAAAATAAATATGACAGGACAACTGCAACAGTAATCATCTTCTGCTCCTACCAGCTATAGCATGGCCTTTCAAATCCAAGCAAGAAACAACAGGCTTATCCCAAAACTTTCTAAATACTTCTCTTCTAACGCTAAACCTATACGCTAAGACAATATCAGAATCTGAAGGGACTAAAATCAGAAAAAGTTCACAGAAACACATACCAAGACACTAGTTCATGCAAGGACTTTCCAAGCATCACAAGTAGCATTAAAGTCCTTCTAGGTTTTAAGCAGAGCCTCTAATTCTCTTCTCATACCATTCCAGTTGCCTCAGTGTGGTTCCAGGTGGAACAGAGACATCCAAACCCTATGTTTCTTTGGTGTAGGCTGCCCTCTCCTCTAACTCCAAATATATAACATTTCCCTCTACCCCTCTATAGAAATCTCTTTATGAGTAACAACAATGAGCTTTAAAGCAAATTTTTCAGGAAACACCCTTTTCTTTTCTAGCTAGTCAAATAAAGTTGAAAGGTTATGAACATGAACTCAATCATCCTTTTGGCAGACAAATATCTAAGTTTTACAAACGTCAATTTTGTATATTTTTTACACTAATTCTTCTCCTCCCCTCAGTTAATTTCTACTTTTTAAGCCTAAGGCTTGCTGAGGTCCTAACCAATCATTACAGAAAACCAAAAATATGGACAAGAATCTCTGAACCTGAACAACAGGAATGTAGGGCAAACTAAACTTCAGGTTACTCCCAAGGGTGAACTTAAACCATTAGTTAAGTTTTAGGAAGATGGGTGCACTGGGATTCACAAAGTCCCACCCAACCAGGCCAGGATAGTGTTTTAATTGGTAAGCAGGTAGTAAAGTGGAGAGGTACTACAATTTTGTATTTATATTGGTGTTTTAATCCCTGGCTTGTAAGTCTCTGGCTGTGGTGCACATAAAGCACTATTTCCCTGTGATCAGTGGGGATGCAGCATTGACAAGAGCATGAAGCAAAGAGCTGGTAGGACCGTGGACTCAGCAGTGGTCAATAAAGAACGTGGGAAAAGAAGAAAGGAGAAACAGTGAACTGCAAAGAGTAATACCGTGCAACTTCCCCATCGAGGGCACAAGTGTACTTTCTTCCCCTTAGTCAAGCCATTACCGTCAATGTTCAGAAACAGCACTAGAGGAACTCTGTCTCTCCTTACCCACCACAAAAAACATCACCACTCCTTCCCTGCCTTCCCCAGCCCAGGCTCCCGGCGGTTCCCCCCAGCCCCGGGACGGGGAGCAGCATGTGCCCTGGGCAGCAGGAACAGATTACCTTGGAAGATGGCCAGCAGGCTGTAGGCAGCCAAGTACCCCTCGGAATTGTTGCAGAGCTGCAGAGCTCTAGGGGTGCAGGGGCCCCACCCGCAGGGCCCCTCCTCGGGGCCAGGGCAGGGCCTGGCGCGGGCCGCGGCGCCGGCACCTGCGCCGGCGGGGCCCGCGTCGTATCGCCGGCCGAGGTCGGAGCTGGGCGGCTCGAACGCCGGATTCTCGATGCCGCCGCCCTTCATGGCGCCCGAGGCCGTTGCCAGCCGCGGCTGCGAGCGGCACCCGCGCCCAACGCTCCGCTAAATACCCCGACGGCGGCCCGGCCCCGCCGGGCAGGTGGCAGTGCTTCCGCCGCCAGTCCTCGGCCCGCCCTGCTGGTTGCCCCCGCTCCTGCCTCGCGGCCGGCGCTGCAGGGACGTCCTCTCGCACCACGGCCGCGTAGTATCAACAGCTTTTAGCGGTTCACTGAACGTCGGGCGGGTAGAGCGGCACGTCGATATTCTCCAACAACATTTTTTCTGACGGGAAAAAAAAAAAAAAAAAAAAAAAAAAACAACGAAAGCACCCACCAAGTACCTGAGAAAAGTAATCAGGAATGTTTCTTTTGCGACACGGGAAAAAAAAAAAAAACCAAACCCAAAAAACCCCATTCCGTGTAAGTGTTGCAAAAAGGGAAAGGTTGCAAAATGTACCAGATATAGTACTTTCCCACTTTAGGCAACATGACCTGCCCACAACAAAAACTATGGACGTTTGCAGATGCTATCCTTTTGAAATACTATTCTCTCAGAAAGTTTCCATGTGCGGGAGTTCCCAGTCATTAAACACATTGATTCAATTGCAGACATGAACCATGAGAATTTGTCAAAGGCATAAGAAAGTCTGAGTTTGTTTGCATTTAGTATAAATTGTTTGACTCCTCTGCACAAGAATAACTGGGAGAGAGTCTGGGGATCAATTAGCTGTCACCACTGGTGATCATCTCTGGGCAGTATGAGTTAGTCCTGAAAAGTCCTTCCCTCTTTAAGAGTCCAAGACATTTTAGAGTCAAGAGAAAGAGGATTGAAACTGGAGACATCAGCAGTGACTTTGGTTTCACAGTGAAAGCCAGGGCATTGTCTTGAATTCCCAACTGTCTGTTCTTAGAGAGAAGCACACATTTTCCAGTATTCATATAGCAGCACAGAAACTACATGGAGACTTTCTTCTGTAAAAAGAAAACAAGTAAGTTAGACAAGAGAATATGTTTCTAATTATTCAAATAGATAAATTGAAAATGGAAAATCAGCTGTTATTGCTGCTTCTGTGGCGTCTTGAGGGGACAGTGTGTGGTGGCTAGAGCTGGAGGACCATGGACTTCCTGGGCCTTCTCCACTCTCCTCCTTGGCCACCTCAGGGTCCCTCCAAGGTGCTGTCCCCCCCCACAGCCAGCAGTGATCTTCCCAAGCCCACAGGAGCACAGAAAGCTGCTCTCCAGTGAAGCATTCCTCTGCTGGTCACTGACGATCTGAAGCCCTGAAATTAATTATAGTTTCAGGCTATAGTCCAGAATGTTGTTTCCTCAAGTGGGTATCAAAATATATCCCAGTTAACAGCTTCATGAGAGGTCTAAGGATATGCATAAACCAGCTGGCACACCAGTCTGTTTCAGAAAGAATATAGTAGAGTCTTCTTTTTGTGTTTCCATTTTTTGATTTTCTTTCATATCCTCCTAATTATAATAAAGTAGGACATGCCATTTGAAACAACATCCTGATTTTTGCTAGAGTGCCTACATACTTGTGTAGTAAGAGTAACTCATGAAATTGCTAAATTATTATACTGCTAATAAGACATGAAAACCGCTCTTGCTCTGCCAGATCAGCTACGTTTCTTGTTATCTTCATCTAGTTGTAACTCTACCAACTGGTGGTTTTGTTTTATCACCACAGGAAGGTGACAGAACGGAAGGGAAAAAGAGAAGCTAGTGGAGCTCAGTATATGTTCAGATGAAGCCAACAACATTTTTAACGAAGCTGGGGAGGAGGGTAGCATTGTGGTGTCCAGTGTAGGTCTAATCTGGAAATTAAATAGGGAATTTAATAATCGAGGAAATTAAATTGCATTGAATTTTTGAGAATTTGTACCATGCTAGTAGAACACATATTTTAGGAGAAAGCTACAGGGACAGGAAGAGAGAGATAGAGAATAAAATATAGTGTATTTTTGCACTGGTTATGTCCCCAAAAGCAATTTACAGAGAAATGCAGCAGATTTAACCAGCTTTTATAAACTGCTTTACTCTGAGACAATATCTAAAGCCATTATAGAAGTTTCAGTTCTTGCCATTTAAGACTTGATACAAAACCTACCAGAAAATGGCAAAATATAAGTGGTTTCTCGGAGAGTATCTAGAGTGCTCAGATAAAAAATAGTAAAAGACTGTGAGGTGAATAATCTATTTGCCTAGTCCAGAGAAGCTCATCAAATGGGCAAATATGACCAGCACTTTTATGTGTGTATTGCAGTCAAACGTACTTGATAAAGTTCTTTTATATGTTATTCTCCATAGTGTACCACTTGTTTCCTCAACTTCACATGAAATCACTTCTGAAGGATAAAATGTGCAGAAATACTACAGAGAAGTTTGTTTTCCACAAAGAATTGAATGAAACAAGCTTGTTCAATCTAAAAAGTTGAAGTGCTTCATGAAATACGTAACCATAAGGAAAAAGACAAAATGCAACAAAAGATTTCAGAACAAATGAACAAACTGACATTTAATTTTCTCTTTGGCTTTAGAAGGCTTTTAATCTTCAGTAGAGGTGAGTTTTTGGAACAAACTAGTAATGGATTTGCTGAATTCTAAAATTCCAAATGGAGCTTGATCAAGTTATGACTAGGATAAAGACAGGAGAACTGATTAACTAGGAAGTCCCTTTCTGATCCTAAGTTTAAAGGAGGAATGGGAAGCTATATTCTAGGGGCAAATTAAGTTTTATAAGTTTCTGTTTATTACAGAAGAATATAATACAATTAATACTGTAATACCTTGCAGAGACACAAAAAACTATTTTGAAGAAAAGATTTGCTGAATTTGTGGAAGAATTATAAAATTGAGGGCCTTAAAACTTCACGGTATTGTGTCTGATCAGCTACTGAGTCTGTAGCCTCACAAGTCATAGTTGTCCAGTTGCATGTTATCATGCCATGTCAATTTTTTTGCAATCATATTAACCTGTGATTTTGTTTAAGAAATAGAGTGCATTATGAAGCCTGAGAACTACTATCCTCTGAATTTCGAGTGATTGAGTTTTTGCAATTAGATAAGGCAGATGGGGGAAAATGCATATTCAAAATAATTTTTTTCAAGCGTCTCAAAGCCATCCCATCTCATATAAAGGCCAAGTGGGACACAGACCCAGTCTCACATTGCAGGAATATTATCTCCCAGAAACTCAGTAAAACATTTGTCAGTACGATATTCCCTTTGACTCTACCAGCTATAAAATAAGATGCAAAGCAGATTACCTGGGGTCCTTAGAACACAATTTCCAGGCAGCTTTTCAGTGTTTGCTGAATGTTTCAGACTTCAAATGCTTGCACAACTTTATTTCTGATACATGTCACTGACAAAAATCCTCCTCTTTAGATTATTTCATCTGTAGTAGCTCTCTCCACATAATTTTCTATTATTTGGGCTGGGTCAGAATTCATGCAAAGGATACTAAGAAAAAAACAGTGTTTTTTTTTTTTTAATGAAGAATCTCCTTTTGCATATTTTTAATTTTTTTTCCACTTAAGAAAATTAATCTTGAATTTTGACATCCTTTGTGCTATTTAAAGACGCAACTAGCACTTTTACGAAGTGTATTTCCCCATTTTGGAGAAGAATGTCAGTAACCAGAGAGAGTCAGAATAAAATAGAAATTAGGCTGCCTCATTGGCTTGTAGAACCAGGATATTCATGTATTACTTATTTTTTCTCTTTACTATCTTCGTTGTTTTATATTACTAGTAAGATCTTAATCCTGTTCCAGTCCTGATGGTGTGTTTGTTGTGGAAACAATGTAAAAACAGCATTTTTATTGCCTATGTGAGGTTTTTATGTAAAAACTTCATATAGGCAATTTTATGAAGAATTTATGTAAAAATTATCTGGTTTAGTCTCCTTTCGAACACACTAATTGCTTTGAAAATGAAAAAAGCAAACCTAAAACTATGTACACTTCTCCTGTAGAATCTAACTAGCTGAAGGTATCTCCAAATCCCATTGTGCCTTGATAAATCATGTTCTTCTGTCACTGTAGTGCTTGTCTAGAGTCTTGTATCTACTTAAATTATGGTAATGTAGCTTTTAGTTTGGACCGTGCCTAATTCTGACACCAGTATGGGCCCAAAGAAGCTATATCAATTTCCCCCCTATTTTGAATATATGATGAAGGAGGTATTTTTTTGAATTATCTTTTTTAAGGCGTTAGTAATGGATGTTTTATTCTTACCTTTATGCCATTTTAATTCCAATCAACATATCATGAAGTGAAATATATTTAAGGGTATGCTTGTTTGATTATTTGGATAGTGATACTGAGATTTAAAGTGATATCCTACAATTAATACCTATAGTTATTCCCATAATTTATTAAGCTCCCTAACTAATATGCCTCAATGTGGAAACATAAGGCTTCTCCTGTTTTTGTGTCAATGCTATAATCTTTTATTTTCAGCCAAACCTCACCTGTTTTCTGTAACCTTCATGTTATTTGACCTGTAAACATACTCGGAGCTAATACCATTACCAAAGTAATTGATTTTTCACAAAGTAAGATCCACGTATTTTTCTTACCCTAGGAATCTAATTAGTAGATCAATAGAGAAGAATGAATTATTTCATTTCTTTTGAGAAACACTAGTTTCAGTGTTTCCTAAAACTGAGAAATCTCTTCTATTTTCTTTCTGCCTGGTTCATAGATTGAACAAAACTAAATGAAATTGGATCTGTTTCATTGTTTGTTTCATCAGCAAATATATGGCTTCTAGTGGCAGGCAGCTAGTAAAGCTTTATGATATACAGTAAATTCTGCATATACAGAGCAGGAACTTTCACAGAAGTTCTCTCTTATATACTATGCTTAACGTAATAGCAGTTTGTTTTTTCTTAGCAGTGAATTTATTCTATATATAACATTCATATTGCAGGTGAAAGTACACAGTCCCTCTGTGTTAAATCCTCACTGGTTTCGTCCTTCGGTAAGTTCTACTCAGCACTGGTGAGACCACACCTGGAGCTGGGTGTCCAGTTCTCCCTAGAGCAAGAGAGAAATTGAACTAGAAAGGGTCCAGTGAAGGCCCACTGCAATGTTGAAGGGACTGGAGAATCTCTGTTATGTGGAAAGGCTGAGAGAGACAGGACCCTTCAGCCAGAAGAGTAGGCTCTGGACAGGGATCTTGTCAGTGTACCTGAAGAGAGGATGCAGAGAAATCAGAGCCAGACTCTTTAGTGGTGCCCAGGATCAAAGGCAATGGACACAAACTGAAACATGGGATGTACAATCGGAACATCAGAAAATTGTTGTTCATTGTGGGGGTGCTCAAGCACTGCCACAGATTACTCAGAGAGGTTGTGGAATTTCCATACGTACACACATTAAAATGATGACTGGATAAGGTCTTGGCACCTGGCTGTAGGTGATGCTTGAGCAGGCTGTTAGACCAGATTGGTTCCAGAAGTCCCTGCCACCTTTGACCACTCTGCAATTCTGTGTTCTGTTGCATGAACAAATATTTCAACGGCAGAAAACAAATGTGCTTATTTTGGTTTGGCATGGAATCATTCTCTTCTGTCAGAGTTCTAGTTATTAGTCTAGAAGTAGTCTAGTTGACTTTTCCTCTTTATTAACTGAGAACACTGCTGTAAATATGCATGTAGAGAGAGAATTTATCAATCTCTCCATTTGGGCTTTTAAAAAATATCCCTGACAGAAGTGTGTACAAAAAGAAACTTGCTATTATCTTAGAGACACCGCTACAAAAGAAATCCAGTCAGTACTAAGTACAGTCCGTATAGTTAACATTTCACAAATAGATGACAAAATCAATTGTTTGTAAGATTTGAGTTTTAAATTAAATTTGCAGGCTTGATGTCTCTGGTCTTAAAAACTCAGACCTATTTCTTTTTCCTGAATCTCATCTTCTTCTGAGAAATTGTGTTTTCACTTTTTGAAAATCCATTTTTTGAGGGGTGGATCAATTGATATGACATTCTTTGTAATTCAAGAGATCAAGATTATATGAGGGGTTGTAGCAGTTTTGCAAATTATAACCACACACTGCATAAAAGCTTCTTACTAACTAGACACTTCTGTCTAGATGTCAGGTATATATCCAGATAAATATATAAATTCTGAATTTGTTGCTTTGATTTTCAGAATGTCAAATATTTCCAACTGTTCTAGACTTTTACTGGAAAATTTTAACATTAAGTTTAATGAAACTAAAATTACACAATTCTGCCCCATGATTTTATTGATGCAGCATAATCTTGCCTAGGCTTTTTCAGGGATTTTCCTTTTTCCAAATATATAAAGCTTCTGTTTTGTTTAGGAGATTTTAGTATGATTTCATTCACTCACTTATCCTCCTGGCTAAAAATGCTTCCATGAGTGATTCTTGGATAGGTTTATTTTTAAATGTGCTTATTCATAATAATTGTATATGTAGAATATAAAAGCTGGAAAATATTAATATATATTACAAAGAAGAAGTTTTTTTCCATGAAAATTATTAAGCTGAAGTACTCTCTAGAATTTCTCTATTTAAAAAAATCAATTCACAAATTAAGCCTTCAAAAGCTTCGTGGAACAGAAAATACTCTTAAATATAAGCTTTGCAGGTACTAATTACCTTCCTTATTTCTTTTAATGCAGAAAACAACAAAACAGTGAAATTAACATTAAAAAGCAAATTTATAAATTAAAGCTTTAAATGAAAAAATAAAAGAAATTGACAACTTGAACAATTGCATTGGAGTTTAAAATAATTTTAGCTGCAAATTAAGCAATTAACCTACTCAGCAGTCCACCGAATATCAGGTTCAACAGGAAGATTTAATTCGTGGAATATATCAAATAGGTATAAGTGAAAAAAACTCTCAAACCCTTTGCACCCTTTGCATGTTAGCTCCTAACAAAGGCAGTAGCCAAGTTATGAAGTTAAATCATTATAAGACTTTTTTTTTTTTTTGCGAAGATGCCCAAGTGTCTTATTTGACTAGAAAAGAGTGTCTTTCTTCATTCAGTGGTTTGTTTTCAAGTACCACTTTAGAGGTCCATAGCACAATAATTAAAATTGCATTTAATTTATATGTAGAATCATATAATAGGTGTTGTTCACAAGAAACCATAGTAATATACTTCCATTTCTTAATTTCTGATTTCGGGATTGTATGTAGCAGATTTTAAATTTGCTTCATATACAGTCTAGTTTTGTACTAGATTTTTTTTTTTACTTTTATAGTGACTAATGTACTGGAATAACAAGATTTCTGTTTCAGGTCATATAATTAAAGCATCCTGGTCATAGCTACCTAATTTACTGAAGATGACCTGGTTGGGCAGCTGAAGCTCTGAGAAAACAGAAGTAAGCCAAACTGATAGCCTTCTATCACATAAATCGTATTCACGTTTTTCATCATGTCCAAAACCTTACAGTAAATCTATTCAACAGCCTAAACAGAGTGACAAGTGCTATAGGGTGAAAAAGGATCAGAGGATTTCCCAGTAAACACAACAGGAGAGGGTGTAACATACCCACCACAAGTGGGAGGAGACATGCCACCAACAGGAAGGCATGGAAAGATTTTGACACATCAACAGGCACTTCTTGCTATCACCAGGTTTTGGGATCCAGGTTGGAGTAGTTTCCTTGAATTTTGAATAGTTTGTTAAGCTCAAATTTCTTTTAGGTGAAACAAACACACTGTCCTAGACATCTAATCAAGGAATTACTGATAGTCCAGTTACCATGCTTTTAACATTTAGAGTCTAAGTTGTATAGCTAAAATGACATGCAGAAACCTCTTGTGTTCGGACCTTCCTTTGGTCTTCTATTCATACTTCCACAAACCCTCTGAGACTGAAAGCTGATGGCTTCAGTTTGGGTAATGGGAGAGAGGCTGCTATCATCTTTTCACCTATGCATCTTGGAAAGGGACATTGTAAAGGGAGGCAGGAGAACAGCCTATGAACCTATCTGCTACTAGGCATCACCTCTCAATAGCTAAGGATCAGCTGAAGAGTGGCTTAGTCAAATTTCCCCATAAACACCCTGAATTCTCCAGGTGGCAATTTCAGCACTGGCACATTGAGACTTGAGAAATTTCAGGAGGCCTGAGTGGGCAAAAATCATGTCCAGCCTCAGAGACAGTTTTGGAGGAATCAATGACTGTGTAAGGAGTAGCAGTTTTTTTGAGAGACCAGGTAGCATAACCCCTAACCTGATCTCAGGGAGCAACACGGGCCAGTGGCTGTGTCAGGGACTAGGAGCCAAGAGCAAAGGGCTTCTCCCCTGTCCTCCTCTGAAGCCCCAGGCTGCAGGCAGAAGGGCAGAATTGTGGGTGCAGACCCCATGGGAAGCTCCTCAAGGCCTCACACCCCAAGTGCCTCAGGGCGTGTCACCACAGGGAAGTCAAAATCTCCGGAGTGATGGTGGGTGTATTAAAAGTGAGAGAACAATGTTTTCCACTTTGCATCGGAAACACAGGGTGGACTTCTGCAACCTGTCATAAGAAAAAGGATAGCAAAGATAATAGAAGCTGTTACTGAGGGCAAGCAATTGATCAGTGGTTGAGGCTTGGAGACAATACAGATCCATCACTGTTAGACTTATGAACATGATGGAAGCACATTCATGACTGGTTTTGTCAGGCAGCACTTTGCTGTGCAGTTTCTGTGGAGCCAGGCACTGAAGGCATCAACACCTCAGGCAGTGGGACCTGGGCATGGTGCAGCTCCCAGGGCAAGTGGGGACAGCCCCTCACCAAAGTTCTCCCAGCTCCTGCTCATGCAGCTCTGCTACCTGATCCCTAACCCAGGGCAGCGCAACTGCACCATGTCAGAGCTTGCACAAGCACAGCCGTGAAAACCTGAAGGAGAGACAGATGGGAGGAAAGAGTCTGGAGCACTGGAGGTCCTGGTTGAGCTGATTAAGGAAGAATTCACATTATGAATATTTGTTCTAATTTTCTTGAACTACATCACATCAAATAGCACCAGCTCTGCATCTCTCCCATCTGTTATTTCTTTAATTACTACTGTGTGGTTTTCTTCTTTTGTTCCACACCCTTCTTTAGATGGAAATGGCAGACAGCTGGGGGCACAAACAATTTTTAAATTGTGTTAATATCCTATTATTTTACCTAATACCTATTAATAGGAAGCTATTAGTAATCTTATTTGAACCTTAGATAGTCTTTTTCTTGTTCCAAGCATGCAACTCACATCCATGAAGATGCAGAAGGCTTAAGTAGTTCTCAAAATTCATTCTGACCTTAGAAATTTTTCAGAATACTAGATCACAGCCAAGAAGAAAGCGTAAAATTGATTCCACTTAGAATATATTCTCTTTGGAAGAATGCTAAACATCTAAAGAAAACTGAGTAGGAATTGAACAGATTGGAAAGCGTTCTAAATAAATGAAGACCAGCAAGTAATCCAAGACATAGATGTTGCAACCCAAGTAGAAAGGAACAAAACTGAGCTTGTTAAAATATAACAGCGCGAAGTGCTTTATAGAGACAAGAAATCAGGAATTTTCTAGCAAATCTTGTGCCATCTTAACTTCTCATTGCTAAGATTCCACTGGTTTTATATCAGCTGCTAATGTTAGCTGTCAAAATTACAAGTTATGCTAACATATGCCCCAGCTGACCTTTTAGGGTGAAATTGATTCTCCATTCAAATATGCCAGAAGAAGCTATTCCACTGACTATTTTAAAAGCCTGATGTAAAATAATCAGAATAAAGACCTGACACTGTCAAGGCTGAAGACATCCTGATATTTACATCCTTGAGAAAGAATATTTTTCCCCTTGGTTATAACCATTTCATATGCTTTATCCATCCTAATAATAGCCCTGGCATCAATGGGACACCTGTGTGATTAGGAACACTACAATGTGTATTCAGCATCAAGAATGTATGAACTCTCAATAACTGCAGTATTCCTCCATAAATGTAAATGAAACTGTTTAGGAAATATTTTTTAGAGGATGTAAAGGGTCACTATCCACTGATATTGAAAAAAATTCCCCTGTGCCACTAGTAGTAGAAGATGTGAGTGAGGAACAAATTCTATAAATGGAAACAGAAAAGTTGGTAATTTTCAGGGTTTAAGTTTAAGCCAAGTAAAATACAATAAAATATCATATAATAGAAATGTATGTAAGTATAAACTATGACAAAATATAAAGTAATATGCAGTTATTAAAATTAATATAAAACTATGTATCTTAAAATAGACTCCTGTTTGTATGGGATTTTAAAAAATGGATTCTGGGTATTTTTTGAAACTTATTATAGCACTTATTTTTCAGGGGCAGCATTACAGTAAACTGTATTACATGGGAAATATTTTAAAATTCAATTCATAAATACTGTCTACCCATTTTGTATGTTGTGTAGCAATATGTAAATTGTAATCTTACACATTTAATGTTTAAGCCATAATCTTTAAGCTAAATCTCCAACTCTAAAGCCAGCAATACAGTAAATGTTTGAAACGCTTGTGAGACAATATGAACTAATTAACTGGCAGTTGTGAAAGAAAAACTTCTACCCACTCAGTCACCACACAGGTTTAATACTAACATCTAGTCTGAATAAAATTTGAAGGCAGTGATCATCCATGCATCATCCTTATGCCAAAGTCATTCCACAGAGACCCAGGCTCTGTTTCAGAACCAAATAAAGCATTCCAAACTTCTGGTTTTAACCTTCAGAAATAAACTGAACAGTGAAATCTATAAAACATAGGCTCTGTTTCAGAACCAGATTAAGCATTCCAAAATTCTGGCCTTGACCTTCAGAAATAATTTGATCTGTTGAGTCTATGAGACACAGACTCTGCTGTAAATATGTGGAGAGGCTGAAGAAGCAGTCAGGAGGAAAAAGAAGCTATTTTTAAGGAAGAGATTATTCATTTCCTTGTCATATATTTGTACTACTCTTAACTTTCTCAATTCATCCTTTATGTTGAAGAAAGGGCCAGCCACCTTTATCTGTTAAATACTTTAATGTCTTAAAATATATGTTATTTACATAATTCACGTAACATTTTCCTTCAATTCAAATGTTGTAGCAATAAGCTTTTATCTTCAATTAATAAATACATCAATAAAATTGTGATATCTATGAAACATTTTTAAGTGTGAGAAAGATATCTGCTGTTTTTCCAATCTCATTTTCTTCAAAAAATGAATAGATTCATATTAATATTTATAGAGTAACAATTTAAGAAATATTACTTAGTAGAATGTCTCAAGCTGCCAAAGTAATACAACTGTTGTATGTCTGACTATTTGAGATAGAAGAGCTGATAAAAATAATGTGACTCACATTAAGTGAATAAAACTGAAGAAACAGACTGATTCTGTGAGGTAGGAGTGCCTGCACAAGTTCTCAAATGTACAAAGTTAAATGAAATTTCACTTGGCCCTATACTTGGAAGTTCCAGGAGAGGGCTCCAAATTGGACTGCTGAGAAAAACAAACTGAACCAAAATATTTTGCCAGGGTTTATTGTCATT
Organism: Corvus hawaiiensis; assembly: GCF_020740725.1. Taxonomy (NCBI): domain Eukaryota; kingdom Metazoa; phylum Chordata; class Aves; order Passeriformes; family Corvidae; genus Corvus; species Corvus hawaiiensis. The sequence continues at coordinate 74,090,583 of NC_063255.1, read as the reverse complement.
TCCATATTCTGTGTGATAGGATGAATTCACATTTCAAAGTAACTTGTTGATCTCAGTACTATTTTGTTTAGCTTTGTTGTTTACAAACGTTGGTACACTCTGGAAATACCTAACTTGCTGCCGCTTCTATGGTCTTCATCTGCTTGCAAACCAGTACCTGATTAGCCAGTTTAAGTCGAGTTAGATATCAACATATTTCTTAACAATGTATTTAGGAAAACGTTTATTTATTTAATAAAACAAGTACCTTAGAATCTATGTTTTGCTTTTTTCCAATTTTGTTTATTTGGGAGTATTTGTTTTCAATAACAAAATTGAAAGTGTGTTTTGCCTTACAAAAAAAGAAAGGAGTTCAGTGAATAAGATGCCTTTCAGTTATCTATTAGAATGTAATTTCTAGCTTTTAAATGCCTAAGAACACCTAATTGTTAAAGGTGAGTGGTGCATTCCATTATAACAGTGGTTATTAGCCCATGATTTCATCATAAATTGAAAACGCAGGCATCAGGTTTAATCTGTGCTATGAGTCAGTAGGGCTTAGATCAATATCCATGTTTCAGCCAGCTGGAAAACAACTGCCCTGTTATACCTGCAGTGGTGTGTTAAGAACTTACCTGTGCCCCAGAAATCTGACTGATATGATCAACAGGATAAACAGGTTTTTTAGTGCAAGTCTCTAAAGACAATTTCACCACAGCTTCAAAAAATTTGATACAGCAGGAAGAGATAGCAACCGAGGGTATGTTCTCTAGTACATGCCAGTGACAGCAGTTTGGGAGGTTCTGTTCTAATGCACACACTGAGGGAAAGTTTGAGGATGTTGCTGTATCATGTCACTGTAGGAGGACAGAGTAAACAACTGTGTTTGCATGTTAGTATAGGAATTAAATCAAAAATTGGTTGGACAAAAATCAAAATTGCTGTTAATGGTATTAGAACATACCTTTAGTCATAGTTTTTTTTAAAAAAGGAATGTAATAAACAATGGATGTGACAAAATTTATATATCTGTGGCCAAATAACTGAAGAGGGAACTACGTATCACATTCTCATGGAATCACAGAATCAAAGACTGGTTAGAAGTAGAAAGGTCCTTAAAGACCATCTAGTTCCAACCCCCTTGCCATGGCAGGGACAGGTTTCACTAGACCAGGTTGCTCAGAGCTTCATCCAATCTGGCCTTGAACGCTTCCAGGGACTGGGCATCCACAGCTTCTCTGGGCAACCTGTGCCAGGGCCTCAGCACCCTCACAATAAAGAATTTTTTCCTAATATCTGATCTAAAACGATTCTATTCTAAGCCTATTTCAGTAGGCCATTCCTCCTTGTCCTATCATGCTCCTGTAAAAAGTTCCTCTCCATCTTTCTTGTGGGCTCCCTTCAGGTACCAAAGGCTGCAACTAGGTCATCCAGAAACCTTCTCTTCTGGAAACTGAACAATCCCAGTTCTCTCAGCCTTTCCTCTTAGGAGATGTGCTCCCTCCCTCTGATCACCTTGGTGTCCCTCATCTGGACTCACTCCAACAGCTCCAGCTTCCTCTGCTGGGAGTCCAGAGCTGGAGGCAGGTCTGCAGGTGGGGTCTCACCAGAGCAGGGCAGAGGGGCAGAATTCCCTCCCTCCCCTGCTGCCCATGGGGCTTTGGATGCAGCCACATAAAAAAAAACCCCACTTTTATTAGGACATAAAGGAATGAAATTTATTCTTTCTTCTTCCTCAGTATTTAAAGCAATATACACAGTAGATGTAAGTTCCAATAATGTCCTGCTTCAGCAAGCATTGCCCCTCATCTGTGGAACATCAGGGTCTGCTAGACACAGTGATAATTTGTTTTATGGTAATTCTTTTATAACTGTGTTTCATAATTGGTGTCTACAATGAATTCAGTCATATATTTTTCTGTCCTAATGGAAACTTACCTTAATGCTAAAAGTTCAGAATTATTCATTGTTGATTTGGGGTTTGGGTTTGGGGTGGTTTTTTGTGAGGGATGTGAATTATGTTTCAACTGGCTATAAGAATGCCACTTTAAAATTCATTATGTCTAGAATTTGAAATCAGTAGTATGACTGAAATCTCTTGCGTAACAGAATACCTTCAAAATTCCTATATTCATCTTGTTCAAATGAAACTCATAGGTCTTCATGCTCAGCTGCATTTTGGGAGAGCACAGAGGAACTCTTTCTCAGGAAACACAAAGGAATTCCTTGACAAGAAAGAATGTTTTTCTTCTAAATTATGTCTTTCTAGCATTATCTCTTTCTGACAAGGTTTCATTCATCGGGTTAACTGTGCCTCTGTGACAGGATTCATGCTGCAGAAAAAGCAGACATCCACCGCTGCTCATAATTCTTGAAATGGATGATCTGATTGGCTACTGCAAACACAGAGAAGAAGCTGTGAGACTCTGAGTCACCTCCGCTGCAGTTGATTTTACAGTCATTTATATATATTGAACTAGCCCATTTGTTTGCCCAGGGTTGGGCCATTACTGTAAATAAACTATTGCACTGTCTGTTTGGGCACTGCATGAATATTTCAAAAGGTGTGTTTGTGCTTGTTAACAGATATGGAAAAGCAGAAACTGGTTCTTTAGCTATCATTGCACAGTGTTCTAAAAGCTTAAACCAGTGATACATCAGTCAGGGACTCATTGGGCAAGTCCACAACACCTGTTTTCCCTCTAGCTTCTCCTACCTCTCATTTCTTCTTCCAGAGCTTGGCAGAATCTTTATCTCTGTAGATGCAGTAAATCAACTTTTAATAGCTGATAAAAGGTTAAATGCAGGAAAAGAAGAGTTGATCAGCACACTGTCCATGACTGCTTTATCAAAGCAAAGTCTTCAAAGGGCAGGCTGGCTGCAGTTTTTGCTGCCAAGAAGGAAGTTGAGATGTCAAGCATGGCAACTATTTAATGAGCACCAGATCCTCCATCAGCAGCAGACGTGGCATCATGACCCACACCTGCTTACTGGCCTGACTCTTCAAGGCTTTTCATCTCTGCACTGCCAGTTCCCTGACTCTGTACTCTTCTAATCTTTGCATCAGTAAAGTTTTGAGCTCAATCTTGTTAACGCTTGCTAACGCATACAGAAATATTGATTTTATTCCTTCTGTTGGATTCTCTTTTTAAGTGTGTACAAGCAATAATGTCAGTAAAATATTGTAGATAACAAACCTTATGTTTTTACTTGAATAAAAATTACTCTTTTTAACCAATACTAAAAAACAATCATTACAAATTTCTACAAAGTCTTCAACAGTGTTTTTTAAACACTATTCTTGCCTCTGTCTTTGGATTTCCCAAATTAGGAATAGTGCTGCATTTAGCTTAATTTCTTCCTTTGCACCAGTATTGGGTCAGCTAAATATTTAACCACAAGGAAGTAATTTTCTCCTATTTCAACATTCCATGTCTGCTGTGAGAAATCTCTTCAGGTTTCACTTGGCTTGAAACTGGAGGTGAGATGGAGTAGTTTTGTTCCAAATTAGTCAGTGCAATTTCACAAGAGTTCCTTGGGCAGCCGCCAGAAGTGGAGAATGTAAATATGAAAAGATCAATGCCACTGCTTGAAACGTTTTTTTTTAGAACTAAGATATTATGTTTATGACCAGTTAAAAAAATCCTGAAGATTTAAAGTCAGTAAACAATAGTAAAGCTAGAGTAAATCAATGGAGTATGTCAATGTCACTATCTTAATTTATATGGCTTGACTCTCTGGCTAATGGCATCTTCAAGACAGATAATAAGCTGACTCAAATTCAAAACAGGAGAAACTTCGTGTAGATGTATAATTTACATATTTTATGTATTCTTTTAGAATGAATTGGGGTTGCTGGACTGTTGCTACATAATTTTTTAGTGAGTTTAAGTTACTTATACTCTGAGTTCAAAAAACAGACTTTGTTTGTTTTACCAAGAATTCATCATTAGCAAAGATAAGGTTCTAAACAAACACACGTGGAAGTCTGAGTTTGGCTAAGTTTCTGAAATAATTTATGCTTTGGATCCTAAAGCAGATCAGTTAAAGCTCATGTTCAGGTCCAGTGTGCTTTAAGCATTATGTTCACTTAATAGAATTAAAAGATTACCTATAAAAATACTGCCTTTGGGGAAGATTCCTGTTCAATTTGAAAGTTCCCAGGACAGGCATTATAATGATACCAGCAATAGTTTTCTCCTCAGTACCCATGCAATATATTTATTAAAACACTTTTCTGCTACTCCATGGCAAATTAAACCTGTAGAAAGTTTTGTTCAGATGTTTGATATAGACTGTTCAGCAAAACAAATATTTTACATTTATTATTGCCCATTATTTCGTTTGATATTTTGCATCCATTATTGTAATTCTTTCAATTGACAGGTGTTACTTCACTACTAACATGTATTTTGCAAACATATAAACATCTGATATCAAGTGCCCTGGGGGCAAGGAAAACCTTGCTTTTTTATGTTGGCACTTGCATCGAGGGAAATTAATTTTCTGAGTGTAATACTGTCTATTCACAAACAGAATTTCTACACTCAGTCATTTCAGTAGCAAATGAGGAAAAGTATGAAAAAATGGAAAACATAAATACTAGAAGTTATAAAAGTTTCCCAGATTTCACAACTTAGAATCTTCCACCCACCTGTTATTTTTTCTTCTTTCTATTTTTTCTTCTTTCTTTTCTATCTTTCTAAGATATCAATGTTTTGTTAAGCAGTAGTTCATTTAGAAGCCTTTATTTCCATCATAAATTACTTCTTGTTGCTGGCATTTAATTCACTGGAAGATAGGTTACTTTTTGGATAAAAGGAAACTGTAAATGATGTATTGCTAAATTGCTTGCACATTAAACAGTATTTCAGTCCAGAACTAGGCAACTATATTCTTGCACTTCATTTTGTTTCTCCAAATACACCACCGTCCTGTATGTCTGCGCTGCATGGACTAAAGCAAATTCCCTATCTTTTCTATAAAATCCTCTCTGCTCCCATTCCAAGCTATGTTGTCATTCTTACTTTCATCCAAAACTGCAAGGTAAAGGTCATTTATTCATCTTCTATCCTTATGTTTATGTGTCTATTGACTCTGGTCAGAAGGAACTGTTGTTAACAAGATCATTTTGTGGCCTGTCAGATTGTCATCTTTATTTGAACAACTACACTTGATTCTTCTTCTCTTCATGACCAAATGGAAAAAAGATTCCTTTTTAATATAATTAATATTTTTAAAGTAGATAAATGGTGTATATTCCTTCTATCTTAAGAAAAGTAGGACATCAGTAAATTTTGTAAGCAATTTGTGAAGTTTCTAAAACAATGCCTATGCATTTTTCTCAGTCCTCACATAACTAAATGGTAGAATTCGGTAACAGAGTAAAAAAAGGGGCTAGAATAGTCTGCTTAAAGAGATACAGAGAATTCTGTTTGCATTCCATATGTCTAGATTTGAGATCTCAGAAGACTGCAAATATCACACTTTGAATATTGGTGAGCTAATAAAAAATGTACCAAGTAGAACACACTGTAATACTAGGTTTATATTTACAATATTCTTTCTTGGAAAACAACAAAAATTGATTTGCTAAGAGTACTACTCATTGAAAAAAGGAATGTCTGTTGTTAACATGAATTTCATTATTTTAGGACTGAAGTGTAAAATATATTTACATACAGATTAATGTTAATTCTATTCTTCCTTTTATGTGAATGAACTCCTGCAAATAGAAGCAGAAGAAGAGGTCCCACAGATACCAGTAGAATGTACCAAAACCAGGGCCATTTTTAAGAGAATAGTAAGGTGAATATTTCAGAATATACACCTTGCAGTATTGTAACAGAAGCTAACTTAATATTTATGAATCTCAAAGAAATAAATACTTTAATTTTTAGACTTAAATAACAATTTTTCAAATTTAAGATAAAATTAGAGAGAGCAGTGAATCAAGTATGAAATGATGGGCATGGTAGTGAAGAAGCTGCAGCTACAATGATCTATTGTAGGAATCCAGCTCTTAGAGGGAGTAATTCAATAACTGAAGCACTAAGAATCACTCATTCCTTCAGAACATGATATTATAAAGAGACAGACTTTAATGCTAGGAATAAATTCTAAGTGATACATTTAGACAATGCAAATATAATACTGGAAAGGTCTGTGTACATTGCAGTTTGACCTTCTGCAGAGTTCAGGAACTGTTTGTCTGCCTTGTAAAGATCAGCATATGGGAGGGTGGTATCACACGTAGAAAAACGACCTCTTCTTTCTCTAGACATCTTTCCCACCTGCCTATCTACTTGAAATCTTCCACTTTATTCATTTGATTGCAATGTGATGAAGTCAGGCTGGAGATCTCTAGCCACACACTTGCTCTAGTTTCCTGCCTGGGTGCCTTGATCTGTGTAAGGAAGTAAAGTCTCGTATCACAGTCATTTACATCTATCTGTTGGCTATTTAGTAGTCATCATGAGATTTTAGTGTCCTAGCTAATCCTGGGAGAATATGCTCCTTTTCCAAGAGCACTGGCAAAGCATATTAGTAGGCAGTTACACCTTCAGTATTCCACAAGACTCCATCTTGTAATTCTTATTATTCTTATTTAATAAATTAAATAACAATTTAATTTGTTAAAAGCCATTTGGACAGACATTTTGATACTCTTGGGTGATAATGTTCAGCTCTACATCGTTATGTATCAGCTTTTTCCCCTCAGCATTGTCTAGCAAAAACTAATGCTTGGAGACCTCAGTCCAGACAGGTGGTGAGTAAATGAGCTGAATCACGGCAGAAGCAGCATCCTCTTACTGAGGAAGAATACACACAAGATGTTTTTCATCTTTGTATTTGACTCTTGTCACATAGAAAAATTATTTGCAGGTAGCTGCCACAGATGGGAATATACAGTGAAAAAAGATGCTTTTTGCCTTACTTTAGGAAAAAAAATTCACTGAAGTTGTCAATGTCATCATTATCTAAGGTAAAAATTAAAGACCCAGATGATACATGCAGCATGCAACAAATATGTAAGAACAATTAGCTTTTTTTATCATATGATTGTTCACATCACTTGTTCTGGATTTGTCATTAAAACAGAGATAGTAACAACCAATGCTTTGGCCATTTTTGAACAGTGAAGAGTGACAAGGATTTCTCTTTTTTCCACTCTGCACTCCCATCACTCAATGAGCAGGCTGGGAGAGGGCAAGAGACTGGGAGGGGACACAGCCAGGATAGCTGATGCCAGGTGGCCAAAAGGATGTTTAATGCCCCATTAATGTCAGGCTCACCAACAAACACTGGAGGTAGAAGAAAGAAGGGGATGGTTTTGACTTCCAGGGTGTCCATCACTCAAAGACTGGCAATGAGCATCCGTCTGCTTGTGGGAGGTGGCAAGGGTTTGCCATTCTGTCACGCCTTTTTTATCTTTCTCTTCCCTTCACCTCTCAGATAACTTTTATCTTGATCCATCTAGTTTTCTTGCTTTTGTTCTTCCTATTCCCTTTCCTGTCTCACTAGGCAAGAGAAGGAGGGAGTGAGTAGCTGTGTGGCTGCCTGTCTTCTGGCTGAGGTTAAACCACCACGTCAAGAAAAATTTGGGAGCTTTTTGTGAAGTAAAAAGAACAGGTCACATTACTTTTCTGGTATTACTTTTAGCAGTTAGTCTTTCTTCTTTGCTTTAGTTTCAATCCAGATTTCTTTCAGATTCTAGGGAAGAAAAAAAGAAAAATCCCTAATAGAAATTCGCTTTTTAGGACAAAATTTATTTAAAGATATCTTAGCAAAAATGAGTATTTGTTACAACAACAAAAAAATTAATTACAGTTTTATATTTCCATTAAAAGAGTTTTGGTAGGAAAACGTAGCTAGTTGTCGATTCACTACTGACTTCAATGGGGACTTTTTTTTTACTTCATGACTGCTTTGCATTCTATTAATTTTTCCTTTTCATACTATTAATGTTCGGTCTATCAGTATGCATATGCTTTAAAGTAGAAAACAAAAAGATGACTTAAAATGATAGCGCAAATAGGAAAAGTTTTTGTTAAATTGAGTGTTTGTATTTTATACTGAAATGATCAATTATAGTGCATAATCCATGCCAATTTCATTTTTCTTATTGCTTATTTTATGCCATAGGCTATATTATATAAGATTTCATAATACTTACAGAACATTATCTTAGCATTTGATAAAATCACATTCTGCATTGTCTACCAAGAACGTTTGTGTCAGCCATCATTTGACCTTCAAATTTCCTGCTTTTGTTCCACAAGGTACTGTGTGGACCAGGACATGAACGGGATCAGTAATGAACATTATTTACTGTCTTTATTGACTATGTTTGTAAAGTTAGAATGACAAAAGGAACACGATTGTAAAATGGGAGGGAATGATCTTTTCCTATTGAATACTAACAGATTATCACTTCCAGAAGATTGAAGTGACTTACTCTTCAATATAGTATCTCATTGTCTGCAGATGCAGAACAAATGTGATCCACTCTTCCGTGAGGGAGATCTTTTGTCTTACAGGAAACAATACTATTGTTCTGGCATCATCCAAAATTCATTGTTTCCTGACTTATTGTCAGCAAGCTACTACATTAGTCCACAATTTTTATTTTGTTTTGCATTTTGTTTAATACTATACCTTTAGATGTGTGTTACCTAATGCTTAATTTAGAAATATATCACACTTAATATATTTCTGCTATTATCTAAAAACCTCTAAGAAGTTTTCAGGGTGTCCTCAGATTATTTTTGTACATAGAGAATATTTGCTATTTTAAACCTAATTTTTCCTCTATGTGACCTCCTCTAAATATGAATGCCACTAAAACAAGGCTGACACATTGGTCTTGACACATCAGTTTTCTTTGGTAAAATTTAAAGGTGTACCCCACACTTAAATTTTTCAGAGGTTGCCCAGTTTGGTAATACCAAACCCTGATAGAGGAAACATGAGGGAATAATGAAACTGGTCTCTTGCAAATATACTTGTAGCACAGCACAAACTTCCTGCACCCCACTAACAGCACAGTATCCCATTTTCAGGTCATACGAAACAAATTCAGAGATTCTCAGCATCATTAAAGTGAAACCTGGAAGTGCAAAGAATACCCCATTTGTGGAAGCCAAAGACAGCTTAGAGAGTCTCTTCTTGCTCTCGCTAACAAGCAGGTTTAGTTATGAGTAGGAAAGGAAGGAAGTTCTGTACATTTGTACATGGAGACTCCTCTAAATTGAGGGTTCCTTTTTCAGCACCAAAAATACTGGGAAAAAAATTGGTCATTCTCAAATACAATGTATTTCAGTTTTCTTCTAACTTACTGAAAATACTCTGTGCTCTTTTTGTTTTTAATTATATGTAACAGAGCTGGAATCTAGACTTTCTAGTACACAGGGTAACTGTGTGAGAATGCGAGAATCTTACATACTGGAAGAAATTTGGAGGAAAAAAAAGGATGACATTTCGAAGGAGCTACAAATCCTGTAGTGCCAAATCTACTAGCCTGTGTGTAGGCTGAAATTGGCAGCTGCACAAATGCAGAATGTGAGCCAATCATGTGGGTAAGAGTTTCTTAGAACCCCATGTGAGTTCATAGTGGTTTGCAAAGCTGACCACGTGAATCATGCAATATAATTAAAAAAAAAAAGAACACAGGTTCAACAGAAAGGAACAGAAGATTTCAGAACAATAAATGATGTTTTCTTTGTATACTGCAGTAGCGAGGTATTTGGGTATTCACAGTGTATTTTTGCACCATGCTTCAGCGTACGTATGGATCAATAAGGATGAGAGATACAGAGATGTTCAGAGGCCAAGACAGTGTGATCTACAGGGGAAGCTTGAGCAGGAAAAGAAAAATGAAGGGGGATAAAATTTGTAAAGGCTCTTCTTAAAAGGAAATGGAAAAACTGTTCTACCTGTCCAAGCTGGATAGCACATTTGCTGCAGGGAAGATTTGGGTTAAACAGTGGGATAAATGGGTCAACAATGATTATTGTAAGGAACCAGAACAGATTTGCTGGTAGTGTTGTAGTGTTCCCATCACTGGAGGTCCTTCAGACTAAGTTAAACAATTAGTTAGACATATTGAAGGTATAATTAACATGATTTGAGCACAGAGTTAGATCAGGTGACATGCTACTCAAGGTGAGTACAAAGTTTTATGGTTCTATGAAAGGATGACTAATTTTTAATGAAAAATACTGCTTGGAATTAAAAATTGAAGGGTTTACAAAGAAACTTTCAGAACAAGTAAACCTCACATCTTCATAATTTTACACTTGATACACTGATCATCATTTCATGACTATTTTCAACCATTTTAGGCATGAGATTTTTCTTTTCAGCATAGACAAAGGAAGGCAAAACTATTCAGTATGGCTGCATATTTGATCCTGAATTCAAAAAACCTACTGAAAAATATATTCTTTCCTTCCCCATGGTGACTGTAGTACCACTAGGCAGATACTCCAGGTATTAAGTTTTCATTATTCAGTTTCCATTTACACAATTTAGATATTGAGACTAACATGTAAATTTAGAGTAGAATATCCATATTCTAGGAACGAAAGGAACACTGGGTGTTCAGATCCATTTCAGCAGTCTAATGGTCTAACAGAACCTGCTTTAAAATTCCTGGAGGTAAGATGGGATAATACAATATGTTTTGAAGTGTAGGGACCTGATTAGAAAATCACCCATTGACATTCTCTGTATTATAATGACATATAACCATCTATGTAGGAAGCGTTTATGCAGTTCAGTGAAAACAAAGACCTGAAATAGTCTTCGAATTAGCTGTTGTGTGTTTCATGGAATTTCAGGTCATATGTTTACATTGTGCTGGTTCTTTTTCCAGAGAAGGAAAACCAAGAAGAGCAGTGATTTTCACAAAGATGGAGTGGTCCACAGAATTTCAGAAAGGAGAGGCCTTGTGCCTTATGGAGCCTTGTGAAAGAGACATAAAGTGTGTTGATCTTGGCAGAGAAGTAGGATCTGACCAGAGGAAATATGAAAATGTCGCTCCCCCTTGCCCCTGCCCTGTACTCTTGGCTGAATTAATGTTTTTACTGATTTTCTTTGGAAAGTTGCTGGTGTTAGCAAAATGTTGATAGGGCTCAGAGGGACTATATATTGACCCCATCCCACAACATTCCCCCAGGATTTTTTAAAAGAATGAACATAATGCAGGGCTTGTCTGTTCTACTACTGCTCTGGAATAACAGGCACATTTTTAAAGGGATTTCCTGGAAACAGCTAGGGGATGATACCTTATTGATTAAAGAAGGACCGACAAGATTAAAAAGATGGAAATGCATAGACAAAGAGGGTCACAAATCTGCCCCCAGAAGGGCCAGGCTTTCTATACTCCTCTTGCAATTATTCCATAGGTAATCTTCCATATGATATTCTTCCATAGATTTAGTATCGAAAAAAATACTCTACTCTAGGATAAGGTATCTCTGAGTCTCATAGGCTCCCAGACACTCCTTAAAGGAAGTATACATTATTTGACTACCCATTCTTTTGCTAGGTACCTTATTATTGCAGGAATATATCTAAAATCATAGACAATAAAAGCATCAGGGAGGAATTTTGACAATGTGATGACACAGTGGGACATACATTCTATTTTGGGATGTCTGTGAATCACATATGGAAGGTAAATTTCATTACGTACTAGAAATGTTTTGAATAATTTCATGATGACAATTAGGTAGCACTGCAAATTGCAGTCGTCAAACCATGCCACAGAGGAGATGACCAATCTGACATGAAACTTTCTGAGGAAAAAATTTACCAAATTAATTCTGATATGAAATTGTACTTCAAAGAGCACTAGAAATTCCAGTTAATAGCAAAGACAAGAAGTGCCACTGAATATTGAATCTATGTCTCTGTAAGCTTTGTGTTATCACAGTGATGCCAACACCAAGCAGCCTTTCCATAATTTTTCTTTTAACTTAAAATTGTCAAAGACTAAACTTAGTTTCATAAAATTAATTGTTTCCTGGTTTAATTTGACCATAATATATATTACAAACTGGTTTTTTTTTTTCCGAAGATTTCTTAAATTATGGTTTTAAAGTAACATTTTTCAGTTGTAGAACTGAATTAGACTTTGAGCCATAACAAAATGGCATGCACATAGTGGTAGAGAAATGGCAAGAAAAGAAGGTGCACAAAAAAATTTGGTGCAAAATTATACAAGATGTGACAAAGAACGTGGTTGATCGTTTTTGCATTTTCTTTAAGTGCCACAAGATGGCATCAATTAGTTTTCAATGGACAGAGACTCAGCTAAGTAATTACTTTTGTAGTCCGCAGGTTTGGGAAGAGCATTAAAAGGGGTAAGCTGTATGGTTTTTTTCTAATAAAATGCAAAAGCTTTCAAAATACATTCTATATTTAACAATGTAATAGGAAGAAAATTATTAGTTAAACAAAATATTTGCAGAGCTCTGTAAGTAAACTGTTTCTAAAAATGTGAGCAGAGAAACCTGATGTTGGAATTTATCAGACTTATACTGCTTCAAGCATATGTACTGCCCTAACAGATAAGTTGCTGGATATGGCTAAACATTCAAAGGAAACTGTGGAGCAGAAAGTATTGTCATAACATAGCATTCTGCTCCACAGAAAGTTCATCACAATTTTCAAAAAGTAGCTTCAGCTAAGGAGTTTGAATTTGGTTCCAGATTTTCTAAAGCTGTGTATTTGGACTCTGAATTTTATACTAAAAAAAAGTTTCTCTGGTTTAACTTCAGTGTGGTTTTCCTTCACAATTTCTTTAAATGGGTCTTTTTTATTGGGTCTCAAAGACCAGGAGCAATAGATATAAAGGAAAGCTTTTGAGAGTAACATCTGTCACAATGGTAATTTCTCTGAAGGATATATTAGCAAAGCAAGAATCTTGCTGTAAGCATGTGAGTAAGAAATAGCAAGAAAACAGTTGAGGAAGAGGGAAGTAAATGCAAATGAAGAAAGGAGGAGTGAAAGGAGTCTTGGAGTAACAGAAACTATTTCAGTTGATTTAAATAATTGTATTGATATTTCAGAGTTTATCCAAACCTTGGGACTTGGGATTTCCCCCCTCATAACACCCAAATTATACTTTCCAAACTGTTGCAAAATGTTTCCAGGAACTGACCATCCATGGCAGGTCATTACTCAGCCTACAAAGATATAACAGAGACAGAGAAGCTATCATCTGTAACTGAGAAGCAAGACGCAGAATCATTGCTCGCATTCTAAAAGGGAAACCCTCTAGAAATATCTGTATAAACTTTAAGGAGCATATTTTTGGGGTATGGGAAGGATTGTTATTGCTAATAAATCAGGTACATGAAAGCAGACACCTGATGCCTGTTTTCAGAACAGTCTATGCCATCTCATTAATACCTGTTACAATTGCTAGGGCTTTTACAATGACATCATACTGGGATGCTCTGCTTCTCCTTATCTGTGTGGGAAAGTGACTCTGGCCTTTTCATCCTGTCAACTGCATTAATGAAAACTGAGCATATCTCATATAATAGTCAGTATTCCTTTGATGGTATAGAAGTGAAAGGAGTTCTTGGACTCTTACCAGGTATCTGAGAGATCTTAATTGTCTTACGTCTTCTTAGACAAAACGAGGAATTATCAAGAATTGCACCATGCTTCTTTTAGATGTTTTTACTGTTTACAGATATAATTTTTCATAATCATTATCATCATCATTGTTGTTGTTGTAATTGATGTAGTTCTTGTTGTTATTGCAAAAATTATTCTATACCTTTGCTTAATCTCAGGTTATGCCTCAGACAGCATTAATGACTGCAAGCTGGCTCCAGTTTGAGAAGCCTGTAGTTCTGAAATCCAGCACCACCCCTTGCATTGGATATTACAGATTAAACACAGGAGAGACTTCAAATAACAGATCTATCTGCTGCACAGTATCTCAGTAGAAGCCCTCAAAATCAGTATGCTAGATAAGAGGATAAAATAGCTCATGCTGCAAAAAGGGAGTATTTATGGCTGATTCTTTGGTTATCTACTGAGGAAAAAAAGGCTCAGCATGAGAAGCAGGAGAAAAGAACTAAACCCAGGAGACAGACAGAAGATTCAGAAGGCTTTTGATGCCAGTGACTAACATAACTGTGTTGTTTTCAGTCGAACTAATGGACATATCTTCTATATATAGACAACCTTATATACAAAATGAAAACACAGAATTACATTTATTTACTGAGTATTCAAGCACTTAAAAGTATCTCTGCATGAGTAAGAAAATTTATCTCTTAAAAATATTTATCTTTGCAAATGTAATTGCAGCATTTCACCACTAGAATTTATGTTCCTTTCAGCAAGTAACAAGGGATTCTAAGCAAGAAACAGAGACAGAAAAAGAGATGGAAATCGATGGCTGATGATGTCCTGGATTCATCCGGGAGAGAGCTAATTTCTTGTTAGTATCTGGTTGCGTGCTGTGTTTGGGATTCAATATGAGAATAATGTTAATTACACACGGATGTTTTGGCTGTTGCTAAGTAGCACTAAGGACTTGTCCATGTCTCATTCTCTGCCAGTGAGGAGCTGCACATGAAGCCAGCAGGGAGGATAGGCAGGACAGGTAACCTGAACTGGCCAAAGGGATATTCCAATCATAAAATATCGTGCCCAGTATACAAACTGGGGGAGTTACCCAGACAGGGGTCATGTAAGGATTTAAAGAGCAGAGTTCCCTGTCTCAAAAGGCCACAAAAGACACTTTCCATAAGATAAGCCACCACAGCAGGAACTTGAGATAAGGAATTTGCAAGAATAAGGTGCTAATTCCAGGTGTGGCAGAGGTGAGGTCTGGTTAGCACATCCTGGTTAATGCATCCAGACAAAAATTCCCACTGTGGCAAGTTGTGGGAAAGGGAGCAACTGCTCATATATCTATCACCACAAGTTATAGGAACAGCATGTACCACTACCCTGTAGATAACCAGAGCATGCACTGTATAAGGTGGAACCCACAGAAGAACAACTCTAGGACTCCCCAACACCAAGAAGCCTGGGATGAAGAGGGACCAACAGGATGCAGCTGGATCCACAGCTGATTATCTTTTGCTGATCTCTCTCTCTCTCTCTCTCTCTTCCCTGCACCAGTCTTTTCTATATTTTCTATCTCTCTACCTCAAATTTGCTGTTAGTTAAGTCAGTAATACAGACTTCAGCACATGGTCTCATTTGCACCTTAATTCAGGTAGAGCCATCTTTTACTAATCCATTCATAACACACTGATGGAGATTCAGAGGTAGGCTGGACATCAGCCAGAGGGTGATGTGCAATTGTATTGTGCATTGCTTGGGGTTTTTTTAAATTATCATTACTATTACATTTTACTTAGTTTCAATTTTTAAACCATTCTTATCTCAACTTACATGTTTTCTTTTGATTTTCCTTCCATTTCACTGTGTGCTTCTAAGCTGCCAGCTGGGCTTATACCACAACAGACATTTATACCTAATTTTTGAATGGAAAACATCTCCTTGACCTGTGCAACTATTCTGAAATAAATCAGTGTTAAAGATTGTGTAAATGATATTTCTCTTTGGAAATATTTTTCCTTGATCTTGAATGGAAACACATTGTATAACTAGCATTAGATTTAGAACAAGTAGAATTATTTCTATTACAAATAAAGCTATTTTTGACTAGTGGGTCAGACCAAATCATGTAGTTACTTAGATCATGTGATCTCCCATACCACCAAATCTGCAATAATTATTGTGTTAGCTGGTTTAACATGACATGACTGTCAGTTTCAGTCCCAGTGGAAACACAAAAGCTAATTGTATGTCTTTTATCAGATACTTGGCAGAATGCAATGCTTTTGTTCTGTATAGGTGAGTGAGATTGAGAGATTGCTATTCTGGCAAAATATGCTGTACTATCTAAAGTAGTATGAAAATGAAAAACAAGTACAAAACATAGTCACTCTATTTGGACAACCAATTCAGTTCCTCTCAGTTGGATTTTGTTCTTGTCGTTGTGAAGTTGGCAAAAGTATTTCCAGTGCTTTAAGTAAAACAAGAATTGGATCCACCATGATAGTGAAGTGTGACACAGATAGTGGTTTTGATGTACAGAGGCTGCTGCCTTGAATTACAGGGTCACTCATGCAGTTCAGCTTGAAAATGGGACAGATACAACATTTACCTTTGGAGTCCATGCAATATTTTAATTAAGGGATAATGTAATTATCATACATTTCTGTCCCAGGATAACAGTCTCCTGCTGCTGGATGAAAGCCAAGAAAGCCAGACAGTTAATGCACATCAACACTGAGATGCAAATGTTTCCAAAGAGTGGACATTTGTCCTTGGGATATAATTTCATTTCGACTGTTTCTGTGGGAGAAGGTGGTTAAAAAATGAAATAAATCATTGAACAGGGATACATCACAGTGACAATTTTTTACTGCTAACCAGACTATGCCTAGAAGAAGGAAACTCATACTATTGGTTGCAAAGAGAGGCTTCTCTACTTAAAATAGAAGTAAAAGCTTTGGATACTTGACCTGAAGATATCCTGAATGCTGCCTTTCTTTGCCAAAGATTTTGTCATTTTCCTAGTGTTATCAGCTCTGATCTTCAGCTTTGCAGCATAGCTGCATACAGCTTCTCCCCATCTGCTTTAACTGTTTCAAATTATTCACATGCATCTGCTTTATTATTTATGGAGGTCCAATGCTTAAGAGGCTTCAACGTAAATACGGACCCAATTGTGTTATAGATACATCCTAGTAAGATTTCAGAGTCTGTTCTCTATGGAATTTAACAGTTTGCTAAGTATTTGTGTGTTTCCATATGATTTACAAATGTTTGTATTGCAATGTCTCTACTGAAACAAATATCTTCATTTTATTCGTAGATAAGCCTGGTATTCAAGAATCTGGGTGTTAGTTATAGATAATATTACTAAATCATCTTGTCTGAATAATAAAGTTTTACAACTGCCATAAAAGAAAACAATAGAGAAGACAACAAATAGCTCTTTGTAGGCATACAAAGAACTGGGACAAAGAAGCCAGAAGTAGATTGGTCTGCTGATCTGTTCCTACCAATCAATTTTTTCTCCTAAAGTATATGAATTAAAAATGGGTATCAACCTCTCTAAAGTTTTCTACAAAAATCACTGAGTCTTCATATTTTCTGTAAATGTCAGTAACAATATCCTGGCATTAAGCAATCCTTTAAAAGGACTGAAACAGAAAGACTTTGACATGGCTGTAAGGGAAACACACGCTGTCTCACTGAGAAAAAATTTCCTGACCAGAGGGTTTGCAAGACTGTGGAACAATCTCCCTATTAAAAAGATGTTGCATTATTTACCTTAGATGTTGCCAATTAAACTGAACAGATCTCTGATAAAAATGTGAAAATCTATGTGAAGCTAGCTTTTTGGAAAAAGTGCTTGTCATCTGGTTATGAATTCCATGTGAATTCTTCAGTCTGTGATGGGCCCAGGTTCACATCTTTAGTGTGTAAGACTTATCAATCACAATTTTAAGGGTAAAGGTAGATCTTATAACCTGAAAATGGGACTTTCCTGATTTTTACCCACTTGCATGTTATTAACTGTTCCTACTGCCAGAAATTCATGTGTAACACGAGTAAAACTTCATTTTGAAATTTTTACTTCAAATAAAGGGATGCTTATTAATGCATGCCATTCAATTTGAAAGTACTGAAACTGTTTCTAATAGCTTTCAAAATACTTTTGCAGCCTTCTTCTTCTAGAAGTCTTATAAATTAAGAAAATGTCAGTATTTGGAATGAAAAAAAATAACTTGAGGTATTTTTTTTTCTCTTCTTATTGATGATCACCTTAAAAGACACATTTCCAGGAACCTCACTAACCTTGATTTTTCACTTGCACTCTGACCTTTTCCATCATACTGACAGTACGAAAGCCCTTTAAAATGGAAGTAACCCAGTGGCTCAAGAGGTTCTTAATATAAATGAAAATCAGGTTCACTGAGTACAAAGGAAGTTGAGGAAAATTAACCCTGTAGTTAAACATATTCTCCTGAAATAAATGCTAATTACATAAGGGAGAGAAAGTAAAAATGGGACCCTGAATCTCAATGCACAGGAAGTCAAACATGAACACAGGAAAGGTATCGCTGCAACACACACATTACTCTAAAACAGACAAGGAGTCCCCCGCCTCCTGCCTACATCTATTGATTTTACAGCTGCAGACTTTTTTTCTTTTAGTTCCATACATTATATGGTGATTTTTTCATTTCAGAGAAGATCAAAATCTTGTTCTGAATCACGTGTGAAAGAACTTGGACTACCATCCTAAGAGTATTCAACTCATAGAGGCATTAAATGCATTTCTGACTGCACTGCTCACAAAGTTTTTGCTATACCAGACAAAATAACCAAGGAAATTCATAGTAAATTCAGGATGACACTTCTTTTTTCTTTCCAGTCAGAAAAAGTCAGAAAAAATTGAACCATAAAACAAGCAGCAAGTTATTATTTGTCTCTGTGTTCACTGACTTTTGGGGTAAAAATACAGTTCAGGATTAAGAAGAATGTATCATGAACTTTGTCAAGAGACTAAAGATTAATCAACAAATGTCCAAGAAAGATCAGTGTGAAAACAAACAAAAATTTCAATAATTTCTTAAGGAACTGTTACAGTCAGGCAGACTACTCTATTTGTTGCAAATAAATTGGTTGTCTTACATCTGAATTTGAATTGTCCTTTTTACTTTAGCTGATATGCTTCAAATATCAGAAGGAAGAAATACTAGGCAGTAATTAAAACATTATCAATGACTGTTGCAGAAACTAGGAATACTACAGAACTCAGTAACCTTGACCTAAGGCAAAACCATCAGTATTTATTATCATGCTTGATTTGTTATGTTTTTTTGTTTTTTTCTTTTGTAAGAGCATGAGAATATAACATCGACCTCTATAACGTCCCTGGAAACTGACATAAAAGCCTCACTGAACTATGGTTTGACAAATCTTGGCTTTTCAGATAAGTGGAAATTATTCGTGGAAGTTTGATTTCTGCTATGTATTTTAGCTCCTTACATTCAAATATACATGGTTATCTAGGGCAATAGCAAAGACATTCAGAAAGGTCTACTTAGGAAATTTTGCCAACCATTTAAAAAAGTATACCTACAATATATTCCTAGCAATAGCATTCTGTATATCTGGAAGAGCCTTGAACTCTACTTTCTGCTTGTGAAAAGAAATCATAAAAAGAATTCTTCTGAAGGCATATGGTATGCATTTTCTAACAGGCAACATATTTTATTACTAATTTGTTTTTATTGTCTCCTTGGTGAAATTAAGTATGTAATAAGCTACTCACTATCTGCCAGGAGTTACGTAAATCATCCTTGCTCTTTAAAAGGAAATTTGGCTGTATGAAAATAATAATTTAGTAAAACAAGATCTGTAATAAAAGGACTGTTTCAGTATTACAGTCTGCCCATCTTATAGAAATACCACCTGTATTAAAATGCCTTAGGGTATATTACCGTGTCCCACAGCCGTAGGTAGAAGAGAACATCCAGCAGGCAGGAATTGTGCAGCAAGATTGATTGATTTACTTAATTATTTTACAAACTCTTTTATAGACTTTTTTCTTCATAGTCTAATTGGGCAAGGATCAGCCACCCCTTGGGGGTGGTTGGCTACAATCCTAAAACATCCATGGTCAAAATATTTTTCTACTGTACTATAAACAAGACTTTTCAAGGTTGCAGGTATTTGGTTGTTTACAGAACTCTGCTGCCTCTTCTGTGAGAGAGAAAAGTCTCTCACGGACTTAGAAAATAGCAAGAAAATCCTTGCTAGCAGCATTTTTGTATCCACACCACCTGTATGTCCACTTGTAACAGACAGATAACTTAAGGTTAATAAGCAGTTTAAAGAAAAATACCAGCTTAATCACCTGAAAGATCCCTGATCCAACAGGTGTTTGAAAAAGTAATGCAACGTAAGAAAAAATATTAGGTGATATGGTGTTTTGAGGGAGTTTGTAAATCCTTACTGCAAGACCTGGTTGATACTAAAGAACTGGTTCTCTCACCAAGGAGAGACCAGCAAACTAAGTTCATCAATTGAGCAATGAGGTGTCAGTGGTGATCTTGAAAATAAGGCTCTGTGCTATGCAATACATTTATTGATGTGATACTTAAATGCACATTTGTGTAAGAACACACCCTTTTGATTCTATATCTTTACTGTCAACTCTATGATACTTACTGCTCACTGAACTGGAAAGAAAACCTCTCTCAGTAATTCAGGAATGAGAAGATTGTATTTCACTTCCAGTTTGAATCAAGCGGACTACAAAATGAAGTCATTTACAAGACTGTAATTGTCCCATCAGTGACAGATGAGAGTAGTGATCTGAGTCTTTCTGCTTTCAAGCTCATTAGAGAGGATTTAACACAGTGAATGACAGCACACTCATTAAGAAACAGGTGTTTGGAAGATTTAATCCGAATGAGGAGAGTTTGCAACCATTAACATTTTTGTAGGAAATGCAGCAACCCAAATCCCCACATGAACCTTAGATTGAGATTTGCTCTCTCTGCTGGGTTATTAATGAATATGTGAGGCTGGTGCAAATGAGTCATGCAGAGCTGCAGCAGATTTCTGTTTTCTTAAGTGTCTCATTACAGTATGTGTCAATATGGCAATGTTACAACTGCTGGGCACATTGAGACACAACTAGACATTAACATCTGAATTTCAGCAGTAATTTTTAAAGCCCTAAATGTTAATCAGTGTTTTCCACACAGAAATTAAAGAGAATCTGAAAAACATGTTTTATTGTAGCATAAAATGTTTCTTTATGTGAAACTCAGTATCTAGAAGACAATTGTTCAAACAGAACCATGTCCTTTATTTCAGTATCTCCAGGATAAATAGTAAAAAATTAGGTTTTGATTGCCTACAAAACACTCACTTTACTCAAACTGAATTTTCTTTGAGATGCCTGTATTTTCAGAAAGGATGGTATTTTGTTCATACAATTTATAAAAATGTTAGATAGTCTTTTCAACATAAAATAAAACTGACACACAACTCTTTCAGAGAAATATTTCTCTGAGAAGTGGACTGTACTGTAGAAAACATAAGGAATGAAATATGTAACACCTACCTGTATCAGGAAGGTTAAACCACAGAATTTTCTTAAAATGTCAATGTTATGCAAACCAGAGTCATTGAGAGTCTCCTGCACTGAGGAATCTTACATGATATTTTACATCAAGAGCCTTTTTTTTTTTCTAGAGGATAGATTAGGCTGTGACTAATTTTACAAATATCAAGTGGAAAAATAATTTTGTTATTCCTGCTGGAACAATAGTCTGTCTCTTACCACATGCATTTAGTATCTCTTCTTAATCCACTTTAGAACCATGAGAATCTCAAGGGATCAAGAAATGACTCTCTCTGATTCTTTTTAATATATACATAGCTGTGTTTTATAGATTTTTCTCATAAAGCATATTAGGATAAAATTACATATAAAACATTAGTTAGCATTCTTTGTGGAAGCATGACAATATTGCAAAAAGAATCAGGAAATTAGAGGAAATCCTAAATACTAACAGTTTACTTGTCAGTTCAACATGCATATTTGAAAGCACTGGAACTATAACTGAAAACACAAGAATTCAAATGTAAAGAATGGTTAAAGTGTGTCAGTTTTAATATTTGAAAACTATGGTTCCACAAGAAATGGAGGAAAAATTTTTCCATACATTTATTATTTATTAAGATCAATTTATTGAATGCTGCAAGTAAAACTAATAACTAACTGAGAATTATTGCATTTTAAATTCTCTTTCCAGTATAGTTATTTTTTACGATAGATCTAAGGAAAAGAAAGATACTATGACTTTAAATTAATTTATGTTGAGCACAGTGGGTACCAGAGTCAATTCTTGTTGCCATGACAACAGACACTGAAAATTTAAACATCCAGTGACAGGCTGAACTCCCTGTAAAGAAGCTACTCTGCATTAAAATTATATACCAGTGAAACATTAAACAGATCTCCATGCAACCTATTTATATTAAGCAGAAAGCTTGAGTATAGCTTTTAAAGAATATAAATTTTCAGATACTAAGTTTATTATTTCAGTTTATATTTCTCTAAGATTTAAAGAGCAACCTGAAGACCAGTAAGTAAAAAGATGAAGTAGCCGATTAAGACAGACTCTTGAAAAAAGATACCTTTTTATTTCTTTTTAGGAATGCAATTGCATTATCTTTCTGTCATATATATTTGATTAATTTGCCTCTGCAAAATATATCATCTCATACACAAAATGAATCCTGTATATACAGTAGGTTGTCCTTTGCATATTCATTACAAGCAAGCATTTGAAAGCCTCATAATGCATAAGTATTTCTCAGAAGGTTCTTTAACAACTTACAGAATTACTGACTTCGAGAATAAATATGTTATGCTTGTACTCAGTAATTTTTGTGCAAACCAGCGTCATGTATTCTAAATGCAGAAGAATTTGTTGCACCTGTGCAGAAAGTTTCAAGTCATAGACATAAGCCAAGAGGGAAAAGCATTTTATTGTCTACCAGTTAAACTATCCAATAAAAGGATACAGAAGATGTAGGCAAGAAGTGAAACCACCACGATGATTTTTACTCTGAATAATCACCATTTGACACTACGTGGAGCGGCAAATACTGCTTTAGATCTGGTGGGCAGAATTCCGCCCACAACAACACACCTTTAATGGCTTTGATGGCTGTCCTTTAAAAGAATCACATTCTGAAAAAGTTGTATCAATTTTTGAAAAACAAGTAATTGGCAATAATTCTAACCTAAGAGGATTTAATTAGACATTCCTACTTCATGGTGTATGTAGTGGTTTGGCCCAAAATACTCATTACTGTTTAATTTATACATTAACAACATGAAAACAATACCAAGACTTATTAATTTTAATTTCCTTCTTAGTATTCCTCAAATTGCTCTCTTTGGTTCCTGACACTCTCAGTCTTCTACCATCTGTGAAGACTGCACAGGAAATTTGGACCATTGAAAAATCCATCCTGGAGAATTCCAAACATTTACAAGAATAAAGATATTACCTTTCTCAATATCAGCTTGTTTATATGTTCGCGAATGAACCCCTTGCATACCACCTTAGTCATTGCTGAAGCGCAACATCTGGATGAACAGTGGCACTCACTGTAGGCCTCCAGTGCACTACCAGGCTCTGCAACCTCTTTCCACCCATCCATCCCCCCTCCTCAGGCTTTGTCCAGTTGTGCTCACGCCAGCTCTGACATAGCACAGTCGTGTGCCCAAGTTGCTGGGAGCACAACTGCAGGGCAGGAGCTGGGAGAAGCCCCACGGGACACTGTCCCTGCTTCTCCTGGGAGCTGCACCGTGTTCTGGATAAAGCCTCTGGCTTGAGCTATCCTGCAAGTATCCTTGTGCCTGGTCATGCATGTCCCTGCACCCAGCTGTGACCCACCCAGGACCTGCCTCATTATCCTTGTTGTAGTCGTCCTGCTGGGTGTCCCTGGCTGCTGTCACTGCTCCCTGATGTCCCGTGTCCCACAGCACTGGGGGGCTGCACCCTATCTTCCTGCCCGCTCCACTGCCACCCCCAGCCCCAGCATCACCCTCTTGGTGCTTCTTCATATCCTGCTAACTGAACTGCTGATCTGAGCTTTTACTGTGAAAGTCTTACCTTGTTTAAAGCAGGAAACACTGTTGTTTATTTACGTAGGATTCTGTTGCAGCGTACGGAAGAAATGAAACATGAACAAAAACATAGCACAGCTACTAGATGTGGTTACCCAGCTACAGCTTGCACATGCCAGAACATGCTTAGCCCAGGTGCCTTCCTAATGCCCATGAAGGACTCCAGGTGCTGTGCCCAGTAACAGCACAACTGTTACTGTGCTGTTCATGCCACCACAATGACAAACCCAGAGTAATCTGCCTTCCCAGCCATAATGGAGATTTGGAGCTTGCAACTTCTCTCACTTAGCGGTCAAATTTTTGTTTACCTTCTTCCCTGGACAATGTGGACAACATTTTTGAGGCAAGGCCTTTTCTGTTACCTTACCATGATACTGTGATATGGTGCTAATCATAGTAGTAATCAGTAGTAATCAGTCCCTACTTATGCATCAAGGACGAGTGAGTAACTGACTAAATCTTTTCAGGGCTTTCAGAAGACAGAGCTTAAAGAGAGTTTTCACACAGAGAAGCATTATGTGTTTGTGGTGACCTTTTGTGAATGCATTGAAAAGATGAGAAAATGGGAACATTTTGCCAGCAAAACAGGGCAGCTCTGTGCAGAAGCCAAAAGTAAGGCAGCAAATTGCCTGGAGTAGGAAAACATCTGGCATCCTTCAGTGCTGCTTCTGAAGGGGAGGTCAAGACTGGTGGAGTACTCCTGGGGATATGAGAGGGAAAGCAGAGCATCCCTTCTCAGACACAGATCGTCTAATTGTGTTCTAGGAAATAGACCAGGAACAGCAGTGAAAATAAACTAATTTTCCACCATTCTACTCACCAGTTCCTTCTTTGGCTTCTGTCTTTCTTGCATGACAACTGTAGATGAGCTCTGTCCACTCTGACCCATCTCCAGGAATAAAATGCTGTCTTTGGTACCACTGAAGAGCCTCCAGAAGATAAGGGGGGCAGAGGCTGTCAGTCCTGAGACTGAAATGGGGTCCTGGGCTGAGGACAGGTGACAAGAGCTTCAGGGGGGGCCAGGCAGGGACAGTCAGGGCTTTCAGTGCCCGTGGCATAAGTGACTCACACAACCTGTTATTCCAGAGGAAAATGTGCAGCCACTAAACATTGCTGTTACCTTCTTGCAAGAAAAAGCAAGGTTGTTCAATGAATTTTACATCAATTTTTGCTTATATTTAAATATAATTGTATTTAATTATAAATTAAATATTCTTGAGGAAAATTTGTGTCATTCAAGTTGTAATGTCCTCAGCAAAAAATATCCTGCTGCTCCTTCTCTAGAGGTACAACAGCTGACAAATATGAAGGATTGTTTTCATACAGGTCATGACTGAAATTTCTTTCAGGATTTACTGTGCCAAAAACTTAGTCTTCCAATGCTTTCTGGTTTTTAATTACACTACAAACATTGCTATATAACTCTCTTAATAGTAGTGGATTCAATTTTCTCTAGCAAGCTCACATTTTTCTGTGTCTTGAAAAAAAGTTTGCTAAGTCAATAAATTGACATAGAAGCTCTTCTTTCTCTTTCAGTTTATGAACAAGACTGCCTTTTGCCATGAGAATAACTTATGACATGAAATATCTCATAATAACATTAGATGGCATACAAAGAACAGCAGGGATGAGTTTTAATTAAGATAAGTCTTCTCTTACAATAAGTTCATTAACTTTTAAGACTTCAAGAGACTTTGGGGCCCTTCTGGCTGTTTTAATCACCAAATTTTTGGTCTACTTCCTGTTCCAGTTCTTCTGGCTCTGCTGAGTAAACCACAAAGTTTATATTAATAAAATTGGTGTGGGATGGGGGGTGGAGTTAGTGAAGAATTTAATATTCTTCAGCATAAATCATCCCAAACACATGAAGTCAAATCATCATAAAATTAGCTCCATTACTTTTAAGTGGAACACATCTTCTGACATCCGAAAAGAGTTTCATATTTTCTGCTGTATACCAAAGAAACCAATCCATGGGATGACTACGAGATGAAACAGCTTTGGTGATTCATCCTAGCTCAAGAATGAGCATGTACAAACATAATAAAAAAAAGTATTTACTCAGTACAGATTTGGAGATCTACTTTACAGCAACAAAAGTATAGCACTCAAGGCAGGCCTGCATCGAATAATAATAGCAGTGCCTATTTTTCCGCTTTCCTATGATTGAAAGTAATGTTCATTATTTATGAATTGCTTCTTTTCTACAGAAATGCAGACATTTCAGGGACATACCTGTAATTGAAATGTCTCTTGCAATATTTTGAGAAGTAAAAGCATTTTCAGTTGAATGAAAAGCAAACAGTGAAAAAGATTGCAATAGAGGTAGAATACATAAAGATATTTTCATAATATTTTTTCTTTTTTTTAAATAGATGGCATGTTTTTAATAGATGGCATGAACATAAAGTGAGGTATTTTCTCTAAATTAAATGTAAACTACAGTAAGGAGGATTTTTGAGAACTCAATTTTTATGGACAAAGATCAGTGTATTTCTTTATTTTACAGTTTTGCCTGATGCTATCCTGGCAATACTGCAGATGCCTAAAGAAGAATCTGAGACAGATTTCAGAAATTCTTTTATTAAGACATGGAAGAGGGCATCAAAAATTCTCTGTCAAATTTTGTGATCCTTGTACTAAAATACCTCATCAGTAGACTTCCTTTGTAGTTACATCTTATACTATGTACAGTGCTGCACTTTGACCCACGACTAAGAGCAAGTGCCTAATATAATAACATTTCTTAATCAGCCAGAAAACTTGCAATTAACCCAAGAATGACACTCCCTGCCCCACTTTTCCCAAGGTTTTATCCACTGCATCTGATGCACTCACAGTACCTGCAGCTTTTATTTTTCTAGGATATTGTTAAAACCAGCTAGTGGCATAGCCTGTTGTCACAGGATAATTGAAAGTACTTCTGAGCAGTGTTTGTTGGCTATCAAGGTGCTGATGTCTAAGTGCAGCGACTGATGGCATTACAATGTTCAGTTGAATTTTTGGATCACTAAGATGAAGCATGTATGTCATTGGTGAAATGAGCATTTAGTATAGGGAACCATGTAAAACTTAATACTCATGCTGTTGATCTAGCTTCCAAAATGACAAAAACACATTACCAGAACTTTATAACATGTTCTTGTCATTTTGTAAGCTTGCCTCTTTGTGAAAATTTGGGGGCCTTCTGATTTTCTAAAGTGTATTTCTCTTCTACTATAAATTTTGATTGGGTGCTAAGCTTGAAATAAATGGCATGAACAGATCAGCAGATATTAAATTAAATGAATAAGCAGTTCTAGTCGAACCTCATAAAATTCCTGACTTGTCCAATATGCATTTGACAATGCATGTTCATCCACTGCATTCCTCAACTTAGGCATGCAGGTATGTACTACAGAGCAGGCAGAAAAACAGTGTCCAACAGTGAGCTAAACCAACATCTATTACTTTATCAAAGAGTGACAGCATTTCAGATACAGATCTTGAAGTTCTCCTCTAAAGTGACATAGCATTATAAATGTCACTAGCATAACAAGTTTGACAACTTAAATTAGTTTATATAGAGGTAATGAGCTCCAGAGGAAAGAGTTTGGGCTGATACACTAGAGAAGTATACTGTACACTAGATAAGTATACTTAATAAAGCCAAAAGTGTCTTTGATGGTGGGGACATCGCAAGCATATTTAAAAGACATTAAGGCTTCTACCATTTGAGCTAATATGATATAGTACCATAAGAGGCTTAAGGTCCTTTTTATAGATTGAGCAGGATTTGTATTTTGAAGATGTAGTCAAGAATTTTGTGCATGAGATAGAAAATATGATATGCAAGTTTTGCATATGCAAGAGTGAGTGAATTAAACAGGACTGAGACTAGAAGGCTTCCATAATCACTGTCAATTTATTGTGACTGCATTAAATACCAACTTTATCATCTGGATTTTTTTGGTTTTTACTTGTCAGAATGGAAGGAGACACTAGCTGAAGCTACCCTCAGCATGTCATGAGTAATGGGAAGGCAGTAATTTGGAGCTGCCCACATTTTAGCTGGTCAAAAGAAGAATTAAGCAGAAAACAAGGTCTGGAATGTGAATTTTTTCATTTTTCTTCCATAGAGAGGGAAAAAATAGTGAAGGCATTCTCCTAGCTAAGGGAAAAATTTTTAAATAGCTTACCTAGAAAGCTTGAGGTGATTAAATTAAAAACAAGCTGCAAACACCATGGTAGCCTTTAGCAAGTTATATGTATTAATGCTAATTTGGATAGATCTCTAGAAGCTTCAGCTACAATTAGACATTAGAATCCAAATTCCACTGGTAGGTTCAGATCTTTTCAGATACATGTCAGAAAGACAATGTTGAGTTTGAAAACAGGAATACAAAATGCTTAAAGAAATGTGGTGGTGAAGGTAGGTACAGGCATAGAAGTCTCAAAGACTTTTTCTCATATTAGACATTCCAGTGATACCCCACAATGTATATCATCCTTGTATTGATGAACCACCTCTCCAGGCTACAAGACAATTCACTTTCCATACTGTATTTTCAACAAGGAGCTGAGGTGTTCAGTTCAGTAGAGTTAGACGTGAATAAGGTTTTAAGCTGAAGCGTAATGTCCTGGCTCAGGGCCAGATTGTGTTAGGGTTCATATTCAGAGATACAAATCTGATGAGTACTTCTCAGAAGGAATCAACTAAAAAAATTTTGAAATAATGGAAACCTCACATTATCTGCCAGTTCTGCTGCATGGTATTCCTACACTCATAACAGCACAGAGATTAAAAGCTCAGGGACAGTGCTTTGGCTTCAACTCAGCAAAACACACCAAGAACATGCTGCTTAACCCTGGCCTGATTCTGGAAATGACGTTGTGATGAAACCACCTCATTGGCTCCTCTCTCAGTCAGCCAAAATATTGCCTTGTTTTACCGAGGTTTTAGATTATGAATTACAAATAATTACCATAACAATTCATGCCATAATATTGACTGCATGTATAATATGTTTAAGAACACCTTATAAGAAAGAAAACTGAAAGAAATGTATACAGTAGAGAGCTTGTATTTTAGCTTGTAGTATAACACTGATGCCATTTTCAAAAATGCTTTGGTTTATCCCAGACTTCCTTTACAGCATATAATGGGTATTTACATTTTCTCTGCATTTGCAGCTACCATTTCACAAGAATGGATGGCACTCATGCTGTCAGATTTAAAGACTCAGCTGGATGAGAGAAAATAACAGCCCTTTGCGCCAGGAATAATCTTAGTGTATTAATGATGTGGAAATGTTAGACTAAGATCTGGAATGCATTTTTCAGTTCCTAACTTACTCAAAAACCAAAAAATGTTATAATTAATGTTTAAATTAGCTCATTATCTATTTGTGTCTTTAGTCTTGAAGATTTGTCCTTGACTGAATTTTAGTTTTACACACTGTTTAAAAGCTAGGGGTCTTGATTTACTCTTCAAGTAGTATAGAGTATTCTTAAGTTTATCCCACAAAAGGGATGAAGTATTTTTGTGTTTCACAGATGCAGTAGTGGCATAGTCTCAAGCATCACTTCTATGGAAAGTAAACAGAAAAAAAAAAATAACAGTCAGGGGACAAGAGTAAATTATATTCTCTACCACAAGAAAAAGCACTTGTGATAGCTGCATGGCGCTTTCCTCAAAGTAATACAAAGAAAAATGCTCTTGTAGTATAATTGAAAAAAAAGTATTTAAAATACATAGAAATTTAAATTTGGACTTCCATATAGAACAAATTATACTGAAAATGGAAGATTAAACACAAAGTAAAGAATTTTCATGGAAGGGAGCTGTGCTGGTTAGGAAGTGGGCAATTTAATCTCTCCAGAAGCCTGAAATTCCAGCATGAATTAATTTGCTTCATGCAGAGCCCTGCTGTTTTCTCTTCTTTCCTCAATCACTGTTTACTACATAAAGTCAACACTCCACCTATCTTCTTTGATTGTTTAATTTTAACAGGATTTTCTTTTCATGGTGCTATTCCTAGAAACAAGCGTTATTCTGCATGTAATATATAAATATATTACTTTAGCCCACAAGATCACTAAGACTATTTCAAGTTTGAAACAATATTATTCCAATATTTTATTTCCTGCAAATCATTTAATGGAATTTTAATAAGGTGTCCAAGCCATAATCCAACATTACTTTTGCAACAACTCACACTTTCTTCAGTGGATGCCTTGGATTTCTAATGAATAAATTAACTCCTAAAGAAAAACAGGCTGATCATCTCATCTCAGCAAGATTAACCTTCACTAAGCTAGTAGGGCTAATTTTAGGATGTGAATGAAGAAAACCAATAGGACCACATCATGTTTATTGGACAGAACCACAGAGAGATGACTAGAAGTCTTTGGAAAGGCTTCAGAAATGTTTGGAGAATACAAATCACTAGGGAAAAGTGATTACAAGATTATAAGCACCCAGAGACTCAGAGGTATTGGACTGTATATTCAAAATACAATAATGTTACTGTTTTGGACCACTTAAAGGAAGATCTATAAGAACAGACTATATTTTGTCAGTATAGTGACCTTTTCTACTAAACCTAAGTAGCCCAAACATGCTTACATGCAGATTTAATTATTTTAACAACTGAGCTAAGTATAGAAGCATATGTATAAACCACAATGAATTCTCAACAAATAAAGTGATAAATTACTTATGATAAATCATAAATTTAAACTAATTAATAGGTCTAGTATACTAATTATTATACTGGGTTTCATAAACAAAAATTTACTTTAAAAACTGCTGTAATGGCAGCAGTTTACGTATCAGCCCACACAGTACCACAGAATTTATTGTGTTCCTGAAACAGTAGAAGTGAGCCCTCTATATACAGAATTTTATCCTATATTACTGAAAGATGCTTGGAAATTCCCCCTTTTTGTCACTAAATAGCTTAATACAGCCCAGACTGTGGAAAGGCTGGTCATCAAACTGGTCAGATAGAAATTTGTCATCATAATGTGAGGATAATTTTTCATATAAGTCATATCTCAGAGATTTTTATGACTGCCTGGAGAGTTTGGGTATCTTTTTCTAGACCACTAGATGTAAAATTATGGTTGTCCTTATTGTACTAACTTAAATGGCATCTGACAAAATTTCCACTACCTAAAGTAGGTGTCAGTCAGTCCTGCTATTTGTAAGGTCAGAGAAAAAATATTGTGTTGGACCTTCTTAACCCCCATTTCCCCCTCACCTGTAATAGAAAAGGACCTGCTAACAAGCATTCATTTCCCTGCCTTGCAGTCTGAAATCAAGAGTTTGGAGGTGGGAGATGCTGACAATATGGGAGGTAGAGGGAAAACCACCTTCATGAACAACCAGGAAAATTGTATTAGGAACCCCCAAAAACGAAGTCATATTTCTAGCTCCAAAAATCCCTCCTCCTAATTCCTTGCAAGAGAGAGAGAGAAAACAGCAGGAAGTTTCTTGACTTATCTGATGGTCTTGGAGCTAGATAAATTTAACATGTTCAGCTAAGTCACATGGACTAGGATGTAAGTGGGTAACTTCAAATTCTGCATTTTGCTGCCTCTCAGGTAACAAATGTTCCCTTGAGAGCAACACATTGCTCATGCATTTACAGCAATCTCTGGGCTCTAGCAAAGGTTGGATTTATTATAAAGGATGACACTGATCAGAGAATTATCCTGGTGGTTTTATACATTGTCACTGAACATTACAAAAAATTTGGCCTGAAGCACTGTAGATGTGATTTGTAAGTGAATGGTAAGGTATTTTCAGACTAACTTATATGTAAAGGACAATGACTGCAGGAATAGAAGTGGAGTACAACCATTGTGGTATGTTCTGCTGTGGTATCTTATCATATTTTTCGTTTATTCCCCGAAGAGAAGCAGCAATTTCTGAGGTGAATGGGGACAAGAGATAAAACCAATATTGCCACAAAAAGGCCAGCTGTACCCTGAGGTGCATTAAGCACAATCTAGCTGACTGGTCAAAACCCATTGTCCCACTACACCCACTGCTGATGTGTCCTCACCTCAAACATTGTGTAGAGTTTTCCTCTCCACAATGTAACAAGGAGATAAAAATATCAGAACGTGTCCAAAGGAGGGCAACAAAGGTGGTGAAAGGACTACAAGGCATGCCTTTTGAAGAGCAGCTGAGAATATTAGGTTTCTTCTGCTTAAAAGAGTCTGAGGGGTGACCTCATTTCTATTTATACCTTCCTCACGAGTGGAAAGGAGATGACGATCTCTTCTCTGATGTCCAGTGAAAGAACCCATGGCAATGACTTAAAACTGCAGCAGGAGAAGTTCAGATTGAGGATTAGGAAA
Source organism: Corvus hawaiiensis (assembly GCF_020740725.1). Taxonomy (NCBI): domain Eukaryota; kingdom Metazoa; phylum Chordata; class Aves; order Passeriformes; family Corvidae; genus Corvus; species Corvus hawaiiensis. Next base: position 74,058,473 of record NC_063255.1, on the reverse strand, counting down.
AGGTTCTTTACTGAGGGATTGATCAAGCCATTGAGCAAGATTCCCAGGAAAATAGTCATGGCCCCGAGCCAAGTGCTCAAGACATCTTTGGACAGCAGTTTAAATTTTAGTTTCTCTGTGTGAAGTCAGGAGTTCCATGCTCCTCACAAATCCCTTCCAACTCAGGTTATTCTGTTGTTTATGACTCTAAGAACTCTCCCACTTCTCAAAGAAAACAAAGATCCATGTAAGTGCCTGTGTTCCCACCACTGTAAGCAAACAACTTTGTTGCTTTCCAACATTTTTCCATGTGCATAAGTAGGACCAGTCATGCCAATAAAGACAATATCACAGTGAGTATACAAAAACACCCTACAACTTCAGTGATTGTAGTGAAAGCTCATTCCTGCTAAATGAAACACCTTTTTCTATACTTGGTGCAGTATAGAGGTATTTAGTATAATAGATATTAATATTTTAAATATTTTGCTGGTTTAGATGCTTGTGGAATAGAGTTTATTTTCTTTACAGTGCCTAGCGTAGGGCTCTGGTTTGTGTTTGTGCTGAAAACAGTGCTGATAATACAGAGATGTTTTAGTTACTGTTGAGCAACACTTGCATAATATGAAGACCATTTCTGCTTCTCACCCCACCCCACCAGTAAGCAGGCTGGGGGGGCAAAAGGAATTGGGAGAAAAACAGACAGGACAGCTGACACTGACCAAAAGGATATCCCAGACCATACAGAGTCATGCTCAGTACACGAAGACAGAGGAAGAGGAAGTAAAAGGGGACCATTTGGACTGATGGCGTTTGTCTTCTGTCAGTGTTACCCATGATGGAGCCCTTCCTTCTTTGGGCTAGCTGAACACCTGCCTGCCCCTGGGAAGGGGTGAATGAATTCATTTCCCTCATTTATTTGTTGGTGTGGCTTCTGCTTTACCTCTTAAACCATCTGTATATCAACCCATGAGTTTTTTTACTTTCACTTTTCTGATTCTCTCCCCAGTCCTGCATGTGGGGGAGTGAGCGAGTGGTTGCCTGGGGCTTAGTTGTCACCTGGGATTAAAGCACAATAAATATTCTTCTATTTGAGAGAAAAAAAAAATTAACTAGCTCCTTGGACAGGTTTTGATTCCCTGCAAAGTTTATTCTGAACTTCAAAATGCTTTTCCAGCAAAAAACCTATAGCAATTAGGATGGATGTCTCTGCATAACACATAAAACAAGGCTGATGAATCAAATGCCCACTCTGAAGCTATGACATTGGCCCAGAAGAATTCCTGTTCTCTCATCACCTTGTCTGTTGCACTCTTAGTATAAAAAGGGAAGGAAATAATTTGTGTGGCAACAATTTGCAGCTGCTGAAAGACATAGAGTGGGCACTCAGAAAGGATGGACAAATTCCTATAACTTATTTATCTCTGTTTGAAAAGGAGGCCTTATAGAAGAAACATGTAATGTTTCTAACTGATTGTACAGAGCAGGAGGGCATCTTCTTGCCATCTGCTGCATTTCTAAGTCAAGAGCCCTTGAGGGTATCACTAGTGCAACAGCAAGCTAGACTGCTATTAATCAAGAACAGCATGAGAAGAAATTACTTTTCACAGGTTGGTCATATGCAATCAATTCTGCAGCATCAGAATGTGAGACCTTACCTCACAACACCTTCAGTATTTTTCCAGAGAGCTTGTAGTTGCATAACTGCTCTTCTGTGTGCTTTGCAAAAGAGGAATGTGGCAGTTATGTCTCAACAGGAGATCAATGCTAAGGCCAGGGGAAAAGATGAAAGAGCACATCAGAAAGTACTTCCTCTTTTGCACTGGAATTGATGGGGAAAGGGCAGGAAGAATGAGTTTAAGTGATGCAACTGCCAGAAACTTTTCAACCGTTCCTTCATGAAATAACTGAACTTTCAAATATACTTGTCTTGGGTAAAACAGAAGCCAAGTTGCATTGTTTCTCAAGAGTGGACCTGATCAAAAGAGGGAAAGAGAACATCATGATTTTAATCCAACATGTTGCCAGGACAAACAGTTTAATGACATTCATTTGCATTGTCTGTGAAATGGACATAAATAATACTTATCTTCCAAATCCATTGAGGTATATGAAAGTATCTCTCTGAAAATCTTTTATAAAACATCATACTTCAACAGCATTTGCTTATTAGCGTGAAATTGGCTCTCAAACTGTTCTTGGCTTTTGCATGAATTTGGTTTTGTGCCAAAGAAACATATGTTTTTCTTCTGTTTAATTTATCTTTGTCTATCTACTTTAAGTCTTGCTCTTCTGGATGGTGTTTCAGCCAGGAGCTTCATGAAAATACATATGTTTTTTATTTACTGTCTGTATTACAGTTAGCTGTGCAAACTGAATGTTATGTCAGTGTGAAATTTGGCACTCAGTGTGGAAGAATGCTATGCATTTGTCTTCTCTTATTTAGTGTAGATGCTGTCTTTCTCCTTACAATTCTATTGTGTTAAAGCATAAACATAATCGATAGAAAGAAGTTTAAAGAAAAATGCAGTCAACGTTTTAGTTTTTAGTTCTGTGTAAAGTAGCATGTGCTTTTATCTATCCTACCTTTAGTTACCTTTCCATCAAGCTTCAGGAGTATGATACGTTAAGGAAATAAGAAACTTCTGCAAGCTGACCTGGCTCTCTTGAGCAAGGCATAGGGACAAAGACATTTCAAATATTGGGTTTGCACATAGGTCTGCACTATTTAAAGTTTAATTTATTCTATCAAAAGAAAATGCTACCCAGGGCAAGACTCAGCCAGAGCTGGATGAGCACTTACATGAATACATCCTGTTTAATAGCTTGGCAGGCTCCTGGCATGTATTTCTGATGGAAGCTAGAAGAGTGTAAAAGAGACTCATTTATGTATTTTGCCTAACTTGGGGACTGTTTCCAATTAATATACTAGATTTTTGAGCCCATCTGTTTCGCAAAAATTCATCAAATTGGGTCCAGAACTGATGTTTGAAAATTTTGCTCAGCCCTCTTTAACATTTTTAATAGAGCAAAAACTCTATCACTAGAGTTTTTATAGACTACCCATGCTACTGTATTTCCTGAGTCAGCAGCCATGCTCAGGAAAACGATTTTGAAATTATCATTTAAAGACTATAAAACTACACAAAACCACTTTAGAGTAATACATTTGTAAGCAAGGACAGAATTGTCCTTATCTAAGTAATTAAACTCTTAGCAGATTAGGTATCTAATACAATATACACAGTTTATGAAGGAGATCTGCTGTGCTAAAAAAAGATAGGGATGTCAAAAATTTATCCAGTGTATTATATATGCATAGCACTCAAATTCAAGTGTGTTTGGAATAATGAGATTACAGATTTAATTAAAATAATAAATTCTTAGTACATAGCCCTGCAAAACCACTTAGGCATTGAATTTGCCTTAGAATTCTGTGTAACAACCAGTTTGCTGCATAAAAAGATCCACATTGAGTTTTAAAGATAGGAAGAATATTATTTTAATTTGTAAAATGAATTATGAAATCAATGGGTTTTCCCATTTCTAATTTAAATTTTAAGAAGTGATTATACTCTAAATGTTATATCATAATTTATATTCTGTAGTGCACTAAGGGGAGAAGGTAATGAGGTTAGCTGAAGCTGATATTACACATGATCTTCCAGTTGTCTTGCAAATGCATGCCAAAACATCCTATGGATGATTTATGCTCAATGTTTCCCTAGGCTTGGAAAGGATTAGCAGCTGTGCTAGCCTGCTAGTGGTTTTCATCTCCTGAAAAGTATCCATTAAGTATTACATTTAAATGCTCATTTATTTCATTTGCTGGCCTGGGGAAGAATTCATTTGTGGTCGCAGTTACCACTGTGTCAGAGGGCAGCACAGTTCTCAGCACAGTTCTCCTTAGTAGTGTAGCCAGCCTTTTTTGTCAGGTGTGGATATAATGTAATAATTTTTTTTTTTTAACCACCAGAAAACTGTTGCAAATAAAATAATTTATAACCATGTTTTAAAAGATATCTCATTAATCATAGTGTATAAACTTGAATTTCTCAAAACACAAAAAGTCTTACAATATTTTGATAGCTTTAAAATCTGGAGCACGCAGGAGTGTGCTGAAGTGTGTTTGGGGAGGTAGATGCATTTCAGCTGCCATCACGTTTTCCTCGAACAGCTGCCTAGTCTGTATGTTTTTACCTTGGATAAGGTAAACCATCAAAACTTGTATCATTCCGAAGAAGAAATCCTAATTATATGAGGAAAACAGTTTAAATTATGTCACAAACTCTTCCTTTCTAAGCTTTCACCTTCCAGTAAAAAACCATTTCATTCAGATTGACCTACATTGTTACTGCATGAGTGTGTACCCTCAACACAGCAAGAATACTTGCATCAATGTCTGTGACTCAGTACATAAAGCACTCTCCACTAAATTTTCCTACACCTAGCCATTTTCTTTTCTTTTGGCGGGTAGAAAAATGGAGAACAGATAACAGGTGAGATAAGCATCATATTTCTTCTAGGGTGGCAAAAAGAGCTGTCTGTTGCTAGACACACATTTCAGCTCAAGGGAAGTAAACTGCCCAGCCGAAGCTTCAGGACTCCAAACTGTTCAGTGGAGCTGACTGAGAAAGCTATAAACTTGCTGCTACAAATCACCATGCAGATGAATTATCAGTTATGAGGGGGAAAAGAACCAAACCCCTCAACTTTCCTTTATCCAGGATACTCTGTCTTTCAGGAAAAACAAAACAAGAAAACCCCCACAAACAAAAAACCAAACCAAAACAAACCCCAAACAAACAAAAAAGAATGTTTTAACCAAGCTTGTGCATCACACCTTTGATCACCATTAGGCAAACAGATATGAAAATCAATTATCTGCCTCTATGCTTCATAAATAATCTCATCCTAATTAGAGATTGAATACACAAGGACAAGGAAATGTGCAATAAAAATGTACCAATTGACCTTCTTTGAATCTCTATGTTCGCATGTGGCTGGCTACCTGATTATTTACCTTCAGATAAACTTTGGGAATGTTGATTTTAATCTTTGTGAAACACACACATAATTTGGAGAGAAGAAATTACTGTCAAAGTGGTTAATGCTATCAAGACCTGCACAGGATTTGAACCAAGTTTGATTGCTTGTTTTTTTGAGCCAGATATTGGCAAAGATGCTGATCGTATGTATTTTTTAACTTCCAAGTAACAAAAATGCTCTCCAAAACTGAAAATATCAAAACCAAATCTCTTCCTGAAACTGCATATCCCCCTAAGCAGAGATCTCTTCTTACCAGGTATCTTTGTAATAATATCTGTTGGGTGAAATTATCAATCAAATGTCACTGAAACTCTACTCATTTGCACTTAGTAATTTTCCTGCTTCATTGGTTCCTGATCCCTCCATAAGCTGAGTGATTTTCTGTTTCAAATATTAGATGCTTATATTTGCACTATTGGTTTTTTTAAGTGCTAGGAAGAAGAAACAAGAGCACAGCTCTTTTGTACTTGCAGATTTACCTCAAGAAATCCACTGTGATTTCTGCTGCAGACTGCAGGTCCATTGCTGCTGGGACTGCTGTGATTTATCCTCCTATACAGGGAGCTTTTTCAGAAGCTGTAGGTGTTACAGAATGTATTTAGAGGGGGGAGAAGAATCCTGTGTCTAAGGAGAAAACTTTTATTCCTGAAGGACGTAGCTGGCTGCCAGTCTTCCATTTGTCTAATCTTCTTACATAGTCTATTCCCTGTAACTACTCTGTCTCAGCTTCCTTTATTTGATGTGACAGCCGTAATGGGATTGGAGTAGTAAATGCATGCTATCAGTGCTTAAGGAATTTTTTATCCTATTATCATCATATTTATCAATCTAAATGTGATGCCGGATATATTTGTCTTCCTAGGCAGATAACACTAGCACAGCAGCACAAATGTCACCCCCTCTGCCTCCAGGGACAGTCCTGTAGTACAGATTTGGCATTTTAAAAATTTGCTTCATATGGCTCAGTGAGTTCAAACCTGAAGCAGTAGCTTGGGTAACAACTGGGTTACATACAGCAGCAGTTTGATATTTCCACATTGAACTGAAAGAAAAAACAGCTCTTTTTCTCTGCCTCTTGCTACAAAGATGATTGTATGAACTAAACTAGACAGGTTTGTTGAGTGCAGACTGTGGGAGAAAAGAGCTTCTCTTCCCTTAGGGAACAAGAAAGGAAAATTAGAAAAGCAAATGGAAGACAGAGGAACAATTCTGTGACTTTGGAAAGAAGTTATTTTCAAAAGTTTCCTGATTTCAAACAAGAAAAATAATAATTTTTTTCTCCCTCATGCCCATTTTGATTTATGGGGTTTTTTTGGTTGTGTGGTCGGTTTGGTTTTGGGAAGTTATTTTGAGGGTTTGGTGGGGGAGGGGAGTTGTTTGCTTTCCTTTGATTTTTTTTCTTTTTTGTGGGGTAGGTGTGTTTGGCTAGGCAGGGTTTTGGGGGTTTTTCATAAAATCATCCACCCAATATTCTGAATTAATAAAAATTGCTGACCTGTGCATTGACAGTGCTATTCACAAAGCTCTGTTTCTAGTATTCCAATTTAATTATATACCTGGAAGATGCAGGACAAGTCTTGCTGGAGGAGTAAAATTCCTTCTCATGGTCACACAGACATTTTTTAGTAGAGCTAGAAATGGAAAGTTGAGTGCCTTTACCACAACACATTTCCTTCCCTAAACATATTACCTAAGTGCACCACATTACAAATTGCTGCATTGGTCATCAAGAGAAAAAGCATTTCAGAGATTGTGAATGTTTAATTTCTACAGAAGTGAAACCATCATCAGATTCCACACACTTTCATTAGTTCTGCCTTACAGTGTGGCTCATTCTTGTGGCTTCTCCCCTAAAAAGACACAAATCCACTCACACTGTTGTGTGAGCAAGCCTGGGCTGATAGTTTGTTAGGCCATTTTGGCGTATGGATGTGGGTCCCTGGTTTGGGCACCACCAAAGACCAGCACAGCCTTGCAGCAACATTTGTTCCAAACTCCACAAAACCAAAAAAACACCCAGTCGTTCTACAGATCCCCACTTTTCTCCCTTACTTCCACCTCAGTGTATAGCAATATTTTTTTATTCTACTATACCTAGTTTAACTAACTGAAGTTCTGTTTTTTATTATATAAATATTGACACTTTAGATCACTTTTCCTGGGCAGAAGAAAAGCTGTGATGATAAGCCACCAGTGAGGTCTTAGCTTCCATGTAATGGCTTTCATTCCAACACAGAAGCATTTATCAGCAGAATGTGTGCTGGAAAACAAAGTTCTGTGGAGGGCAGCCAGAACTCAGCATTGTCTGCACTGACCTGCCAGAGGGTGCCAGGAATAGCAAACAAAAGCAGTTGTTTCCAGACCAGCTGAGCTGCTGAGGGTTGTTTTCCATTATTTCTTTTAAAATATTCATTTCATTCCAATAGAAATGTGACTATGGTGTCTGGCTGATGCAGTATTATTATTTAATTTTTCATTATTTCTTTGAAAACACTTGGTAGAATACTTGAATATATCAGCAGGACACTGACAGCAATTTTATTTGCAATGCTCATTGTCTTTTCCTCCTTTTTCCTCTGTCTCAGCTCTTTAAATTCAATCCTCTGTTTCCTCTGGTAGAGTGGTTGACTTTTTCTATACTTCTTAGAGCCACCCAGATGGTGTTTTGGGCTTTCTCCTAGAAAAGATCTCATTCAGGAGTGAGTGGCTTAACAGGTCTTTATCTGTGTTACCTCATGAAAAAGACAGAAAAGCCAGATCAAATAACCCAGTTGGGCACTGCTCTTCAAGAGTCTTCAAGCTTTGCAATTTTGTCTCATTCCTTCAGATAATAATGTAACAAATCTGATAGTACATGTGCGTACACATCTGTCCATGTACACACACACACACGTGTGCCTGTCCCCATGCCTTTTCACCTGTGAATGCAATTTTAGCCTTCCTTTTATTCTACCGAGGCACAAACTCCTCTAGCCAGCTGTCATATTGCTTGCTCAGATGGAAAGTGCAGCTGAGTGAATTGTATAACAGTACATCTGACTTTTTTATTTTTTTCTGATTACTATATAAATTATGGACTACAGGTATCAACATCACATTTTCTAAGTTTTTTCCAGTATACTGGAAAATATATTTCTATATATTTTCTGGAGTATTTTCTACTATACTGTAGTGTTTTCTACCTGTGGCATAAGAGCTAGATTTCACATTTAAAATTCATACATTGGAAGAAGGTTATCAACAGAATTTTTATTAATCTGTATTTTGTAAGACCTGGTGATACTCAGTTAGCATCCAAAGATAAATTGTGCCTTAACATTAGGAGTCAGCTGTTGGCCTCCTGTTCTTACCGTAAAGGGGAAAAAAACCCCTGTTTCCCATGTAGCTTTCAGGTACAACAAACTCCTATATATTTGATAAGGACTTACAAAAATGAAGCACCAATGGAAGAGAATGTTTCCCATGCTAGTAATAACATAAAAAGTACAAAATAAACAGCTAGCCCGCCGCCAAATAAAGGGGTTTATTCTTTATACTGGGGCATAACTTGTCTTTAATAAGACATGGCTGTGAGATAGCATTTTTTGCAAGGTCAGGGAATAAGATACTGGATTCAATACCAGAATATTATGCAAGTAATTTTCCTGTATTTAACAAACATTATCTGGTGACAGAAACTGGTTCAACAGGAGTTAATTTTTTGCATTTACATGACATCTGAAGAACTGCAGCAGCAGATGAATACTTGAAGGGCTGCGAGCATACATGCCTATTTCAGTTCATCCTCCTGCAATTAGGTCTCTGAGATGAGACTGCAGAAGAAAGAGGTGGGAAAGAAATGCAAGAAAAGGAAGTAAACAAAAGAAACAGGTCATAGTAGAATATATTGATAAATTTCTGCACCTCCTTCTTAGGAGGCTTATTCAGCATCCTGAATCATGTAATTAATACACAATTATGTAACAATTTTAGTAACCCGACTGTTCTGCTGCTGTAGTCAAAGTAGTAGGACAGAGCTGGATGTCTAAAGGAGACCTCCATCTTTTATCTCGTGAGCTACCAGTTAATACCATTCAAGACAGCCACACTGGCACACACCAGCAAGAGCCATGCAGACAGTGTGAACCCATTCTGGTAATGACTGGCACAGCACAAGAAGATGGAGTAGATGTGACTGTGGAAAGATGAGGAGAGAGAAAGGGAGTGAGAGAAGTGAGCAAGGCTGAAAGCTAACACAAAAACCAGTCTTGTTAATTTTGGCCTGGTGTTTTGGTTTATCCATGTGTGTCTATGTGAGATGCCTCCACACAGAACCAATCTAGGACTGTAATAGAAGTATCAAATATGTTTCTTTTCCAGCATCCATCTTGAGTGATTTTTGGTATGGGTCTTTGTGACTGGAGTAAGTGGATGACCAAAATATCCAGTCAAATATGTCATCTTTTGTCAATCCAAAGATATGGCCTTCAGATACTTGCCTGGATAGTCTAAACCAAAGACATTCTGGAGGTGGGTGAAGCTCACATTTACCAGAGTATGTTTAAACCCATTACTGAATTCTTCATATTCCTGCTTACTTTTATCACCTCAATGAAATCTATTTGGTTTTAAATATGTTTGCTTTCTGTGTATGCAGAAGAGTTGATCATCTCTCTTATAATTTCTCCTGGTAATGTTACAGCTTCAGAAGAAAACTATCTATATTGTGTAAGTTGCCGGTCATGAAAAATTAATAATTGTCACATTGTTTTTTTCCCCTGCTGTTCTGAATCTGAACAGAACAACCAGAAAGTGAATCAAGTACTGGATAGACACAAACCAGCTTAGTGTTCCTAAGTCATTTCCCCTTCCATTTCGGTAGACCATCAAGGCATCACAACAAAATATTGATAATGCAATTGTGACAATAACATTAAAATGAGAACATAATAATAGCAAGTGTGAATGCAGACATGAAAAATCTAGCCATTTACTGGGACATGTGCTTTCCCTCATGAGTCCTTCACCTATGCCTCCAAATGCCTTTAAAATGGATGGGCTGGTTAGCTCTCTACTCTGTACCACACCTCCAGGAGGACTGTCAGACCAGCTGCAAATCTGTTGTGATTGCAGAGAGATGGGGCCTATGCCTGCAGCAGACCTCTTCACCCATGAATCCAAACATCTGCTCCTTTCTTATGCAAAGTCAGCACTAAGATTCTTAATTTTTCATTGTGTGAGTATCCTGCTCCCAAAAACTTCTTCTCCATCACTACCAGCCTAATGTCATAAACACTTGATCTCGCATACCCTATCACTTAATATGATGAGTACCAGCATAACCACTTATAAAAGGGCCAGGGGTTGGCACATCCAGTAATGGGCCGATGCTGATGCTGCGCAGATGGTGGATAACTACTTACACTGAGTAACTAGGAACTCTGAATTAAAATTCAGATTTGCTTTTTTTGATCTGCAGCCAATCATACTCACGTTCAGATACTTGACAGGAATTTTATCACATTCAAAGTAGTGTAGAAGGTTTTGAAGTTAAATTTTTCTCCATTATTTTTGATATTTTCCCCCTTCTTACCTCCTGTTTTTATTAAGGTACCCAAGACTCCCCCAAAATGAAATAAATCACTCTTAAGTTAATTCATACTGTTATGTTTTGCTTTTATTTCAAACAATTAAAATAATGATATTTGTTTCTCTAGTTTCAAAAACCCTAAACCAAATCCCAAAGCAGGAGAAAAAGACAACTACTCCTTTGCTTATTTCCTCACTTGCAACCTCTTAGGCTAACAGAATAATTTCATCAAGGTAGCATGCTTTGTCTGCATTAAGTGGATTTAAGCTTTGAAGAAGCAATTATCCAAGCTGTACATATGTATTTCACTCTCTGTCATTACTTGTAAACCAATCTCAGGCTTGAACTGATCTTCTCCATGTTCCTCTGTAAGGAGAGACACAAAGTAAGTGTTTAACAATGCTGCCGGTGTTAGAGTATTTCCTTCTTATAAACTGTCCAGTATCAATTTGAAGTGGCCCAGTGGTTTCTTTAATCCCTTGATTAAGTGTTTCCAGGATAACATTTCAAAAGCTAGCAAAAGTCATGTCATTAATATACAGGTACATGGGTTGTGCACTCACTGTTCTCACTCCAGCCCACCATGAAAAGCAGGTAGCCTCATGAATAAGCAGATGCATGCAAAATATTTTGTTCCACAGGAACTGATTGCTCTTCTCCTGCACATTGATTTTAGTGCTGTAAAAGTCTCAGACATCCATTCTGAAATACTCTGAGAGCATCTGAGAGCTGCAATAGGCAACATCCCTTTTCAAAAGCAAAAACTTTTGCTTACTGAAAACTATTCCTTCAGTTGTATGTATGAACCTAGGAAATTTTTAAAAAGAAATATCAGATTCAGTGTTAAAATTTAAACAAGCTATGACAACGTATTTTGTACTCATCATACAGAATTGTCTTACACAAATGACAGAGACCGCACAGGTATTCGGCTGACACAATCTGGTACACATATTGCACAAGGAGGCAGGGCAGAAAAAAGAAAGCATTATTAGTACCTTGGGAAAATATATTCCTGCTCGTTCTTAAATCCCTCTTGATGGTAAATATGATAGAAGAGATTCAGACTTATGTCTGTGTTTTTCCTAGAACTTCATGTAAGTGTTTTTGACCTGCGGATATCTTGGTTGTCCTGCAAAGAAATTCACAGTGATTGTAAACAGAGCTTGGAAAGAACAAAGCAAGGATCTACCAAATCTAATCATTCTAGATAAGAATCGATGCATCTTAGGAGGTAATCATAAAGTACAGAGTACCTCATCTTTTATGCCTTTGTTAGAAAAATAAGACAAATTTTCTCTGAGTTTAAATGACAAACCAAACACTAAGATATGAAAAAGTTAACATATAAATGGCATGAACAGGAGAACACATGCTGAGTAAACAAGAGGAACAAGTTGCTTTAGACACTGAATTTTCACTGATTCACATGCTTGTGAAAGAGGCTTATTTTCTTCACTTACTCATTTTAAAATGGAGTAAAATTGATCAAATTTTTCTCTTCTCTGTTAAGAAGTTTCTTTTGAACTAAAGTGAACATGTAAGAGTTTTCAATTAAAAAAAAAATCTGCTGCAAAATCTCTGAATCCCTAAGTCCTCTCCCTGAACACAGCTATTGTTCAACTTCAAAAATTGCTTGTGTTTAATTCCAGATTCTATATACTATATTTCTGGGATTGTTCTTAAAAAGGACATGCTTTATTTTCTTCTTCATCAGCCATTTTTTGCCTATTGGGACCTCAGTGTCTCAGAGGTTTCTGGGACTGTCTGCCACTGAGAAGCAAAAACCGGAATATTTCTTGCAGAATGACATTGTCAAACACATCCTGCCAAATTTCGTGCTGGTCACCAGCTTTATGTTTTGAAAGTGGCATTGTGTTGAGTGGTTTTAGAAATATGTTTTCATTTTGCAAGTGATTAATTTAATGTGTAAGTTCTACGTTTTTGCTGTGTTTTCTGTATTTTGATATGGGATTTCTAAAATATGCCAGATTTGCTTTTCACATATTGTAAAGCTGAGTTCTAATTTTTGTTTCTGTACCATACAGCAGGTTCCTTTATAAATCATGTGTTGAAATACAGGAAATATTTAACTGCATTAGAGTTTAGTAGAGTGGGCAGTATTTAATACAGTCTTACAGCCCCCTATGTGACTTCACTGAAACAACTTTTACTACATCTACAAGAAGATTCCTATGATTCACAGCTTGCATCATATTTCTGCAATGTCCTCCAGGTTCTGTGCAGGGTTATAACATACCAAAATACAGCAACAGTTAGAAGAGTGTAAGAAAAGCAGCTTTTAAGGATTCAGATTCTCTTTCTAGTCATCGGGCTTTTTCAAAGAAAATGTCTATCCTGATACAGCAGTCCAAAAATCACATGTTTAGGACAGATGTTTGAATATTTGAGAATAGGAGAAGAATAAAAGTCTTTGTGTCTGCCCACATCCTACATAACACTCAGGTTGAGAGAATTCTGAACCTGTATGAAGGGTCCTGGAAGTGAATTGTGAATCATAGAGCTGGAAGTTAGAAATTTGTCAGTTTCCAGTTGACCAGGACCTTCCCAGATGTCCAAGATGATCAAAATATCAGTAAGAAAGGCCTCACAATGACACCAGCCAGATCTCTGGGCCAGTGTTATTTCTGGCTATTGCTATTTTGCTATTAACACACATGAAAAACACTTTTTACTGTCCCCCACAGTTCTTGTCCACTTCAGCTCCAATAGACTTTCAGACACACAGATCTTCTCCCTACAGTGGTGACCAGTTATCTCTGTATGCCTCCCATGTCACATGATCTTTCCTCCACTGGCCATATGTTGCAGTGGGGATACTGCAACATACATATACCAAACCAGGAGTCCCGTGGAAAGGAAATATATATGGACAGACAGATTCTTGATAGCTGTTTCAGAGAGATGTTTATTTCTCCAGCCGCATGGCCGGAGCTCTGCCGAGGAACTGTCACAGTCACGGGACCAAGGGTCCTTCTGCCCGCGCAGGGAACACAAACCAACCAATGGGAACGAGGCTGAGCAGGGGCAGGGAAACCCCGTGTCTGTGCCCTCAGGGCCCCTCTCCCAGGGCTACACGGCCCCAACAGCCATGCACTTTGGTTTTTTCACCTTAGTTCCAGAAGGTGCCTGCTCAGCCAAGCTGGCCTTTTGCCTCACCTGCTTGACTTCTAACATTTCAGAATTGCTTGTTCCTGTGTGCTTGGGAAGCTTGAAAAGTGACTGGCACTGATGGACCCCAGTACCTTCTAAAGCATATTCTCAGGGATCTCACTAATTCCCTGAGAAGTCTGCTCTCCTCTTGTCAGGGTTGGCATTTTGCTGGCACTTTTTCTCCTGTCATCCAAGATTTTGAACGTGATTGCTTCATGGTTACTGTATCCAAGATGGCCACCAGCCACTACTTCACTCACTAGAACCTCTCTGTTAAAAAGCAACAAACCAAGAAGGGCACTTTTCATAGTTGCCTCCTTTAGTACCTGTACCATGAATCATAGAATCATACAATGCTTAGGATTGGAAGACACCTTAAAGATCATGTCATTCCAATCCTCCTGCCATGGGCAGGGACATCTTCCACTTCGCCAGGTGGCTCAAAGACCCATCCAGCCTGGCCTTGAACACTTCTATGGGTGATACATCCACAGCTTCTTTGGCCAACCTGTGGTAGCGCCTCACCACCCCCAAAGTAAAGAATTTCTTCCTGATATCTAATTTAAACCAATTATCTTTCAGGTTAAAGGCATCCTATCACTATATGCCCATGCAAAAAGTCCCTCTACCAGCTTTCTTGTAGGCCCCCATTGGGTACTAGAAGGCTGTTATCAGGACTCCCTGGAGTCTTCTCTTCTCCAGGCTGAACAATGCCAATTCTCTAAGCATTTCCTCACAGGAAAGGTGCTCCATCCCTGTAATCATCTACATGACCCTCCTCTGGACTCATTCTAACAGGTCTATGTCCTTCCAGTTAAGTTATAACACAAGTGTTTTAGGGGTGTTCTGGACCTGTTTGTACTACCTGTGTGTTATATCTGGCAAGATGGATTGTTCCATAAGGGCAAGGGTGGCTGAATTAGGTGTCTCTTAGTTCCTTAAAAAACAATTCATCAGTACTGTCATCCTGGCTCAATGGTCCATAGCAGACTCCCATGGTGATGGACTGTTTGCTTGTCCCTTCATCTTTATCCAGAGGCTCTCAACTGGGCCACTGCCACATGTGAGCTCCACACATTCCAGTCCTTCCGTTAAACACAATGCCACCCTACCACCATCACCACCATTGCCTCTTCTGCTTATCCCTCCTGAAGAGCCTATAACCTTCCAACAAGGCACTTCAGTCAGAGGACTCATCCCACCACTGATGTATCTCACGGACTCATGCTGCACATGTTGTTGTAGAAACACTGCAGATGTATCTCATTGCAGCCAACACCCCATGGAGAAGACTGAACATAGTCCCTCAACCCTTCATGTGCCTCCCCACTATTTATTAGTGGCAAGCCTCCTCTTTTTCCTTTCCCCATTCCAGTCTAGTTTAAAGTTCTGTTGATAAGCCCTTGTAACTCCTGTGCAAAAACCCTTTTTCCCCTCTGAGAAAGGTGCTTTCCATCAGGTGTCAGCAGGCCTGGCATTGTATAGATCATACCAAGACTAAAAACCCCAAAATTCTGCCAGTGACACCAGCCTTGGAGTAGCCTGTTAAACTATTGGGTCTCCCCATTCCTTTCAATATTCTTTGCTGCTGTTGAAAGCCATGAAGAAAACACTACCTGTGATCCTGATTCTTCAGCCAATCACCCCAAGGCCCTAAGATCCCTTTCCATTGCCCAACATTGCCATGGAAATACTGGAAGTGCAGTAAGTTAAATAAATAGCAGGGGTATGACGAAGGTGATACTGGATTCTCATTTCAACAAAGAAAAACCACAGCTCTGTCTGGAGTCATAACACAAAGTGGAGTTGTTACAAATAATTTCACAAGCCTTCGAGTCTGCCTCTGAAAACTCATTCAATACTACCCTCGTTTCCACATATGCCAGTGAAATGAGCTGGTTCTGGAAAATTTCTGCAAATTTAGCACTTGAGGAAAATGCTGATCAGTTTAATTTGTTGTAACTGAGTACAAGCCCCCTCTTCCCTTTCTTTTTAACTGCTCTTCCTGTTCTTTAACTCACAAGAGTGTCAAGTCAGAGATTAATTCCAACTCCAGCTAGTCCTATCAATGTCAATCTTAATGGCATCTCAGCCATACAGGGGTTCAGCTCATGTTTCAGCCTTGTGATAGCCTGAGTTTTGATACAGTTAATACATGCTAGACATAGTTTTTTTAAGAAATTAGTGTTCCAGTCTCATCTTCATTCTCTCCTCTCCCTCTTTCCCCCCCAAAATTGCAGCAGTCTGGATTGGAAATAAAAACAAATAAAGAATGTGAAACATTAGCAAGAAATGGGGCCACATACTTCATTTATGTTCATGAGGAATTATTGTACATGCTTAAGAGATGATTATTTGAACATTGAAATTATTAGTTATTGCAGTGTGGGGGTTTTTTTTCTGACAGTAGATCCCTCACTGTGGTGCAAGAAGCAGAGCTGATTTTGGGGGCCAGTGTCATGATGTTTCCTCCCCCTATCCTAATAGAAGCATTTTGGAACACTGGAAATAGGAATGGGAGTAATTCGAAGGAATAGTGAATTGATACAGTCCATAGTACATTGATAAAGTCCATAGTACCCAAACAGCTATAGATGCACCATATCCTCCAGGTTCAAACATTTTCTTATTTTTGGCAACTTGTTCAGAGATTACTGTAGAGAAACTGAGAAAGTTCTACACTTTACCCACCAGTCTTGCCCCAAACTGTATCTATTTCTTCTGTAGAAGAATGGTTTGCATTTTGACTGAAAATTATGTGGGTTTTTTTGCTATCTTGAGGAAAAGTTCATACTCTTCCTCTTCAGGGTTTTGTTTAAGCTCTTAGAAACCTTTTTATAAAGGAAGTAAATGAACGTGCACAAAGAACACTGCAAAGCTGTGTGTCCTGCAGAGACTTAAGCTCTTATTTATTGCTTCTCAACTCTGGTCTCCTGAAAAAAAACCCAACAAAAATTATTAGTTACATGTGTTTATAAGAACCCTTTAAAGCCAACACCTTAGTGTGAGTGAGGATGCAATTGCAACCAAATGACACAGTTTTATTATTTCCTAGCAGAAAACGACTATTGCATATACACTGAACAGCAACTGAATCTGGCCTCTGATGTTCCAGAAGATGCTTCTGATACACATAAGGTTCTTGGCACTGACTGATGAGCATTATACAATGCAAATTGGAAATGAGAGGATACATTGTAAAAAAAACCAAACCAGAGAACATTAATTAACATACACACCTTTTTTTTTTACCTACTATTAGTATTGTAGCAGTAAATAAGGTGCTAAAAATAATTGCCTAGCACAAAAATCTATGTGACATTAATCTACTATAAAATAATTTTGACCTTTAACAAGGTCTACCATATTGTGTTATTTTAAGTAAATGAATCCGATGAATCGAAGTAGGAGAAAATATATCCAGTCAGAAGTATCCTAGTTTACACTATAATTAACCCCAATGCTACTCTCACCAGCTACTGCTCAGAAATTCGGAATGTACTGAGATTCTATCTGGATCCTAGACAAACCTTGTGAATTTCTGGAAACAGAACTACTGGAGAGGGTGTGCATCAAAAAGTGCCATTTCAAGTATATGTCATTATCAAGACAGACATGTGGGGAATTAAATAGTATTTCCTTAATTAAACAGAAAAAAAAGGAGTAGATTATAAAGCAGAAGTCAGAGAAGAAGGAAAGATGAGACTCGGAAAACTAAATTTAGAATGGCTTCTTTAATTTGGCTTGAAGTGCTGGTAACACTGCAAGGGGAATAATATAGCTGTGATTCTATGCAGCAATATGTTATTTTTAGGTCATTCTAGCTGTGAATAAAGCAAGAACCTCTGGGGAGACTTTTCTTTTGTACTGCTGGCCTCCTGCTAAAATATCTTTTTGTTCAGATGTGATGGCATGGGCTTTCTGCTTCCCCTGTAATAGTTCATCTGGCTCTCTCAGAAGATGATTCATTTTAAATATGGATATGGGAATAGATATGGTTCTTACATCATCCCAGGGAAAAAGAAAGTAGCTGGAGCCTGAGCCAAAAACTGTCCTGTAAGTAGACAATTAAAAATATTCTAGGTCATAAAAAGGAAATATCAGTCTTATTTCTGATGTTACAGCACTTTAATGAAAACACATTGTATCTATAACCAGCATAATGTCCATCTGTATTCTCCTTAAATCTTTTTCACAAGTAGGAGTTGATGATCTAATTTATTCCTAGCTGAGGAAGGTTTAATTTAATTCAATTTTTCAAACAAATTTTTCCTATTATTATTATTACTATTATTATTATTATTATTATTATTAAAATGAAGGGGTAGCTGTAAGGTTAATTTAGCAGTTTCATCCATAGCTGTAATTTCAAGGGATGGCTGAATCAGTTTGGACAGGACAGGACTGAATACAAGGGTAGAAAATGAAGATGTTATATTTACCTGACATGGAACTCTATGGGCAAATAACACATCTCTAAAAAATACCAAAACAGCAAGTAAGATGCCCTGGGACAAAGATACTGTGAGATTTAAAAGATACAAGAAATATGGATGCTACCAGTAGTCTTAGAGCTGCATGACCTTTGGAAAGCCATTTGACCTCTCATTTCCATAGTTTGCCGTCTCCTTCTGCATGAGATTTTGTTCCTTCTGTTTAAAGTAACAGATTCCTGATACTCTATGAGCACTAAGTGGTTAGTTCTCTAACATATAATGAAATGCAACGAAAAGAAAAAAAAAGCTTAAAGATGACTCCATGGGCTACAAAAGAGTAAAGATGTCAAGTAACGTTTTTACTATGGTTCTGCCTATATTCAAAGCAAATCCTCGTCCTTTTCTCTGCTGTAATGGCAAAAAACTTCCTCTGCCCCACACAGCTTGCATGAGTAATGTAAAAGAAAAATCCTCAGCCATACATGATTGCACCATTGTCTAGGTGAAAGCGCATTATTAGGGACGACAGTTACATACATTGTTTGACAAAAAGGAAGTTTTTTGATGCCAATTTATGAAGCCTGCAGATAGATTTTCACATCGTGTTTTAACAAGATATCTCTTTTTTGAGACAGTGAAATCTACTATTGCCATATTTTGTTGGCCTCCTAGCTAGTTTTAGAGTTAATGCTCCATCTACACACAGTAGTACAATTTATTCTCTGGATGTATATTTTGCTTGCTACACCTGTCTGCATTCAAATTTGCAGGTTGTTAGGAAAAGCCTTCAACCCTAGCAGGACTGAGACAGCCATATAGGGTTTTTTAAGCTTTTCTTTAGGTAAAACTTAGTCTCACACACACACCCACACCCACACACACACACACCCCACCCATCCACACAGATATACAATGAGATGCAGAGCATCAGAAACTTCTCCGTGGAAAGACTTGTCCACCTGATTTTCTATGTCCAACAGAAGAAATAACCGTTATTCTGGAAGACCCTCAACATGCTGACATTGTCCCATCGGGATCTAAACCATGAAAAAACTAGCTTTCTCACATCCATTGCACTTAAAAGAATGGTTTTTAGGATTCTTTCTTATCTTAGGTAATTTATTTTGTAATAGGTTGAGATGAAGCAAAGAGAGAAAGAAAGAGATAAAAATATGTGTGATCTCCCTAGAACATTTTTCTCCTCTTCTGGAAGCAGTTCTGCAAGTCTAAATCCCCAGGGTAGGATCCAGGCTTGCAGTGCCTTGCCTTGCCCCATCCCCTGCGACTAGGCAGGGTCACCACCCTGGCCATATCTCCCAAGGCTGTCAGTGACACCTTTTCCTCAGCCTCCTTCTGGGGTGACACGGCTCTGCACTGCATCATCAGCCACATCAGGGACACTGCACTACAGTGTTACACATTTATGTGCATCGGGTGGAGAAAAACAAAACAGCACCAACTTCACAACCTTGAGAATAAACTCATGACATGCCTACCAGCTGACAATGAATTCTCCATTTCATTTCTGTCCTGTTATCACTCCTACCTATTTCTCATTCCTTTTATCAAAACTTCACTTGTCTTTTGTGGTTTGCGTCAATACATTTCCCATTCCTCTTATCAAAACTTCACTTCCATTCTCTGTTTCGTGTCCTTTACTTCCCCTTCTTTCTTCCCTTTTGAGTGATCTGTGCTTTGTTCCTAACAGCATGTGGTTAAGCCTGATCCCTGGAAGCAATGTACTAGTGTGAGTCTCTCTGACAGTTTCCAAAAAGGAAGAAAGATGCCTGATTACTCGATGGGGAGATATTTGCAATGCTCTTGAGGGAAAACTTTCTCATTTTGGCCAAAAGCTCTAGCTTGGTTGCCATCACAACCTTCTCCAAGAGAAAGTCTATTGGAACAATTAATTTGCTCTTCAATATTAAACTTCAGGGTGGTTTCAATGACAAGGTTGAATTTAGCTCACAATCACAGAGATAAAGAGGGTCTGATGTGCATTTGGTTTTCACAAGTATGCCATCAATGTAACAGAGACATAATTACCTAAGAAATGTTTGCAACAGAAGACACATCTCTATATTACTAAATTCATGTTCCCACTATAAAAGTCTCTTAGACAAGTAGGAAATAAAACAGAATTAAATTTTTACATAACTGGAAGTTCCATGTAGTAAATTATGTTATCTAATTACTGAACTGCTGCCTAATCTATTAAATGAACCAAAATCCTACATGAGAAGAACTATTAGGTAGTTTATATACTCCAAGGCAAATAGCCTTGTGATTGTATCATTAAATTTGAGAACACATTGCTCTTTGAATTGCTGTTAACAGAGTATTTATTAAGTTGCACTATAAATTTCCAAAGCATCAAGAATCACATTACTATGCCAGAGTCAATTTTAATCTCATCCTCATGTTCTCTTCTGCCTTGCATCAACAGGAAGCCCATGGCACACATATCAACAGCACAGACCAGTGACATCACTGTTGCTTCTGATTTGCTAAAGTCTCCTGAGCTGGTAATTGCATGCTATTATAATATCTAAGATACAAAATACATCACTGGTATAAGTAGCTATGGAAGAATTCTGTTGTTTTGTGTCAGCATGCCTAACCACATCTAGAAACAAGCTAAGAGCACTCACAGAGGTAGGAACAAAACATAGCTTTCTTATCAGCTTTCCCTGGAAAACCTGGCACAATGTAAATCAGGTAACCCTCTTCCCTCAGTTTTAACTGAGAAAAAACCCCAGGATTTGTACAAGCACTTGGCATAGGGTATCTTTGGGAATACTAAAATCTCTGAATTTTCTAGATATGTCTAAAAATTTTTCAAAAAATTGTGAAAATCACTATTGTTGATTGCAAAATTAGCATGCACTAATTTCAGCTAAACTCCCTTTGCTGAAGTGGAGGCCAAATGTAACAGTAACCCTCCCATCTGGATCAGGTGCAGGAACCTACTCTATCAAGCATCAGAGGTATACACAGGATCCCTGTTTCCTGGACTGTTATTAAACAAATTCAGATAGCCTGCTTTTAGAAACATGGAATGTGATATTCACTATGTCCTAGCCGAGGTCAAAAATGTGTAAAAAGGCTGTCTTAAGTTCCTCATTTTCTATCTCCTATGACTGAAAAAGACAAAAAATGAAAACATGCATCTAGTAATTCATATAATATTTAGGCTCCCATGCTGCAGTTCTATCCCAATATAAAATAGAGCAGTGTTCTTCCAGCCTCTGAGATATTTTTAAAATTAAAATTGAAATAAATGGAACATGTTTTAATATTGTGTGTTGGTATACTCTCAAGCAAAAGAAGTTAATTAATAATGAGTTAATTTGTATTACAGCCGTGGAAATTTACCAAAAAGTTGTTTCTTCCTAAATCACTTACTTTGAAGGAAGATGGCATTCTGATATTCTGATCATTGCTAGATGTAGGTAAGAGAAGATAAATATATGCCTTTCAAAAACAAATGCCCAAGGTTCCTAACAAATATACACACTCCAGCACAACCACTGTGAAATGAAAATCACTACAAAAGTACAAAAGCTTTTGTACCGTTATTCATCCGATGAAGCCCTGCAGAGGAGGAGTTATTTCTTGGCTAACAGAGCTGTTTATTTCTCTGAAACTGGCAGAGCCCCAAGTGCAGAAACATTCATAATTCTCAAGTCACATAGTTCATACTCCTAACTAGTTTGAATTCTAGTCTTGCTCATTAAATATATTGCTTTAATCAAGGCAGAGTATTTTCTAAAATGTCCAGTGAATCTAATCAAAGAAACTTTTGACCATGTTCATTCCAACGATTTGGTCTTCTTTTGAACTCTTCTCTTTTCTAGCAAACTTGGCCTTCCCTCCCTCCCTTACCTGCCACCCCACCCCCCCCCCAAAAAAAAAAAAGAGAAAGCTATTAGATAACCATTTAATGATTTCTAACCATGCAAACTAAATTGGAAATTGAAGTCCTTTTTGTGCAGTGGTATTTATCACTAATGTTGCTTTCATACTTTAGCTAATAGGGACAAACTTCAGAGCCTTTAGAACAAGCTCGGGGTAAGGTAGAAGGGAGATGCAGATTTGCTGTAGCTCATTTCTTTCCCCTAATAAAAGCTACTGTCCATTTCTGTCCCTGTCACTTGCAACCAAGAAATTATTTCAGTTTTTTCTCCTTTCAGGTCAAGGCTCTGAGGTCCTACACTGGAAGAACACTCTTGTTTGTCTTGAAAAGTCATATGGTTTTGAGATTTATCACCTTTTATGACATTTTTCTAGGGACTTCATCACATAATTAAACCTTTTCTCTAATCCTAACTTTTCTTTGCTGTATGTTTCTTCAACAATCCACACAGTCTGAAACAGTCTGAAATTGCTCCCCAATTTTTGATCCAGGAACTTAGCTGTACACACAACTTTCCATACATTATCTTTGTTTTTATTTAAGACTATCCACCAGTGGTACCTGTGGCACTTCAGACAGGTCTCCAGGCTAGGTGATCACAGGGGAGCCTTGGGATGCACCACAAGTCTCCCCAGTAGGTCATCTGGATGTTGCTGTTCTGCACAATTATGGATAAGACTATTTATTCAAGGAATAGCTTGCTATTTCTTTGTTTCCCCTTCAGTGAAAAGAATCCAGTATAATGAAAAGAAAGCTACATTTTCATTTGCCTAGGCCTCTGTCAGCTGCTGCTTGAAGCATTCAGATTTTATATTTTTCTTTTCTTTGTCTATGGCAGATCAAAGCATCCTCCAATAGATTGTGATGCACATCTGTTAAGATCAGTGGACTTATGCCAGCTTTAATCTGGTGAGGATTATCCTAAATCACTCCAGTTTTCTTTATTGGTTTTAGGGGTTCATGAACTTCAGAGTATTAAAGAATAATATTTGAACACTATTTACTAATGAAACTATTGTTTATAATCTTCAGAAGTATTTAAATGGAAGAGTATTCATTTAAAATACCATGATCCCCACTCAGTGGCAGTGTAATGGAACAGGTGGCTTTCTGGGCTGTTTCACTTCATGATTCTACATGACTAAAGGTTTCATAACCAGGACATTAAGATTTTACTGAGAAATTACTGTACCTGTTAATGATTTTGTTATCTTTATACTAGCTTGTGTCAAATAGGCTGTACTGACAGTTATGCGTACTGAATAGTTGTGTCTGTACAGTATGTATAACATCAGGATTATCTGCTGAGTATTACAATTAAAAATTAAAAAAAAAGAAAAGAACAGTTTAAAAAGATATCTAGAACCTGATGGATTTTCTTTCATTGACTGTGATCATTCCGTGATATCAGATGCATGCTTGAAGAAATCTGCCCACCTGATTTCCAGAGAAGTTAAAAATTATAATTTAAATTCAATGTAGAACAGCAATATAACCACATAGATTCACACAGAATTTTTAAATAGGATTCTGGAATTAAATTCTCCACTGTGGGTCATACTTATGGAGACATAGCAAAAGCTGAGTGAGGTTGGGCACATGTATTTTAGGTATGTTGTTAACCTTACAAGTTGGATCCAAGGCCTGTAATACTGAGTCCCCTTGCCTCAAAAATGTGTGCTTTCAGGGCAGTTTATTTCAGCTGAGTGGAGCAAACCTTGTGGATACTCACAGGAGTCAGAGCTGGCCTCAGTCACATTTCCACTCCTTCTGAACCTTAGGGAAACCCGGCTATTTATCCTGGAGGCTTATTAGTCTATTAATGCTATTCATAATAGAATAATAGAATCACTGAATGGGTTGGGAAAGACATTAAAGACCATCTAGTTCCAATCCCCCTGCCAAGGGCAGGGACTACTTTCTCTGTACTAGGTGGCTCAAAGCCCCTTTAGGCCTGGGTTTGAATACTTCCAGGGATGGGGCATCCACAACATCACAATTTAATTAGTTAAGTAAAAGAGTTTTCAAATTACATTATGAATGGACCTGTCTATGGGATATGAACAAATATGAGATATTCCACTTCTCTTTAACAAGAGAAGGCTTACCATGTTACAGAAGTAACTTCCATGGAGAAGCAATGCCATTGAAATGAGAAATTTGTAACAACTTTTAATTTCATAAAAGCAAATACAACAACATTTTTTTCAAAAATAGATAGAAGCTAGTACTTCAGCTTCAGCAGTACTTCAGTACTGTCAGCATTAATACAGTCTGGGAGACAAAGACATGGGAGACAAAGATATAACTGGACAGTTACGTGCAAAATCATCGCTATTCATTTGCATTCATAGTGTTGTAAGCAGTTATATTTTCAAAAACTCTTTCTCTATTCTAAGAGTCTTTACCAAGGAAAGCTTGCGGGCAGAAATAAGTCTGACTTCCAACATGGCATGCAAAATGCTTTTGGGTTTTCAGGGAGTGAGACCAGGCTTACTTCATATCTTTGTATTGTATGGAGAGAACTATTTATTTCACCTTGAGGAAAACCTGTTATAATAAAAGAAAAAGCCTAGACCCAAGTTATTCTGGAATTTTTCTCTTCCAGAACTCTAGTGCAAAAATGACTAACCAGTCATTAGGAACCATTTAGAAGTCTTCAAATATATTTTCAGAGTAATTGAGGAAATGTTAAAGCATTTCTCAGTTTTCATAGCGTTTCATCTGGTTTTGGCTTGTTTGTGTTTGTTGTGGTTTTTGGGTTTTGTTTTTAGAAACCAATGAGCTGCTTCAAAAAATTAGCATTTGCCTTCTTATTCACTGAAGCCTGCACATTGTATACCAAGGGCGACGCTTTTCTTGCAGCACTTCTCTTTCATTTCTTACATGAAGGCTATAGTAAATAGTCACACTAATCCACATTTATGACTAGAATAACCTTCTACACTGTTATTTCCCACTGATCTCTCCACTATGGTTTAAATTAAGAGTTTAATGGGAGCATGTCTGAATTATGCAACCCCACCCCTACTGTTAATAGATTTTAATGGAAATGTAGCTACTCTGTTTTATGATCTATAGTATAAAGTTCACAAAGAGACAGACTGTTAGTATTCTGTCCCTCTAACACCCCAAACAAAAGGCCCGCTACTAGAAACCGTGGTTTAATAAAACTAATATCTTCTGGCCTGAAACTGTATCTGTGGTGTGAAGGAAAATTCAAGTAAGGAAGATTGGCTGACTACAACTTGTACAAAGGCAATATTTCACATCTTTAGAACAAGACCTATCAGTTAAGTGCAGCACTACACTTAGGGGAATTACAAACTGAGGTTCAGGGTTAGCCTCCTGGGCTCCATGTGGGAAAACAGCTAGATGTCCTAAAAAACCTTAAGTGAAAGAGTGAACTGGAACACGTTCACGTTGAATATGAAATTCACTAAATTTGAGCTATAGGAAACATTAGAGCTCGAGGAAAGGAGGAAAGGAAGACAGGAATCTTGAACCTTTCAAAGGTTGATGTGCTAGAATAAGGGTGAAAGACGCATGTACACACTTAAGGATAAAGAGACTGGTGGTATCTTCTCAAAAGAATGGTGGTCTTTTTCTTTCTTCCTTTCTTTCCTTTCTTTCCTTTCTTTCCTTTCTTTCTTTCCCTTCTCTTCCTTTTCTTCTTTTTGTTCTGGTTTGGCCCAATTTAGAAATATATCCTCTGAGAGAAAGCAGGTTATAACCATCCCTCCCCCATCAGGTTCGGGAAAAAAGAAATTTTCCTTGGACGAAAGTGAAAGAGATAAAAACTACTTAACACACACATGGGAAAAGGATAATAATGCTAAATAATAAAACCCCTCGCTCTGCCGAGAGAAACCTGGGAAAATTTCAGAGTTCTTCCGTAGATCTCTCTCTCCCCCTCCTTGGAGCTGGGACGGGGTGGTGGGCCCACCGCCAGGGCCAAGGCCTTGGTGGAAAGTCCTCCCAGTGTATTCTGATGTTGAAACAGTGCAGCAGAGGAACAAAAGAAAATAACAAAGTCCCAGGAAAACAAAAGTTCAACTCTCCATTTCTCTCCAGAGAAAGAAAAAGGAGCTGAAAAACTGGCCGAAAGCAAAAGCTGGGCGCTTTCCCCACTCTCGCTCCACTGCCACAGCTGAACACAGAGCCGTCGCTATCTCTGTGTCCTTGAAAACATGAAAACAAACTGCTTAGAAAGTTCCCTCGGTATTGTCTCTCCCCCCTCTCAGGCTCAGTTTAAAGGCACAGAAAGGCAAAAAATTAATTTCTGGGCATGGGGCAGCGATAGGGGACACACATAACAAGGTCACCCCAAGACACTTTTTCTTTCTTTTCTTTCTTTCTTTTTCCTTCCTTTCCTTCTTTTCTTTAATTAAGGGACCATGACAAAAACGTCTGTCTCAAAAATACATGCTATAGGTTGCCATTTTCAGTGTAAAACAACTTTCCAAGTGATCTCCTACCTGCATATAATCACTATAGCATCACTTGAGCACAGAGAAGCTTCAGACATACCATACTTTGATAAGAAGACAGACACTGATGCTACCTAAGTGTTTTACTGAACCTCTACTTTACGATCAGCTCCTGAATGTAAGAAAAATAGTATAGTAGCAGTATTCTTCCACATGCATTTTTTCTCCCTCCACTACTTGCTTCTGTAAGATCCAACCAATCTGCTTAAGCACAAATATTTCTTCTACTGATCTACTTGCACCATTCTTCTAACTTTGCACTCAAGGCTATTGTCGTTGCTCTATCTTCTCTACTGTTTTCTGTGGGGCATCTGAACAAGTATCACTGTACCTGCTACATCCAGAGCAACCCAGAACCATCTCAGACTCACCTGTCATTGCACTTTCCAATACATCAATAGAAACACCATACAATCTGCAAAAGAGGATTGACTCGGCTGCATCTAGGTTTCTTCTAAAACAATTCATGACATGGAAGTGATCGAATAAGACTACATCAAGTATTTCTCACCAACTTTTGAAAAAAGGCAAAGTTACAAGAATTGCTGTTAGTTATTCTGATGGCCCAGGCAATTATAGCTTGTAATCAGAAGTCTACCTATATTTGCACAATTGTGATTCCTGATTGAACTTTACGTCCATAATAAGCAGCTGCCATGATGGAAGTCTTTAAAGCTCTCCTGCATGAAATTGACTGGAGATGTGTTTTTATCTGAATGAAAGCAAATACCATTTTGACACAGACTGAGTAATTTAGTACAAGTATTTATACTAACACCTGCTATGAATGCACAGAGTATTTTCATATAAAAGCACTGCTGGAATATCCTGACATTTGCGTCATTCATTCACTTTCAGGAATTTGCAACAAATGCCGAAGGTAATTCAAGTAATTGGAATAGTGCTGTACTTCAAATGTTAATTACATTTGGAGAGATGTTACAACTCTTCATTGCCATGTGATTATTCTCCTAGAATACAGCAGATTTTTTATCGGCCAATGAAGAATTGCATATAATTTTTGACTTATAAACTATCAGAATGTAGGTTGGTAGAAAATTTTACAAAAAAGGAAACCTTGCTATTTTCAAGAGGACTAGAAAAAAACCAAGGGGGCAAATATTGAAATCTACTAGACAAGGATAGGTATCTCACAAGGGAGATATCTTGATTTCATTTCAGTAGAATAGAACAAATACAACAAATAAGAAAAATACAAACCCTGATTTTTTTAAAAAACTATCCTGCATTTTTGACCATGACAGGCATTAAAAGAACTAACTGCATTTTTGCTAATATTTAGTCCAGTGTTTCCACAGGAAAATAGGCAGTTTGTAATCAGGTTTAAGTTTACATTAGAGATAAAAAAGGATTGGAGTATGGTGTTAAATCTATTTGTTTACATATTAGAGGAATCCAGATACATAATATGAACGAGTGCATCTGCCATAAGGTTAGAAATTGGATGAAAAACAACCTAGTTGGCTCTAGCAGTCTTACATTCAATTATTTCAGAATAATGTACCAAGGAAAAAATTTTGTCTTGTGTCTGCTCTGCTGTGGGATCAAAAGAAAGGATTCCATTTCTGGAAACCTGAGTCCACTGACTGTGGGGGATTGGTTACGTGAAAAGGGACATATAGATTCGGGATATACAGATTCTTTGCAGCTTACTGATCTGAGAAGCTGGCTACGTGAGAACGGGCACATAGACCCTTGCAGTTAGCTGAGCAAGGTCTCATAAGACAATGCACCACACATCCTGTGTAACAACTGAAGTTACAGAATATTACATGTATCTTGTTCAGTAACTGAACCACCATTGAGTCTTATTGCTGAACTATGGGTTTATTTGCAGAGCCAGCAAGGTTAGGTTTTGGCAGTATAACAATAGACATCTGTGGTTAGAAGGCCAGGGAAAAAGGCAGAACTGCTGACCACGAAAGGGGGTCTAAGGAGGGGTTTAGAATCAGCTTAATCGACGTGAACCACTTAGAATGCGCCTTTACGAATATGCATGAGCCTATTATTGTTAGTATGTAAGGAGCTCTGGTACAATCAATAAATTGGATTCCTGCTGATCACTCTTATTGAGCGTCTGGGTTTCCCCTCTATTGCGACAACTGACCAGAGAAATAAGCATATCACGCATGAGGGAATCTCACATAGGTTCATGTCTTGCTTATCTTTCTTCATACAAGCCAGAAGAAATTTAGTTTTGGTGGCACAGTGTTGGACTTCATATCCCTGATATATTCCAAATTCACTCAGTGGCTTGCTGTCCTTTTCCATAGGTGATAATTTTTAAGAGAGAATTACCTCTGCAAATACCTAACATATACCTAAAGGACATCTGCCAGATCTCAGCACTTTCTCCTGTTGTTTTCTTAACCTGGTTGGAGGAACTTCCAGAGGGAATCTTTTGGCACGTAAATAGCAGTAAGATATAAGGAAGTAAACTGGAAAAAGAGTAAATACATGACAAGAGAGAGAAAGATGTGTTGCTGTTTTAAGATTTTAATGCATTTCTAAGGCTTTCCATAGAGAGGATTAATTAAATCTGTCTGAAAAAAATGGTTGGATACCTTTCTTCAGAGACCACAAGCAATGCATGGACTCCTTTGTTAGATGTCAGAGTGAAAGTGGATGTCTGAACCAGCTGCGGTCTTTTCAAGAAAGAGCAATTTGCACATCATCTCCAAACATTCCTTGTTGGTGGGATCCTGTCTCCTTCTTTCTGGAAGAAGGACCGAGTTTGTGATCTCTCCTTTCTGGCATAATACCTAGTGTCTCTTTTGTTCTCTAATGGACAAGTAAATCCTGGGTTAATGAGGAGTAATGAAAATATGTTAACTAAGTCTTCAAATAATCAAATCATAGAATCAGGAGACCATAGAATGACAGAGTGGTTTGTATTGGACAGGACACTAAATACCATCTAGTTCCAATTCCTTCACCATGGGCAGGGACATATTCCACTAGACCAGGTTGCTCAGAGCCCCATCCAGCCTGGCCTTGAACACTTCCAGGGATGGGGAACCCCCTGCTTCTCTGGGCAACTACTTCCAGTGCCCCATCACCTTTTTACAGTAAAGTTCTTCCTTATGCCCAATCTATACCTATGCTCTTACAGTTTAAAACAATTGTCCTGCCACAGCAGGCCTTCACAAAAAGACCTTTCTTTGTCTCTAATTTAGAGAATATTGTGAAGGGTCATATCCAAGGATTTAGGGTACCTCAGGTACACACATCAGTATCTCTTATCTTGTCCACTTACATAGCTCCTCCATTATTAAAGGCCACTGGAGTAGTCCAGTACATTCTGCTCTTGGTAAAGCCATGATGTCTGTCTCTAATCACCTCCCTATATTCCATTCACTTCAACAACACTTACAGGAGTATCTGTTCCTTATCTTACTGGGTAATGAAGTGAAGACGACTGGTCAGTATTCCCCACTATTCCTCCTTTTTACCCTTTTTAGAAATGGGAGTATTATTCCCTTTTCTTCAGTCACTGGGTGCTTCACCTCTCTGCCATGACTTTTCAAATACAATGGGGAGCAGCTTAGTAATTATATCTTCCAGGTTCCTCAGGACCCTGGGATTCAATTTTTCTTCTCATAGACTTGTATATATTCAGATTCCTTAGGTGGTCTCTAACTTGACCTTCTCTTAAGATGGGACTTTGTTCATCCAGTCCTTGTCTTGAGGTTCAGGGACTTGAAAATGTAAGAATAACAGCCTGTGAAAAATAAGAAAAAAGAGTACATCAGCCTTCTCTTTTCAGGATACATATACCTGGACCCACTGCCTGTGCATTTCCTTCTTACACTTTATTTTGACTAGGAGGTCCTCACTCAGCCATGCTTCTATCCTTTCTTTGTTGCCTCATTTCTTACACATAGCATTTTAGTTTCAAGAAAAACATTAGTTTCCATCTCTGTTCTGCTCCTGTATCCCTGAGGGCAATTTTGCAGGGGGTCTCTTCCACTAATTCCATGAAGAACCGAAGCCTTGCTCTTCTAAAATTCAGGGTCTTATTGACTGATAGTTTGATAAAAAGTGCAGTATTATGGTGAGTTTGGCAGATTGTTAAATTTGTTCTATATCCACAACTGGGTAGCTTTATTTTTAGTCTTAGAGAAACGAAGACTTCAGCAGATTCTGTGGGACATGGTAGAAAATGGGGGCAAAATTTACACTGCTTTTGCAAAGCTCAGTTAGTATTTAAACATTCAGTAATAAACCTAAAATATTACGTAAGTATTAAATAGATCAGTTTCATTTCTTTCACTATCTCTCTTACCAGTGCCATAACTTCATTCTTTTACATTAATTTTGAATGCGTGATTGATTTTACTGAATGAAGCAATGTGAGAGCTGGCTTCTATCCCACATCCCACCACTGCTTGATATGGCACACAGTCTTGCTCACGTTATATATTTGTGCCTGAGTAATCTCCCTCAATGCTCATTTGAGGCTACGTCCTTGTCCAAAATATTAAATTTTGTGATATCTTGCACTGTGTCTAATAATTAGCTTTTAAGGAACCCACTATGAGTTATCCCATGACAAATTGAGTTACCTGGATTTTCAAAAGGTGTGGATGCATGATTCAACCCATTAAAAAATGCTTTAAGCATGGTATAACACTGGCAAGTTTACTGTAGATAAATCCCAGCTAAATGTTGACAGTTTTTCAAGCGCTTATTTTTCAGTGTTTGTTTTCTACACTTTAAAATAAGATCTGCTTATTTATATACAGCTGCCACAGCATGATTTCCTCTGGCTTGAAGAATTATCTGTTCATGTGATTCAGAATGCAGTTACCTTTAAAAACCAATGTTAGCATAGAATAAATGGATTCTAAAAGTTAAACAACTGTTGTTTGTTCAGTAGACTTTGTTAGCAGATTTTGCCTTGTTCTAGGCAAACAATCAGTTATATGTATAGTCAATTAGGCACATGTATGCAAAGGACAATTTGACTTCACTACTCTTCTCTATCTTCTTACATCTCCTATTATGGCTATTCTTCTTTCAAGGTTTTGTAACAAAGAACAACCTGATTTCCCTTCTTTTCATTGTGCCTGTGGTTCATTTTCTAAAATCTGTGAATATTTTGTAGTTTAATCTTGAACGGGAAAAGTGAAAGTACATCTTAAATGCATAAAATTTAACATCAGCACAACCCTCCAGAGCAAAAAGGACTACTCATAGACTTTCTTAAAACATTTTCATTTACTGGTACCTCTGTTTCTGTAAAAAAGTTATTTTGCAGTAAGAGAGATTAGCCTTTTGGAGTGATGTATCTCACTAGAGACCATATCTGCAGCTTAGTCATTAGGTCTTTCAGCAAAACATGTCAGAATTTAGTAGTGAGCTGGGATCTACTCTCAGTCACCGCTTAATACAATTAAATATGAACAATGAATGCAAATCCACTGTTTTCCTACACTAAATTCTTAGGAGACAATCTAAGGATGGAATGTAAGTTCTAATTCTACTCTACTTAAAACTTTTTTGGGAAGTCTTTTGTTATTACCACAGACATCTGACATCTTTTTTCTCAGAACAAACAAGCAAACAAATAAAAGGTAAGTACAGGAAAAATCCCAACCCTTCAGAGAGACCTATCTAGCTATCCCAGAGGCAAAAGGGCAAGAGCAAGATTATTTAAAGACACACAAAAAGCCATAGGAGAAATAGACACAATTTCCCAAGGACAGTTACTTGAGTTGTCACATTTGAATTAAAGACAACTGGATTACCTGCATTGAGGCACAAGTGATCACTCATACATAGGTTCAGCCATGTCAGATTTCTCTTACACTTGAAGGATAGTGTGTATCTAGGATAGCAGCGCACAAATAGATGAGATAGACACAACAATAAACATCTTCTGTTCTGAAACAATGAGAAACCACTTTCAGTGGTACACAATATATGCCTTCACTCTAGATAATGTTATGAATAATTTTTCTTCAAAACATTGACATAAATTACTGTTTTATTCATTAAGTACTGTCCTACCAGAGGTGGAGATGAACATTCTTCACACATAGGAAAGGCATTACATAAACTGCAGTGGCCCAAAAGCTTACCTCATCTGCAGTCTGCAGAGACAATCTACTGCACAAGAGTTGAAGTTGAAGCTAGTTGAAGCTAGCTTTTTGGTAAAATTAAGCCTCCAATATAAAGGTATTTGTTTTGTATAGTTTTGCTTTATACCGACATTCTACATGTTACAAGTTATACATGTTGGTTAATGTATACCTTAACAACAGCTGTGTTACATGTCTTTATAATATATATCCTTTTCACCGGGACCCTTTTTTAAATTGAAATTTGTCTTGGTGAGTGTTAGGAAAAAACGTGGGAAATAGTGATGAATGGAAGTGCAGCCTGAAGGAAATCATGGGCTGATTTCTATCCTCAAAAGAGCTCTTCAAAGGCTTTCATTCTTTTTGCTGCCAGCATGCTGCTCCATTTGCAAAGTAAAATCTCCCTGCAGCTCTCTAGTGTGTGATGCAGTCTGTAATTTTACATATGCAAGAGAATAAAGAGAAAGTTTGTATCTTGTTTTTCCTAAGAAAAAAAACCAACCAAAAATTTAACCAAAAAACCAAGGTAAAAGGAAATTAAGTATCTGTAGCAAAAATAGAGTAAATTGTGCTCAAAGCAAAGAGCTCAGAGCCTGGAATCAATTTACCTATCTAAAATACTTCATCAAGATATATGATACTGACCTTCATGATTTAATATTTATTATTGTTGCTTGCCAGTAACAATATTATTGTGTTAGGGAAGTATAAATAAGAAGACTGTATGACTCAAAAAGTTTTTGCACAAATTGAAACAGTATTTTCTCACAGATCTATAAATGGCAGGCAGTGATGGTCCAGCATGGTTCAGGCACGGATAATGAAAAATTTCAAGATAAATTTGCCACAATGCAAGAGCTTAGGACACTAATTTAAGTTTATTCCTGTATAGAAGGAAGCCCAAGTACTTAATCATGAGATTACAACCACAAACCAAACATATCTTTTTATTTAACTTTCATGTCAAAGGTCTAAAATCAATTGCTTTAGAGTGTACCTAATCTCAAAACTCTTCAAGTCCTTGCTAAATTTGGACCTAATGCAAATGAAAAGATTTGAAGCTAAAGAAACCCCCACAGTTTTATTTCCCACGAAAAACTATAATAAAAGTAGATATCCAGTCAAGCAAGATGAGAAATAATTTCTCAACTCAGTGAAGTCAGTCTTACGGGAAGTCCAGTATTTTACAGGATGTGGGGTTTACTTTGTTTATTTCTCAGTACTTCACACTAAGAGGTAACAGCATAAGTCACAGAATAAAGTCTAAAAGTTATTTTGTTTTTCTGTGTTAGAAACTTTCAAATTCAAAGGACAGGATACTCTAAGTCAAGTCTCAGATTTCAGAAGGAGGCAAAAATTAAACATCACATTTTAATGCACTCATTTTTATTGCCTTTGTGAAGCAATATGAAAACAGGACTCGAAGTAATAATGCAGTATGAGTAAATCAAGGAAAATTCAGTAGAATTATATAGACAGTCATTAAACATTAAGTCTAAGGTAGACTGCCTTAAGTTAACCATAAAGAAAACCAGGACATTTGACAGGTTCTACTCAAATTAATGACTTTGATACAAAGGTAGTCAGAAAAAGCTGAGATTTTAATATATTTTCTCTAATTTTGAAAAAAAGGCTTTTAAAATTCAGAAAGGAAACTTTAAAGACTATCCTCATAGTAGGCCCCAAGTTCAGTCTCTTTGCCAGTTTCTTTTCAAAGAGTTGATAATGTATCTTTTCAATGCTTTTCTCTTTTTCCCCCCCCCCCCCCCAAATACTTTGATTCCTTTCATTACAACCTGTAAGCCAGAAATTCTGCACTTAGAAAATGGGCTGAATTTGTAGGCCCTTGCATTGTCATAAAATAAGACCTTCCAATTCAGGAAACATTCACATCCTAAAGACTATATTGAGGTCCTCCAAATCCTTGTCCATGCTTTCTTTTGAAAAGATTGCTTTGAGAACATATTAATCTACACCAATTAAAGAATTTGCATAAGAGCAGCTAGCATGGGAAACTTCTAGAATAGGACTTAGCCCCCTGTGACAAACTGCAAAGTTGCACCCTTTGGTAATGTCACATAGAGCTTAAGGTGGGGGCAAGCCTTTGGGTTGGCCCTGCCTCGGCAACAGGTGTTGATCAGTTTGTTATTTCACAAAAGCACCGTGTGCTTTGTTCAGGGCAAATCCTGGAATCCTTAGACCAGGCCTTTGCACTTAGAGTGTTCATTTTCATGATTGAGATCAATAAGGAAGGGAAGTCTGGCAGAAACTTTGATGATGGTTTGTTATGACAAAGAGCTCTACAAAAAAAAGCTGGTGTGACTCTGCAAATCAGTTGGAGCCAATAAGTCACCATTTCTGTTCAAAGAGCTTAATATTTCTTGTCATCAAAGAATGAAAGCGCCTTTGGGACACATTAATCACTAATTTCTTGCTATGTCCTATAGCCCCATCATGGCAAATTTTCACATTCTGAAGAAGAAGGACCAGGCAACTAAGACCAAGCCAGAACTCCACTGATGTGCTTTAATTTATTAGTGTTAATAAGCTTTCAAAAATTAATTCGTGATGCATTTTCCATTTTATAAGAAAAATGCTTCATCTTGATAACACATCTACCCTTTTTAGAAATACTGAAACACCCATCAAAGACCCACTTACCCAGACTTGTTGTCATAAAGAAGTCAGTGGCTCTACTCAAAAAAAAGTATTATTTTAATCTGAAGGTGGCAGAATTATATTTTACCATATGAATTTTTTATATTTTTAAGGAGGAATAAGACAGTCCTGTTTGATAAACGAATACTTCATCACAAAGTCCCTGAAAAACAATACAGATTTGGGTCCTAATTTTTCCATTTTACCTATGCAGATAAATCTCTTGAAGGTCTCCTGCACAAACCTGTTCAGCAAGAGATGCTGATCAGGGTTCCCATGCGGTGGGTATATGTGGCTGACATACAGCTCATTGTAACATATGCCCAAGCTTCAAGTCCCTGTTTTATGTTATGAATTCCACTGAAAATATCGTCTCATTCAAGTACGCTGGAGCTCTAGACAAGTTTACAACCACAATCACGTTCGCCTTAGATTCTTCGTTACCAGGATCTGCCTTGTGCCATCCCCAGCACCCATCCCTCGGAGGATACCATACCGTGGCTCCCTTCTATCCTGAGCTGGTGTTACACCCTACACCCGGAAAAGGGCCTGCAGAGCTTTCCCCTCAATTCGCTGACCACCGCTTGCGACCCCGCAACCACAGCCTTTCCCCTCCCAGCACGAAGGGGCTTCACCCCCCGGGACTGATTGCACAGGGACCCGCCCATTCCTGCCCGAGGCCAGTCAGAGGGGCACGGGGCGCTTTGTTCCCTCCCCGCTGGGCTCTCACGGCTCGGACCCCTCCAAGCAGACCCCGAGCCCGCTCCCTGCGGACCCCAGCCCCTTCTCTGCGGACTCCAGACCCTCCCCTGTGGACCCCAGGCCCTTCACTGCGGACACCGAACCCTTCCCTGAGGACTCCAAGTCTTCCCCTGCGGACCCCAGCCCCTTCCCTGTGGCCGCCGCTCAGCTGGGCCCGGCTCCCGGCCTGGCCCGGCCCGGCCGGGCGCGGAGCACAGCAAGCTCGGACAGCGCCTCCCGGCGGCGCGGCCCCGCGCGCCTGCCGGGCCGACGTGAGCGCCGCCGCGTCCCCCGCGCCGGGCGGGGCGGAGAGGGGCGGGGCGCGGGGGGGGGCGGTCTCGGGGCGGGGCAGGAAGGGGGTCGCGGCGATAGACCCTTGTGTCGGTGTCGCCGCCGGCAGCCGGAGGGTAGGTCGGCGGGGAGTCGGCGGTGCGGCGCACCCTCCTCCCGTGAGTTCCACTTGCGCCGCGTTCGCCCGGGCTCGGGGACTGCGGGCAGGGGAGGAGCGGGAGCAGGAGCACGGGTACTTTGAGTTGCGGTGATTCCCCCGAGCCCCGCGATGGTGCCGGTGCCGGTCCCGCGCCCCGGCCCGACTCCCGCCCGGCCGCGCTCGGCGCTGCCCCTGCCTGGGCACACGTGCGGCGGCGGCGCCGCTCCCCTGCGCGCTGCCCGAGGCGCGGCGCCTCCCGCTGATGCCTCGGGGCGGGTTCCCGGACGCCCGGGGGCCGCTTAGCACCGCCGGGGGCCGCGGCCGTGTGGGTGCTGGGACCGGCTCTTGCCCTGCGGGCTGCGGACTGCGGCGGCTGCGGCGCTGGGAGGCGGGGGTAGCCCCATCCCGCCCGCTCCGTCCCTGGCTGAGCACTGCCGCCGCCGCCCGAGGGGGTGGATGCGGCGGAGCCTCTGCTCCTCCCGCCGGGACTTTGTGTCCTGTGCGAGGCCGACGGGAGGGACGAGTTTCCCCGGGACTGCCGGGGCACGGCGCGCTCCCTGCCCGCCAAAGTTTCCCGCGGCGCCTCCAGCCCGAGCCCCGGCGGACAGCGAACGGGGCCGTCCCGGGGCTGGTGCCTTCCGCCCGTCATGGGGTCCGGCTTAAAGGGCCGGGCGGCATGCCGGCGGCGGGAAGATGGCTGAAGGCGGAGAGCCAGAGCCCCTCCGGACTTTGGCACTGCCCCGCTGGCGCCGTCATTTCTTCACCTCTGGGTGTCCAGCCATGGGAAGCGGTCAAGTGCTGACATTTTGTTAGTTTCGACTTCCAGCTGTTTTGAGTTGGGTATGGTTCCCAATAGTCTCTGGGAGTGGCTTTTAAAAAAAATTTTGTTTGTTTGGTTGGGGTTTTTTTTGGTGTTTTTGTTCGGTTGGTTGTTTTGTTTTGTTTTTTTTGTTTTGTTTGGGTTTTTGTTGGTTTGGCTTTGTTGGTTTTCTTTGCCTTCACTGCTCATTCTGTTCCTTTAAAACTCACGTGTTACTTTCAGGCATTACTTTCAGAATATGTATGCTTTGTGTATCAGTCTCTTATAAATTGCTTTGCGCATGTTTTTGAACGTGCCAGATAACTATCCACTTGCCAGAGCGTGGCTGTGAGAACTATTGGAAGGGGTGAGTTCCAAAGCTCTTCAGCAATGGTAAAGCCACGGTCAGTTCTCGGACTGACTTGTGGACTGCGAACACGGAGGTGCCGTCGTTGGTAGGTTTTACCATAGACTGTTTTCACATCACCTGTTGTAGGCTTGCAGATGAGTGTTCTTATAGATTGGAGTAAAAAAAAAAGAGACAAATCACTTGCATTAATTAGAATTTTTAAGCTACTTATTAAAGAAAAAGTGTTTGGCATGGAAATGGAAGTCGTCTTACAAGACAACAGGCATTTTTAATATCACAAGTCTCTTTATGATATGTCACTTGATACAAATCAGGTGTTTTCCTTTTCAATTTGGGGTAGTCATTCTCTGTCTTTGCTGGGGTTCTCACATTAAAAACATCAGTAACAAATATATAGCTTTCAGAAAATTACAGTTTAATACCAAAATTTTAACTGAACTTAATTTTTTGAAGTACTTATGTGTTAGATTCCTATTTATATTTCTCTTCTTTGCTGCAGATCTGAAATCACATGTCTGTCTTGTACTGTAAATCTGAAATTAGGAGCTAGTTTTCAGAAATAACTTCTCTGGAAGACTGAAGCATATTTGCTGATTGCACACATTAAAAATGGAAAGTGGGTTGAATTTAGTCCTTACATACTCCGCTAGCTTCTTTGACGTGGTGATCTCACCACTGGGACAGGTGAAAATGAGAGATCTACGAGGTAATGGCTAGTAAGTAGCCAAAAGCAGATACTTCCTTAGATATATGGAGGCAGAGGTCTGCACAAGTGTGTGTGCGCAAGCAGGCTCAAAAATAATCTCAGAGATCCAATCCAAAACACAAACCCACCATTTTGATGCTTTATCTGCTTCCTTGTCAAGTGAGAGAATCTCAGGGCTACCAAGTGTCAAGTAATACAAGATAGGATTGATCTGCTTGTTGTGGAAGTTAGTTTCCCTGCATGTTGCTGATACCACGAAATGGTCAGAGAGGGTGTTTTTTTCATGATTCCTTAGAGGTGAATCCAAAGGAACTGTGTTGTAAAATGCATGCATATTGAATAGAAACTTGCTCTTACCATACTGCTTCCATATGATGTGTAGTAATGGCTCAGAAGGTGCCCAGAGATCGGGATTTGTTCCGAAGTGCTCATTTTATAGATTGACAGAAGTGTTCGTATTGAATACTCAAAAATTATGTCATGCACATTGCAATTAAGACTTAAAAATATACTTTAAAGGAATTTTGTAATTTGCCAGGTTTCCATTTAATCCTTAATTGTATCTGACCATTGCTTGTGATATTCAAGATGAATAAATCTCTGGAGATGCTTATAGTAATACTACCCAAAGTTATAATTAGTACAGAGTTTTGAAATATATCACAAATGAAGCCAAACAAGCTAGACAAAGTATTTATATATATATATATATATATATATATATATATATATGTGTGTGTGTGTATACTTCAAAACTATTACTGACAATTAGGATTAAGTACTTAAAAGAGTAGTTTATACCATATCTACCATATTCTGTATGGTAGCAATAGGCTATACCATGTTAGTTGTCTTAGTTGTCTTGTGTCTTGAGGACAAGATCTAGTGCTGGCTGATCTGAGCAATCTAGCAAATTGTTGCTAGACTGGTTTACCAGGCTGGTCTAGAATGACAATATGTATAGTCAAAATATTCTGAATGATTTTAAAGAGGTCTCTACTTAAGGCATCCAAGTTCAGTCTAATGTTAAAGTGGCAAAAAGAAACACTGGACATTCTCTGACTAGTGAGAAATGTTTTCTTCATGCTACAGAGCTTGGGTCAATCAAATGAGCTCAGGGTGTGAGTGCAGGGTGTTTTTCAAGGCACAACCAAGTATTTTTCTCTTTTTTTCTCTCTCTTTTTTTCTCTCTCTTTTTTCCTCTCCCCTCCCCTCTTTTTTCTCCACCTCCTTTCTCTTTTTTGTCCTCTTCTTCCTCTCTCCTTTTTACCTTTTTTTTTTCTTTTTCCCTCTCTCTTTCTTTCCACATCACCTTTTTGATCGCCTTCCCCCTCCTTTATTGCCTTCCCCCACTTCTGTCGCCTCCTCCCCTTCTCCCCTTTTCACCCTTCCCCCCCCTCTGTTTTGCTTTTCCTCACCACTTTTCACCTTTCCCCCCCTCCCCTTTTTCTTTCTCCTCCTTTTTGTTTTTTATCTCCTCCGGAAGGCAGTCAGGACATAAAAAATTGAAATGCATAGGGCAGCAGAAAGACAGTGAGAATTTAAAACATACTCCTTAATGAATCCCCTTCATTTCTCTGTGATAAGTGAAGGACTCTTATTTCATTTCCTGTCAATTTTACCTGTACTCAAATTCAGTTTCTTCCAATGGGCCAGGGTAAGGAGGAGAGGGTGTCATTTATGTATTGTTCAAGGATATTGAATCAACTAAAAGCATTTTCCTGCAGAAAGATGTAAAAGTTTTTCTTGAAAAGTATTTTGATTCAATAGATCTCAGATTTTATGGGTTACTTTATAATTTATGTTAAATATATCAACGTGAATTTATATTAAAAGTATCTGGGAATGAAAGTGTGGACCACTTGTATATAAATAGTGTAGTATATATGGGAAGCAAAATTCATGGTTAGTGCTGTTTTTTGAAGCACTGTTTTTCAGGTATATATCTAAAATTTTGGGCTTTATTATTACAGCTGTTGAGAAACATAAGTTGGATAGAGATTCTCTTTCATATCTAAGTGAGAATGTGAATGAAATTGAACACTAGCCTCTAAAAGGATATGCATATATTGTATATGAAGAGATGCAAGAAGAAAGCAAGCTTTTCCAATTTATTTAATAGGTGGAGGTCAGGCAGTGTGTTTCTAATGAAGACACTTAGCAGTCATTAGTTGGAAGAGCTCTGTTGCAGTAGTACTCCAATCCCTGTGTGCTCTTGCTGTGCATTTTAGAGGAAGGGGTTTTGTTGTTTTCCCCCCACCCATCAATGTATTCTGTTATTGTCAATGAAAGTACTCAGCAGAACCCACTGTTTTATGCAAAGAACAAAGTGTGTTTTGCTGAAATTGAAAGGCAGTAAATGATAACTTAGGCTATTCCTGCTGCAGTGGTGAAGTTCCTGCATTTTATGCAACAGATGTCACTTGGTGAGTGCTCTGCTTTAAGATACCAAGGCTCTGCAATAGCCAGACAGGGTGTGTTACCATATGAGGTGAGTGTTTAAAGTGCAGCAGCTCAATGGATCACTAACATGACTTCTGTTTTTGAACAAATTAATTTTCATAAACTTGTATTTGAAATCTCATAGATTTTTTTCATCCTTTCATACTCTTGCTTTTGCAGTGCTACATTTAGGAGGACCGGGACAGATTGCTGTCTCAGTATGAGTACTTGGCAGTGACAAGGGAGAAAGGGATGCTGGCTACCAAGTCCTCACTGTGTCTTTTGGTTCATTCTTGACTGGTAATGATGTTGTGTGATCTTTGCTGCATTTATCTTCCATTTGGACAAAGAATGCTGAAGGTGATGTTGACTCATATTTGCTGATCCATTAATGTGGCATGGTCTCATACTCCGCTGCTGCCTCCCAGTTCCATTCCACAGTTACCAATATTCTTTCTTGGATGTTATGGCTCCACTTGGTTGTCTCAGTCCTATTTCTAGTGTTTTAGTTGGTGATCTTGTACATTCATGGCCCTAGTGTACTAATACAAGTACTTTACTGTAGAAATCCCTACAAAACAAGGGTTTCTCAAAAGTTTGTTGTAAAATCATCTATCTCTGTGTCAGAGTCCCTAGTGTGTAGGGTTAATCAAGACTTCACTTGTTTTTTATTTTGCTTATCTTTCTTCTGACACTCCCATTGTATGTTGCAAGTGGCCTACTTGCTTTCTGAGTCTTTTGTGTTGTGTATGCCTCAGGTCTTCATACTGTAACAAAAAAGAGATTATTAGTCTTTCATAGTTGGGAACAAAAAGGAATTATGAGGAAATGTTTATATTGAACTTAAGGTTTGTGATTTTTTTTTTTTTTTTAAAGGACAGGACTAGATTAACACTAGAGGACCACTTCAAAACTATAGAAGATTTATTTTGCTTTTATCCCTTCCACCCACATATAAAAATGGGGGGTTTTTTGTTAGTTGTACATTTGCTTTCTGTTGCAGACCTCTAAGTAATGTCCTTTGATCCATAGGATAAAACAATTACTCATCTTAAAAATTAGGACCCATAGCATGCCCTTTCTGGCTTGTTTCAAAAATGTCAGTATAATTTTAACTCTAAATTATTCAGAGTCTTCGTGTATACTCATTGTTCTTGTTTAGTATCATTCAGTAGCTTAATTCTTAGTTTGTTCTCTGTATATACTTCTATTTATTTCTAGAGAACAGTTATGTTTACTTTCAGACTTCATGTTGTTGGGCTGAACAGTCCAGATTGTCTTTGTTTCATTACATACTGGGAAAACTAAGAGCTTATTGGATTCAGCTTGGAAAGGAAAAGGCTGAGTGT
This sequence comes from Corvus hawaiiensis, assembly GCF_020740725.1. Taxonomy (NCBI): domain Eukaryota; kingdom Metazoa; phylum Chordata; class Aves; order Passeriformes; family Corvidae; genus Corvus; species Corvus hawaiiensis. The sequence continues at coordinate 74,016,261 of NC_063255.1, read as the reverse complement.
GACCCCATTGCAGGCTACAACTTCCTCAAGGGAAGAAGTGGAGAGGATGGTGCAAATCTGCTCTCTGTGGGGAACAGTGACAGAACACAGGGATGAAGCTGAATCGGAGGAAGTTCAGATATGCAGATGTAAGGCTATATTTATGAAACAGTTAATGAAATTATAACTTTTAATCTTGTTTCAGTTGTCTTTGTTTAACCATTTTTTTTCACATCTTCTATTCCACTTTCCTCAAATTTAATAATCCCCCATGTTGTAGTATGGATGAAAAAATAGTTAACCCCCCACCCCTGGCCAGCTCTACTGCATTTTCTTTTGTCTTGGGTAATGATATTTTGTTTCATCGAAGAAAGATGGTATAATTAGCTAAGATAATGTAAGTTCATACACAATTTTTTCTGCCACTCTGTTTCTAATTTCTCTCTGTTTCTAATTACTTTTTACTTCAAAATCTATTCCTTTTCTCTTTGATTCAGTTTTAATAAAACACCTTTATTGAAACTAAAGTGAATTAATGTACTTGTAAGTAGCAGTAGGTCCAAGGTACATTTCTAAACTACAGGATGATGGTCAGCCTTGAAGGCTTAGAAGGCTGTCTGATATTTCACTTCCCACAGTAAGTTTCTGTGGTCTACAGACTGTAACATTGACAAGTTACTGAATATTGGTGATGAAGTCTTCCAGTTGAAGGTTGAGGTGTTGTTTTGCTGTGAAGAAATAAGAGGAGTGCAAACAGAGACTAGAAGAGAATGCAAGGAGAAGTAGGTGAACTGGGGAGGAGGGGAAGGGTTGCATTGAAGGTCAGTCTGCAGGAGCGAGCCAATGAGTAGAGAAATGTGGTGTCTGTAGATACTATTGGGACTGTGACCTGGTAGGGATGCACAACCAGGAGAGGGAGAAACTCTCTGAACTCTGGGGATGGCCTGACAAGGATCTGGGTAAGGGGAAGAAAACTGGAATAAGGGATGGGCTTATATGAACTAGTGACTGAAAAAACTGAAGTGAAAGACTGTAAGGTTGAAAATCAGGCTAACGTGAAGTGAGATGGAAGAAAGAAGGACAGACTGAATGGAATGGGTCATACAACTAACCTGTGTCACAGTAAATTTATTACTTCTCATGTCTTCAACAGATATTTAAAAGTTTACATTAATAATTATTGAGAATAGTTGAATACTTGTTCTGTGAGATTCATTAACATGCATTCATATTCCAGCATAATTGGTATACAATTATGCTTATCTTCTTCATCCGCATCTTTTCAGGAAGCCATAGCTTTGTCTTTTAGAAGCACATACCCACCTATCATTTGTGATTGCTCCCTGTACCCCTTCCCAGCTGAGTTAACTCTTTGTGAAACTGCACCTTTACATCTGTTCAGGTACTGAAGGTGGTTGTACTCCAGTGTTTTATCAGTAATAACAGTGCTTACGGCTTTGTGACTGTTCCAGAGTCAGTGATTTTTTTTTGCTTTACAAGTCAGCTTCCTTTAATAGATTTCTCCCTGAATCTTGTTTGTGTGCTGTAAAGCAGAAGTGAAGAAAAGGGACTTGAAAACTGATCAAGTCAGCCTTGCCTGCTTGCAGCAGTCCACCTGAAGGGGGGAGGAAGCTAGTGTTTTGTTCTAAATCACACCCCTGTTGCAGATTTCTATGCCATATTCTTTAGTTTTCTATGGATTATTTATATTCAGATTGGTTAAGTTCAGTTGGTTTTAATTCCTTTTGCAGGCCTGTTGTACCCTGACCTCAAATTGAGATGGATTTTATGGTACTAAGAATCCCAATCTCATTATGGAAGAGATTAATGATTTATGATGGATTTTAAAGCATCCTTTTTATCCTGACTTGAAATACTTTTTGCTTTCTGCTTGTTTACTGTTGTCTGTATTGAGACAGTGTTAATGTATTTTAATCACTATTTTAAGAATGTTAATTTACTGTAGTCCTTTCAGAAGAACTTGCTGTAGTACCTGGTTTGGGAGAACCTAGCTGTTCCTATAAAAGCTGTTCATATATAACATAGTTTTTATTACATATGAGAGTTACCAGAATGCTAATTAAACAGTGATTTCCAGTTTTGTTTCTTTCTGGCAAAAAAAAAAGTGTTTGCTGATATTTTTTTTTGTCTTTTCTTTGACTGTCTCACCCAGCTTTCTCCCTGTGAGATTAATATAGGATCACAGAGTAGTTGAGGTGGCAGGGAACCTTTGGAGATGATGTAGTGTAACTCCACCCTCAGTTAAGTAGGACCAGCTATATCAGGTTGTGTATGACTCTGTTCACTCAGGTTTTGAGTAGTTCCATGGATGGAGACTCCACAGCTTCTCTTGGCAGCCTTTTCCCATGTTTGACCCCTCTTGTAATAAGCAAGTATATTCTTTTGTGCATGTAGAATTTCTTCTGATTCAGTTTATCCCTGTTGACTCTTTTCAGTCACTGCTGAGGAAAATTTGACATGCTTTCATCCCATGCTGATCAATTTTATTTACGTGTCTTGATTAGGTTTCACCTCATCCTAAGCAGGCCTTCTCTTCAGGCTGTAAACAGTCCCACTTCTCCTCATATGACAGATGCTGTAGGTCCCTCAATCAGCTGTGTATCCTGTGTTTGGTCTTGGGCTGTATGTCCGTGTCTTTCTTACACAAGGTCGGACTCCACCTTGTGTGGTGTCTACCTGCTGCTACATGGTAAGGGTCCAGCTCTGGAAATGGCTTGAGGCTGTTTTTGCTGACAGCTTTGCACACCCCAAAATGTGTTTCTTTAGGATGTGATCTCAAAATCTGAAGTAGGCTTAAATTGTTAGTAAGCTGAAGTAAGATGTAGTGATTTATGTGACATTACATTACAATTCCCATAAGAAATTTTCTATATAATTTTCTCAGGAAGGACAATTACCTTTCATATTTTCCATAAGTCACAAGCTTCACAGCTTGGTAGTTCCACTGTGGGGAACTGCAAGGAGTTCTTTTAAAACAGATGGTCTAGGATAAAATTAAGTCAAGCAAGATAGTATTGTATCTGAGAACCGTTTATTGGTAACAAAAAAAGAGGGAATTGCCCTACTAAAGGGGACTAGAAAAGACAGAAAAGGAGGAAGGAAGATGGAAAAGAATGGGGGGGGGGGGGGAAGAGAGAGGGGAGACACAGAGAAGAAGCGGGCATTGCCACCAGAAGGTGGGGGAGTGCGGTCCATGTCCAGGTGGCAGGGGGTGTGTGCGCGCTGCCTGCCGGGTGCCTGCGCAGCTCTCGGGAGGCACGGCTCCACAGGCACAGCTCCCGCCGCGACGGGCGGCCGGACACCAGGTGAGGGGGTGCGCGCTCTGGCAGGAGGCGCAGAACCCTGTACGGGACTGGATCGGCGAAGCAAGGTTAGAGGCAGGCAGGAACGCAGGGACAAAGCGGGCAGGGCGTCGGACAGGAACACAGGGAGGCAGGACAGGCGGCGGCTGGGACAGGCGAAGAGGTAGGGCAGGACACAGGCTACACACAGGGCTCCGAGGTCAGCCGGTCTCCAGCCAAGCGCCCAGTGAGTGGGAGGGAGAGTAAAGGCCAGCGAGAGCAGAAAAGCCATAAAGCAGGCTGGAGCCAGGGCAAAAAAGGACAAGGACAGGCTAGAGCCAGGGTAGAAGCAAACCTCAAGCCTGGGCAAAAAGACAAGACCAAAAAGCCCCAACTTAAAAAGCCTCAACTCAAAAAGCCTGACCCTGAGCCCTAGAGCTTGTGACTCAGTTACTTTTATGCCCCCTGGCTCCTCCCAAAGTCTGCCTGCTAACAGGAGACCATTGGCCCAGTCCAACGTTCCGCTGCAGTCCATTGGTGGAGACATTTTTCCGTCTGACTGGAGAGCCTCTCTGGAGGATACAGTGTCCTTGGTGGTCTCTTGTTGACTGCTTGTCCCATATGAGATATGAAATGATTGCCAGGCAAAGTCTCCCCAGAGACAAGGCTTTTCCCCATCTTCTCCTAGTTGCCTCCTGCAGGTGGCACATGTGCAGCCCCTCCGCCACGTGCCTCTGACAAACAGTGTTGAGACAGAATCAAAATCAAACTTCCTCTTCACATAGTGGCAGTGAGTTATTATGGTCATTCTTTCATGGATTGGAATTAATCTTATTAACTCTAGCATACCAAAGGTGTTTCAACGTTTTAGTATGTATGAAAGAAAGTTAGTAACTCCCACTGAGTATTACTTTGCTCTGTACGAGTAGTACAATAGCAAGGGCAAGGTAAAGCAAACTCTTCAAGGGTCGTCAGAGCATGGAGATCTTCCCCCACACACCCATTTTCAAGGCTCCCTTTGCTGTCATCCTTGGATGTTGATCAGCTCTAAAAACTGGCCTTTTAGTTCCCACTGAAGTGTCCTTTGTGCCCAAAACTGTGCTGGGCGGGTGTGACGGGGCACCACTGTCACTCCCAGGTTGCCAGTGGATGTTGCTGCAGGTTAAATATAACTGTGAGAATTCCCAGAGAGAATGCCACATCTGCTCTCTGTTGAAGGAATGGGAAGCATAATTTTTGCAAAATACATGTTGCAGAACATATTAAGGAATATTGGCAAAGTGTACTGAAATTAAGGATGGAGTTTCTGGCACCTGGGGTGGTGTCTTGGCAGGGATCACTGTAAACAAGATTGTCCTTCCAGTACCAAGATGCACCCCACTCTTCTGTCTCAGACAGTGTCTCGGTTTTGAAAGACAGGTGTCTGCTAAGGAAGGCAGAGGCCCCCCTTGAAGTGGCAGATATAACCCCTTTTCCCTCCAAGTTATTATATTTTGAAATCAAGAGCCTTTAGGCGAAGATGTGGGAAATAGGAATAACAGTTCTTTACTATATATATATATGTATATAACCAGTCAAACAAACAACAACAACTCTGGCAGTAACAGCAATCACAAACCCAGTGCCAGCCTTCTCGGCTGTCAGGCCCTTTCCCCTCGGGTGCAGTTCCGCTCGCAGCCGGCAGGGGCGCTGGCGGCTCCCGGTGAGCAGGGCAGGTGCGATGGTTCCCCCGCGGCTGCAGGGGGCGCTCCGGGGCGAGCTCGGGAAACCCGCGGCTCTGGTGCCCTGGGGTCCCGGGAAGGATGGAACAAAGGCTTCACAAACCCCTGGGCAGCTGATCCCGGACTCTCAGGAACAGCAGGCTGGAACGGCAGGGACGGACGCAAATCCCGGGTGGCAGGCGAGATGTATCCAGATGGGAGAACCCCACGGAGGCCCAGGCAGGCAGGGCGAGCAGGGCTACAGCGTAGCGAAAGCTCGAAGCAGCAGCGGGGCAGGACAGCCACAGCTCGGTCTCCAGCAGGGCAGGGAAAGCGGCTTTTGGGGTCCCGGCGTTGTTTCCAGCAGGAAGAAAGAACGGCCAAAAAGAAAGAAGCAGCAGCTCCTTTCTCTGCAGCTTCTCTCTCCGGACGCTCAGAGCGAACTGCCCCCACACCCAGGTGTAGACAAAGGAGTAGCCAGGCCCGCCCCACTCCCCTTTTTGTCTTTCTTAAGTACAGCTATTTGTCCCCTAGCAACATGCATATGGGAGAAAATTCCTTTAACAGGAAAAAAACTAAGACTAAACTAAAACCCCAACAGACAGGAACCTGGTGTCTGTTGCTGTGTGGTGATGACCTGACAATAGTCTGTAAGTGCTGTAACCTTGGACTCATGCCCTGCTAATTCAGAATTATTAATGCACTGTTGGCCAAATCCACCAAAGGGCAGGTAGGTGGAAGAATTCACAACTGGTTTTTGGTAAGCCTTTTAGTATGCTTTACTAAGGTTGATGGGGATATGTGATAAACTCATGTTACCTGGTGACCACCATCCCACAACTGCACCATTTCTCCTGGAAATGACAACCCTTACATGATTTAATGCAAGTGAGAATACCTACCCATTGGTTTAAAAAGTGAAGGCCTTTCATAATGACCTCGTTGGCAGGGGAGGTAGGCAATCACAGTCAGGTGATCTGCCATCACCAGTATTTACTGCAAACCCTGGCCTTTTGGAAGTGGCCCAGTATAGTGTCTGTCAGGTGTGGCCTGGGGCCACCTAGTGCTCTGTCTTTCCCTAGGGCTGTTGTGGCAGTTTTTCTTGCTTCTGTTATTTGCAGGTATTCTTAAAAGGCATCCAGTCATCTGCTTGTCATTTCCTAGAGTATGGTGTGAAACCTTTGTATACTGCCCAAGCGTCAGAAAAAAGACTTCTTAAGCTGATCATTCTTCCAGCACCATACATACAGCCATTAATTTAACATACGGCTTGCTCCTCCCTTTCCTTGATGGGTTAGGAAGGTTTGCTCAGCCATTTCAAAGGATGTTGCTTTCCATTTCTTGATGTCCAATCAGTGAAACATCCATTCTCCTCTTGGGTTTATTGCTCATACTGTGGGAACTGCTGTGCCAAAAGTAGAGGCACGCTGTTGTTACCTAGGACAATTTGTCCTGTTTTCTCCTCTTTTCTCTTTGTTTTGGCTGGGAGATGTAAGTGTAGAAATGCACCATTTCCACTTGACTTTTTTTTTCTTATTATATTGTATAATGATCTTCATAGCTGGGCCAAACATGGTATAAATTGCCTCTGAAACCATCATATACCAACAATTTTCTGTGTTTCTACTTTGCGTTTCTGCTATATAAAGTATCATTTGTTCAGCTGATTTGAGCATCATTCTGTGACGTGCCTGCCAAATTATCCTTCCAAATTTTGCTCCTGTGGCAGTTCTCTGAATTTTCTTGGAGTTCATTTCCTAGCCATTATTTTGCATTGCCTCAGTGGCGTTGCTCAGTGCTTCTCCCTCCTCTTGTTCTGTGATGTAGATAACATCATCTCCCTAACAGAGTGATTTGCAGCTTGGGGAAGTACTGATGTCTTCCAAATACCGGGCTACCAGCCCATGGCAAACTGTGGATCTGTGCAGATACTTCGGTGGCAGTACTGTGGGAGTATATTGCTGAACCTGACACGAGTGTGTGGATTTCTGCTGTGGCTCATTAGCAGCTGGAAATCCAGAGAAATCCTTCACTGCATCCCATCCCACAGCTTTGGATACAGCTCACTGGATCAGAGTGACAACAATTGGGCACTTCATCTCTGTGTGGCATGGCCTTGTTTAGCAATCAGTAACCAGCTGTCATTCTCTGGGAGCAGTCAGGCATCCTTACTGTCCAGATGGGGCTGCTGAAGTGAAGAATGGGCTTTCTGAATGACTCCAGCCTCTGACAGCTGTAATGATCTGGATGATCTTTACGTTGCCTCTGGCTAGCCTGTACCATTTTAATGCAATCCATTTTGAGGAAGTTTCCAAATCAGCAGGAACTGTAACAACTTTCCCTGCAGTGATAGCATGAACCCCAGAAGAATATTTGCCCCCCTGTTGTCTTGAAAGCTTGCCATCAAGTCATACCTAGTATTCATGTACTTAAGCTACCTGCACTTTGTCAGAAAAGACAAGTAGGAACCCAACTGTAAGAGCAAAGAGGTATAACAAGTTTCTGCCTTCTCCCCCTCCCTGTCTCTCCAAGTGACTAATTTTAATTAGTTTATTTTTTAGTTATAGGGATGGGACCCTGTGAAATACAGTGGCCTCAGGCCTATAACCATCAGAACCATTACCCAGTGACAGATGTGAATGCTCCAGTGTACTGCCAACACAATATAAGATTTGTTAACTTTCTGGGACATCTCAGCCACCCATTACACCTTGGTGGGGACGACCCAGATCTAGTTAATTGATACAGGGTTTGTATGTGAGCTACCAAATTGGAGTAGGGAATGGTCCTCTTATACCAGGAGTGCTCTTTTCCCACTGAATAGGGAAGCAGTAGGTATACCCAGTCTGTCCACTGTCCTGATTTGTTTTTGTGGTCTATATTTATCTTTTCTTTGTTTATTTTTTTCATAAATAAAGGATGGTTTCCTGTCAATTTTGTATTTTGGGATTCCAGACTGGAGTAAAACTTAAAATATTTCCTTTTGTGTAACTGTTTTCTGTTGCTGAGGATACATCTACAAGTGTGTTCACAATGTATCTTCCTCTGACAAGAAGTAGGGGATGTATCTTTCATGATACCCAGCTGCATGCAGCGCATGTTGGTATGGGGCACACTGGCAGATAATTTTGCAGCAGTGGCCTGTACTGAGAAGTTTGATACCTGCTTTTTCCTCCCATGGGATACCGAGTGCACATTGCTTCTTTTTAACTGCATTTATCTGGTGTGATCTGTTTCATCTTCAGAAGAAATAGTAAAATTAAACAAAGTAAATAGCTACCAGATCTTCTGCTTTGCTTGTGGCAAAGGAAGAAAAAAAATACTCATACATGCCTTTAGACATCCATTGCTGTTTTTATGTGGTCTTCAAAAGACATCTCTAATTTGGACTTTGGTATTCTAACAGTATCCTGTGTCTGATACTTGGCCTTTTATTCCTAAGGATGTGTGAGGATGATGCAGATAGACAATTCAATCCTACATTATCTATATTACAAGATCGATTTTTGTGCTTTTGTTTTGTCATAATACATATCAGTGGAAATTGTGGGCATGTGTAGCGAATTGGTGATCAATTCAGTCCTTCCACTTGCCTTAGCTGGCTTTTGAATCTAATCAGACTGGAAACAAAATTACGTACGTAGTCTTTTTATTTTATTTTTTGGTAGGCATTGAAGTTAGCAATGTGTTAGAGAATTGGTAATGTTTTTTTGGCCACCTACAAAAGTCTTACCAACTTGTTGCATATACTTCTACTGTTGTGATAGCCTTGTGGGTCTTGTGTGTGCACTGTAGTAATTATTTGTTTTGACACTGTTGTGTTTCTTTACCATCTTTTTGCTTGCTGGAAAATGTATTTCATAGTTAGCTAATGTAGCAAGAAGTTGTCTGTTCAGTTGATTACTTGTGACTATTACTTGCAGTAGTTGCTGGATCAGAAGTTAGTTGTAAGCATGAAGCAGTTTGTTTTGGAAAACTTGCTTTGATCTGGCATGGTTTCTCTCAAGTGTCTGTGCTTAGTCTCACACCACAACTTGATCATGGGAGAGAATCTTTGATCTGTGGAAATGTTTGTTTCTTGGGTCTTCCCCAAGTGGCTTTTACTAAGGTTTGTCCCTATCCTGTTCTTGCTGCTTAGGAGTAAATACTGAGCTTCTAGCACCAGTTCTTTCACCTTTACACAATGAAGTAGTAGAAAACTTGCTAGTATTCTCAGTGAATTCATTATATGAATGTTTTATTCTGTTTTGGAACCTTGAGCTTCAGAAATGACTAAAACATTAAACTTTTTTTGTTACTTTCCCTTAAGTGTCTCAATATAAATAAATTGTAACTAATCTTTGGTTATAATCTCATATTTTCAAAGACCGTTTCATTGTACTGCTGTTGATATAGAACTTGTAACACTTCAAGATGAGCCCGTAATTGTGCAGTTAGAGTGCACTGTAGTTGGGAGATCTGGTGGCATGTTATGAACAGGTATGTCATCCAGATTGTGTGAACTTTTCTGTAAGTTAACATGGGATTTAAATGAGTATGAGGGCTTTAAATTAAGCATGTCCCTTGAGAACTGTGTCACTCGTTCTCTAAGTTCTGTTTAAAATGTATTTTACTACAGTAGTTAAACCTTCTCAAAGGTTTACTATCCAAAGGTTATTCTATTCAAAGATTTAAGTTTTTGTTTGCTACTTTTTTTCATATTTCAGAATGGTTGCCTCACTAGCTAGTTTTGCTGTTGTCTTTGTCACGTGTTTTCCTGTCCCACTCACACTTCTTAGTTTGATTTGTTTTTCAAATGGTCTTGCTATCCATCCAGAACTCTGCCTAGGCAGGAAATGAATCTAACAGGGATGGAATAGTATCTCTCTTCTGTTTAGGGAAGTCAAGTTTCACTGAAGTACTTCCTTTATTGCCATTTCTGATACTTCAATTGCATAAAATGAAACTTGGAAAAAAATACATTACCAGTGTGAGAACAGCAGCACTGGTCTTAGAGCTCTTAGATAAAGTGGAATAAAACCTGAGCGTAATGCAGCAATAGTAACAAAGTGCTCTGGAGCCAATATTGTTGCTTAGATAATTTTGAAAATCTGCACTGCGGCTTTTCCAATTACCATATCACACCCCCAGAGAGAGGAGTGATTGCATGGGGATAGTACCTCAATGTGAACTTCCAGTGTTTTGTAGTATCTACTGTTAGAGCCTAACAATGAATTAAGAGCAGCTGACCTTGGCCAAGCATGTTCCCTTGATTTGATTTTTGGAAGACGTAACACCTAGGGCCTTAGCGTGCAAGAAAGGATTGATGATTTAATTAATGTCAAACCTATCTATATTTATTTGTATAAATGCAGTTTCCTGTCTTCTTCAGGTAATTTGCAGGTTTTGCTGCTACAAATTGTGTTCTCAATACTTAGTTACTCTATTCTCTGTACACTAATCTCTTTTATTGAGAGATCCACTATCCATTTAGAGGATGTTTGTACACGATACATTTACAAAGTAGACTGTAAATTATAATCTTGTTAGATATAAGTGCTTTTTGAAGAGTTTGTATTCACTGAAATACAATATGAAAGTTTCTTAGGGTGCATGTTTCTTGGTATGTTGGCAGTTTTGAGTAGAAGATACCATCTGTAGTTACTACAGTTTGTTGGTAATCTTGACAAATATGTGAGCTAGAAAAAGGGGTAGCTGTGGATTAAAGCCCCATTTGTCACTGTTATTTATTGTCTTTATGGCCCCAGATCCCCATCCTCTGTGTTGGCTCTTACTTAGGCTTTTACTCTATTATTCTTGTTCTGTCTCTCTGTTTAACCAGTATCAATTTTTTTATTTCTTAAACCAATTGCATTTCAATGTAGACTATATTTTTCTCAAAGTTGTTCCCATTAATTTCTCTCTTCCTTACTCTGGTCAGGCAGTCTCCAACTTGAAATTTGTGCATTTCTTCTCTATAATAGCAAAGAAGCTAAGGCAGGAAACTAAAGGAAAGACAACTTCATTGCTTTTATTCCAGATAACTGGCTCTATAACCTGACCTTGTCTAAACCATTTGTGTCTGTGAGGGGAAGGAGTGCTCTTTTGACAATACTGCCCACAAGTATTAGAATGTTAGCGTTGTTACCTTTGGTGCTTGTAGTCTTCTTGATTCCTTTTATTTTTTCAGTCAGTCACATTATTAATACTTTCTTACTAACAAATAATATTACTGGAGGATAATCTTACGTGTTTCCCATATTTCTGAAAGTGTTTTGGTTTTCCTCCTTTTTTATTTTATTTCTACCTTTCATTTTTTGGATTTTTAAAAAGGTAACTCTTACCTTCCTTAGTTATGTCTTCAAACCATTAATTCAAAATAGTTGTTTACCTGTTATTGGCTTTTCTGAATTGGTCGAGTTTTCTCTATGTTTTGTATTTCTGTTTTTTAATAGTTCATTAGTTTTGTTGCTCCCTTTACATTTTATTTATTTCTGTTGTGTGGTATATTTTTTCTTGAGAAATGAGTTGGGGAAATCAATATAGAGTTATTGTTTCACTGAATTCAGATGGCCGCTGTTGAAAACTGCAACTGAAATTTTGAATTTATGTTACCAGATTTTTTCAGGAACAAATATTTCCAAAGAATGGAATTTATTTTCTAATAGTATGTGATAGTCATTCTGTTGGTCAGTGCTAAGTACCTGTATGTTCACAAGAGGGCTTTGTCTTCTTATAGTTATTGTGGTTATCGTTAAGCACTAAATCTTTTCTTTGGATGATGTTCAAATCATGAAGATCTGCAACTGTGTCTTGTTTTGTCTTTTCACCCCTGTCAAGACAACTTGACCTACATAAAACCCGCAGTAGTTTGCTTGGGAAGAGTTTCTGGGTTATAGTATGTGTGTCTACATTATTTGAATATATAATCTCTTTTCAATTATAATAGTGTATATTCAGTTATTAGTAATGAACTGATACTTAGACCAGATGCCTTTTGAGGTAAGATCTTTGTCAAGCATCGTATCTGGTTATTACTTTTATTTGAAGTTGTGGGTGTTGGGTTTTTTGTGTTTGTTTTTTAATGAATGGGTAGTAGTTGTCAAGGGCAGCAATTATCACTTGCTGACCATGTTCTGCACTGCAAGCTGAAATTTCAGTTGAGGCTAGATTGGCATAGTCATATCTAAAAACGACTTGCCTTGTTTCACAGCTGCATTACTACTTTGGTGAAATCAGAGTCTGAATAGTTGTGTCAATCACTTACTCTAAATATGGCCTGTTTATTTTTAAATCTCTGTGGAATATGGTGTGGGTTGGCCTTGGCTGGCCTTGCCAGATCCCCACTCAGCTGCTCTTTCACTCTGCCTCCTCGATGAGCTTAGAAAGTAGAGATGGAGTGGCTCAGGGTAAGGACTGGGAGATCACTCATCAGTTACCATCATAAGCAAAGAGATCGACTTGAGGAAAATTAATTTGATTTATTGCCAATTGAAAATACAGTAGAATGGGCTCCCAGTGGGCTGCAGCTTCCTTCAGGGCATCTCTAGCTGCTCTGCCATGGGGTCTTTCACGGGTTGCAAGGTTGGTATCTGCTTCAATGTGGGGCTTTTCAGGGGCTGCAGGCCCTGCTGCCTGAAGCACCTCCTCCTCTCTTCACTGTCTCTGGTGTCTGCAGGGTTGTCCCTCGCTTGTGGTTTTCACACTCTGCCCTGCAACATTTTCACATTTCGTAAGTGTACTTCTCCAGGGGTACCACCCTCCTGACTCAGGGGCTCAGTCCCCTGCTCTGGTCATGTGGTACCACGTGTTTTTGGCACATTCTCTTGTCACAGAAGCCACCCTGCAGGCACCTCTCTGCTAGTACTTGGGCATGTAAATGAAATAAAACTATCAATGAAAAATCAAAACATGATGTTTAAGATAATATGAATAATTCTGGGGACGTTTGTTGTGTGTGTATAGTCCTATGGGATGAATGACATAGACCTAGTTAATGTTTTCTCATTGTGTTAGCACATACATCTCTTCCAGTTCAAGATACCTAGTGACAGGTAAAATAACTATTAGTTTTCTTTAGAGAATCACAGAGCAGTCAGGGTTGGCAGGGATCTCTGGAGGTCACTGTGTACACCCACCTTGCTCAAGCAGGACCACCTAAAGCAGGTTGCCCAGGACCATGTTCAGATGGATTTCGAAAATCTCTGAAGTTAGACTCTTCACAACCTCACTGGGCTCCTACTCACCCTTCACAGATGATTCCCTCAGTCCTTGAGCACTTCTCGCAGTTGCCATGATTGATGAAAGGTTATGAAGAGTAGCGTTCATGGGTGAATCTCATCAGGACCCATGGACTTAAGTATGTTCAGCTGGCTTAAGTATTCCCTGGCATGATCAAGGGTATGTCTTCCTTGCTCTAGACTTCCCCTGGGATGTGATAGCATCATGACATTGAGCATGACATTTCCTGTAATTTTCTATATATATAGAAATATATACATAGAAATATATATGTTTTCTGTATATATAAGAAGACCAAAAGATCATTTCAAGTCAGGTTCCTTATATGCCTCTGCATGATATAAGGTAGTTAATGCAGTAATTCCATGGAGTTTGTTTATTTCAGTGGTGGTCATTGCTGCTATTGACAGTTTCAGGTCCTGCTCTGGGTTAGCTTTTGTCTAGTACGTGAGAGAACAGCTGCAGTCAGCTGTCTGCCTTGAAGCACTGTTTTCTGTGTCAGTCTAGTGTTGATATATAAGCAAAGAATATGCTTTTAATGAAATTGTGATATTTCAGCCAAGGATTATAACTGTGTGTAGGTTGTGTTACTGTATTTAAAAAACAGCTAATGCACTAGAGGGATCTTTTAATAGATTTACGTGCAGATAAGCACAAAGGTGATTTGTTTGAAGATCAGTTAAAGTCCTGCTTCTCTTAGCTTCTAGCTCTTTCTAATATACTATAAAGAAAATATCTTCTCTGCTTCCATTTACTTTTTGTTTTCTGCAAACTGACAAAGCAAGCTCCATTTAAATAAAAAATCCCCATCAAAAACAATTTTCTATATGTTTTTTACTCTGGCAAGAATTTAGTAATTTCCCTTCTTTATACTTACGTAGGTTTATTAAGCATAGGGCAAAGAAATCAGTAACAAAACTGTGATGCAGTGGCATTGGTTCTGTTTTTTATATCTATGCTTTCTTGTTTATATCTGAAACCTTATTTGAGAATATACTACAGCTTTATATATTGCTCTTGATTGTTTTGCAGAGATCGTTATAACTTTTAAGGTATAACCATAACTTCCACTTTGCTATCCATGGTACAAGTCCTTTGTTTTAATTGAGTAAACAAGCATGTCTGTTGTCTTGTAATAAATTTGGCCATTTTGAGTCATCTTCAAATAAAAATAAACCTTCCACCGTAAACTGTATTTGCTCACCTGTAGGACCAGAATAAAAAAACAACCAGGAGTGTAGGTTGCTCTTTTCGCTGTGAAGTCTGTCTCAGCTGAGCTAAATTAGTAAACGTGTCTTGCCTTGCTCAGCTTTCCTTCCAGTTGTTCTGCAAGGCATTCACTTGTTCTAATTAAATATTAAGGGTTCCTTGATCAAAACTGACCTTTTATATTTCTGTGTAGAGGCTAGAGAGGAGCTGCTGGAAGACATAGAAGTAACACACTTAATCGGTACAACACCCAGTGTGGAGATGTGCTAGTTGTGAAACTGTAAATCACTTCAGAATGAAAACTAGGTCCAATATTCTAATCCTTTTTATGTGCCCCTCTGTCAGATGTTTTGTGGTTACAGGAGAGAGATAGAAGCCACGTGTCAAATTCTCTTGTTTTATTTTTTTCATTTAGGGGTTGCTTGTCTGGAAAGGTAACTCACAAAAGACCACTGTCCCAAACTTCATCTTAACAGTAGTAGAGTTTGAGGCTGGGATCATGAATGGCAAGTAATTTACTGTTGTGCCATAAGCAGGCTGAGGTATTTTCGTAACTCATTTTGCTATAAAAAAAGGCTAGAGGCATCTGAAAAGGAAAGAGGAATCTGGGGTGATTATGAAAAAGCCCTACTTCAGATAAATTTCTGATTGCAGAATTAGTTAGGTATGGACATGTCACTGAGACCTCTCTGAGATTTGAAGGCAATGTAAACTGAGCATGCTCCTTGGAATAAAAGTGTTAAAGTTACTGCAGGACAGTGGAGTGGAATGAGGAGTTTTGAAGTATGGGTATTTGGTTCTCTGAGGCATTTAGCTGACCTTTGGTGCACTTTTAGTCAGCCTTCAAACCAGCAGAGCAGTGAAGAAATGGTGGCAGTTAATGACTGAAGGCCAACCCCATTTTAGGGCAAAGCAGGAAATTTTCCTGTCAGATTTTTATAAAAAGCTCTGTTATCATTCCATTTGCAGAACTACAGAAGGCTTTTGGTCATTGAACATTCATATTGTTAAGGGCGTGGAAGAAGGTTAGTATTTGTTTCCTTTTCAGTGTCTCTGTGAGGAATAGTTGGACAGAGCATGACTAAAACTTTTAGATGATGGAAAGTTGGGATTTTGATATTTTTGCTTGAAATATAGAAATTAAAAATGAAATGAGGTTTCAACAGTAGAGACAGCAGTCTTGGCAAGTACCTCATTTTTTGCTCTCAAATCTCTACTGTTCCACCCCTACAAACATGAGAGGGTATCTCATATTTGCACTTATAAATGCCTTTTGTGTGCACTGAGAGTCCCTTTAAAAAAATGTATCAGAGCTATGAGAAGTCTTGTTTTCTACAAAAAAACCTGCTTGTGTGTTTCAGGGATCCATCATGTTACAAGGATTAATTGCAGGTGGGTATTGGGGTTCAGTCTTATGTGTAGACCTTAATCTCCAGAGTTG
Source organism: Corvus hawaiiensis (assembly GCF_020740725.1). Taxonomy (NCBI): domain Eukaryota; kingdom Metazoa; phylum Chordata; class Aves; order Passeriformes; family Corvidae; genus Corvus; species Corvus hawaiiensis. The sequence continues at coordinate 74,000,410 of NC_063255.1, read as the reverse complement.
TACTTGAACTGTAGAAAATACCTACAGAGAAATTAGATTTTTCCAAATGTGAGCATATCAATATGAGTACCTAGGTGCAATTTGTAAATATATGACACTGTTTCTATTTTAGAAGTAAAGTCCTCTCTCTTTCTGGTGCTCATTTTTTGTAGTTTATCCCTCTGTTTTACATGAAGCAAATTTGCCCAGGCAGGAAATGTTCTTTCAAGAAGGCTAATTAAAGGGATGCATAGACTTAGAAAAATAGGATGTATTCCAGGCCTTTAAGGGGAAAAGGTTTGTGTCGCTGAGACAAACAGGGTCTCAGCCTATTGAGAACACAGTTGTGCTGCTGCTTTTGTCCCCATCCCCTGCCTTTCCTTGAAGAGATTGATGATGGTGCTGGTCATTCCAGAAGTTTTTGCACAGTGGTCCTCTCCTCCAGCATTGCAATATCAGAAAACATGTTTATTGTGAAGATATGTGCAGGAATAAACAATGTCTGTAAAAAGGAAGTGTGGTAGCATTCTGCTATTAACACTATTTCTGGGAAAGCCGCCTAAGACTGCCCAGCCCAAATGTTTGAAGTAGAACTGGTGCTGAGTAAGAGCCAGATTTGCAGAAATTTGATAGTGGAACCACATGAAGTAATTAAAATTCTTTGCTGTATACAGTTTCTGTATATTTGTGTTTATTTATAATACACATCTCTGTGTTATTTATGTGTGTTTTCTCCATGATACGACCAAGTTCAGGATCCAGTGCTACAGAGTAAGGAATTGCTGCTGGAGATTGCCTCCTTTTTGCCACTGATGTTGCTTGTAATAAGAACTGTAGCTCTGTTTTGGCAACATGTCACTGTAAAAAATTAGAGAAATCTCTCTCGTTTAGTTGCAAGTGTATGTGTATGAAATAAAACAGAATGAGTCTCCTAATTCAAAATATTTTCTAATTTAACTTGGTATTTGTTATCCCTTACATACTAACAGTATGGGTTTCTATGTGTAATACCAATTTAGTATTTCCTGTTTTGACGAATAATAATCTAATTATTTTATAATTGTTATTTTCAGCCGTATTTTAACCATGAGGTAAATGTTCATTGCTGTGTAAGCTGGTACCTCTTACAGCTTGTCCTACACCTACCTGTTTAGCAGGTAGACAGTTATTGACTTAAACGGCATATGCGCAGATTTCAATATAGAGGGGAGATTTTATAGAAACTTATAGGATTGTTTAATGGTTTTGTTTAGAAGGACCTTAAGGATAGTCTTGTTAGAACTCCTGCGCAATGGGCAGGGACACATGCTACTGGGCCAAGTTGCTCAGAGCCTCATCCAACTTGGCCTGGAACACTTCCAGGGACTAGGCGTCCACATGTTCTCTGGACAACCTGTGCCAGTGCCTTACCACTCTCATATCTTATCTAAACATTTTTCTTCATCTCATCTAAACATACTCTGTTTCAATTCGAAGCCATTTCCCTTGTACTAACAGTACATGTCCTTCTAAAAAATCCCTTTCCTAGATTTTTTGTAAACCCCTGTTAGGTACAGGAAGATGCTGTAAGGTCTCCCTGTAGCCTTTCCTGCTCCAGACTGAACAGCTCAGACTGAATTTCCTCAGCCTGGCCTCAGAGGAGAGATGTTCCAGCCCTCAGATTACTTTCTTGGGTAGAGGAAGAAATTTGTGGAAGAGTGCCAGGAAATAGATTAAAATCTCTCTTAGTAAAAGCAGGACTTCAGAATATGCTGTTGTGATTGCTTGAGCTACTCTTTGATTCTTTCTATTGCTGTAGAAATGAGAATCTTGAATGATTGTGAAGTGTTAGTGTAATAGTTGTAGGAGTTTAGGCATAAGAGGAAACCATTACATGTGGCCTCAAAAATGATGTCAAGATGGTTCTTCTACATACCATTGCATCATTATTTGCAGTCCTATTCCGTGCTGACATCCTAAGCTTGTGCCTGTTTATAGACATTCAAAAATATTGTGACTGCTTATTGTGGTTTCCTTTTTTTTTTTTTGCCCTCTTGAAACCAAACTTTATTCAGCTCAAAGAAATACTAAGAAGGATGAAAAAGTGCCATTTGGTATTTTTAATCCGCCTCTGATACCCGTCTCCCTACTTTATATCTAGCCTAAATTGGTTGTTTTTCTGTAGCAATTGCAAGAGGGATGTTTTATATACAAACCCTGAGAGTGCTAGCATTCCATACTAAATTAAGTTACTGTTCAAGGACTGGACGATGTAGCCTTTTATTTAGTTTTTAACGCAGTCAAGTGAGTTAACTATAGGTGAAGAGGAAGTTGTGGAATTGACCCAGAGAAACACTTTTACATGAGATTCTAGTTGGAAAAACCTGAGACATTTAGCTGCTAAATCAAGACAACTGAGGGATTTATTTGATTTATTATTACATCCTCTGAGAGGATGGATGTAATTTAGTAGATCTGCAGGTACTGTCTGATCTTCCCTTTCCCAAAACAGGAAGGAGATTGTGGGAAAGATATTTTGCATAAGTATCATTTTAAAAGCTCAATGTGTCATCTAGCAATTTAAAATTGTGTTTTCATTTTCATCCTTTGTAACTGTATTTTCAACTCAATAGTCAGAAGTTTAGTGCTTTAATTTTAGAACAAGCTTTTCTATTTGGCTTCAGGCTAATGTGGTTTTTTTCTTCTTTTTCCTTTTTTAAGCTATTAACTTGGAAATTAATTTGAGATGGTAAGCACCTTTACCTCTCTCATACCTTGGATTTAGAAGAAGTTTCACTGTTCATACTGCTGTGGCTCTTTTGACTTTTGGGCTTCCTAAAAGGAGCTGCCATGCTTGTAACATTAGTCTCTGAAGATGGAGTTGGAGGGAACAGAGAGGGTACAGTCTTCTGTTTTTGTTGAGCTACTGTGTTCAGCTGCTGTTTTTCTCTGTATTTATGCATGGGTGAGCGTTGTTAGTGTCCGCTGGAGACATAATACTGGTCTCAACAGAGGATCAACATAAGAAGCTTCTTGTTACGGCTTTCTGCATTGCTGCAGTTAGTGGGAGCTTAACTGAGTTGTAACTTGTGATAAAGGCAACTCTCTAGCTGTTTTTTACTTCTATTCTCTCTCTACCTTTTCCCCTAAAGTGTGCATAGCATTATATACATAAAAATACTGGGGTGGAGGACAGTACCCTTGGTTCCTTAGATCAAATGGTTTTGAAACCATGTGTGTGCAGAAAATTTCCAATGAAAAGCAGCATGTGTGTGAAGCATCTAAGGGAATTTGCACTTGTGTTTGAAAAGGGGGCCATGAAATGTGCTTTTTTAAAATAGGAGTGCAAAATTTGGTCTGTAAGACCAGATGACATCTAGCTGTGAAAGTGGTTGGCCCAGTAACGTTCTTAACCCACGCATTTCATGATGAGGACTTCCAACCTAACTGTGAAAAGCGTAACTTCTTCACAGGAGTTTGATTGACATTAAAATTGAAACAGTGGCATTGATTAAACAACCTGTTTATGGTGGCCCTTCTAGATACTCCAAACTGGGAGAATCCCAACTAACTGTGTAATTCTGATTGGATTGTTAGTCACGTGGTTATTCTTCAGTTTTGAGAAAACAAGTAAATATCTGCTGAACTATTTGTACGTAAAATGGAGAGATAGTAGTCCAGTTTTCTGGAAAACAGCCAAAATCATCTTATTCAGCTATCTTTGGGCCATATCATGTCACTGCTGGTAATATTTCCCAGAGTCTTGTCCTTGGTAAGTGGTCTACTGGCTAATAGTCATTGAAGTTGAAAGAGACAGGATACCAGGATAAATACCTTGTTTCGCAGCATGTCAGTTTATATTATACCTGAGCTTTAGTATTAGCTGGACTTCGGGTTTTGTTGTGAACACTGTTTTACCCTCTGGTGCAGAAGAACGCTCTACACTTAAAACTGTGCTGTGACTTGAAGAAGGTAATATCCCAATGTGATGGTATCAATGCATAGAGAAAACAGAAATGCTTATAAAATTGCTACCTGACAGTATTGTTTCTTGACCTGTGACTCCTGACAAATCTTGTAGATGTCAGAAGATTTCAGTAACAGATTCAAGCTATGACACTTGTCATTTAAAAAGTCACATCACAATTAACAGAATCAGGATTCAGTGGAGGTTTTTTTTCTGCGCAGTATCTCACTGCCTCTGTGACAGCCTTCATTTCTTTCTGAGCAAATGGAAACCTAGTAGCACGAGCCGCAGGAAGTTGTTGAAGCAATTAAAGGCTTCTCTCTCAGCACATTGCATGGTTACCATAGTATCCTTTGCCTCCACGTCTTTACTGATGATGTCAGTATGCATACAGGGGCTGTTCAGAGCGTCTACATGAAGATGATTCAGCCCTCACTAAAGATCTCTCCATACATTCTGTTATCCAGTGTTATTTTAGTAATTCATGAGACTGGAAGGTAAGTGTCTTTTGCTTCGTATTGAGTAATTTTTATGTATCCTCACACTGAAGTTTCAGTGTTTTTTTGTTCTTATTCCCTGTTGTTCACTAAATGCATAAAGTATGTTTTAGATGAACCACTTGCGCATAGCTTGGTGTAATTTAAATGTAATGACAAACTCTAGGTAATTTTCATAAATATAAAAAACAAAAATATAAAACCCAAAAATCCCTGAAGTAAAAAACCTGACTTATTCAATAGTTAGAAGGTTTTTACCAATTTAAATTTGCAGAGCTTTATTTTTAATCATAAGAAGATCATCCAAATAATGTAATGGGAGTACTACCGAAGAGAAAAATGTTCACTTTAAAAAAAAATTATTATTAAAACAAAACCCCCCCATCCCCCACATTAAAAAAGGGCTTTGGTGTTGCAGGAAATTCTACATTAAGGTGGTATGTATTGTACAAGTCCACCAGTGTACCTCTATTTCTTCCCCCCCCTCATGCATATCCAGTATGCAAATAACTTTTCTTAACCTCTGCCTGTTTTCTGCTTTTTGACCATAACATCTCTTGGCTTATTTACACACTTAAGTCTGCTTTGGGAAAAGGGGTCCTCTCTTGGCATTTCTTAAGCAAAATGCTTATTATGCACTGACTGATGAGACACTTAGTTTTTAGTGCTATTAATTGCAACAGATGTGGTGCATTAGAAGAATAGGAAAGATAGTCTAGTGACAATACTGTGCCTTTTGAGTATCTTTAATTCCTTGTGGACTGAGGATTTTTTGCTTTCTAGTATAAAGATGTATGTGCTCTTTTTTTCTCTCTCTTGACTGCCTAGCTATTAGTTTGGACATTAATATGGAAAAGAGTAGTATTTTAGATAAACTGAAGAAACCAACACCCCTTCCGATTCTGATACCTATTAACTTTGATATTTGACACTTAAAAAAATAAAGTCTGTTTATGTATTTAATGCAAGTTTGAATTGGTCACAGTGTCCTCCTTTATGGCTCTAAGAATGGTGCATCTTTTCTGTTTTAGCACAGGAGGTTAGACTAGGGGTTTTTTGTACATTCTTTTTTGTTTGGTTTGTTTTTCATTCAATGTTTTTTGTTTGGTTGGTTTTCAGTTTGGCATGTTAGACATAACCAGCCAGTATGTAATATGTGTGTTTCTTTAGTGAATGTGTGTCTAATGATGTAGTAGTAGTTTGTAGATGGGAGCTTCTTTTTCATGTTTATTAATGGATTTGATTTGTTTTTCCTCCCACCAGGTCTTCTGACTCTATGCTCAGATTTCACATTCAAACAGTTCATTACAGAAACAGGGTTTCTGTTTGTTTTTCCACTATAATCCTGTTAGGTCATTTATAAGGATGCATGTTTGGGTGCACTCTTGAGATCTTCCATTGCAGTGGTGTCATTAATCATTGCTGTGTTTTCTCCATTCTGAGCAGAAAACAAGCAGGATTACAGGAGAATTGAGGGGAAAGGATGAAGACTACTTTAAAGAAAGAAACATGCTTTTTTCAAATAGTACTGTAATAGTGACCTACAGAAGGACATCACAGAGTGAGTTTCAAAAAGATGAAGATGAAGAGAGAGATAATTACCTTAAATATGGGCTGAAGGAGAAGTTCTTGAAGGAAAAAAAAAGACTTGAACAGGGTAAATTGGGATTTCTTTCAGTTTATATTATCTAACGAGAACAGATCAGAACATCATCTAAGGTAAAGCTAAGAATTTTTGAGGATGTTAAGTCAATTCAATGCTGAAAAGAGTAGTCTTTCTCTAATTAATTAATTAATCTAATTAATTGCCCTGCAGAGCATTAGCTCTGAGCATATTCTGCTGTATCAACTTAGCCATTAGTACAACTGTACCCTAAAATCGTGGTGGGTTTTTTCTGGAATTTAAAATCTCTCTGTTCAAATACAACTGTGAGAAAAAATAGCTGGTTGGCACATGAGAATCTGTGGACAGTTTCTGAATATATTCCCTGATATTTGGGGAAGTTACTATTCAGATAGAAATTCTGGATACATTTTTGACCTTGTTTGAACAAGGAAATTGAGTTCAAGACCTGACACTAGGAATGTGCTGGCTTTAAATTATTATGCCCTCCTCCTCTACCTTCCTCCTTGCCCCATGGCTGGTCATGTGTACAGTTTTGTACATAATATGTATGTAAAACATATGTTTTGTATGCATGGTGGGGATATATGCTTAACCTCTCCATGGTTGGATGTGGGGACCTGGAACTGAGACCACCTTGCCTTTCTCAGTCTGCATGATATGGCCAGATTTTCTTCCAACACAAAGCTTTAAGCAATTTTACATAGTTATATCTTTAAAGCACGGAGCTTGTCTTTGTTTGCGCAGAAGTTAATTGTAATGTCTTTCAGAATCAGTAAAGTTTACTCAATTGTGTCCTATCTCTTCTGACATTATTTGTACGCATGCATGTGGAATGGGGGATGAAGGCTCTGTGGTTTGCTTGGTATTTCAGTTAATAGGAGAAAAGATGTACCCTAATCTTGCTAGGATTTGCTTACAGAAAAGTACCTAATAATTTTGTTCTGTCAAAATGTAATTAATTACCTGTAGATAAGCATTCATATATTTCTGTAAGATTGGATAATTTAATCAGGACTATTAAAAATGTAGAAAAATCCATAAGCAACTATGCAACAGCTGTGTCTTTTTTGTCTTTTCTTTCCCCCTGCATTATTCCAAAAATCATGCTTCAGCTGTGCACTAGATAGAGTTTCCCCTCTGTGGCTGTATGAAAATGAAGAACAATCTGCATAATTTTTTTGTAACTGTTTTTATTTTCCTAAGTGCTTTTCTTTTGTCTGGAACCATGTGCACATGTTTGTCTAAATCTGTGTAATAATGATAATTAAAACAGGCAGAACGGGTAGTTAGAAAGAACTGACATTCTCCTGAATGGATTTTTAAAGTTCAAGGCTTTTATAAATATTTCCATTCTGTATTGACTGGTAACTAGCGTATTGATTTCCAAAATTATATTCTCCTGTTCTAAAATTATTGTCTTCAGGTGTTGGGAATATTGTCATATACTGTGAATATGATCATTTTGTAATGATGGGTGGCTTAGATATTCTTCAAGGGGAAAAAAACTATAAAGGTAAATATACAACAAAAATAATGGTGTGCTAAGAAAAACATTTTACCATTCTCTAGAGCTTGTGTTATTCTGAATTTGCTGGTTTGTCTCTGCCATATTTATGTACAACACCTAATTCTGGAGAATTTTTTAAAAAGCAAGAGAATATCTTGACAGTATTCAGTGTCAGGAAGGTCAAGTGGGGGAAATAGGACTTCGGTGATATTTTTTTCCTTAGAATTTCATTTTGAGCTTCTTCATTTGTACATGCAAACATGTATAGAGGTTCTGTTCTGTTTTTCAGTCATCCTATTCCATATCCTCCAAGTCGTTGTATTGTTATGTGGGTTTTTTTTCCCTGAATATAGGTCAAAATTTTGAAACCACATGATTGTTTTGCCTTCTTGTTTTCAATCTTTTTAACCTAAGAATAGAAGCAATGTTGTGCATCTAGAAGAGGCATTAATTTATGGTTCAGTGGTGTTGTTCCTAAGTTATGTCATGTGTTACCTCAGAGAGGTTGTAGGTAGGGGTTTGTCTTGTTGGTTTGGGTTTTTTTTTAACAGAGCTATTTTTATATTATTTTATATGCAATAGAATGAGTATAAAAGCAAATTATTTCAGTTGGAGGTGCTGCTGAAATCTTGGCTGAAAAAAAATTATATTTACTTCAGTGAAAGCTGAACATTATAATTGGTGTGAGTCTTATTTTCACTTTTCTGGATGTAGATCTGTAAGCTCTTTATGGTGGGAAAGGGTGGGAGTCAAAAGGGAACTTTTAAGTCTTAGAACTAAGCAGTCTATCTGGATTTCTACAGAAATTAAAGTCTTGGATCTTTCTGGAAGGTTTCCATGTATGACTTCCACTACTTGCTGAGACAGTCTAGTAGTGTTTGTCTTGTTTTAGAGTTGAGTGGTAAAGCTAGGCTGGTGAATCTTGTTACTAGATGATATGTAAGGAGTGTCTTATGAACTTGTGAAGAGGGGTCAGAGTGCTACAAGAAAGCAGAACTTTACAACCGCTGTGCTACTTCTAGGGTGGGTTTTTTTTGTTTGTTTGTTTGCTTGTTTCTTCTTTAACTAAAAAATTAACATAATTTGAAGGTAGTAGTTGATTCCATACTGCTTTTTTAGAGAAATGCCTTTAGAGAAGTGGTATGTGTATTTAAAGGTAAGAAAGGAGCAAGTTCTTCAGAAAAGCACTGTAGAACTGCAGTGTTGCCACATTCTGGTGTTTAAAGGAGTCTACGTAGTCCATTAGAAGGAATGTCACAGTACAAATTTCCTTGAGGTATTCCTAGAAAAGCTAGATTAAATCTGAACCACTTCGAAGTACTCCACTAAGTATGCCATCCCTCCCTTTCTTGAAGAAACCAACCTGGAAACGGGAATGCCTCAGGGGTCCCCCTGGCTGACCGCTCTTGAGTTTAGCCTCACTGCCAGCTCACGTAATCACTGCTGGATGTGGTAACTGTTTAGTGAATGACCAGACTAGTGTGGAGTGCTTTTGCTTAGCCTTTTCGCCCATCCTGTGCCATGCAGCTGAATTCACAAAATAATCCTGGAACAATTAATCAGTTTGTCTGAGTATGAGTCAGTGCAGATTTGCAAAACTGCTAAAAATAGTAGCTGTTTCCTCTTCTAAATTGATTGGATTCTTAAGGAACAATGGCTTTACAAGGGAGATAGAAGGCTGATGCAGTTCCTTTTTTTGTGTGAAAGTCATCTGCCATCCTCAAAGGAAAACAGAGGAACCCAAACATACATGGAACCAAGCATGCCATCAATTCTACTAAAGACAAAAGGGAGAAAGACACTTGGTCCCTAACTTGTGATTTCAGGAAATCTTGGAAAGAGGACTGTCTGTTTTCATATGTTTGTCTCAAATAGCAAATTAGGCACATCCTGGGACATGAAAGAGGTAAGGCCATCATGTTTGGGGCAGTAAAAGAATTGGATCCTGTTTCTTTCATCCTAACAAGGTGATACTTGGCAATTTCTTTCATTTAGGAAAGACCTGAGCTTGTTTTAATGCAATTTTTTTTTTTCAGTTCAGGCTTGAAAAAGAAAAACCATAAAGCAATTAGGTTCTTGAGAGATAATGAGGCTTTATAAATATATTCTCCTTCAATTAGAGTAAGTATGAAAGTGTATGTTGTATCTTACTTGTTGGTTACAGAAGCTCACCCATTAATAGAGGTTACCTTGTAAGAACTACAAGTGGTAAGTATTGTATTTCTGTTTGTCTGTAACTAAAATGAGATACTGTAATAGGGAGATGTTCCACCTGACAGTCAACTCCAGGGTAAGATTTTTGAATTGTCCTATTTAATTGTGGTGTGTACTTTCTCTGGTGAGCTTTACTGAAGGCAGCAAGGGGACTTTGCAAGAACTGGTATGATGATTTGTTGCAAGCAGTGCTCTGGTATGAGTGAGCAGGATTTTAGCTCTTGGCTTGGTTACATGAGGCCTTGCATGAACTTGTGCTTTGGTTCCCAATCTGTAGTTAATCAGCTACTGCCTTGTATCATGGAAGCTCTAGGAATAGAATTCCATGGAAGCACTTGTGAATTAGTCTCTTATTATATATTTAAATTATATACAGGACACACATGATACCCACATTCATAGAGAAGTACATAAAGAGTTAGTTTTTGTATGTGTTTCATACTCTTCATCCTTGGTGTTCTTTAGGAATGATTTTCTAGTATCAGTTTTTTCTTAGTTTTATTTATGTGTCAGAGCTCTGTAATATGTGTGCTTTACTCTTCAGGTGGGATTGAATGTTGTGCAGGTCTTTGTTATGTTTAACAGATGTAGGTTACATCTTTTATCTTTCACTGTTTCATGAAGTTTTTGTGGGACAAGAGAGTATGAGATTCTTCATTGTTAACATAGCCTTAAAAGCTTTATTGGTGAATTTTGGAGAAGAATGCTTCAAAAAGGTAGATAAATACCCAACTATAATAGTATTTTTTGTACTGGAGTGTAAACTCTAGGCTTGTATTTTTATTTTATGAGTGAATGAGAGTTCATTTAAGAAGACATTTTCAACATCTACTTCTACAGAAAACTATTTTTTTCAGGAAGCTGTTAAGCTTTATCAATATTTCAGTATTTTAACCATTTCCTCTGCAAGCAGTGCACTATGACTACCATGGGTAACCTCCTTTAGTTAAAAGAGTTTTTATCTTTTAATGTTACATAATTGTGGAGCCTTTGGAGGTATAGTGGATGGTTTTGCTGTAGTAATTAAAACACAGGTGAAGCTTGTAGGTGAAGCATATCTGAGTGGCAGTCAGTATTACTTGGTGCTGAGCGTGAGCTAATTATAACCAACCAACCAACAAAAAAACCTCTTCAGTGAATTCAGCTAGGTGCTAGAAGGATGAAGATATGTCTGTTGTCTTGGGGGTACCGTACACAGCCAAGCATTTCATTGTTGTAGGGGATGTTCAACAGGGGATAGGAAAAAAATATATGATCTCTCCCTTTTAATACAAATAGTTATAGCTATCAGTGAAATGCATTTTTGAGAATGTTCTAGTGAGATTGTTTTGAACAAGAAAACAAATTGACCTTTTCTGATTACATGTTAAAAGTCATTTCTGCATCTCGTGTATAAATAGACAAACTTTTGTGTTTAGCTGGCAGATTTGCATTATAAACCTACTTTTTTTCAAAAGCAAGTTGTCAGATTTTAATTTGTTGATTTCTTTTATGGGCACTATTATTTATATTCCGATTCTTAGTTTGTGCAACATTATGACTGACAAAACTGGAGATAGGGCTGCCACTGAATACCTGGTTTCCCACGATATTTGGTAATGGATCTTTAGGATTACTTTGTTGTTTAAAACCAATCAGTGCTTAGCAGGAAAGCAAGCTTCAGATATATGCTCCATCTATTCCAAGCAGCATCTTGGAAGGGCAGTTGTAATTGATGTCTTTTTGCTTAACTGTCTTAAACTGGATGGTAGGAGAGCACATGATGGCAGAGAGTACAAATAGGCTTCAGTGTCAATCTGTTTTCTGCAGTGCATCAGCAGTAGCTGCTGAAGCCCCCTGGAAACCGGTCAGGCATTCTGTTTGGTACTGTCAGTGTCATAATGAAGGAGAGCAGTACTGGCTTCTGTTCACGTAGTGCTAAATATAGCTCGTTTTAACACAGCTCTATTTTTTGGTGGTGTTCATCATTTTTTTGTCCTTCTCCAAAGGCAGCACAATGATGATCAAATTCAGTCAGCCCTCTCTGATTTCTAAATAACTTAAAGAGAGTGAAAATGTTTATCTTTGCAGTTTAATGCCAAATCAGACTTAATTCTCTTTAGCCAAAGTACAGTGCCAAGACTGCTAAATGATAGCGCTGTTTTGTCATCTGATACAAAACACCCGTGAAAGTACAGGATAAGTAATGAGAGGTTATATAGAATTGCCTGTTTTGAGAAATGGATGAATAGGAAAATTTGAACATATGAGGAAAGCAAGAAACTGTGTTAGAATAAATTCTACCTGTTTTTACTTAAAAATGCTCTGTTCCTGTCTTCCCTTTAAAAACCTTAATGGTAATTTCATATAAAGTATTAAAATCTGTTAAAACTATTTGACAACAAATTTGAGATGTCTAGTCATGAGGTTTTGGGAAAAGTTCTCATGTAGTGAGCATGTGACAAGGAAATGAAGATCACCTTCCATCTATCAGTTATGTTAACACATGAAGAGTTCATGCATCTAAACAGCATTAGGGTTTTTTTCTGTACCACTTTTATGTGTCCTCCATGCTCTTCCTCTGCACAGTCATTCTCCTTCATTTCTGTAAAGTTAACCTGTGTGTGGAGCTGTCTCTTTATTTGAGTGCCTTTAAAAGGATCATGGAGCCAGAGTGAGGAATAAAGGAGTCTGTGGCATCTCTGAGCCATCTGGTAATAGTGACACTGGTGCCCACTGCTTCAAAATTGCTTCTTTCTACTTGCTCCAGATAGTTTGCTGTCCTTCAATCAGGTTGCCTGTAGGAAACAAAAGCTATGTGGACACATCATGAGATTTTGTTATGTATTTTGTACAGTTACACTGCTTATAAATAAAGCCCTTATCTATGATTGAAATCCCATGCAACTGTATTGCAACTGTGCAGCTCAGGTTCCTGGTAGCTTGACACAGCTGGTCTTGTGCTTGGGGAATTTGTGTGCTTGCTGCTGTGAAGTTAAAAAGCTGCTACTTCTGTTGCTTCAGGTTGCTTATGTAGAGAAGGCAAGCAGTGCATACAGCCCTAAGCTGGGAGTTAAACTTCTAGGTGTGCTATGATGTCTCTCTGTGACTACTTGAAAGCAGGTTATAGTCAGGTGCGTGTCAGGCTTTTCTCCCAAGTAACAAATGATGGGACAAGGGGAAATGATCTAATGAAGTGTGTGGTTAATTTCTATATGTGGGATCTTTACCCATGATACACCACACCATTTCTTCCGTGAAGGCTTTAGCTAGAAATGGCATTTATTCACTATATTCCTGCTCTTTGTTTTCCTCACAAACATTGTGACTTAAAGTAAATCATTACATAGCCATACAAAGGTGATTGCAAAAATGTGTTATCAAAGGACCCTTGAAGTGCTTACTAGGCTGCCATGAGTAGCTGTTAGGAAAGCTGTTTCCTCAGCTTTGAGGAAAGAAAATTGACATTGAGTTTTCAAGCCTTATTTTCAGAAGAACTCATATATCTTAAAATCAAAACTCTTACTTTTAGAGTATTTTTGCAAACTGTTGGCTGACAGTTTGCAATGTCCTAATCACTGGATTCGAAGTGCAGTTTAGACTATGGAGCTTCAGTGGTGAAGTTTCCCCCCCACCATATCCCAGTTTCCAACCTCACCTCTAGTAACTTCCCCTCTGGTATCTCTGGCACGTATTTGTATTTCGTCATCACAGAGCAATTCCCGCTTTCTTTTTCTTACCTTAAAACATCCAAAATTTAAGTTTGCTGTGGCATTAGTGAGTCCTTTATTCAGAAGACAAGAATGCTGACCCTCTGTCCTCACATTGCTGTGCCTGCCGCCCTCTTCAGCAGGCATGTTGCCAGCAAGCGTTGGCACTTCTATGGATTGCCATACCGGATTGTGTCTTGATACAAAGACAGATGTTGCTACAAAAAATTTTGCTGAGCAGATAATTTGAAAGGCAGTCTGAAAGCCAGGTTTGTCATCTGGTTTTTTTTGTGACAGTAAGTTTTTATGGGTTTTGCTTAAAAACTAGAAGAAATAATTCTGCTTATGATGCAATTTATAAAATATAACATGTTTACAGAGGCTACTCAAACCCCACCAAAAGTGTGCTGAGTAACAGTCGTATTGATATTATCCCTTCTTGCTGCTGAAGTCTGATTCAAAAGTTAGAAGTCTACTTCTAGAGGATAAAGGAAGACAGAAATCCCAACATTTGAGTCACTGAGGCTGTCACCTTTGATAAGAGCAAACAGCCATGTTTGGAAAAGAGCTGTACTTCACCAGGCCTACAGCCCTATCTTGTAAAAGAGTTTGAAGATACCCCTTGAATAAAAAAAGGGAAGGGAAGCATAGGATGTGATTTGAACCTGAGAAGAAGACAAATTTCTTCTTGCTGGTGTGGAGGTTCTCCTATGTAAGTTGTACCCTTGTTTCTAACACTTAAAATGTCTTGATTGCAGCTGAAAAATGCCATGCCAATTACACTGTTTAATACAGAATTACTGTCCTTTGGTCACCTGGCTTCTGTCTTTGACTTTAGCCTTGATCTTTGCCTCACTATGCCATGTCCTTTAGTACGTTGATTTCAAGCCTGAATTGCTGGAAGGCAGTTAAGGTGAAAATGATGGAATTATGGTGTGTTTGTGGAACTTACACGCTTAATCTGAAAGTGTTAGGGGAGGTAAGCGCTGTGCTCCAAGGTGAGTTTGGAGTATGTATTATGTTTCTTGCCAAGGGATCACACCCTAATGCTTCCATACACACCTAAGAGTATCAGAAATGGAAGTAATGTGTAATACTAAACTCTTTCTCCCCTTTCCATCATGGTTGGATTTTTTAGAACTCCTTTGTTGTAGTACTGCCTTATTTTTATTTTACGTTGATTTGTACTGTTAACTAGTGAAATAACTTGTCTCATACTAAACTGTCAGTGTAATCCATTGGAAAAACAAGTGTTTCCCCATTTGAGATAGTAATAGCGTTAAAAATATGTAACTGTTCTCAACAACTGAAGTAGGTACTGACTTTCTGACGGTGTGTTTAGTCTGCTGATAGCTGACCTGCTTCTTTATTATCATAAACTGGGCAAATTTTGTTGTACAAAATTCTTTTCATATTTTACACCAAAATGCATTTTAAAGTGCTTTCTTTCTGTATTTTATCAATGGCTAAGGAGGACTTATAATGTGACAATGAAACATTTATGTGAATGAAAAAATACTTATCTTTGGATTTTTTTTTGCTTTAGTCTCAGATGTCTTCCTGATTGCTTTCAACTACTGCATTTCTGGAATCGTTTGGGATTCAGTGTTTGGGACTCAGCTTGAATAATTTATTACGTCTTGCTGCAGACACATTTTTACTTATAACTTAAGCTAAGTCTGTGTAATGTTTTGCGTAGCATTTCAAACTGAGCATTTTTGGAAAATTCTCTACTGATCTTTTTTCTTTTCCTGCAAAAATGCATGTTCTTGACCCAGAAAGAAGAAAATTCAGGAAAAGGTATTTATAGAATAAAAAAAAAAAATTTACAGAGTAGTAGACTCCATCCAGAAGTCCTATTCAGAATATTGTTTACTATTTCTATATAGCATGTGAATGACTTCTGTATTTTTCTCTCCTCAGCCCACACCCCTCACTTCTTGGTAGCTTTCACCTTATGTCAGAAAAATCAGTTTTTTTGAGTGGGGAACTGGGAATGGGAGATTTGGGACTTCTTGCTAAAAAACAGATGATGTCATCTAGGAGGAGCTAAAATGCTACTTTGACAAGTTATTGCATGACTGTAGGTGAGTGGGTGTTGCATTTGGAAAAACTTCTAATAAGCACTGTAATACATAAGAAATCTTTTAATCAACTGTTCTTACATTATCAAAAAAAGTCACTGGTGTACCCTTAGTGTGTTAATTTAATGGTGTACCATTAGTGTGTTAATTTAAAAATGTTTCCTTTTACTAGTCTAAAACTTCACTTTTACAGGTTTATAAAGTTCAATAATGTGAAAGTTTTGTAGTTGAACTAGACAAAATATGAACATGTAAAATGAGTTTCTTCACAAATCTGATTCTGGACGGACAGTCTCTTATCTCTAGTTTGTAGATGTTTCATGCTACTGCATTAAGGAGAAACATTAAAATGTATTCTTAATTAAGAATTACAATTTTGTACAAATTTTTGATAGCAAAGTAGTTTTCTTAGCTTGTAATTGAACTAGTGTCAAAATAGTTTATGGGAACTTGATTGTTAAAATAAAAACAAGCAAAAGAGTGTATGTTATACTAAAAATAAAAATCATTGCCACATTTTCTTGCAAACACACCTGTGTGCTTATGAGTTGGTGATTAGGTAGTTTTGCTCATAACCAGGTTTCCAATTCATATGCTCATGGGTGAATCTTTTCATGAATGTTGCAGCTGAGTTCATGAGATTAGACTTGCACTCATGTGAACAAATATCTCTGCTGATAGGCTGTATTTTTAAGAGTATTCATTATTCAGTATGATGATTGCCTTGGAGAATCTGGCATAAAAGAATTGTGACCTTTTCTGAAACTTGGCTTGCTGGTATTTTGCAATCAGCTTGGATTTGCTTCTGCATGCTATTTAGTTTGAATAGCTGGCTGTTGGTTTTCCGTACTTCCTTAACCAGATAAATGAAAATCTTGCTCCAAAACTTTATCTTATCTATGAATAAGAAATATTTGTGTCAAGCATCGTATTTTTTTTGTATGTCAAATGTATGAGCCCATGGGCTTGCAGTAACTATGATATCCTTTCATAGATTGTGATAATGACTTTATTTTTTTAAAAGGCACCCCATTGCCCTTAATCTTGATAAGATTTGTTCCTGTCCTCTTTTGACATGCTCAGAAACATGGTGGATCTTACTGCTTCTTCTGTAGAAGAAGTGCTTGATTTGTTCCCTATATTCTATTTTGGCTAGGAATTCATGTACTGGTCGAGTACTAAAGCTTTTTATTACTACGTACAGCATTTGTTGGAGTAGCAAAATAATGTGTCACTGGGTACAATAAACAGTTTTTAAAATCCGGGACTCAAGGTGGGTATTTTGGTTGGTTTTTTTTCTTTAATCATTGCTGTTATTGCAAGAATCACAGAATATTAGGTTGGAACCTTAAGGATTATCTGATCCAGCTTTCCTGGCAAAAGCATGGTCCAGTCAAGATCACCAGCACCTTCTCTGGATGGATCTTAAACGAGCCCAGCATTGGGAAATCCACCACATTCCAGGGGTGATTATTTCAAGGGCTGATTGTTCTCATTATGAAAAATGTTCCTTTGATGTCCAACAGAATCTTCCCAGGAGTAATTTATACCCATTACCCCTTGTCTTTTCCTTGTGATTCCTTGTGAAAGGTAGTCTCTTTCTTTGTAGTCCCCAATGATACTCCCACAAACATTCTTCTTTCAAGGCTGAACAAGCCTGGTCCCTGTTTGCCAACCCTGGTCCCTGCAGTTGCTTCCCGGGGCTGTTTCAATCCCCTGCAGATGCTCCTGCATTTCCCCTGGCCCCCTGCATGCCCCACCCTGCTGGGTGAGCACTGTGCCAGGTATTGTGAGGGTTTCCCTTTGTCTCCTGTTCCAGCAAAGGCCAATCTTTGAAAAAACACCTCATTCTCTTTCTCTGTTGGATGTCAGTTTGTGGTTTATCTGGTTGTATTAAGTTGTTATTGTTAAATAAGTAGTTGACTATTGTTAAACAAAATAGCAGAAAAATCGTTAGAAGGTCCTGTAAGTATAGGTTTCTCTCTTTACTACTTGTATTCTATATTTGCTTAGTGCTAAAGGAGTGTCGTGTATGTCCAGTCAGAAGAGTGGGCTGTTCTGGAGGAAGGTGGAATAGACAAATGAAGGTGCATCACAAAAATTCACTGCAGCCTGTAAACTGCTTTGTTTAGGTTGCTTTTAGCTCTGTTCCATAACATGTACTCTTAAGTAGAGTATTAGGGGAAAAGTGGTAGGGTTTTTGAGCTGACCTGTAGTTAAAATGGTCTTTGAAATTGTGATGTTCAGTTTGTTGCTGTTGTCTGTGAAACTGTCCCATCCCTTCCTCCAAAAGTGAGTTAATTCCCAATAAATTCTGTATTTTCAAGGACTTCCTGGCTCACTTTCCTCTTTCATAGGAGGTGTTACTTAAAAAACACTTCCTAGAGAAGTGTACTGCCAGGCTGGCATGCACAAGGTGCTTAACAAGAGACAAGTCACCAAGGAAAACAGCCTTTTTATTGCTGGCTTTTAAGCTAATCAAAATAATCACTTGACAGATGGAATAGCATAGGAAGGAGATTGCATT
This sequence comes from Corvus hawaiiensis, assembly GCF_020740725.1. NCBI lineage: Eukaryota > Metazoa > Chordata > Aves > Passeriformes > Corvidae > Corvus > Corvus hawaiiensis. The sequence goes on along the minus strand of NC_063255.1, from coordinate 73,982,340 downwards.
CTGAAGCAAAAGGCAAAACACATAAAATAATTACTTAATAATTTTTTTGTTTTCCAGATTTAAAAAAAAGTGATTAAACTTGGCATTTAAATATGTACCTACATATTTACCATTGTTGTATTGGTGGGGGGGTGGGGTAACTCACTTGCAACACCAATATAGAGTCTCTAGGAGTTGGCATAAGCAATAAGACAAATACTGAGTCAAACAACACTGAGTCCTTTGCCAGCTGGGATTAAAACACAACAAAATTGAAGAGATTTCATTACAACTCTTGAATTGTCTTCCATTTCATTCCCTGTAATGGCATTCAAGAGTCCAGACATCAGTAGGATTCACAGGTACTCAAGTTAGGAAAAGTAAACAAATTTTTTTCTGTTTCCTAATGGAAGTTTCTGATACATCTTAAATTTCCTTTTAATTTTCAGTGAGCAGTGGTTATACATTGAAAGCTGAAAAATACAGATAGGGTTCTAGCATGTTCCAGTTTCTCTTGCCAGGTGTCTGCAGATCTCAGCAAGGCAACCTCTGTAGTAAAATGCAGAGCTTAAATTCTTTGCTTTCTGATACACAGGCTCAGAAATCATTAAACCAGACTTCTTAGTTCTGTTCAAATGATGTATTGCAGAAATTCTTTTCAGATGAATTCAACAAATTAGCTAAGTACAAGCTAAGTCTTAAGATTCTTCCTCAACCTGAAATCATGGCCATTATGCAAGAGTCAGAAAACATAAAGCCTGAGGATTTTGTAGAGTGGTTTTGGAAGGGCAGTATGCTGATTAATCTTATACCCACATCTGTCAGAGTTTTGTGGAAAACAGTAATAAATCAGTATCAAGTGAAGACATTGCTTCCTGTATTATGAGTCTCATCCATTCTGTGCAAGATTCTATTTAAAACCCCAGAAGAGCCTTACTGGACACAAATAATTGTAAAAATGGCAAATAAACTCTGTATGTATATATGTGTGTCTATGTGTATATATATATACACATAAAATGTTATATCCCAAGTAAGATGTAGGAGCTACTTGCCTGAAAAGATGTGGGTGGAGTGTGCTGGTCTGGTAAGAATGAGAACAGATGATCTTCCAAATCTTTCTGACCTCATCTGGCAGCTCCATACAAGATGCATGTTTTTTATGTAGCTTTAAATTATATTATAAAGATCGAAACCAAATCAAGCTGACATGAAATCTGGTTCTACCCAGTTCTGAGGAATGTTTGTTTACAGCAAAACTTCTAAAAACTTTCTTGTTAGTTTCTTCTTGTTTCATTGCTTTTACTAATGGAATGAACTTTTGTGTGTGTGTGTGTATATAAAAACTGAATTGTAAGTATGTGAAATCTATTTAGTTTTCAACATTGTTGAATGGGAATGCACAGTCCTGTGTGTGTGTGATGTGGTTTTGTTCTTTCCACTTGCTGCAGTTCTTTACTCTCAAAGGTCATCTGTGTACAGTTGTCTGTCACACAACAAGATCTTGTTTTTAAACGTTTATACATTAAGATTTGAAATTACTCATAATTTTTGATGGTTCATAATTTAAATGAATTAATGTGTGGCTGTGAACAGATTTGTCATAAATTTTTTTTTCTTTATTTTTGCTTGAAGGAAACTAGTACTGTTTTAAAGTTTGGAGTACTTGACAAAATCTTCCACAGTTCTGTCTAATTGGTGTCAGATCTTTAAGAGGCAAAGTATATATTTAATTTCTGGCACTTCTAAGGATTTCCTCTTGTAGCATGAAAGATTTCCTTCAGTAGTAGCGTCACTTTCCTCCTTTTGTGTTCAAAGGTATCTGATTTCTCTTCATATCATTCAAGGATAGGTCTGCTTTTAAACTGTGCTGTGAGTAATGCTGACAGTAATGTACTTCCTTTAGCTGAGGCAATCTAAAATTAAGATAACTTTAAATTTTTGAAATTACTGAACACACTCTCGGAGAGAGAAAATGTGTATGACTCATGGCTGTTGACAATTTTTTTTTCTTTTTTTTTTTTTTTTAAATGCCAGGCAAGATTTTCAGAATGAATAAAGCCTAGTGTTACTGAGAAATGGGAGTAACCAGTATGTCAGTAAGCTTTTAAAATTGCACTTGCCATTGATCTCACAAGTATGCGAAAACTAATTGCTTAAATAGTCTGACTGCTTTAATAGTTTTTGTTTTGCTGAGGGAGAATTACTGTAGATTTTACATACATTTTCCTGTCTCTCATACATACTTTTGACTGAACAATTAAAGGAAGTAAAAGAAATGTGAAATAAAGATGTTCTTCCTCATAAGTCAAACACTGATGTTGCATGAGAGAAAATAAACAATAGAATTACTGAAAAATCTTGGATTTAAAGATTTTTCTGCCCCTGCAGTTTGTTGAAAAGGGGGGTTAAACATCATTTGAATCACCTATGTTTTGAAAACAAGTATTTATATATAAATACAATTTAAAACATTTTTTTTTTTAATTCCAGTATCTAGAAGGAATAAGCTGTCTTGCCCAATCTTGCATAGTTATAATTTCATATACCTTTCTTCTACAGAAAAAAGAATTTGGGGATTGAGTCTTAAAATTTAGAGATTGGGATGGGTATCCTACTATTTTTCATGTATCGTCTTTCCAGTCCTAGTGGCCTATAGCTGAATAGCATTTTCCAGGGAAGAATGCTTCGTTCACTTTACTCTGGAAATGAACAAGGTTGAGAATCCTCCTTCATACTCCAAGAACACATTTCTAGAAGGAAATCTTATCAGGAGGCTGGGCTGGATGTTGTAGAGAGCAGGAAACATGCTCACAGTAGTTTAGATGGTTATTTGTTTTCTCGTTTCCCACAGCTGATGCAGGTTATTTGTTTTCCCCTTCATGCTTATTTCTCTTGACTTGTTTTGTGTTACGGAGGTAGCAAATAAACAAAACTAGTTGTGGTTTAAGGCTAGTAGGCATGTCAGCACCACATAGATCCTCTCTCACTGGCCTCCAGTGGGTCATACAAGACAGTCACAAGAAAATTAGAGAGCTCATGGGCTGAGGTAAAGACAGGGACAGCAAAGGCTGCATGGACAATCAAAGCAAAATAATGCATTCATATCCTTCTTCCCATCAGCAGGTGTTCAGTCACCTGTAAGAAGTAGGGTTCCTTCACATGTAGTGGTTTCTTGGGAAGACAAATGGCATCACTCCAAATGTCCCCACAGTCCTCCTTTATGTGGTATGGGTTATCTTTTTGGTCAGTTAGGGTCAGCTGTCCTGACTGTGTCCCTCCCAACCTTCTCACTGGTACAGTGGTGTTAGAAGCAAGGAGGGCCTTGGCTCTGTGTAACCACAGCTCAGCAACAGCTAAAACATCCATGTGTTTTCAATGCTGATTTGCTCACAAATCCAAAGCGTAAGTCCATGTAAGCTACTCAGAAGAAAATGTGCACCATCCAAGCCAAAATTGTTACACTACCCCCACAAACCCACACCTCATCCCCATACTGTTCATATCATGCTCTGGTCCAGTGTTATCCAATACATCCTCGCTGTCCTCACCACCTACATACCTCCTCCTGTCTTTTGATGTATACACAGATCCTTCATGTATGGACCACCCTTGTAAAATGCCCACAAATGTTCACTGAGTTCATTCAGTCCATGACTTGGAGCTCAATCTCTTCTGGTGATTGCTTAGGATAGAGAGGTGGTGTGTTGTGGGGAGTTACTGGGCCCCAAAGCCAGCTCAGGTCAGGTCACCGTGGCACTTGTGCTGCCTTGTGTGCAGCTTGTCCGCCGCTGGTTCAGGTAGGTCCTTTTATAGGAATTCCTTTAACATAAAAAGAAATCATGGGTTACAACAAATTAAAGGTATTTCCATTAAGTCTCCAACCCTTGTCTCTTTTGTCCAGGCCATAGGATCTAACATTGTGATGGACTACTCCCCTTTTCCCTGCTCCCATGCGAGGTACCTCCTGTGGGATGCAATCCTTCAAGAACTGATAAAATGTGAGTCCTCTCCTCAGGATATAGTCTTTCCAGATGAGGCTTCTCCAGTGTGAGCCCCCTGCAGGGCCACTGCTCCTAATGGGTGTCGTGAATTGGTGATTTCGATCACTTAATGAATTACTGTCAAATGGTTTTAGCAAAAGTGTTATTAATAAGATGTTGTAAAACTGTGACTTAACAGTTTGGTGCCCAAGTTCACTCTACTACTGTGTGGCCCAGTCATTGGAACAATGATTCAAAATTACCAGGCTCAAATCAAAGTTACCATTCCACCAGGGCTGTATGCTCTACCAGTCACTTAACAAAGACCTACCTTTGGTAAAATGGTAATATGCTTCAAGGAGCAACCTTGAGAAGCCACCCAGCTCCAGGGGAGATCACTGCCATGCAGCCACGCTGCCTGGCAGGGAGAGCTCAAAGGCAGCTCACTTAGGGTATCATATTTATGTGGCTTGCTCATAGTCAAATTGTATACAATGGGAAAAGTGTGCATGAGACTCCTTGTGCCTATAACTTCCTTTGTTCCTTGACAAATTATCCTTGGAAAAGCCACTTGCTATTCATTTTTTAATCGCATGATTGGTGTTCCAAGCTCATGAGCATGGATGCTCACTGGGTCACTCTGCTCCTTTGTGGGTTTTCAGAGGACAGATAAAACTGGAGTTCTTGGCACATTAATGGCTCAGATCTTTATCTTCTCTGGAACCTGTACTATTTGGCTAAGGGGACATGTGCATCTGTTAGAATGGGTACCCATCTACAGGCCACCGCATCTGCCAGGAGCCGACTCTGGTGTGAGGTCTTCATAGGCTAATGCCTCCTTTAGAGCACATTCTCCTGCTGCAGTGTGGAGTCCCTTCTCCTGACTTCTGCTATGGGGTTGGACGTTTTGTACATAGCAATGGAGCGTAGTATGTTCTCAGCATTTCTTTCTTCATCAGTTTTTATTTCTGGTTTTCTTAACCTTATTCTTCCTTTCCAGTGTGCTTAGTTTTTCTTCCATTTTCTCCTGTGAACTCCTGGTTTCCCGTGTGTATTGGTGTCTTCTAGCAAAGAAACTTGTGCTTCTTCCTGATTATCCATTTATGTCCTAAAATATACTATTACTGTACTCCACCTGTATTTAGGCACTTCGTAGAAAAACCTAGTGCTAGTATAATCACAGGCAATTGTGTTGTACTTACCTTTATACTTTTTAAAAATTCCGCATAATATTAAGACTTGTTCTGCTGAAATACTGTTCTGTTTCATTGTGTTCAGTTACCTTAGTATTAGCATTGTTGTATTTTGTGAAAGTCTGTATTTCTAGAGGTGCTGGATTGCTAGCATTATTTTGATGTTTACAGAATTCTTTCTTTTAATTTTATGGATACTAGTTTTGAAAACAATGCATTTAACTAGTAAAAAGTGCATCATAAAAAGGTCTATAATAGTTGAGGATTCATTCATCTGCTTTTAGCATGGATCTTATGTTGCTCAATTGTTAACGAATACTAAACTGAATTAGATTCATTGACTTGGTTTTCATCATCCACTCTCCTCGTTGTCTTTTCCCTTAATTAAGAGATGATGTTATCTGTGCCATTTGGAGTGAGGAAAGACTACAACATTACTTTTGTAATGAACTGTAACAAACTCCTGTTGACTTACTTTCATTAATTGAAGTTGCTTGTAACTTCTATGAAGTTTAATGCTATAAATTTTATGCTGAAATTAATGCTGAAAATTTAATGCTGTAAATCTCAGTTTAACTACATGACTTAGACTGGATATACAGGATGATGTTCCAGATTTATACCTGGAATTACTTAAAAAAGACATACAATTCAAGGGTTTAAAAAAAAGTTCTTAATTTTTCTTATTTTTCTTTCTGGTAGCCATACATTTGTTATTTAAATAAGGCTTCTTGAGATGGGTTTTTGCAGGGGGGATGTCTGGATTTGGGAGGTGTTGTCTTGAATAGTATTTGGATTGACAGGTCATTCTAGCATCCTACTGAGCAAATAGAAACTGTGGAACTAATCACTCCAGCATTCTCATAAGAATGTTACACTGAGCCAGGAACCACCATTTGCGGAACAACAGGCATAAAGGTGCATTACAACTGCCTGGCCAAGGGGAGCTAGAAGCTTGCTAGCATTAGCAGTGTTCCAGCACCTGCTGCTGTCCTGACCCCTAGCAACACACTGCTGTTTCTCTATTTTTTTTTTCCAGTGCTTAGCTTCATCTAGTACCTTTCTGAGCTGCTCCAACTCATTAATCTGACAAAAAAACCTAGCCTGTCCCTGCAGTGGGAAGTTCAAGAAGCCTTTGGACAATGCTCTCAGGCCCATGGTGTGACTCTTAGGGCTGTACTGTCCATGGCTAGGAGTTGGACTCAGTGAGCCTTGTGGGTCCCTTTCCAGCTCAGAATATTCTATTTTTTATGTCTTGCCAATTAAACAGAGTAGGATACTGAGGAATGAGATAACATTTACAACCAACTTCCCTCAGGCTCAGCTTCACTCTCAACTCTTCTGTCTCATCCACCTGATCTGTGCAGGGGGGTGGGGAATGGAAGTTGCAGTCAGTTCATAATGCTTTCTTCCTTCTCCAGAGTGGGGTTTCTCCTGTGGGAGACAGTCCTCCATGAGCTGTTTCAAAATGGGTTCTCTTCATAGGTTTGGTTCTTTGGGAACAGGCTGCTCTAATGTAGATCCCCTGTGCGCTACAGCTCCTGCCAGGAGCCTTCTCCAGCATGGACTTCTTGGGAACTGCAGCTTCCTGGGTACATCTGCCTGCTCTGGCATGGACTCTGTAGGCTGGAGCACCTCCTTCCCCTCCTTCCTCAATGGCTTTGGGGTCTGCAGGGTTGTTTCTCTCAGTTATTCTCACCCTCCCAGCTTCTGTGCAGTGTTCTGTACCGTTTCCTAAATACCTTATAGCAGAGGCATCACCAGCATGGCTGAGGGGCTCAGCTTTGGGCAGCAGCAGTTCCATTTTGGAGCTGACTGGAACTGGCTCTGTCTGACACAGGGGCAGCTTCTGGTGTCTCTCACAGAGCCCTGCAGCTGAGCCCACTGCAGTTTAATGTCCTTCTTAGTGAAGGAACATGCAATGAATTTAATTCATAGTTCATATGTGATGCGTAATTGAAGTATTTGAAATGATCTCTCATGTGCTTTATCCTTGGAGGCTAGTTCTAACTCTATGAAACATTCTCCCTTTAATATTTTCTGGTTTTGCATAACAAAGGGAAAACAGAGGGCATTTCACTGAACTTTTATTCTTATTACATTGTGCTACTGATTGTGATCTGGATATTAAATGAAAGCAGAGGCATCTTACATGTTTTCCCTTTTGAGCAAGAAATTAGTACCATCCAGCTTGTTCATTTTTTCATTACATGAAATTAGCAGTTTGCTAAGATGTTGTCTTTCTATAAAAAGTGTTGATCTTTCTTGACAAGAGAATTTTGCCTGTTTTGATACCTGGTCAAAGCAGAAGCATTAGAAGGTGATTTATTGTGAATAAAATGCTTTTCAAATGCTATTAAAATGCGGAGTGGGAGAGCCAACACATGCTGTCTTGTCTTCAGACTTCTGAAAAATATCTGACTCTCAAGACAAGAAAGGGGGTGTTTCAAGTAGTTTCAGGTTGTAAAAGTGAATTTCTGCTTGAAGTCTCCTAATGTTTTACTAATGCAAGCACAATTGTATTAATATGAACAGGAAATAATTTTTTTTGGTGGTTTGCTTACATATTTCTGTTCTATCAAACCAAGTACAAATCCTTGTTTGTAAACAAGTTTATACCAAATAGTTGATGGTATGGTGATGGAGAAAATGAGCAAAAAATCTTACCTTGAACTGTATATCATGTTATGAAAAATCTTAGAATTCAGAAATTGATGAAAGTTTCCAGAATTTCCAAGAACATTAATTTTATTTTCATCTGAAACACTCTAGCAAGTGCCTCTAGATTATGTAGTATTAAAATTCCTTCTTTTTCAGGTATTTCCTTGTCTCACACCTGAGTGTGCATTGTGTTGAGGAGTGGTATTTGTTGTATCTACTTTAGGAAAGGGAGGAAAATGTGACTAAGAAGGTAGTCCTAGGACAGCTTTACTTGTTGGCAAATAACCAAGTCTTAAGCAAAGGCTGCTCAATAAGGTCACATTGTGAAAGAGTAGCTAAATCTTTACTGCATCTTTTTTTTTCTTACACATTTTCTTCTGTTTGCACTGAGTTCTCACATGGTGTTAAAAATTAACAATTCTAGAAGCTTATCTGACAAGATCAAGTCTGCCTAAACTTTTAAATTTGTCCCGTTTGTCCTAATCTGGGAGATGCTGAGGGTGACAGCTGTATGCAGAGGTTGGTGACAGCAATTCTGACACCTTGAGTTGTGGGGTTTTATGCTTCCTTGGTTCTTCTGTGTTTTCTCATGCATTTCCTGAGGCTGACAAAAAAATCTGAGGCTGGTTTTAGTTTCTATATATTCTATAAATTTTTGCCCAGTCCCCCTGGAAATAATGTCCTTGTTTTTTCTTTGCATAAACATATATAATAATCTGTTTCCTTGCATCCTTCTGTTTGTGATTTCCATAACTACTATTGCTGTTTGAGTTGCCTACTAAATACAGTTGAATGCTTCCTTTATTGTTTAATGAATAGGGTTTCCTTATGGCCACAGGGTTTATGATATTCTCTCTTAATAGCAGTTAGGAAACTGCAAGTTGTGTCATGAACATGTTGGTCTCCAAAAGAGAAACATGTAAATGACAGTTCTTCATCCTCCATTTCTTTGCTGTATAAAACTTCAAATAATTTAAAAAAAAAATCTGTCTTGTGGGTAAAACTTACCGTACTTACTGAATTGACAGAGCACTTGAAAGATTTTGCTTTATTATTTTTCTTGGTACAGATAGTCTATCCTAAGATAGTAAGTAGAACTTGCTTCCGCAGTAGGAAACCCATAAAAATGCTTCACAGGTCATCAGAATCTCTCAAAATAAGCTTAGATTCTGGTATTGAACTTTTTTTATATCTTGTGTTGCTCTTACAAATAAATTTTAATTACCACTTTATAGTTCTAATTGAATGGGAAAGAAATACACATTGTCTAATTTCAATATATTTGGAAAACATTCGAAAAGTATCTCCTGTTAGAATGAATCCAGTTTCACTGTGGTAATGCATACAAGAAAATTCAAATCACAGTCCTTTATTTAATGTATTAATATTGTTTTAATGTATTAATATTGTTCTTCCTGTGATGGCCTGGGCAATAGGTTTCTTTATGAAATATTTCTTTTAAAAATAGGCATCATACTTACTCTCAACAGAACAAATTTTGGAGAAGGTTCATAAAAACAACATTAAGAGCAATCATATTTCTCTTTTTTTATTATTCCTTCGGTATTCATGTCTGAATTTTTTTTGGTAGCACAAGATAGGAGTTTGCACAATATAAATTAAACCAAGAGGCAAGCTATATTTGAAAAGTTACCATTTTCATTTTTAAAAGAGTATGTTTAATACTACACCAAATCCAGTATGGGTTGCTGCCCAAGCCAGGGGATCCTTTACAGCCCCAGCTGTATGCTCACACCTTTTCTTTTGTGATAGAAGGCCAGCAGTTGCCTGTTGGCACATTGACCAATTGATCTGATGGAAAATTAATACACTGCTGAGGTGGGCAGGGAGGAGGGCATCATCTTCCTGAAGAAATGGAGAGCAAGAGAAGGAAAATAGAAGGCAATTAGAATGGATGATTGGAGGTTCTTTTCCACAGGGCAGTTTTGCACTGCAGAGGGTTGTTGTGACCCAAGGGCAGGACCCAGCACTTGGCCTTGTTGAACGTTGTCCAACTGGCCTCAGCCTATTGATTCAGCCTGTCCATACCCTTCCTGCCCTCCAGGTCAACACTTCCACCCAGCTTGGTGTCATCTACTTAGGGGGCACTTGATCCCCTGGCCCAGATCACTGATAAAGATGTTTAATGAGTTTGCACTTGGCTTCATCCTCTTTGCAACCTCCCTTCATGTATTTCTATACCTTGATGAGATCTCCCTGAGACTTCTCTTCTCAGGGCTGAAAGGTCCCAGCTCTCTCAGCCCGTCCTGGTAGGAGAGATACTCCAGTGTCTTCAGCATCTTCCTGGTGCTTGCTTGCACTCTCTCCGGTCTGTCTATGTCTCCCTCACACTGGAGAGCCCAGCACTGGACACAGCACTCCTTGTGTGGCTTCACCAGCACCAAGTAGAGGGGAAGGATCACCTCTATGACCTCCTTGCCGTGCTTGGACTCATGCCGCTAAAGGTTAGTCCTTCTGGTGGGTTGGCATTGTCTAAACACCAGGCACCCATCCAAAACCATTCAGTCACTCCCTCTGAGCTGGACAGGGGAGAGAAAATATAATGAGAGTCTCATGGGTCAAGATAAAGACATTTCTCTGGCCTGTCGAGTTCCTTCTAGATAGCAGCACAACGCTTTGGTGTATCAGTCACTTGTCCCAGTCCAGTATCATCTGCATTGTGCATCTCCTCCCAACCCCTAGATATGTTTTGTGAGATATTTTTCATTAATGTTGAGGATCAAGAGGTTGTCTAATTTGATGACTTCTTGTCAAATATGTTTTTCTATGAATCTGTGTCCTAGGTGGCTGCGTTTAGTGCATTAACTAATCCCTAAGCTGATCCCACAACATATTGATTATCCTGTGTTATTAGAAGCAAAGTGTTCCAACTTGGAGGCCTAGCTGCAGTTCATTTCTTGAACTGGCTGTTGTTTGCATACCCAGTTGTTGTCTAAGCTTAAAATTTTGCCTAAAACAAAATGTGAACTTGACTCTAGCTGAAGACAGAATGCAAGGAATCCTTGCTCATTTCCATGACTTCAGTGCATAACAAAAACAGATTCAAGTATGAGAAATTACCATCTGTGATAGACTTGGACATTAATTGCCATGAATTTTAATCATCTTTTCATTTCTCTTTCTTTGAAGGTAATGATGGTTGAGGGTGTGGTTTCTGCTTCTGGCTTGTTCTCTTGGTACTGTATATGAAATGTTCTAGTCACTAAACAGAAAATAAGAAAATACTATAATGTGCTTTATAAACTTGTGGTTAATACAGAGCTTTCTTTTTATGTAGCTGATTTTTGGAAATTAATTGCTAGTCTTTTAAAAGACAGTTCTAATTTGTTTAATGTCACATTGATATATTGTTACTCTGTTTTGCATTCTATTTTGAATTCCAATGTCTTGCCTGCCTCTCCTCCCCTGCCTCTCCTCCCCTGCCCCATTCAGTCTTTGTGCTAGTTCCTTTTGACTGTTTTTGTTTTTCTTTACTCTCTTGTTTTTTGCTTTGTTTGGGTGGAGCATGTGGGATAAAATAACGTGCTTGCATTGCCCAATCTGATTTTCATCTCCCTTTCTCTCACTGTAGTCTTTGTCATTAATTATGTCTTTTTACTTTATTACTTCTGTTCCCTTGGGATCTCTTACCCCAAACTGAAAGCATAACAGTGGTATCTAGATGTCCACATAATGAACCTAAGTAATTATGTAATCTTATTACTGAAGCTCTCATCCTCACTGTTTTCCCTCATCTCATATTTTTCTGTGTTGCATCGTATCTAACATTACATTGGAATAACTTCAGGATAGTGCTTTTTTTTTCTTTTTCTTCTCCTTTCCTTCCAGATGTAAAATTTCATTGTGCAGGGATCTAATCTGAAGTACTGGGCACATTAAACTTCATATTTCATATTCATCCAGCTGATAAACCTTAAAAAGCACTTGGTGATGAAATTGGACCATTTTTAAGGAGAATATACAGATATGTATTTATCTCACTAAAGCTTTAATTTCTTTGCTTTTTCAGACTATTCCAGATTATTGCTTTACCCCTGCCTCCTGTGGTCAGCATTCTAAAAGCCACAAATCGTCACATATTCTCTTAACATTAAGATGTGTTCTGGTGATTTTTGCTATTACCATGCTTAACTTGTAGTGAGGATTAAAAGCTGCTATAACAAAGCCCTTGTATTTCAGATGAGGAGGGACTGCTGAGCTGTTCCTTTCCTTTATTTCTTTTATATTAAATACATCTCCTTTTTTAAACTGTATACCATGTAGATGTTTGTAATAGACTTGATGTAACAGATCTCAGACTTAGTGAAGCCTGCATAAGCTAAGCATTTGTTCTTATTTCTAGTTATTGGAAAATATCTTTTCATATTAAAAAGAAAAATTAGAATGTTGTAGTTCTGTGTATGTTACAACTCATTGTATTCTTCCTGCCCCTGTTCTTCAGATTTCCTGCTTGTCAAGTGTATTTGCACTATGATATGGCAAAAAAAGACACAATTTCTTGGGTAGTACAATAAAAGAAGGGTAGTAGAACTTCTGGTCAGGTGGTTTACAAAGACACTGAACAGTCACTGTTGTGTAGCTATTCCTTAAAGAATGAAAGTAATGAAGCCTTATGTTATTGTAGTTGTCTTAACTTATGTGAAGCATGTCACGCTTGTCTTTTCTGTTTGTTTGTTTTTAAGTGATTTTTGGTCTCCATCACTGCACAGTCCTTTATATGTGTTGCAGATTTGTATAGTTCACTAGTGAAAACAGTTTAGATCACAGAAGTGGTGACATGAAAATTTACATTAAAAAAGGAATTAAGCTTGTATCATTGCTTGCATGAATGGTTGTGGACAGCCTTGGTGTATTTTTGGCAAGCTGAAAAGTAATATGTGTTCATTTTTAGTTGTTTGTGACTAAATCTTTTATGCCATCCTTCAGTGAATAAAATTTGCAAGTTTAGTGTTGATTAACATAATCAGATCTTGCGAATAGTTCAATGCAAATCTAGTGTAGCTGTTTAACTACAGGCAGTGACTGTGTAGCCAGTATGGCTTCTTAGTTTATGCTTAAGCACTTTTGATTTATAAGAAGCCTTTTTGCTATGTGTGCCCTGAAATGGGAGTGATTTTTTACGAAATATATGGATTTTCATTGGTTTCATGTCAGAATCCTTATTTTCTATTTCATCCTTATAAAAGTATTTTGACTATGTCTTCCAGTAGCTGGAAGATACTTTAATTTGGGTGGTTTTTTCTTGTTAGTATTTTTACTAATCCAGAATATTTATACTAATTTAGAAGAATTACTACATAAGACAGTTAAAAGATTTTGATTATAACTGGAAACTTTCCTTCCACCAAAACTGTAATTCTCAAAAAATAAAAGAATACTAATGTATATGTCTTTGCTAAGACATGGTGTGATTTTCTAGCGTATTTAATAAAGAATGCTAAAATTTTGGAATTAAATACCATGCCAACTAAAATGGGGAAGTAAGAACAGTTGAAGTTAAACAGGAGGGAGACTGATAGTTTATGCTGACATACTCTCAGTGTATGAAAGGATAGAAAACTACTCGACTAATGTAGGGCAGTGTGATGTCAACAGTTCTGGTTACTGTATTTCCAAAACAAAAATTAAAGTATCTCTTTCCTGAAATGGATATAAAACGTAGCTTAAGTACATAAGAAACAGATACCATAATGACATAATGATTTATTACAGGTTGAATTAAAAGTAAAATTTTCTCCCAGTCTGCAATATGTGCAGAAACATTTGGTGATAGTTAATAAAATTTGCAAACCTTGATTCTTGCTATGTCATTGTTGGCTTTTTTCTTTTTTCCTGCTTGCAGAACACATTATACTGGTGTTTGCATATGTGAAGTACTCCATACTTTGCATTTTACATATGGAGTAGGTTTTTGTATTTCTTCGCATAATGTAAAATATGTTTGAGAGTACATTTTGTATATCACAATGGAATGTGTCTGTTTCTGATGCTGTATGCAGGGAAGGGCAGGAAAAGGATGAATCAACAGAACCAATGCAATCTTTATGGGGTTGGGCTAATGGTAATGAAAGAACTTATTAATGTATTAAAATGCCTCAACAGGGATTTGCTGAGAACTAATGCTCTAATGTGTTAGTCATCCTAAAGCTCCTTCTATTTTTACAGGTTCTGAAGGATGTCTGATGCTGGTTTCTGTGATGCCACTTGAAGTCTCCAGCACTCTGGATTTATAAGTAACGTGCAGATTTAACTGCACAACCTGGGCAGAAAGCATCAGGAGTGCTACTCCTTTTCAGCTCTTTAAGTAGACAGAAGTACAGTATCATCTATCTGCAAGGGAAGATTCTTCAATAGCTTTTCATAGCTAATAATAAAGGCAACATAGTATCATCCACCTTCCTGATTTACAGTGCATCGCCTTCCAAGACAGATGGTCTGTCAGAAGCTGGAGGATGCCTGCAGAGTACATAATAATGAAGTAGTGAAATGATACTGCTGCTACTGCCACGTAATTGCCAGGATCACAGCTGATAGAACTGCACTGCCCTTTTTCTGCTCACTTAATCAGACCAGAGACAGCAGGGTGGACATGGCTGGCTTCGTTAACAACCTGCTAATACTGCTTCTTCTGTTTCAAAACATCTGTTTGGGTTTCAGAAGCCCACTTTCAGTCTTCAAGAGGTGGGTTATGCAGGAAAATATTAATGTGTTGAATGCATGCAGTCACAATATTACAAAAGTATGAAAAAGCATGTCCGGATAAAAATGTATTATGGTATTTGGTTTTGGTCATTGCTCTGCATTTTCTTTCTGCACTTTGAAATGGCACTCTTGTCATACTGAAGACAGTAACTCATGTTTTATCCACAGGGTTGCTCATTAAAGGTGAGTTTAGGATGATAAAATGGCGATTAATAAAACTTTTAGTTACAGCTGTATTTGTAAATCTATTTCAGATGCTAGAGTTAGCTTGCAGGGTAAGATGATGTTTTAACAAGAAAACAACAACTAAGCTGAACAGTCCTGAGAATTTAGCTGTGGTTTGAATTCAAAATTGCATAGGTAAACTTTAATGTAGTGCGGACAAGAGAAGTAGCCTCAGCTCCTGAAAAAAGGATTTTACTGTTGTTGAGGTTTGGGTACCGTGTCACTTTTGTATACAGGAATATACGTAGTCAAAACTTGTATCAGTGTTGCACCAATGTTTCTCACGTCTTACCATTCAGTTCTTTACAGTAATCTACATTACTCTTAAAATTCGTTTATATGTTGCATTCAATACAGAATGTCATATTTGTTGATGTTGCAAAGTTAACTGTTTTACTTTGCTGCTTGTAGTAGCATACAAGTTGCTATAAATGCCATAGTATTTGAAGCAAAAGTTGCCCCTTTGCATGTAATTTAATTTAATCTGTATAGAATTATAAATCAGGCACATAGTCTCAAAAAAACCCTCCAAAACTGTTGTGAATTATTAATAGTACTTGACATATTGTAGTGAACTAATTCTCTATCTGTACATCCATGTGCCTCAGACAATTATTAAGATGAAATAGTAGGTTACGTTTTCAGTTAATATTTTCCAAACTAGTCATCTGATTGCTCAGATCAGGAAATACTTCAGAAAGATGTTTTCCTCAGCTCATGAAGGAGTGAAGTTTTCAGATCACCCCTGGAACTAGGCAGCATTGTCAAACTTCTTTACTAGTTCTGTAGACTCTTACTTTAAGAAAGACATAACAAAAATCAATACTTTGGAAAAAATCTTTCTTCCTTCTTTTTAAGATACAAAGATACTACCACATCTCTTTCCAGTGAATGCCTTGGAAGTGACCAGCCGGTGATTTCTTTTGGTCTGTCAGATTTTGCACTGGACATTCGCATGCCTGGGGTGACACCTAAGCAGGTGAGAGAATTGCAGGTTTTGCCACTTTCTCTTCTTTTAATAATCTAGGAAAACAAAGCCTTCCCTACAATGTCACTCAAATAAAATGAACAAAAAAATCAGGGTAACTTTTATAGATATATATCTATGTTCAGAGAAAAGTAGGCAACAAAGAAGTAACCTCAAATGAGAGAAAAATCTTTTCATTGAATTAATTTCATTTGTAAAATGATGGTTTCATAAACTGAATTGTTGAAGTTCTATAATGTGAAATATTTCTATCTGTGCTAGTAAGACATGGAGTTGCAGTTTACACCAAATCTCAGATGATGCATCAGTGAATCTAATTACATTAAACTGTACGTTGCTGCAACTTTGGCAAGCTGACAGAAAACAACCAAAAAGCACTTTAAAAGGCATAGTACTTCTGACCTCGTATTTTTACCTCTCAAAATACTCCATGAAAGCTACTATAAACAAGTTATGATGGTGTACTATTTAAGTTATGAAATTACCTTACTCTCTAAGGTATGAATTTATGATGGTATACTCTTTAAAGATTATATTCTACTGAGCCAAGTGAGTAAAAGTGAAGACAGTTAAGATTTTTCAACTTAGCATTAGCATTTTTAAGATTCACATAAAAGTATTGAGATTCCACTGTCATTTTCACATCTAATTTCATTAAGCAAGATAAAAAATGATTTTTTTTTTTCTTTTTGCAGTAAGCCGTTGCAGGGAATTATATATATCATTAAGAGGTCTACATCTCTTCTAGAGGGCTACATGTGCTTGAAAAGAGCAGTATGTTGTGCTGCAGTAGTTGATGACTCATTGTTGCAGATAGCACTCTCAAAGGAGTGAAGGGAAAATGAGGTTTTCAAGTTATTGGGGTAAACCCCTCTGGAACGTGTAATTTAAAGCAAGAGGTGTTGTTTCAGCAAGTGCAAAACAGAAATATGGTTTCTACTTTCTAGAAAGATCTTCTTTGTCTGCAGCAAAATATTAAACTTCTCTGTCAGAAAGAGTGAAAAGTGCTCTCAGTTCATCCAGGTGCACATTTATAATTCTGTGTTACTGATTTTACCTGAGAAGCCATCAGTTGAACAGCTAGGAAACCTATGAAGAGATCAGTCGGTTCAGATTCCTATTAAAAAAAAACTTCATTGTGTATTGTGTTGTCAAGGCTGGGGGAAAGGTTGCCAAAAACTCTGCATTTTTAAAATGAGTTACTGGGCATGTTGAAGGAGTGGGAGGGCCAGGATTTGTCTTGCATTTAATAACTGTGATTGCTCTATGGGTGCATGAGTGGCAACCAACCCCTTACATGACTTAGGAGTAGTCTACCTATACCTAGTTGTGCATTCTTTTGGCACAGGTACCACACATGAACATTCATTGGAAACTGTTTAATTTCTACTACAGTGTGAAGCATTACTGCCATTGGCTTTCAAAGTTTTAGTATGAGGTCCTAAATTAGGTTGTGCTTTTTTTTTTAAAAAAGAAATCTTCTTCTGAACCCAGGTTAAATAGAAAACATAGAATATTTCCTTCTTTATTTCTAAATGGCTTTAATATGTTCACTCTGTAAATGCGTGTAACGACCGTACCCAAAGTCATTCACATCAATTTTATCAGTTAACCTCCGTTCACCCTTCCCATCTTCTAGCAAAAAGACCAAAAATGTTTTCTTATCTGCAAATCACTGCTCTGTGTAATCACATATTGTTATCAGCGTTGTACCTGTCCTTTGTTCTCAGTTGCATTTAATTGTTTACACCTATTCACAGTGTCTTCTTTTAAATTAAGTTTGAAGTTATTCATAGCAGGAGTTTTATCTTAATCTATTTAGATGTCCTTATGAAAGTGAAAGTCCTGTCAGATTTTGAGTTCATGGGTGTAGTGAAATTCCAGTACACGATACATTTCCTTTCTTAAACAGCCTTAGAAGTTGGGGGAAAAAAAGGCTTAAGAAAAAAGAGGTTTAAAATAGTTAATAGTGTACCTATCAACCTAGTAGCCACTTTGATGACTGTATAGCCTGATCTCTGTTACATGTAAATAAATTGTGGCAATGAATTTATTTCTTATTGTAGTAAACGAATCATACATTGTCTTTGCCCATATATCTCAGTAAAGTAGGTGATGTTTTTTCTATATGGTCCTATTGTGTATATTCATTTGTTCGGTATTCCCACATTCATCTTCAGAAAGTGTAGGGAATTTTAATACTATGTTTCTATTCTTTAATTCTAAATTCTCCCAATTTAAAGGTAATTTCTGTTCTCTTTTCTTTTAACAGTCAGATACCTACCTCTGCATGTCAATACCGCTGCCAGTGGATGATGAAGCCTATGTAGGTGAGTATTGGTTAGCTTTTTTCTCTTTGACTCATATTAACTTAATCTTTGGACGTTAGAGTTTCCAAAATGCATTTGTCATGGCTAATGCATAAACAAACTAGATGGAGCTGCTTAGAGTCAAGATAACACTGTATCTGAGGAGATTCATGAGTAATAGCAGTTAAGGAGCTACATGCAGATGCCTCTGTCAGTCAGCACCAGAGAGTCCCATTTGGTGCTGAGTATTGGCTTTCTGTCTTTGGCTGGATACTTAATTCTGCACTGCTGAGCAGACTATTTACCTGCTGGTACAGGCTGTAAATCCTGTGCACTTACAGTCAGTGTTGGCTGCAGAAGGATTTTACTTGGAGGAGAAACCAAACCCTCTCCTATTTTTTGGGGTTTTTTATGACATGGCATCAATAAGATGGTGGACAAGTAGAAGGAAATACTGTAGTACCTTACAAATGCTGTCATCATATAGATCAGCAGAAGAACACCATCTGTTCAGAAAATCTTTGCGGTACTTAACAATTTTATTGTGCCTTGCCATGAACATACAGTTGTTCAGAGAGAGAGAAGGCTTATTAGTTTGGCTGAAGATAGTTTAGCTATCAGAACATGCTATAAACAGTATAAAAGGAAACAGTCTTTTTCTTCCTTTACACTTTCGTTGCATTTTAGGATATGTGCACTTTATAAAAGCGTGGTGGGACTCACATGTAGTTTTGATGTAGTGCATTATGAGAGTGTTGTTCCATTTGGATTTTCTTGTGGAAATCCCTCAGAAGGTAGAATATTGTGTTTTGATTTTCATGTTGTATTACAGTAACTAAGAAAAATGAGTAAATTTTTTTCCAGTGCTTTCTCTATAGATCGGTTTTGTAAAGAGGTGAGAATCTGATCTCACATTTTGTTTGTGAGTATCATCCCAGAAGTAAAAATGAACGTAGAAGGGAGTGAGTGTTCACTCTCAAATAAACTACTCTTCTACAACTCTACAGACTCTTCTACTTTTGTTGATTCATAGAAAGACAGTACTACTAACTTCCTGTTCAAGCAGCTTTTATTTAGTGTTTCACCGAGTTGAAAATTTCCACAGTTTAATTCATTATTAGGTTGCTGCATGTCTCGTTCTGTTGTTTGTGTTGAAGGAACATAAACTTCTTTTGATGGTGTGTATGCTTAAAAGGATCTACTGAAAGAATTTGCTTAAAAGTTGTGCAAAGTCTCAAGGCAAGTCATGTAATGCAACCCATTTTATTTTTTTCTGAAGACCTAAAAGTGATGTAAACTAAAAGTTTATATGTTCTTCACATGATTTTTACAGGATTTGGTCACCTTTCCAGTAAATGCTGTTCTTGAATACCTGTCATTACCAAGCAGAATCAGGTCTCTGAATGGAGAAACCATTCTAGTCGTCATGTAGAGCTTTGAAGAGCAGGAGGAGCTGGATGAGCAATTTATAAAAAAACCCATCTTGTTGTGTGAACTAAAGTGTTCCCATGATAGATAGCATTCCTTACAAACTCATATTTTTGTATTCTTTAAAAGTAAATTATTGGATTTTTTCCTCTTTTTTCACTTCCACACAAAATGAATAGGCAAATGGACAGTCTGAAGCATGTGATCGTTCCATTTTGCTTCAGTAAAATCATTGGAAAGTGTTCCTCATGGAAAAGACTCAGATTGGAGTCTTCATAATCAGCAGAAGTTACCTGATCATTAGAAAGAGTAGACTCAATTATATCCAGTTGTAGAGAGCAGAAAGAATGTAGAATGACCTACCTTATAAAATATCTGGATGGAAAATTAAATCTTTTCAAGAAAGAGGTTTTTACAATAGACATCATCACCTAAGAAATTAGCTGCTTGGTGAAGTTTTTCCTTAACTGCTTTGGATATTGTTAAGTGTTGTGAACATACATGTATTTTGTGTTGCTTAAATAAGCACAGAAGATTGACACACAGAGTATTTATTCTTTTTCAAAGGATAGAGTCTGTATTTTTATGGTTTAAGTAGAATCTGCCTTCATTGCATTCCCAATAAAAGGTGTAATTAAGTTGCCTTAAAACATACTGTTTCACTTTGTGACAAAAACAATGGAAGACTAGCATATGAATTGTCACTGGGTTGCTGTTGATGATGTGTTGGGAAGACAGTGTGTGTTCTGAAGAGCTTTTACATGAGGATGTATGAATACACATAACTGAAACAATAAACTGGGTTCCTGAGACAGTTTGTTGGTAAAGCTACATGTTCTGCCTCAGTTCAGTTTATTTGCTATAAATGCCTTGTGTTTTGTTTCCTTTTGTGGTTTAGAAGTACATTTTTATGACCAAGTGTCTTCATGGTTTCACCAAGACTTGCTAATTCATTCCTTTTTTTTTACTTTGCTTTGCTATTTTTACTGTTGTTTCTTCCCACCTCCAAGACATTGCAGAAGAGGAGGCTCTGTTATGGAACCCACAGCAAGATATTTTTGTTGCATATTGGTGAAATATAAGAAGAATATAAGAAATAGAAGAATATTGGAAGAGAGCGCTTCATTTTTAGTGTTATATGAGGGCAGTACTACATTTGTTAATAAGTAGAAAATTTTTCTGTAACATTTTTTCATTATTTTTATTAAATTTGTATTTAAGGACTTCGAATTCAGACTTCAATTTTGCTATTTCCTAAAGGAAACCGGTAAACATTCATGATTGCACAGGGACAGTGGGTATAACTTTGTACTTCAGAGCTGGTGAGATACTGTACCAGAATTCACAAACTTGTTTGGAGTCAATTCTCAGACATTATCAGAGGAGGGAATCGATCAAACTTACTTAATGAAATTTCTCCAGCTAGCAGGAGAATTAGAGCAGGTTTTGCCCTACGGGTCTTTTTCAGGCATGCATCTGTATATTTTGGCAGATGCTGTTTTCTGTATTATGTTCTTTAGTGGAGGGGTCAGACTGTCAAGGCTGAGATTTCTGTTTCAACCAGTTGTTGTTTCTCTGTCCCAAAGGGCTGTACATACTGACAAATCGGGTTAGGGAGAGTGGTTTTTTGTGAGGTGGATTGGTATACATATGGTTTATGTTAGGAACATGCCTTTTGCTCGTGTGAAGTGAAATGGCTGTCAGATTAGTATGTAAAACATTATTACTGAGTCAGATTAATATGTGATTTTTCAAGAAAGTATTGCTCCAGTTACATTTTTAAAACATACCATTGTGGTTTTCTTCTTCTGCATCACGATTGATTAATGTTTATGAATAAGTAGCCAAACCAGAAACTCAGTTGAGTCTTTAATGGTGCAGGCATTGATAAAAATCGATTTTTCATTACTAAGCTGAAGAGATAGCTAAAGGGTGCTCTACAGACACTCATAAAAATTGAGTCTGACAGTAGGCCACTCAGCCAAAAAACTTGACTGAATTTGACTGTCATCTTCACCTGCTTGCATTCATTCACATGGGCGACCAGTAAATAAATGTCTTTTTCTTACTGACTCACAATAAGTCCCTATCTGTCTGATTGTGCTGTAGAAATGAAATTAAGCCTTCTACGTTCAGCAACACAGACTGACGTAGATGGTTTATTACTCTTCATCCGTAAATGACTCTGAGAAGCTCTAGGTTTGTTACTCTGTTATGGCATGTATAAACATTCCTGTTGCCAAGCAATGATGTCTTCACTGTACTGGAGGCTTCTAATGTCTCCCTAGTTTGCCGCTCTCCAGACACTGAATTCTTGATAAATTTCTTTAAAGTTAATTCTGTGATAGAGAGGACACTAATATTAAAAAAAAAAACCAAACTATCAACTTTATTTAATTGAATTGTTATTTGTTAAGATTAACTTCTTAGAAGTTGTTTTTTTAAATACATAGCTTAAGTACACACAGTTAAGCTTAAACTGGTGTCATGTTCTGTTCATTCCGGTTTTTCTTTGAGTTGGTAGTTCTGAGTAGTACTTGATCAAGAAATTAAGTCAGACTTCAATTTTTAGTATGTGTATGAAAACTGCCACTGTTATTTTAGTAGTCATTTGTATCACTTCTGCATGCATTAAATAAATTAACTATTGAGTAATCTTCTGTTCATTAGTGTAAAATGTGGAGGCTGTGAACTAGGAAAATACGACTTTTGTTTAATATTTCTTAAGCCTTTGGTGGTGACAGTTCCCAGCACAGGAAGGACATGGGCCTGTTGCAGCAAGTCCAGAGGAGGGACACAAAGATGACCAGAAGGATGGAGCATCTCTGCTATGGGGAAAGACTGAGAAAGTTGGAATTGTTCAGGAGAAGAGAAAGCTTCTGGGTGACCTTCCAGTACCTGAAGGGAGCCCACAGGAAAGATGGGGAGAGACTTTTTACAGGAGCATGGAGTGACAAGACAAGGGGGAAAGGAAAGACAGTAGGTCTATTAGCTATTAGAAGAAAATTCTTTACTATGAGGGTGCTGAGGCCCTGGCACAGGTTGCCCAGAGGAGCTGTGGTTGCCCCATCCTTGGAAGTGTTCCAGGCCTAGTGGAAGATGTCCTAGTGGAAAACCAGGCCTAGTGGAAGATGTCCCTGCCACGGCAGGAGGGTTGAAACAAGATTATCTTTAAGGTCTCTTCAAACTCTGGCCACCTTCTCATTCTGTGACAGGTACTGCATTTGTCTTGAATGCCACATTAATCTCTACGGCTTTTTCAGCACAGGATTTTTTAGATGTTTGTTTGTTTCTTTAAACCTTGTCTTTGGAAAGTTATATGCCTGGGTGTGCTGGTACGAAAATAGCTGGACTGGAACCATACTGTAACCACCTGTACAAAGCTCTCTTAAGCTCATAGGCTAGGCTGACTGTAAGGTTTTTCCGTGCTTCCTTAAGCAATGATGAGGCATGTCAGCTAAAATAGTGTATTCCAGAAATCTGATTTTGCTTTGTTAGCTCTGGTGCATTATTTTCTCTTAGTAAGAAAAGCATTTAGTAAGGTATTTGTGGTAAGTTGTGTAATAGTGCTTAAAGGTCGTGTCCGTGCTCTAGGATATCATTGTAATAGGCACTACATGGAGGGAATAAAAGACTTCCTGAAACACTCATTAGAATAACTACTCACAATGGGACAGTGGTAGAGAAATAAAAAGAAATACTGAGACAGTATTAAGCAGCAGGACAGGTGGTGGCTTTAGCAGCTAACAGGCCTAACTTTCAATTTTACCTTTATTGAAGGCTGTCTTTATAGGTGGTACTTAGAGTACGTTTTTTACAGGTACTAATTTTGACCATAAAGTTAATGAAGTTTCACGTGTGAACTTCTTATAAACCCCTTCAGAAATTTAATCTCTCACTTAAATTGATAAGAGCAGCTTAAAACACCCAAAACACCTGAAAACTAAGGTAGGAATTCCACACAGAGCAACATGTTGCCTCTGCCATGCAAGCATAAACCGTAATTTTACTACTAATTGTTACTGATAAAAACATCAAAACAGAAATTGTCTCCATAACACAGATTAGGTTTTTATCTATGAAATGAGTAGAATTTGCTTATAGCAAAATAAAGATGTTAGGTGGTCTCTAGACTTCGTTCATGCTTGCAACTTTTGTACTTCTGAATTCATATATATCATTCAAAGTACCTTCCCAGTGCATGTGGGTACATCTCTTATTTCCCGGATCAAGCCCTCAGCTGTGGCATGCTCATTTTCTTACAGTCTGAACACGTGCCTTGTATCTTCAACCTAAAACTTGACTTGTGTGCCTTAACTTTTGGCTGGTTTTCCTTATTTTCCACATCATATCTCAGCTCCAGAAATTGGGTAGGAAGCTATTTGATTTATTTTCCCCCATGAAACTGGGACAATAACCCACATCATCATTCATTTCAGGAAACCTGCCACAGCTCTGTGTTAAAATACTGACTTCCGAGTGCAAGTAATGCCGTAAACGTCAGGAGCAGAACAGTGTTTCACTGGTTTGTAGCTTCACCATCTCCCCATGTTAATAGCTAGAAGACAGTTACATGGAGGCTCCTCACTGTCTGTGTACATGTAAGGGCAGGAGTAATTTGTCTTCAGAACTTCTTCTGTAGTATAAGGTGAAAAACCATTGCATTCCCTGCATCTGACTTATTTTTAGTAATAAAAGAATGTAGCTTGCTTTATTTTTAGAAATACCTTTTTTATACATTTATGGTCAATATTACTCCCATGGTGTTGGTAAACTTTTTACTATGCTAAACAGGATCACAAGTACTTGAGAAACCAAACCAGTGTTTTATATGTGGCATAGGATAAAGAACAGACATTTGAGAGGTGAATATTCACATCTAAGTTTCTAATCGGGAGAAATTTTGGGCAATGACATCATGCTGACTTTAAACAAATCTTGTTTTCCGTTCCAAAGGGTTTGACGTATTAGTTAGACTCAGTCATAATCCCTTCTTGAAACTGTTGTCCCAAGAAAGATGCAGAAAAAATGTAAGCCAGGTAGAATACTGGGAGAAGATACTACTAATGCCTAAGATTTAGTTGCTCTTAACTGTAACTTTCTGCTTGTTTGTTTTTTTTATGAAGTACAAAAGAAGTTGAGTATTATCAAATCACAAGTGCAGATTTCAAAGGTAGATTGCAGTTAGACTGGTGACAGTAAGACGTTGTGGTTTGGGATACACTGATATATTACCTAAGTATCAAATTTAACTTTTGTGGGCAATACAGTGGTTTTAATTGGGAACTTAGAGTTTCTTTTTCTTAATAAATGAGGTACAGTGTTTTAGCGTAGAAGGAGGGCCGTTGAATGAAAATTTAAGGAAAGAGTGTAAGTGGAATGCAGAAGGCAAATCAATGGGTGGGGATGTACTTGCCATATTTTGTAGTATTACAGGGGAAAAATGGAACAAGATGATCTTGGTTATGTAACCTACGGTGAGATTATGGATAGCTTACTTGTTTTGCCATATTTTTTTTCAGTTGACTTTAAGCCTCATGCCAGCATGGACACAGTCCATCACATGTTACTCTTTGGGTGTAATGAACCTTCGTCTGCCGAAAATTACTGGTAAGAGCTGCTTCTTGCTTTTGTTATCAACCAGCTCTTTTTCGGTGTTAGTTGCTTCCATATAAACCTTTTCTGGTGTCAGAATTTCTTGGAAAAGTAGGAAAATTTGGAATGAAGAAGAAATGTATAACAATCTAGTCTTTCCACACTTAAAGTGCTCTGGTTTTTGTTTTTTTTTAACTATCTCCTCTGTTTTCTTCATGACTAATTGACTGTCTTCAAGGAGGAGGCAGGAGCTATAGTAAACAGTGTGTCATTGAATACCAAAAAATCTCATCTTCATCTATAGTTGGCTGCTTTTCTCTGTATGAAGTCATGTAACAGATGTTCAGAATCAAGCTGAGCAAAGGATAAGCTGAAGAAGCTTATCCAGGGGCTTGGTAGTTGACTTGCCCTTCAAAATGACTAAGCAGTGAGAGCAGAGGGAAACACCCAATGCCACTAAAATAGGTCTGTGGAGGCAAAATGAAGAGAATATGAAGGTGGGTGAGGGTTAATCATCTGTTCAGTAATTTTGCAAATTTTCTGTAGGTTTTCATGAGAGAGCAGATGAGGTATTTTTGCTGATGCTGCAAAGGTTATATGAATTATTCTGAACTGTAGAACAATTTTTATATAGGTGGTCTAATAGAGTTGTGTAATCATAATTTATCTTTTAAGTATTTACCAAAAAGGTAACTAAACCTGGAATTTAGAACTAATAGTATAGTATAATATATTTTCAGGAAAAATACCCCGAAACATTTTGAATGCGTATTTTGGGGAGATGATTTGTTTAATGCTTTAAACATACACAACAAATTTTCCTCAGAAGTTTTATCTCCTGTTTACCCGTCAACCAACAGTTCTAATGTTGAAAATGTTGTAATCTTGCACAGTCGTGCAAGAAAAGTAGATGCTTAAGAAGGTCAGACCAAAGTAAAACGGAAAGCATAGAATTTCTATTCTGTTCTATTAATTTCTTTTCCCAGTAGACTGCTTTTCTGTGTTCTTTTTATTGTATCTTATATGATAGAATACACTTGAATACTTTAATGTTAACAATACACCAACATAAAACTTCTCCATTCTGGCCTTTTAAAAACAGGTGAGTGTCCTATTTAAAACTGAGTAGATTGTACTTGTGCTGTTTTCATATTTCTGGAAGTAGTTTTATTAGAGCGTTGGAATAATTTGTACATGATAAAACTATGTTGTTACAGATTGATCAGGAGCTTGTGTTGAGATGAAGTTATGAGACAATGCCCGAGTCACATCTAACTGATGTTCTGAGTTTGTAGAAGAGAGGGATCCAAAGCCAAAACCCTAAGTTCTTCAAAACTGAATCAGACTCAAATCCCTGTTTTGAGTCTAGGGTTCAGGTAGTTTGAGCTCCCTGGCTGTACCTTCACTCCTCCCAGCAGGAAGAAGACTCACCAATGGCAGCCTGTGCCATGTGGCAGCTAATGTTGCTTTTGTTCTTGATTGCTGTAGTTAACACCTACCTGTCAAATGACAAAATACTTAGTTGTGCTGGATTGAGCTTGGCTGGACACCAGATTCCCACCAAGCTGCTCTATCCCCCCACTCCTCATCAGGATGGAAAAAAACTCGTGAGTCAAAATAAAGGTAGTTTAATAAAGCAAAAGCAAAGGTTCTGCAGAGGCAGAGGAGAACAAAGTATTTTGTTCTCTACTTCCCATGACCAAGCCGCTTTCCAGGAAGCAGGACTTCAGCACAAGTAATGGCTGCTCTGGAAGACAAATGTAATAAATAACAAATATGTATTTCTCCTCCTTTCTCCTCTCTTCTACCTTTTATTGTTGAGTGGATATAATATGGTATGGAACATCCCTTTGGTCAGTTTGGGTCAGCTGGCCTGGCTGTGGCCTCTACTAAGACCTTTCCCAAACACTGGTGTGTTATCAACACCTTTCTAGCTCCTCATGCAAAGCCCAGAGCCCAGCACCATGAGGGTTGCTGTGGGGAAAATTAACTCCATCTTAGCCAGACCCAATACAATAGTGTTGTGTTTAAATCTACTATTTCCAATTTTTCATATGCAGGTTTTGATGAGATCTTGCCTTTTTTTTAATGTGTAGTTTCTGAGGTTTTGTGTTTGCTTTGCATTCTCAAAATGAAAGCTCTTCATTCAGCGTCTCATCATTTCACATCCCTGGTTTTGCAGCAGTTTGCAGCTTTTTATCTTGCTCTGCCCACAGTTATTTGCAGGCTAGAAAGATGATCACGTGTTTTCTACATAAAATAGACTAAAGAGTGCTAGAGAGTTCTAACCTGATTTTGTTAAAGTAATTCTGATGACTGTATGTTACTGGTTTTTATTGTTGTTCATTTTGTTTGATTATTTGCTGTTCCTTTTGTTACCTGAAGGCTCACAAGTGATGACTTCTCTTGCTCTTCCATCTAGTAGGGAAAGAATGGTTGTTTGAGCAGGCTGCTGTAAGGCTTCTTTAGCAAGGATCCTTACTTTTTACGTGGTCAACATCTTTACAGAGCCAGCTTTTATTAGATTAAGGTACGCCACATAGATCTTTTTGTCTCTTAGTTTCTTTTTCAAAGTTCTGGCAATATTAGTTACATATGCTTTTGCAAGTCAAGAGCTACTTCTCTTACCGTCATGATGTGGATTAGTTTTATTATGGAAAAATAGGCTGTTAGGAACATTCAGAATGCAAGGTCAAAATTAGTTTTCCTGAGGTGTGATGTTTCATTCAGGCCAGTTTTGAGTGAGGAGGAATGAGAAGCATCCAGATGACTCTGTTGGGGTTAGCTGCCCTTTCGCCATAGCAGCACTAAGCCAAAATCTGTGATGCCCATCTGGCCTGCTGCCCTTTATAATTTGACACTATTCCTGCAAATGTCCCTGGCCTTCATAAAGGCTGTCAAATTGTATGGAAGCTGTGCTGGTTTCATCTTTCACTGCAATGTGGTAGAATTTTTATCTGAACAAATCCTAAATGTTATTCTCTCTTCTTGAAATACACAGGCCTTTCCACAGGAAAAAAAAAAAAATTGGTTTCCCAGGGCTCATTGCCTCAGGTGTTGCTCAGTGCACTAAAAAAATGGTGTAGCTGCTTCCATTCCTTGATCACAATTAATCTAAAACCAGTTCAGCCGCAATGACAAGTTTTGCCTGAGCTGACAAACTGTGTTGAAATTGAAATAACATGCCTGAACTGATTGATCGAAAGTTAAGATTCTCTGTAGATAATCAGGAATGCACTTGAATGCTTTAAAAGAAAATGTTGAATTATTCAGAATTTGTGGGTCTCCTGGCAAGACAGGTCTTGTGCTGTGTCAAACCTAACACTGAAATAAACTCTCATGAATGAGCTGATTCATAGACAGAGCCTGTATTTTGAGATCAGGCATGGCAACTTTAAATAGTTATCTAACACAAATGGATGTATAAGTACAGGTCATAGATGACAACCCAGTAATGCTTCTATCAGACTAGCTGTTTCTGTTGGCAGGAAAGAATGGTTCTGGAAGCCCTTGACATCAATAGCTCAGTAGAGGTTGCAAAAGATGTCATGACTGGTTCAGTGAAGGACTTCTATTTCGTTGCATGGGGGAAAGTGGGGACAGCAGAAAGAATTGTATTTTTGGGTGTAGTTTCTTACCATTGCCACTGCCCTAGAATGGTCTGCAACATTCAAGAGATAAAAATGATGATTTGTCTTACTCAGTCACCTCAATTACCCTTTTTTTAAAGCCTTAGTTAGTGCTGAGGAGTACAGTATAATAGAGAAAGAAATAAAAGAAGTTATTTTTTACCATAACCAATGCAAATATTCTGAAGGGATAGCCAAATAGTGGTCTTGCTGACATAGTGAAATATTTTACTTTCAGTCTAGGTAATCAGTCAAAACCCCAGTGCCATTAATGAAAACAGTTTTTGAACTGACCCAAGATTGGGGAGAATGTCTTTGGGAAGTCCAGGAGAGTTTGCAAAAACCGCAAAGATCCAAGAAGTAGTCAGTAAGCTCTCCCCTACCCGCCTCAATCCCAAATTTTGAGTCAAAATCAGTTTTTAGAACAAGATTGAGTAATATGCAGCTGTAATCCATTTTTAAGGTACTCTGTGTCGCTCATTCTGTTTAGAATCTCATTTTTGTATGTAAAGAAGCTATGACTTTCAGTGATTTTTTGTTTGTTAAATTTTTACGTTTTAGTAGCTCCCTGCATTTCAATCTGTTTATCTTATCTCTTCTTTGCAATCTCCTCTAGGTTTGTTTTTTCCTGAAAACTTGATGTTTCAAGATTATAATTGATGGCTAAATGCGAGAGTTGACCATTTTTTAAACAAAATGAAAGAGCAGTGTCTGTATTTCATCTTTGTCCCCTGCTGTCTTCCCCCTCCATTCTGGTAGCATCTCAGGAAGACAGTTTGAAAACAACCTGCACAGGTTTTTTCCTAATTAATGTGTTCTTAGAAATACTGTGGTATAAATGAAGACTGTCTGGCCCAAAGTGTGGTGGTAAAGCTGTGACTGTGCTTAAAGTTCCTTCTGGCATTCCTCCTAAACAATCTCTTCAACACATTTCCAAATCGTGCAGCTCAATACCGGGTTAGATCTCTGAAGTCTCTTGAGTTTTTTGTATAGTAGCAGTGGGAAGCTGCATAGTTTTCAGCTGCAGCTGCATCTATCAAAACATATCACTTACTCTGAGGTAAGTTTTGATTGTCCTTTGGGATGTGGGTGTGTTTGAAGGGGAAGGTGACCAAACTGTTAGTTATGAAGGTCTAGAAATACATGTTGTGAGTATAACTACTATAAAAGAAGTGGTGTATTCCCTTTTCTCTTGATGCTTTCATGATTATAGCAAAGCTTTCATGAAATAAATACAGTAGCTACGCTGCAATAAGGCTCACTGGGATCAAAGAAGTACATAATGTCCTGCTGAGGTGGTTTGATATACGTGCCAGAAGAGCTGGTTATCTCTGAGAGATACCTGGAAATCATCATCATCATTTGCACATATGGCTCAGCCATCCGTAACAGGAACATGATTGAGCCTTCATCTGCTAGATGTCCTGGTCTTTTATGCTCTTCCTCACACTGTGTGGCACTCTGTTTTCCCCAGAATTTCAGGTGACTGAAACCATGCCTTACATATACAAAGGTTTTCCCAGGTGTCTTTTTACAAGCAGTGATAAACAGAGCAGGGGATGTACCATTTTGGTTTAGAATGAAATACTGGCATTGGTGCCAACCTTCATCACATCTGGTTTGGGTCAGTTGATGTAGTCTGAATAGTTTCAGGGTGAGGCTTTCTAAAAGTCTTACTGTGTATGCTGCACCTGTGGAATGACTTCTACACTCTGTGCTCAGGGCCGTGGATGGTTTGCCTTTGGAAGAAAGTACAAATACACCCTGTAAATAAACCTCTTCCCTAATTCAGGATCAGGAGGGAGAAGTGTATTCTAGGTGGGTGTTTGGAAAGCTCCTTAGGCTCCCTTGTTTGATTATCCATGTATATGGTCATGCAGCCTACACCCACATATGTGCCTTCTTGGATGTGGTCAAGGTACATTGTGCTGTCTGTATACTGTGTCTGGCCTTTTACAGATTTGGTAGTGTCTCTGCCTCAGGTTTACCAGTTCTTGCAGATTTAAGATGTCTAAAATTTATCAGTCTTCAGGAGTCTTTCATTCTTCACCCTCAGTGTCACGTACAAGGTGCTAGCCGCAGAGGCTAGGGACGACTCAGGCTCTCAGTTACTGTAAATATTTGTGGCCTGTTACTTGGCAAACTCTTCTTTTTTCTTTTTGTTTTCCCTTGGGTTTTTGGTTTGTATTTTTTTGGTTAGTTTGTTCGGGATTTTTTTGGTGATTGTTTCTTTTTTGTGTGTGTGCGTGTATGTGTGTGATTTTTCTATTTTGAAAAACAAGAAATCGTGCAGTGGAATAAAAATTAACATAAAGCAATGAGTTTAAATTAAGTACAGGGAAGAGCGTGAGTGCCTCCTATCTGTGGGTTCATATACAGCCTCCTGTCACTTTTTGGGATGATTTTAAAATGAATTTTAAATAACCAATTTTATGCTGAAGCTTTGATGTCTTGTGGGGTTTTTTTCTGCTTTGTGCCTGAGTCATGTCCCTCTTTGTAAATGTGGCAGCCACTGTCATTTTGTATCACTTGAGTCAATAATGCTAGAAATTTTCATACAGTTCATTACCATAAAAGGTTCCTTCATTTTTCCCATCACTGGTTAATAGGCTGACAGATCCCATCAGAGCTGTCCAACACTGCCTTAAGGCGAAGGGAGGAAAAAAAAGGTGGAACATCTACCAATATCTCTGAAAGCACTCTGTATTAAAAGAGCTGTGTTTAATCAGCATACATTCAAAAACATCTTCATAGATCTTAAAATGAGTGGTTTTGCATGTAACTCACCTGCTGGTTTCTGATTTCAAAATTTTAAAAGTAATATTCCCTTTTCTTTCTTCATACTTTTAGGGACTGTGATGAAGGAACATGCAAAGATAAATCGAATATTTTGTATGCTTGGGCAAGAAATGCTCCACCCACCAGGCTGCCCAAAGGTATTGGCCCTTTAATATTGAGTTCTTGTGTGCAGGGGCAGGGGAAAAAGGAGGACATGGAAGTAAGCACCTGTCATATCTGGAAACATCCTGTAATATTTTCATTATGTCTAACTGATAGCAACTGTATAAACATCAACCTCATTAACTATGAAATGTATTATGCTAGCTAATATACTTGCGGGTTTTTGTCATTCTGTTTGCTATACCATTTTGGGTTTCTGTAGGGGTAAAAAAGGCTGAGGGAGAGATAACTATCATAATATAATGTTTATTATTATATAGCATTAATCTTGCATTTCCTACTACGTGTTACTAGAAGGTTACCACTTATGTATCTTTCAGTAGCATACAAACTACATGAAAATATTTTTGCTTGTTTGGGAAGGCACAGACAACTTCAATCTAAACATTGAATTTTTTCTGTTTAAAGTATACATTGGCAATTTAATGAGTTTTTCATTTTTTGATGCTTTGATGCAGTTGAGCAACATGCTTGTATACTCATTTTCTTGCATGATAGACAACTCTGCTGAATTAAATCAAAACAGGGAGAAGTGCTTCTTTGTAATAACCACTAAGGGTCTTAGAAATATCTACCATCTGTATAGCCTCAATCTGAAAATATCTTGAATTTTGAGTGTTTTTTCTTTCATCTTTTGCTGCCCATTTTCAAAGCCAGGAACCAATATCATGAAAATGTTTTGGTTTTTTTTAATAATCCATTTACGCACTTAACAACATGAATATTACTTGATTTGGTTATCAGAATGTAAAGTTTAAAAAAATTGTTAAAATGGAGGATTCTTTAAAAGTTTTGTACTTGGAGGATTCTGTGGAAGTTTTGCTGTTAAACCCCAGCTAGTAATGCTTTCCTTGTTGGTAAGCTGTGCAAAAATACAAGGTTTGTAGGGAGTATTCACAAAGATGCCTCATTTGTGCACAGAGGCTGCAGTCCCATTTGTAAGTTGGCTTTGCCTGTTACTGTGGGATTCTCTGACCAAATACAAAGCAATTGCTTTCTCTGCTTCTTTTAAAAAGTGTTCATTGTAGAATTGCTTTAGAGAAATCCCTTTCTGATAACTGGAATTTCATTATTTCAAATTATTTCAAGCTTCTCTATTGTGTTTTGTGCCCGTGCTTGCTTCTCTCATCAAGTAACATAGCTGCATAATTTCCTCAAGATTTTTTCTGCATGTAATATTTATTTAAATCTAAAAATATTTTACTGCGGATCTTTTTTTCTTATCAGTCTCAATGTCTTCTTAGTAAGTTAGTGTTAATTAGTTTGTATCACGCAGAGTTTGTATGAGAAATGAAAGTTCCACCAAATCTTACATGGATGACAAAACTTCATTTTTATTTAAATTTTTATAAAAATTTTTATAAAATCTGTATTAATGTTCTTTGATTGAGAGGGTTCTCTTCATAAAGCAGATATGTATTATTAATTAAGTTATGGTTATTTAACTTAATTAATTAAGCTTCTTGATCTGTTTGGGATCATGGGCTGGTGGTTTTCCTGGGTTTCAGGACAAAGTCCACTTCAGTGGTGTCTGAAATTTTCAACCCCTTCACTCTTAGCCATTAAAGTGATTCGTATTTTTTTATGTGGTCAGTGATGGTGAATTATCTTGCATTTTATTGTTCCTGAAAACAATACATTTTACTTCTTTTAGGTGTTGGATTCAGAGTTGGAGGAGAAACGGGTAGCAGATACTTTGTTCTCCAGGTACACTACGGAGACGTTAGTGCATTTAGAGGTATGCATTTTGGAAATTTGCTCTGTAAGTTGTATCAGCTACAGCATCAAAAATATTTACCTCTAGAAAATAATTTTTCTGTTAGTGCCATTTGCAAAGATCAGTGGGCATATTTGTAATACAATTTGTATATTAGCTTGACTTTATAAACTTGATTTATCACTATAAATATTTGAAAGGTGAACACCTTTTTTTTCTCCTCAAGAAATGTGGAGCAAATGATTTAAAGTAATCAAGAAGCAGATTAATAATTTTAAGTTTGGGGGAGAAAGTTGAGGTTTCCATATATCATTCAGCATTTTCTTTAATCAAGTTGAAACAAAGAGGTGTGAACACACTTAACCTGTCATTTTACTTGAACAGATTATATTTACTGGCCAATCTGTCATGGTATTTGTGTTTGGAAAAAATGTAATTCATGGAGACAATGTATTTTTTGTTTATTTGTTTGGCTTGGTTTTTTGGTTTTTTTTAAAGATGAAACACTCATTTCAAGCATAGCAATATGCTTATACTTGTCATTGAATGTTTCACAGAAGCACATAATGGTTGAGGTTGAAACAAACCTTTGGAAGTGATCTGGTCCATTCCCTCCCTGCTCAAGCAGGGCCACGTGCAGCCTGTTGTCCAGGCCCATGTCCAGGTATATTCAAGGGTAGAAACACCATAGGGCACCATCTGCCAGTGCTCAGTCACCCACACAGTGAAAAAGTTTCCTGATGTTCAGCGAGAGCCTCCCATGTTCCAGCGTGTGCCCATCACCTCTGGTCCTATCACTGAGCACCACTGAGAAGAGCCTGGCTCCCTGTTCTTTGCACATTCCCT
This sequence comes from Corvus hawaiiensis, assembly GCF_020740725.1. Taxonomy (NCBI): domain Eukaryota; kingdom Metazoa; phylum Chordata; class Aves; order Passeriformes; family Corvidae; genus Corvus; species Corvus hawaiiensis. The sequence goes on along the minus strand of NC_063255.1, from coordinate 73,948,103 downwards.
CCTGATCCTTCTCTTCTTTAGGCTGACGAGTGCCAGCTCTCCCAGCCTTTTCTCATAGGAGAGATGCTCCAGTCTCTTCATAATCTTTGTGGCCCTTTGCTGGACACTGTCCATGTTTTTCTCACACTGGGGAGCCCAGCACTGGACACAGAACTCCAGGTGTGGCCTCATCAGTGCTGAGCAGAGGGGCAGGATCCCCTTTACTGACCTGCTGGCCCTGCTTTGGCTGATGCAGCACAAACCACCATCTGCCTTCTTTGCAGCAAGGGCACACAGCCAGCTCACACTCAGCCTGAGGACCCCCAGGTCCTTTGGTGACAAGCTGCTTCCTAGCTTTTTGTTGCCTAGGGTTGTACCTTCCCACATGCACAGGTCTTCCAAGGCAACTTGGCACTTCCCCTTGCTCTTCATGAGGTTCCTGTCAGCCCCTGTCTCCAGCCGGTCCAGGTCCCTCTGGATGGCAGCACAACAGTCTGGTGCATCACACACTTCCCCCAGTTTGGTGTCATCTGCAATTGCTGAGGGTGCACCTGCCCCATCATCCAGGTCATTAGTGAGGATGTTGAACAGGACTGGAGCTCAAGTATTGATTCCTGGGCTATACTGCTAGTTGCCATCCTCCAACTAGAAAATCATTCAGCTGGTGTTCAGTCCACCTCAGTGCTCATCCAGACCATATAATGAGCTGGGATTTGGGAAATTTGAATTTCATTAATTCACATTGACATATTGGTGGTGATTTTTGGGGATTATTTAATTAATTAATTTATTTGTTTATATTTCATGTTGTACTTTGTTCTTTAAAGCGCCTTGTTCAGACATCTTTTGAGGTGCATGTATTCTTGCTTTTACTCTGTAAATCGCATCCTGTGTGGAGGTTTTGGGTTACGGCCTCTATGGTCATCAAGAGCAAGAAATGTGTGGATTGTCATTCCCATGGAATTCATCCATCATACATTACTGCTGTGGGATTTAAACAAGAATGTGAAGATCCTTGTGGCCTAAGTGATAATGAAAATGTTGTGCTTGAAAGAAGAGAAAGCTGAAAAAGAACAAAAAAATTAAGGGAGGAATATGCATTACAACAGTAGGTCAAGCTATGCCTGTGGCCTCTCTTGTCCTTCTGTGGTATCATGATAAATGATCCACAGACTCTACTTGGTTTAGAATGGAGAAGTTACCAGGTAGGTGCAGCTTCCCAATGCCATGCAGCCTCTCTTCTGTGCATCTCTGGCAAGGTTTGGGCAATACTTAGCTAGAATTTTAAGCAGCACTGTCTGAAGCAGAAGGTATGGTTTCTGCCATGACATGAAGATATAATATGGCTTAATGGCAGTATTGGTAGAGGATGAGGAAGGAATAAACTGAGGGTGCCACCACTGTTTGAGAGCATATTTGCAAATGTGCACAACTGAAATTGAAAGAATTGATTTTCATGAGGAGTTCAGATGGACCCTTACAACCCTTGGGATTCTTTGCCTGCTAAAATCCTGAGTAATTAAAGTAGCAAACCTCTAAAGAGACCATATTCATTGACAGCCTGCTCTTCATTATTGCTTGGGGACATTGAGAGTTCTCACTGTTTGAGAGTTCTCACTGTTCATTTTCACTCTTAAGTATAATATATGAGTATATAGTTATTAAAAAAAGAAACAAATGAGCTCAGTAACCGTCATTGCACACTAGTTGAGAATGTCTTTGGAAATTTTTATTAACGACTTGTTAGTCAAAGCTTCTATTCAACCCAGTTGCATACACAGAGAAACTGCAGTGAAAGAAATTATCACCTGAAATTAAAATATCGTTTTACACCCCCAGCAGACCCTCTGCAGTAGACTTCCTTATTTTTTGCCTGGAATATATGTGCAGGACTTAGAAATGCCATAGATATGAGCCTGCAAAATTACGAAGTTTAAGAAGTGTGGACTGATAGAATTATGATGTAGGAGTGTGTCATGAGTGTCCACCAGTGTCATGAGTGTGACAGAATGCCCTCCCATTTTTCAGTGCTTTTTGCTTGGTAGTCTGTGATTGTATTTTTAAAGTAAAAAATCTCTCTTTTCTGCCATTTGTGAGAAAAAGTGTTTTTAATATCTCCTACCTGTGAAAATTCCAGTAGAGAAAAATGTAATGTAAATCTAATAAAATGTCCTAAACCTTCACAGTAGTGTTCAAAGATATTCAATGCATAATCTTCAACTAGTTTCACAAGTATTTTTAAATTTCAGGAATAACCTAAAGGTATTTTTCTTGTAGTGAGATGTCTGTTGATAACCACGGCTCATCAAAGCATAAGAATACAGTCATTGAAGTTTGTGTGTAAGCACATGCAGTTGTTGCAATTTAGAACAGAAGATAAATGATGAAATATGCTCAGTTAACTTGTCATTCTTTCATTAGTACATCAAAGATTCCAAATTGTTCAGAGTTCTGACTTACAAGAAATTGCAAATATAAAATATTTGACTTGCTGTAGTAAGATATTTATGTATTAGCACCCAAATCTATTTCCTATCAATTCTGGGGGGAAAAAATGCCATAGTTAAAATCATCAACTCTCATGTTCAACTCTTTCTAAAAAGAATATTTTTCATTTCATTAACCAGGTAGTAAATGAATTCACTTTCCATCCCTTCTTACCTATAATCCTGAGCTAAGAATGCATATGTAGATACACACTTTCTGCTAAGATAAGAAAATAAAACTTACTGTACCTTGTCTAAAGTAAACATATTAAAATTTAGCTGGAGAACCAAAAATACATTCTACAAAAAAATGTGTAAAGAGCCATCTTAGAAAAATATTCATTTCCCTATTTCATTTTCTTTGCGTTTTATATTGTAAAAGCAAAAATTATTGTGGAGGTATGTCTAATAATGGATACAGTTATGTAACAATTAAAAAGTTGTCAGAAATTTGTCTGCCTTTTTATATATTCATAAGTGTTTATAGTTCAGATTCAAATTAAAGTCAATCTAGCCATCTTTAGGTCTGTAAAGGGACCCAGTCAGCTTTGAACTTAGGCTGTAGTGATACGCAGTGCAGTTGTCGCCGTGGTCTTGTTTTATTCTTCTATGTAAGCACCTTTGAATCTGAATTTTAAAAAACGTGTTTTTTTTTCTAATCCCTAGAATGTTTTTTTTCCTTCACTTTGTGTAACAAAGACTAACGTTGTTTCTAATCTGCCATATTATTCTCTTACTCCTTTCCAGCATATCTAAGAATATAATTGCTATCCTCAAGAATCAGTGTTTAAAAGTTATCAGTGATAGGTCTTTTAGCTGTTCTGTATGGAAGGTTTTCACATTTTGTCATTTGTATATGTGCAACTGTTGCATTGTTTGAAGCAATTTATAATTTTTTGTCAATATTTTTAGAGCAAATTTATGGGGAATTCTTGGATCTCTGTTCAGCTTTGTTTTTTTTTTCATTCCCTTTCCTGTTCTCTCTCTTTTGTCGCACAGTGAACAATATTGCATTCTCAGCTTCTTCTTTTAATCCCCACCTTTTCACTGATTTATTTCTCCTTGCTATCACTCCCTGCAAGAATTATGTTACCCACATTGCATATAATAACATAGATGGACCTGCTTTTCTGAGTGAGGTGTAGGGTTCTTAGTTTTGTCTTAGGGTGTGTTTTTTTTGGTTGGGGAGAGTAACTAGTTTTGGCCACCAAGCTAGTAGATCTTAAAAAGCTGTTTTTCCTCATAAGCATGTGAATTGTATGTTGTCATTTGAACATTATTCTAGACATTAGATTCAATGGCCTTCTCTTTGATACTCTCTTGAATCTGCTAGTGTCTTGAATAAAGTTAGTTTTACATATTCACAGAGATTCATGGCTATGATATAATATTATTTTAGCAAATCGGTCATCTCTGACCTTTATGAGGTCTTCATATCTTAAAAAATTTATATTGAACCAGGATCAACAATTGTTTGCCTCCTTTCTTTTTGGAAAGTAAGTTCTGAAAATGTCACTGGGGAGTCTGTGTTTGCATTTTGTTTTTCACAGATTGAAAAAAGGTAGAATTTTACTGAATTGATATTGGATGAGTGGATAGATCAGCAAGTGCAAACACCTTGACTTACATGAGAAAAAAAAATTAAGGTAGTTTCATGTATCAAATATTAGATACCAATATTGAATGCAATATACTGAACTTGTCTCATGCTTCACTGGGACCTCAAGTTCATTTTTGTGCTGCATGTCTTTGCTTTTTAAATATAACTTGTAGAAAGTTACTTCCCCATGGGCATTAGCTTTGGAATTGCCTTTCTCAGAGGTTGTGCTTACCTTTGAGGCTACTTATTTTGAATGAAGCAAAGCCAATTCTGAGCCTGTGTATGGAGATTCAGGTACAAATCAAGTGCTGACTTTGAAATAACAAGGGGTTTGGAGCTTCATAAAATTTGCCATTCTGTTACAGTGAAAGCTTATAAGTATTCTAGTCACATATGAGTACTACGCTGTTCCTATGAAATACTAGAAGTAGAGCAATGAAGAAGCTGAATAAATAGTTTGAGCAGAGTGCTCAATAATTTATAACATGCTCAGAGCGCAAAGAAAATAGGTTTTGAAGAGTGTTTGTTTTTATGAATAAAAAACCATGCAATTTTAAGCATCTAGGAAGTCCTAGAAGTCTCAATGTCTGTGGCAGATTGTCATGCATGTAATTAAAGAGTTCAGGACTGTAGATCAGGATAGACAGATTAGCAGAAAGTCTGTCTGACTTGCTTCAGAAATTCTTAGCAAAATCAGCTTACAGAAGGAGAGTGTTTCTCTTTAGGATAATTTGCCTTCATGTCAGGTGTATTTAATTTGAAAAACTGTTGAGTATTTCTGATATTTGAGATATTTCTTCTAGAAAACATTATAAACAGGAGTAGCATAGGTGATTCTTTTTAACTAATTTAAACATTTATTGCCAGTTAAACTTGGAATGGTCATTCCAATGTTGTCATGCACAATTTTTAAAAATTAAATACTTAAAATATGAAGCCGGTTTAACATGCACCATTGGCTTTGTTTGACATGGGTAAATAAAAGCAGGGAATATTTAATATGATTGTGTTATATTTGCACAGAACACAAAAGACATACACGAGCATAACTTCAGTATTTATTTCAGTTGGAAACTCTGCATAGACAATTTGCTTTCATTTGAACCTACTTTCTGAAGTATATAAAAATGCATTTTCCAGTCTTTGTCATATGGCAAATAGTAGCTAGTAGCTTCTTTGTCCCAGAGCAGTGCTTATTTACTGAATAGCTGAAACAAGGAAATCAAAGTAGTTAGATAAGCTGGACAAGCTTAGGTCAGATAGTGAAGCTTGAAGAGAATTTGCAAAAGGGAAGTGGCATGATCTCACTGTGGTCAGCGTTCTTGGGTGAAGTGTTTCGAGCTTTGAGTGTTTCAGAGAGGTGAACTGAAGGAAGAAGAAGCAGGGAAACATCAGTTCCAGCATCCCTCTGTAGTTGTTAGAAAAACATTTACTTCAGTTATGGCTAAATGTATCTACAAACAGAATTATAAAGCACTGTAGGAATTTCTGAAAGGTTTAGACTAATGTATCCGTCCATTTTTTCACTCTTAACACAGCACTGCAGATCAGATACTTGTGCCAGAAGTTCATTTATGCTTCCCGTGATACTGATTTAGATGGTTGCCTTATATAGTAGCAATTAGAAGTTTCCAGCTATCTTCAGTTCATTTTTAAATTGCTCTATTTAGATGAAAATGCTGATTAAAATTTTTTCTGTGCTCTGAAAATTCTGATTGTTTCAAAATACTTTAATATTGCCAAACTGAAATGTGTTGGAATTTTTTTCCTTCCTCCTATGGTGCTACTCTTAAAGAGACACTGTGACGTAAGGACTAAATTTTTCAAATATGAAATTACTTTGATGGTTTGGGGATGATTTGCAGCAGTGTTCAAAAGATAGAATAGGGATGTTTTCAAATAAAATTCCAAAACTGAGAGACTTAATATCACTGATTGCATTTTAAATTTTATAATTTTATTTCTTTAAGTAATAATATTCTGAAAGGAAGCAAGCGTTTTCCAATTTCCATTGAAATTGATGTAGTGCAGAGTTCTAACTATACTAAACTTATAAAAAACTGAGTTCTGCAGCATCACCTGTGTTATATAAATAACAAAAATTTAGTTTGAAATTAGGAGGGTGGAGCAAAAGACACTTTACAAAGACCTTTGTAGCAAACACTGAGGTATTGAGATTGTGAGTGAAGCTGCCTGCTGGGAGAGGATGAACAGTATATAGGTATCTTGAACTTTTTCTAAAACCATTGACAAATAGTTGAATTTCATTTTCTCTTGAATATTTTCTTACCATTCCCCTTCTTTTTTCCTAATAGCTTATTCTTTTTGGCACTTCTGGATTCTTGATTTGGCCATTTGGAAGAAACATTTATTTCCTGTAATTGAAAACTAGTGCATGATCTGGAATGGTACTTACTCAATGCAAGTACATTTGTAGGTAGTCTTGATGAAAGAGCTACTGTTCTTATTTTTCTTTTCTGTGTACAATGAAGACTTCCCTTTTCTGTCACTATTTTTAAAGGTACAACTGTTGTATACTGATTCAGATTTTTAAATCCAAAAGTATTTATTGGGATGCACAGAGCTGGAGTAACTAAGAATTTGTAGATGCCATGATGATGAGCATTATGAGAACCCAGTGAAATTGTGTTAGCAACTATTTCACTTGAATAACACATACATTAGTTTACAGATCTACATTGTGAACATACTGAAAACAAATTTTAGCAAATTCTACTATCAGTAATGGTGAAAAGCAAACTGATTATTATCCCTTAATAGTGAGATGTGGTGTGACGGAAATAGCTAGCATCTGAAAAACTGAACTGGTAGTTTTTACTCTGTCAAGTTTCCCTGTGTTGTCCCACTCTGCTCATTGTCCTTTATTCTGTTCAAATGTACTACTTTTTCAGTTTGGAATCTGGCTATTGATGGGAGGAAAAACTCTCAGAAGTTACCACTTGTCACCAGATCCATAGCTACTCTGCTCTCATTCTTACCTGAAACATACACTGTTGGAGGATATTTTTTTAGAATGTTCTGCTTACTTGCTTTGGAGTTAGATCCATCTTCTAGCTACAGCTATTATTGCTATAAACCATAAGAAAAAGAAACTTGCTTAAAAAGGAACAAAGATTGAACTCCCAGATGACCAACTATAATTGAGTAACTATCAAGACAACTGGGTCATTAAATTAAAATGTCAAACACATCAGCTAATGATGATACGGTACACTGACAAATGAATCATCTATTTTTACTTGCCTTCTAGCATATCCAATTTTAAGCAGAATTGCTGTCTGTATTGGTATATCAAGTTCACCTGATGACTTTTATTACAAGGATTTCTGGCAGCTGCATTATTAGTGGCTAAAATCATTGCTTTTCATAAATCTTTCATTTTTCTAACTTTGATCAAAATATAAATTTGTTTGAAACAAAACTACTTTTTCTGCTAGTGTAAACATGATACTGTTTCATTTCCCAGATACTAGTTCATAGAGATCTACATTTTCTAATACAGCAGTTTTCATCCACCAAAGTTTTTTTTCTGTATTAGGATTGCTACATATGCAGTACTGAGGTGTTCAAGTTTGAGCAAATTTGAGTAGTATTTTCACAGTATAGCAGTTTTACTGCACACATTAAGATTAAAACATGTTCTGTCTTCTGGTATTTTTTACACACCAGAAAAATCTTATTTATATGTAGTAATTTGCAGGGTTTCAGTTGCTAACGATTAAACTGTTTCACAATTTGTACAGATAAACACAAGGACTGCTCTGGTGTAACTTTACATCTGACACACCAAAAGTGAGTATTTTTAGAATTGCTTACCTATATTTTTTTTCATTGGAACATAAAGTGTGGATTCCTTTGAAACCATATGAAATAAAAATAATACATACTTCACAATATTAAGAATTTCGAAGTCGTGTCATCTGTTGGCAAAAATTTTCATTTCTGCTAAGAAACTGGACATAACTGTGCTATGAGTACCGAGTTAATCCAGTTTAAGAGCTTCATATTTAGAAGTCTGGGATGAGAACAGCAATTACACAGATGATAGCTTTGTCCTATTTCCCATACTTTGCAGAGAATGCTTTAGAAAAGGTAGCAAAAAAGGGAGGGAGAGGGGAACTGCTGTGAAACAGCTTCTTTTTCAGTACATCTGTTTCAGATGTAATCCCATGTTTAGAAATTAGTGGTGTCAAATGGTATTGCATATTGAGTCACTTGCAGTTGTGTTTTACAGACTTGTTTACCAGAGCTTGGGTTTTGCATTGCAGGCAGCCTTTGATTGCTGGAATGTATCTTATGATGTCTGTGAACACGGTCATACCACCAGGCGAGAAAGGTGAGTCATCATTTTACGAAGTGATTGTATAATTTCAGCATCTGATCTATATTTATTGCTTATTGTGTAAGAAAATTTGGCAGAGGCTTGATGATATGTAGATGGACAAACTAATTATTTGAGTGATTGAACAAATGATGGAAAAAATAGTTATGTTTAAGATTGTATCCTATTTCCCTATGACTACATCAGTAAAGGCAATCAATGCTGTATAAACACAATATTGTACAACTAATAATGACTATTTCTTTAATTTATTTTCATCTTAATATTTTACAAAAAATGCCCTACCTATTTTCTAATTCCTCCTCTCCCCTCTAAAAAGCCATAAACTGTTTTGCACTCTGCTTCATCTGTATTTGTCATTCATGATATTTGTGATCTACTAAGACTTCAGTTTTACAAAATTAATTTCTACCAGTAAGGAGCTGCTATTTAAGAATTTTATTCCTGTGTTCCTAGTAGGTTAAAAGGTCAAAATGCTGGAAAAAAATGGTAATAGGAAGTTTCTGAACAGTTTTTTTTCAGAATCCTGAATTCTATGTGAAACTCAGCTTGGAACTCCCAATATCCTTTATTCCAGTTAGCATAGACTGTTCTGTTTAAGGAAGTTGAACACTGACTTTACTCTGCTATACCAAAATTTTAAAGTAGATAACCAAGAACACCATTTGTCCCATTCACAGCTAGCTGCCTAAATAGGATGAGGTGGTTGACTGCTCAGCTCACTCCAATTGTTTAGTGAATTCAGCAACTTGAAACATTCTTAAATTTGAATTGAAATGAAAAGTATTTTGCTCTCCAACATGAAAACATACCAAATTAATCCCCCACTGCCTCCAAGCATATTAGATCAGTGTAGGAATTTAATTTTACAACTGGGAGGGTGAGGGAAAAGGGCAAACAGTTCTGTGGTTGCTGATAACTGCGTTCTTATGTTCAGTCAAATTTACAGCCCTTAAGTGGAGCGTGAAATTTGTTAAAACAGGAAATGTGGAGATATCTCTCAGAAAGGCATTGGGATTTTTCTGTAGGCTCTTCCTTAGGTGCTAACACAAGTACTACCCTGTAAACTTTGTTCAGCACTTCTCTGACAAAGTCTCTCGTCTAACCCTAAATTAGGTCTGGGCCTTTATAATCAAGACTTCATTGTAAATTGTATCAGTTTAAAATTATACCAGTTTATTTTAATTTTCCCCTGAGTAGACCATTTACCATAGTTGTGTTTATGTTAAGCATCCCTCAACATAGTCTGTAAGTAAATGTATTACTGTATTTTGTTAAATAGCAGTATTGTTTATCAGAAGAAGTTCTTCTGGCTTTCAGCCAGAAAGATTTTATATGTATGGCAGCTGAGTAAGTAATTTTCAAGTAACCTGCACTATATTTTATTAGTTTTTCTTTGCAGATGTCTTGAGATGGACACTGCAGAAGTATAAGATATTATCTATTATCTTTTGAAATCATCTGTTGTCCAGTATAGGTATACTTTTTGTAAACCATGCTGAATGAAGTACAGTAATTCAGCTTTTCTCTGTTTGATAAATGATCTGTTTGTCATTGTTTATTTTCACAGTGGTTGATGCAGACATTGCCTGCCATTACAAAAGGTCTCCAATGCACCTTTTTGCCTACAGAGTTCATACACACAGACTAGGTAAGAGTAATATAGGAATATCAAATACTTAACAGAAAAATGTTGGCACTGCAATGTATTTTTTTAAGTACATCTCACTTCTCATGCATATTGATATCTTATAGGTAAAGTAGTGAGTGGATACAGAGTGAGAAACGGTCAATGGACATTGATTGGTAGACAGAGCCCGCAACTACCACAGGTTGGTTGGATTCTTTCTTTTAGTTCAGAATGTAAATTTTAATTATCTTTGTTTCAAACTGAGAAGCTGAATTGGAAATCACATGTCCACAGATTTACATCATGGTATTTCCACTGGTTATGTGCTGTTGTGCTCCTGGAAATGAATATTGCTAAGTATTACCACAGTTACATTATGATGCAAAAGTCATTTCAGAGATATAGCACTGTCTTTCTCATCAGTGTCTATTGACACAGAGAACATGAAGCACTTTCACTGATTGTAGTGAATCATCCTTTCTTTCAGGCATTCTATCCCGTGGAATATCCAGTAGATGTTAGCTATAATGATATCCTAGCAGCCAGATGTGTGTTCACTGGGGAAGGCAGAACTACAGAGACACATATAGGGTAAATTTTATTTATTTGCTCCATTTCCTAACTGTTTTTTCTGGGGTATTTGTTATATGTAGAAATGTTTTTGTTTCATGTCTTCTTCCAAGGTAATTCTAAGAAACAATTTCTATCAGAATGTTTTGTTACGCTGTCTGGTCTCCTTAAGATTTAACTCTACACAATGTTCATTGATGTTACTTACATGAATATTCACTTTGCTGAAGTGTTCAGAACACTTCTGAAGTGAAGCTAGGCTGCCAAACAACTTACTCAGATGTTGGGCTGATCTGTTCCTACAGAAGGATTCAGAATATCAATTCTAGAAAATATATTTTTTAGTATATTGACATTATTAACTGTTTAAAGTGAAATAATAAGGCTTCACAATTGTCTCTGTTATTTCAGAAAGAAAATTTATAGAAGCTTATAAAATTCTGATATTTTGACCTGTGGCAAAATCTAGCCTTAAAAAATCTGGACTAATACTGCAATTACCTTTTTTCAGTGTAAAAATATACAGGCTTTTATAAAAAAACAATCAAACCAGAAATGACTATAATAATAAATAGGAAAATCTGAACTGTGTTAATCACTGATGCTATTCAGCTGCAGGTGACAGACACAGCCCTGTAAGATCAAGAGGACAAATATAGCTATAAAAATAGATATAATATTCATACTCTTTTAGCTGGCTCTGGTTCTCTGAACTGTAATTTAATGCATATGTGGAGATACAAAGATGACCTGTGGAAATCTCATCGTTCTGGGAGTGTGTGCTGCAGCATTCCAAGGAAAGAGATTTTTATGCACTGAGTACCCTAAGATTGCATCTCAGTAGAGGGGTAAGGATTCAACATGGATTTATCACCTTCCACTGGACAGTTAAAATAGTGATGAGTAACAGCTGGAAAATATTTTTCGTTTCAATTCAAATTGAATTTTGAGTTGAGAAGAAGTTTTTACAAATATAATGACATTAAAAACATAAAACTTTAATTCAACTGCTGACCTTTATTCAGAAGTTCAAAAAGTTTGTCATGTTTCTTTAACTTTCCCCAAAGTAGTTTCTATTTGTTGAATAATCCTTACGGTTTAAGAAACAGTCTTAGGACAATTATGGTATTTTCTTTCAATGTACAAGTGTGCTTTCAGTGGGGAAACTCTCAGTCCTTTTCATTACAGTATTATTATTATGATAATACGGTGTTATAATTATGATAATTATTTTACTCTTTTTATTCAGTTATTATTATTTATTTGCACTATAATATATGAATGTGCATTGTATTAATCTTGCCATATTGTTTATTAGTATTGTCATTATTATTTTTAGTATTACTATTATTTATTTATTACTATATAGTATTATTATATTTTATCACAAGTTTTGCTTTGCTTTTGGGGAAGGCAGGAGTGGGGGCAGTGAGCAACAGTACTTAACTGCCACCTGAAATTAAATCACCACAAATACTTAAACTCAGTAGTGTGTCAGGTGAACCACAGCTTGTATAGTTTCCACATCCCGTTTTCTACTGGAGTCTTAAAGAGGAAGCAATTTCAGTGATGGATATTGGAGGTCCAACAGTGAAGTTAATGCTTTCTAAAAGCTTAAGCAGAACTTGCCCAGTCAGAGTCTCATTTTTGTGGTCTCCAAAGGATGCTAAAACTTCCAGCTCATGGAAAAATAACCAGTTCCCCTTTTGAAACAGTCTCTTCTCCCATGTTTCCCTCTCTCCCCTCTGGCTTGTGTCATTGTTGTTTCTATGGTGAATAAATGAATGCTGCAGGATGCTGCTGGAAAAGTCAGCACTGATGTCTTTTGCAAACAGCTAATAGACCACCTCTGTATTTTTTTAATGAGTGTAGGCTCACTGTTTAATTGTGAAAGCTAATTAAAAAATCTTGGTGTAAACCCCTGTATTTTATGAACATTTCTTTTAAAGTCCTAGCTTATTCATTGTCAGGATTGTAGCTCTAAACAGAAGATAGTAACCTAGAGGAAGGTTCCTCTTCTAGAGGAAGAAACAGACCACAGTTGTAAAGAGGCCATATATACTCTGCTTTACAAAGTAATATTTTTCAGAAGAAAAACTTTCTTGTGCCAGCTGTTTTTTCTGTTGAAGACAAGATTATGTAGCAGTACAGAAGAGCCACTTCTGTTTCAAGTACATGCACAACATTTATCAAAGAGCTGAATTTTGCTGGTGTTTTATCATTCCCCTTGCACTCATGTTTTTGTTACAGAAGCTTACAAACAAGTTATTCTCAAGATAACAGTGCTATGTTCTCTTTAAGACATACTTATGGTATCTAGATATGTAATGAAAATAGTTTTGCAGTATTAGAACCCATGTGATTGGGCAATAAATGAATGTACTTGATGGGGAAAGGGGGAAGATTTGTCATAAAAAATAGCCGCTGAATGAAACATGTATGTTATTTGCAACAATTTCAAATTACACTTGTCCAAGATTTGCAGAGAAGTAAGTGAATAGTAATGTAATGAATGATATAGCTCTGTCATATTTCATCAGAACATGTGCACAGTTGATAACACAATGAGAACTGTGTGGAGTATGCTGGAGAAAAGAGAAGGCAGAGCAGTTTAAATAGGTGATGCAGTTTTCTATAAAAACAAAACCAAATTGCTAGGAATTTCTGAGGTATGTGGGGATTTTGTGCACACTCATTTTCTCCAGTATAAACCAAAAGAAATTTCTGATACTCACTGCAACGCAGGTATTGCTTGTTTTAGTTTGGGACATGTAAATATTTGATTGCAGTGTTCTAGTATCCTGTTAAACAAGTTGGATGAATTAAATGAGCTACCCAGCTCATTATTTTCTAAGTGCCACATCTTTTCTGTATTGTGTAGGGGTACTGCCAATGATGAAATGTGCAACTTTTACATTATGTACTATATGGAAGCCAAGCATGCTGTCTCATATATGACCTGCACACAGAACGCAAACCCTGAAATGTTCAGAAATATTCCAAACGAGGCAAATATTCCTATTCCAGTCAAGTCTGATGTGCTGAAGATGATGCACGGACATCATGAAGGTGAAATATACTTGTAATCCATTTTATTCATGTTATGCTCACTGATGTATTTCTCTGTGTTGTTTTGATATACAAAATTTTCCTGAAGAGGTAATACAGTTCTGCATAAAATTCAAATTGCTAATTAATGAACCATCATGGGATTCCACTGTTGGTTTTGGTGGAAGTGTCTGCCATAGTATTTTGTCTGTTTCTTTCTCATGTTGTCTTCCAATTTCTAACATATTTTTACAGCTATGTGACCTATGTGGCCTAAGGATTGGTGTCTTTTTCTATGCCAAACTTGATATTAGCAGTTTCTTAATGTTTACCTTATCTTCTGTCTATTTCCTACAAAATTGTATCGTAACATTTCCCTAGTTTTCTAGATCCCACTGCCTTGTTATGGAAGGTATCAAATGTTTACATTGAACAGTAGTAGGCATATAAGTTGCAGCCGCAGTATTATCCAGAAGTAATCTTACTGTATGTCTGTGTATTATTTCTATGTACATTTTTTATTTCTATGTTTATTTTTACTTCTATCTTCTAATACAAATCTTAATTTTTTTATTCCAGTTGTTTAGTGCTGCATTGTTTGGTACAACTACTATTTGTGTATAAAAATACTAAATGTTCCTTTCCGAAGGGCGTTTTTCCACAGTAGGGAGATACTCAATTCCATTCACATGCAAAGGCTAACATCATATCCTAAATCCATTTTTCAGAAACCAAGGATAGTGATACAAGTTATTTGCTGCAGCAGGCCAAAAAAGAAGAGGCGGAGATTTTGGATCAGGGTATGTACTTGTTTATTTCTATGTCAAGTAAAGGACTCACTAATGTAAAATACTGATAAATTATATCCTGGTTTTTAATGAGTTATGAAGTTTTTAATCTGTTTATCTTTAATTGATGCAATTTGCAATGTTCTCTAAAGCTATTAGGGTTGCATGCTATATAACAAATAATAAAAAGAATTAGTTTACCACTGATCTCTAGCCTTTTGGGTAAAATTTATTAGTGCATTTTAATCTTATAAGGTTTTCCTGTTCTTTGTTTAATTAGCTAACAAAGGTTTTGATTTATTTGTATGTGCATGTATTCTCTATCTAACTATTTGGTATTAACTCTTCATTGATTTCTCAGTTTGTATTACTATGTGTATATTACGGAATAATGTTCTTATGCCTCAATATTTGCTGTGCATGCAGCAAGTTGAGTGCAGCTGTTTAATCTTGTATTTTTTTTCACTGTATTTGTGTATATGTGCACATATGCATTAGAACTCAGACAGGAATGTGTGTAGTACTTCGCTGGAGAAGAAAAATCTATGACTGCTATAAAGATTTTAGAAATACTCAGAATATTACTTACATTTCAGAAATATCTTAGACTCTACTTTAAAGTTTGTGTGAGTCATATACTGTTTGATAAATATTGCCTCAGTATCAGGATTTTTCTAGAGACTAAGGGGAAGACCTCATCAGCTACAGTTTCATACATTTTTCATTGAAGAATGTTGAGGTTCAGAGACTAAATTAAAGCAAATCTCCTTTTGACTTTAAGAAGAGCGTATGTTGGCCAGTGTTTAGAATTTTTGATAACATCTCACAAAGAGGATAGATTTTATATGTACTCTGCCATTTTTTAGAGTTAACTCAAATAATTAAGTTTTAGTTACATAAAACTAGTTTCTAGAGTGTGAAACTATCTTGAATGAAAGAACTTTGAACTATTACAAATAATATTTACAATGGCATATCTGATATTTATTTTAGTCCATTCAGGGTGTATTTTTTAAGACAGAAAAGCAATTCAAATTTTTTAATCCTGTTTCAGAGCAGAACAAGCTATCTGCTTACAAATTTACATCAAAATTCATGCTGACAATCTGCTTTACCCTTATGTTACCTTATTGGTAACATTGGTGCATTAGCATTTGGTCAAGGTTCTTGTTATGTGTATGTTTTATTGAATTCAATAGTGTTTGAAAAGAAGTGTTGAAAAAGGTCCTGCTGTTAAAATCCTTTTCATTTGTCTTTGAAATGTATTTTGAAGATATTTCTGCAATGCAGTCTGGTTTGCTGAGACTGCTATTTAGTGTACATCCTCATCTAACCTGTTTCTATGGAAACACACAGAATTGTTTTGTTCATTTGAAATTACTTGGGTTCATGATGTGAAATACTACAACTTGGCAGTTGCTGTGAATTTCATTTTGTGTTCTTAATTGTTAGCTTAAGATAAATTCTCCCATCATTTACAGGAACCTGTCTTCAATTTTATATTGATACAGCTCTAACTTTAGTTGAATTATGTCTGAGTAAGCAAAAAAAGCAGCAGGAAAAACTAGATCAGGTTTGGTTTTATTTTTTTTTCCGAAGAGGGAAAGTTGAGTGGCTGGCTTAGAAAGTGGGTTTTGGTTCTGCAAGTGCTCCCCAGATATACTGGGGAAATCTGGAGCTGAAATGGTCTGCTAAAATGTGCCTGTAAAAATTAACATAGAAACTGGAGTCCAGTTTTGTGGGGCAAATCAGTTTTAAGCACATTTTGCCAATTTGTCCATTTCCTCAAGTAACTTAAGTGAGTTTGCCAATATCAACAAAATTTGAACAAGACCTTCGTGTCAGGAAAATTCTACAGTTTGGAGGGAGGGAGCAGTGGACCCTACACAGAAGCACATGCATACCTTCACAGAGGCTGAGGTCTTCATACAAATACATTCTTTCACAGAGGTAAAAGAGATAAGTCTTTCCATTTATGGTCTGGTATGACATATTCTGTATGATAACCTTACCTACAAAACACAGAGACACCAAAACTGAGTCTTCGATTAGTTCTGTTGCACCTGAGCTGTTGCTCAGTAAATTCAGCCTTTCATTTTCTCTGAAGAAAGCACATCAACAATTTTCCAATAACTCTGTGTTTTATCTTGCACGGGTTTCTTTCTCTGTGATTTATTATGTTTTAGCAGCTTATTTTCCCCTCCTTAGTTTCAGGCAACTGAAATAAACACTGTTACTTCACTAAAACTGAAATAGTTGTTAAGTTGTTGTGCTGCCATGGAGGTACTTACTAACCTGGAGGTTAGAGACATGGTCAAAGACACAATTTTTATGTCAATACTCCTAAATCTAAGGATTTGCCTCAAAAGGGGAAAACAAAAAAGTCTGCCATGTGAAAGTATCTGCTTACAAATAATGTGTATATCATGTTTGCCTGAGCATAGAGGTACCTCCTGTCACACACAGGACGTTTCTTATATTGGTACATCCAGGTGTTACTATTGCTTTTACACTAAATTTTCAATTTCATCATCTTCACTCATCAGAGGCACATTAATAAACAATGCAGATATATTGAAATAAGCTGTAACCATCACAAAGTGAACCAGCACTCTGCATGAAGACAAAGCCAAATCACTGCTGTGTTAAAATTTAACTGAACTTATCTTGATGAAACTGACCTCATTATATTGTTTCTGAAACAGCAGTGTCACTATTTGGTGAAGATAAACTGTTCATAAGAAGTGAATTATTGTAGGAAATGAAATTGATTTAGAGATTTGGTGTATAGGAAAGTTTCCTGTTGCTGCTGAAGCATCACGTCCCTAGTATAACAAATATTATGTATGTTTATTTTTTGTTCATCATAGAAGTTTGATTAAATTGTACTCAATAGATACAGTAGAGCAAAAAACATTTGTTAGCATTCATTATCTCTGCCATATGTCTTTACCTGTTGAAAAAACACCTAAATGTGTTTCATTCTGCTTGTTCATCACTTTCCTGTGGCATAGTACAGTGTAATGTAGTTCAGGTTTGTTTTGGTATGCAAACAGTAAAGCAGCCTTTACTATTGAGAAAGTTTGCTGATGGTGTACCTGAAATCTTTAGAAACTCATGCATATAAGCAATAGCAGGAGTAGTTTCCTAAAAATAAGGAAAGAGAGGTGATGGTTAATCAGATGTATTTAATGTTTTGACTGGCTTATTTGATTTGAAATCTCATTTTGTGTATATTAGGAATAATCATAAACTGAAGCAGAAGGGGCAAAATGTCTACTACTAAAATTAATACAATTATTTGATTATATTTATATTACTACAATATGTATTTCATATATTAAACATAATTATGTTTAAATGGTTTAAAGCAAAATTCAAGGTTGGCTTGAGCTGAAAATTCACTAGCAGCATATAAACCAAAAATCAGATTTTGGGTTTTGTTTTAGAAGGGCATATGTGTACACATGTGTACGTCACTTACACGCATATGGGAGAGAAAAGAGTTGAGATTGTCATTGTACTTCTGGTATTACGTTTTCCATGACACTTACAAAAGTACAGTTTTCTTCTGTCTGGCTTAGGGAATTTAGGAGTTAGTACCAAAAAAGTAACATACATTTTGCTTCTGATGATGGAATGTGAAGTGAGTCAAAGTTGCAGTTGCTCTCAGCACTGGTGTTGGTACTGCCAATACCATGGGATTTTTTCCTGTATCCCTCATTATTTCATTGTTGCCATGAGACTAATTTATTCAAGGAGTTCAAATGGGAAAGTTCAATATCAATGAACTTAAGATCTTTCTTTTGCAATGCCCCAGACAGATTCATGTGAGGTCCCTTTTTCACAGCTGAATGTGTTAAGTGAAATCCCATTAAACCTCCTACATTTAAAATAATACTGCAGTTTTAGTCAAGCATTCAGGTGTTAGCTTCTATAAAGCTGAACTTTACTTTTGCAGTCATTAGAATTGCTGTCCTAGTGGTGAGATAGGTTGCGCAGAAAACACTTCATTGCACTTCTACCTTCTTGTTTTAGAGATTAGAATAGGTATAGTGAACTAGTAAACAACACAAAGAAAATAATATAAGTCCATAGTCTAAGGCAATTTGATGCTCTCTGATTACAGTGTGTTTTTCCCTGGACTCTTACGAGAGTTGCAGAGTGATTCTAGGTAGCTGGGTAGTCTAATGTCGTGATCTGTTTTCCCAATCTTTGAGGATATACAAAGCAAAGAACTGAAGCTAAGTCTGCATATACACAGCTCCTGCTGAAACTGACTGGAAATGTGGCTTGAATGGAAGGTGTGGAATATGGTACAATGTACCCTGTAAATTCACACTCTGAGATGTTTCTAGGTGGACATCCAAAATGAATGGATGCTAAATGATGATTCTGTCAGTAATTACGGACCTTAATTTCACAGTACAGGCTGAAGTACTTTAATGCAAGCATGTGTTTCATAAACAGAGATGATGGAATAAAAATTTTAGAAGTCTTTCTGTTCGGTTAAAATACTTGTTCAGGAGTTCTTGGAGAGGGAATCTTTGAGTAAGGTTAAATATGCATATATTTTGATGGCCCATTGATTGTAGGAGGAAGTTTTTTTGTAAGAAAATTTAATATAATAATCTGTACAAAATGGGGTCTGAATAAAGGTTACACATAAATCTGCTATTTATTACCTGTTGGATGCCTACCCCATCTTTTAATTATTTTCAGTTGCATAGTATATTTGCATATGACTGCACACACACCCACCCGCACACAGAGATAAGTATTTTGCACCAGGTATTTGTTAAACATCTGGAAATATTTTGCATAGTTGTAGCTCAGTCTGTGAGTTGGGAAAATAATGTCTGTGTGGAGTTGCATATTTTCTGTGAAGTTCTGCATTTCTAAGAAAGGCTTGTTACAATAAAAATGTATTGAATGAGGTCTTTCTGCATCTGGAATAGATATCCCTTGATTGATATAAATGAAGGGAGATACAGCTCCTCCACTCTCTGCCAATCTCTCTTTTGTTTCCTTAAGGGAAAAAAAAAATCAGGGAGGGAGAAATGTGAAGGGAGGCCTGCAATATCTTGTGGGACCGATGTTGAAAGGCAGAGGAAAGGAGAATCTGCATGCAGGCAGGTCTTTAGTTTTTCAATAGTGTGTTTTTGTGATAATATTACATAGCAAAGCCATGGAAGCAGTATCAACCAGTAAGACGGTGTATTTTTATGCCAGCATGGGTTAAATGTCTTTCTAAAATATATTTGTTATAATCTACCCTTGCTAGTTTGTATATGGCTGTTAGAGGAGTTCAGTTTGGTAGGTGGTTAAACATTCTTAGGAGAGGTTTGAAACAAAAGACAAATTCGTGTTCCAGTATTGATGTGGGATGCATAGAATGAAGTGTTTGAGACGCTTTTAGATTAAGACCAGATGTACAAGAAAATCTTTAGATGTTTTCAGGCTTTGACTGTATGTTTAGGGCTCAGAGATTATATGAGGTCCCTTAAATAGAATACAAAAGATAAGTGACTGAATTAAACCTTTGAAGAAAATGCTACTAAAAGATACTAAGAGTGATATATACTGCTAGGGAATTATAATTAGGGAGATTCAGAATACCAGAGGATTTGCTTGCTCTCTCAACAGTGAATGATCTTGCTCAAATTTGTAAATAAAAGATGAGACTTCGATTTGGTTAGGATAAGGTTATTCATATTCTTTACAAAAGCATCTTCAGCACAGTAAAGAAAGGAGCATCAGATCTAAACAAAAAACAAAAGAGGCAATTGGTATAATTGTATATCTAAGCAGGGAAAGAGTACAACAAGCTTGGAAAGAAGCCATTTTAAATTGAATGTTTCAGTCTTTACTGTCTGACCCTTGATTTATGTTCTCTGGCTCTTAAAATTATAGAGGGACATTTCCCGGGTGTTTCCTAAAGGCTGCTTGTCAATGAACAACTACAAAAACTTGTTATAATATCATTAATGTGTCTGAAGAAATTGAAAGTGTAGTACATCGTATTAGTACAGGAAGAGTTCAGAGAAATAAGGTCTTATCACAGATCTAAAACAAACCAAAATTATTACTATTGTTGTTGTTATTGTCATTATTATTATTATTATTATTATTGGCAGAACATTTTCCTTTTTTATAATTTTGCTGTCTTTTTTAAAATAAAGCATGATGATGCTTAAAAAAATAAATTGAAGACAGTGCAACTCCTCTGTAATAAACATATTCTCATTTATGTAATTTTGTGAGACTAAATGTATTTCAAAGTATATACTGCATGAAATAGAAATTTGAGGTGGCACCCTATGCCAGAATTCAAGTATCTGTAGTATATCCAAATGAGCACAGTGAAATATAAAACCATTGTGTTTACTGCTAGTCATCTAGAAGCAGCTAATAGATATATTTTATTGTAACAAAATGACTGGTTCTTGTCAGGAAATTATTACTGGTCAGGAAGGAAAGAAAAGAACACGGCAGTTGGATAGCTGCAAGCAGCCTTGGTTTTGGGTATCAGGTTTTGATTTGTTGTCAAGGAACACATGTTTATAACAAAATCTAATATTCAGTGAAGATTCTTCATCTTCCTTCATACTTTCACACTTTCCATTTACAAACTCGTATAATCTAATGATATTTTAAAAACTATGCTTGGGCTCTGAAAACATTTCTACATTAAAATATTTTGACAGAAAGAGAAAGGATGATTGAAAAACAAAGAAAATGCATTCACATTGTGGTGGTAGTAAAAGCCCATCTTAGGGACATGCAGACATAGAAGAAAAAAGAGCAAATTTTTTTTTTAACCTTTTCTTCCATCCATCTTTTAGCTCTGTAAGCTGCTTAGAAATGCCTTGAGAGCAGATGCAATTCTTGGTTCTTCAAAGACGTCAGTTTGCCTATGCTGTAAGTGCACATCACTTTAGGGCAGTGAGGGTGGTAAGAAGCTCTAGAGCAGCTCAGCTGTTTTCATTTCTTCATATCTATGCCTCCCAGCCCCTCAAATCCCTTCAAAAAGAAAACAGCCTTACTTAATACCTTTTGGTTCTCAGGAATCTTTCCAAGACTTTCATCAAAGCAGCAGATTCAGTCATGACTTGCGTGAAAAATTATACCAGACTAGAAGACATTTTGAAAGATTTTTGCCTATTTTGTCAAACTCTGTTAAATATCACTTGAAACGGGCATTAGATTTTGTTCACTTATGTAATGTCATGTCTTGCCTTTCTCCCATTCTTTTATACCATCAGTGTTACCTTATATATCTCTTAGAATCTCTTAGTAGCTTCATCCAGAAGCCAAAGAAAGCAAAGAAAATTAAACTTTGAATTTTATTTTAAAAAACTATATTTGGGAGGCATTTACTCAGGATCACACAGTCTCGCAAGTGATACTTGCAGATGCTTCCATATCTTTATCAGGAACAGGAGTTCTGCTGAAGTAAGTCATAGTTTGACCCATATCATTTGAGCATGATTTCAGTACGTAGGAAGGGGCAGAACCCCTGACCACTTTTGCCAGCTAACCCACTAAACAGAAGCAAATCCTGCTAAGACAGAAACATGCAGTCTCAGAATACACTCCATTTGATTCAGAGATAATTGGGAAGCCCAATGTCAACTGTGAAAATGTGTTTCTTGGTCCTGTTATGATAGGACCAAGACATGAGTTTGGAAGGAAGAACATGAAGTCTAAAATGCCAGTTTCAGACTGGGGAGGCTCTCTGAACCATCACAGTGACACTGTACAGACATTATGACAAAAATAATAGATTCTGGACATGAAAATTCTCACACCACCAAGATGCCTTGTCTATTTTTCTAAAATGTAGTAAAATGAGATTTCACCTATGTATCTTAACAGGTACACACTCAGGCTCTCTGGACAGGCTTACCATGGCTGAACTTCAGATCCATCTAGCTTGATCCTGCAGTACCTTGGCTAGATACTTCATCTAAACTGGAAATTCGTGCTTCCAACAGCACTGTGGTGTGCTGCTGAAGGACCACGGACAGCGACTGCACACGGCAAATAGGGGAACTTGGGCTCTAGTGCTGGAAAAAAAGTACCTAGTTTTAGAAATACAATCAGAGAATATCTAGAGTTAGAAGAAACCCATAAAGGATTGTTAAGACCAACTCCTTGCTCCTCACAGGACTACCTAAAACTAAAGCACATGACTGAAAACATTACATATGTAAACTGCTTCATCAACCTTAATCTGACCTTTTATTAAATCAGATGAAGTTCAACTCATGTTTTGCAATGAAATTGCCTATGTTATGATTTTGTTTGTATGACTGTATTCCAAAACATTGTTCTGTAAAAGAGTTTTGATAGTGTAGAACCACCATCGGAAGTTTAAACTTACTGGAGTATGCTTGTGCATTGTTTCATTCTGGACATGTTGGTCTTGACAGCTATCACTTCTTCCAGAAAGAATAAACTGCAGGTGTTTCTAGCCAATTATCTTTTCCATAGAGGGAACTGTGCTGATAACTTGCACATAAGAAATACAAGTATGTTCTCTGAAAGTTACCTAATCAGTCAGCTTCCCAGAGATTGCACTGCTAGGCTTCAATTTTTTCAGTAAGATCAAGTTGCTGATTCACCCATATCTTTGTCTAGTCATATTCAGGCATTCTAAAGGCTGTCTCATCACAAACAAGACCAAGCAATGTTCCTTTACCACTGAGTATGTTCAGGCTTCAACTGTTCCAGCTGGTACAAGGCCACTGTAAAGCAGCAACACAAGATCATGCTTTGATGTTTGCTGGATATTGCTTTGCACAGAGCAGCTTTTACTCAGAACCAACATGACTGCTTTTTGCTGGTTATCTCTAGAAAATTCTGAACTATTTCTTAAAATTACACTGCTTACAAATTATTGGAATCTGCCTGGGCATCACAAACAAAGCTCAAAAAAGTTAGATGCACATTCAATGTGTGGAATTTAGGGTGGGGTTGCAAACACTGGGTAATCAGGAAACTTAAATTCCTAACTTTCATGTCTTCTGTGTCTTGTAAATACCCTGTGTTCTGTCAAGATGCCAGGACATTGACAGGAGACTTCAGCCTAGTGTTTGTGCCAGAAGTATGGAGATACTGGTCACATTTGTAGATTTCATGGATATTTTTTGAACTTTGTGGCAATTCCACATTCATTTTCTCAAACACGTCCACTTAAGGAAAGGATGCCAGTTTCAGGGCAGCTGCACTTCTGACCACGTCTGTTCTCTGATGCACACCCTTTTCCATTCATTCAGACAGTTCCTAAATATTTTTAACTGCTGTGATTACAAAAAACACCTGCTTAATGAAAACTCTAACAGGACAAGCTCAGCTTGGAAAATATCTCATCTATACCCATGGGATAGTGGCTATAGTACTCAAACTGCCTTACTCTATATTCCAGTGTTCGAAGGTTCCTCATATATCTTATGGTTGTTGGCTCAGTTCTAGGAGAAAACCAAAATTGGTCACCTTATTAGACTTGAATCCGCGATTAACAGTTTCCATAAAGACCACTGGAGTTTTCTATTAAAGCATCCTGTCCTAAAAATTATTCCCTGGACTTTGCTTGTTTTTAAGTTGAATTCTCCTGCTCTCTTTTCTTCTTAAACCCTATCTTGTAACAGTTTCTTTTGAAGAAGCTAGTATCAGATAGGTAATCTAAAGAACTTTTTTGTCTTTTTAAAATTTTTTTAATAAACAAGCAGTATCTATTTTAAAGACTGGGTTAATTATTCTGTGACAACACTTGCACACCAGAGATAGAATACAGTGCTTTTGGCTGGAGCACGAAGCTGTCAAACTTCTTCACTCAAATAGAATGGTCATATAAGCTGTTAAGAGTTCTGAAACCTTTGTAAAAACTATAATATGTTGTTGTCCTTTTGCAGCCAACAATTACAAGTCAGTTCATTAGAGAGTTGATACAGAACTAGGAGAGAGTGAACTGTGCAAGGATCACTAAACTTGCTTTAAAAAGGCTTGCAGTTTAAAATAGCATCAGATTGTTTGTTTAGGGAGACTTCTCACAGTTACATTAAGGAGAACACTGCTTTTACCACTCAGACCTCTCATTGGAAATGATTGCATATAGGAGAGGTAGTTGGCTCTTTTCATCTATAGGTCTCCGGCCACAGATAAAACCAAAACATTTGCTTTGTATGACATTCATTTAATTTTTAAAATGTTGAGGAAGAAAAAGGCCATGGTAGAGTATTTTAATACCAAATGTTT
Source organism: Corvus hawaiiensis (assembly GCF_020740725.1). Taxonomy (NCBI): domain Eukaryota; kingdom Metazoa; phylum Chordata; class Aves; order Passeriformes; family Corvidae; genus Corvus; species Corvus hawaiiensis. The sequence goes on along the minus strand of NC_063255.1, from coordinate 73,923,379 downwards.
CCTAAGTAAAGGAAATTTCAGCTGTGTTTCTGCTTCAGCACCAGTTATTTGTTGCTTTAAGTAGAGACTATTGAACCTGATTAATTTAATTAAAAACCCTTCTCAGTATAAATATGGTTTGTGTCCAAAACTCCTTTGATATCCTTTCAAAATATTTGGATTTGTTTTGAATCAGTACTTGGACTCGTTAAATGACAATATTAAGATCATGGAGTGCTCTAGTTTTACCAATTGCATGTGAAGCAAATAATTAATATTTGTTACATAGCTTAATGATTTTCTCTCTTCTCTAATTTGCTTTGTTAATTTCATTGAAATTCGCCCTGTTACTTCAGTAATTATTTTCTGACAGAATATGTTATCTGGCATATTTCATTTCCAAGGGCAAGGAATGCAATTCTAGTCAAAATCATTGAACAGGGACTGTTTAATAACATGACAGATCCTCTTAGGATCATTTTCAAAAGACTTAATTTCGTCTGTCCCAGGCTGCAAATGATGATTTCTGGTTCTGAATGGGTTTTTTGAGGTTTGATTTTTTGTTTGTTGTGGGGGTGGGGTGGTTGTTTCCTTGTTTATTTCTTTGGTTTGTGTGGTGGAAGCTTCGTTACTTATTGTTTCACTTTTCTAAAAGACATCCTATATAGCCTGTCATAAAATAATATAATTTTTTAATTACAAGTGATTCGTGTTTGAAATAGAAGGATACCTACTTGCAGTAACTCTTAAAGCACATTGAATGCCTCTTTCCATTCAAATGATGTAGGGGTATTTAATAGGACTGATAATAGTTTCAGGCAGCCGAGATACTTGGTTAGTAAATTCTAATTTAATTTTTTTTTTTTTTTTTTGAGCTATTGTTTTGGAACATACTGAAATGTTTGTTGATGCCTAAGAAAGTTACAGTGATAACTGCATTGCTAGTAAGCACATTGAGAAGTTAGTTTTCCCTTCACTACCAGATGATATCATGACTAAGGAGTGTTACTGTTCAGAATGAAAGAAGGGGCAGAACCCAGACTGAATAAATAAAAGCAAGTTTAATGGATCGTGTCTTTTTTCTACAGTGGGTGCAATGGAATCTGTTTGCAGATGGGAAATTCGGTTTTCTTACAGCTTAAGCTACTTATACAATGACAGACTTCACAGAAATATGTTTTGAAAAGTATCATGTTGTCTATTATTGTCTTTGTAAGTGAAAAATTTGATAAAACTATAGAATTTTCCCCTCTTTGTTTTGTGAAAATATGAAAACTCTGCAGTAGCCTGGCAAATCCAGATAATTCCATCATAAATACTCTTTTATTGAAATGTGCACACTTTTTCCTTTCCCTTTTGCTTTCATTTTCCCTTTCCCTTTTTCTCTTGTTCTTTGATCCCAAGAACATCTCTTCAGAGGTGATGACTTTTGATGCCAGGGTGTCAGGTAAAAGTGAGTATCTATATGTAATTTAAAGTCAGTAGCGATTAGACTTCATCTTACTAGAAACCTGGCTTGTTCAGTTCCTAAGAACTGAAACAGTTCCTCTTTGCTATTTTTGCCAATAACTGAATAACTTTGTTACATTATACTTTGCTGAAGCCATCTAAAGCTTGATCTGTTGTAACTATTTGGTTTTTTTCTCCTTTCCTCTTATCTTTTCTCTTTCCTGTACAGGTGATTTCTATTCACTCCTTTCTAAGCTGCTAGGAGAAAGGGAAGATGTTGTGCGTGTGCATAAGCAAAACCCTACAAAAAAGGCAGAATCAGATCTTGTAGCAGAGATTGCTAATGTAGTCCAAAAGAAGGATCTTGCCAGAGACATCACAAATCATGATGAAAGGGACAATACTATTCTTGTCAGAGACAGAATTCAGAAGTTTCACAGACTAGAGTCTACCTTGAGGCCACCAGAGAACAGATATTTCTCTTTACAACAGTCTAAGCATGGTGAGGGAAGCTGGGAAAAAGAACATAAAGGAGGTAGGTTAGGGGTTAATTTTATACAATGAAATGCAATGTAAGAGCTGTGATCCACATTAGCAAAATCTGAAGGGAATTTCAATTGAGGCTTGGAAGTATTTTACATTACATTCTTCCTAATTACTGAAATGTTCTCCTTCTGATTTAGAAGTATTTCACTGGGGTTCTTTCCCCCTCCATGTGTGAAGAAAGAATGTGTACTGATGGCACAACACCAGTACTTTTTGAATAATATGGTATTTTTTTCTACTCTTAAGACTCTTCCTTAACGATTTTATATCAGTTATGCTAAAACAAGGTACACACAGGATATGGTAGTCTCAGGAAGTAAAGACAAGTAACTACTATAAAATGGTCACTGGAACAATCAATACATTTTATGAGTTTGCTGATTACTTTGACCTGTTGGATACACAATTTTATAAAATTTATTGCTGTAATTTTATCAGATATTTTTTCTCTCATTCAGAAAGAGTGGTAGGTAATCCTGAAAAATTCTTCAGAAGTAAAATTTTCTGTGTATTGATTTCAAATTGGGCTTGACTCTCCAAATATTCTGGTACAGGCTGTTTTATTGTTCAAGAAATACAGTTTATTCCCTTCAGGTTTCTATGACAGAGAAACCATGGAATTATTCTCTTTGTTTTACTTGCATTTTGGTCTCTGTGATATTGACTGTGCTTAGCCTTACTTGCTAATGTGGAAAGCCAGATAATGCAGCATGTGATGGGTATCTCATAAAAGAAGGTGATATGTATGCATGGAAGCCATCTGTACGCATAAGGTGTAACCACACACATGCCAGCTTTTATGTTGCAACCACCCAGACTGATGTTTCCAAGTACTTTTGTATACAAATATATATCATCCATCATCCATTTGATTTTTATTTCTGTTCATAATGTTAACATGTATTGTCTCTGCTTATATGCAATTCTATTACAGTGTTCAAGCTCAGCAAAATCCTGGGTTTGTATTTAAAAGAAAACCAAAGATGAGGACTCTCCAATGTTACATTGTGCGATCCACTTAAATAAGAGCCTGTCAAATTATTGGCATAGGGGCAAAAATCCAGGTGGAATGTTACTATGTGCCTGACAAATGTGTAAATCATAAACAATTCCATAAACCTCACTGGAATGAAATATTCAGGAAAACAATGTGGATAGCATTTTTGCAAAAGAAGTTTGTTCAGTTTAGACTAATAACATGTGGTGTGTACAAGGCAAAGAAGAAAATTCCTTTCTGTTTTCGCTGATCCAGAGGAGATAATGTCAATGAGATGAATAAAGGCTTAGTTTTGACATACCTTATAGCATGAGTTCCAGCTACAGAGAGCATTTGCTCAGCTCTGTCAGTAGCAAATGTCAGTAATTCATTTGGGGGGAATTTGTTGGTGGAGGACTAATGAATAAATGAACTTTCAAATGACACAATTTTGACATATAGAAAAAAAAAATCTGACATTTTCTTAATTAGCATTTTTTTATCTTTGTAATACCTCTAACTACAGAATTCCTGACCTGCAGAAGCTGTCAGTACCATCTTTTGGCAAAAGAACTTCTGTAGCAATAAGATTTTAAGCATATATGTAGTTTCTTTTTAGGGAAGTATTCAGATATTTAAGAAAAAAATCTTCCATAAGAGAATTTTCCTCTTCAGGGGAAGAGGTAAAGTTGTGTTGATTTAATAAAAAATTTGCACCTTTTGTAAAAACCTTTACTGCATTGAATTGAAAAAATTCTCCATTTTCTTAGTACAAGACTCTGCTGTTAAATTAACTTCATTAAACTGTTTAAAGATTACCAGAATTAAAGTAGTTTAATATTTTTAGTCTTGTAAATATTCCAATTTTTAACATGTAATTGGCCTGAAATAACAAGTGGCTAATACAGTAAGTAAAGTTATTATAAATGTTTAAACTTTATACTATTGCTCTTCCTGCACTGTTGTTAGCTTGTTAACCTAGACTGGTCACTAATTTGTCAGGTCATTTAACATCACTGCAACTAGTACAATTACACCTTCTAAATAAGGCAAAGAGTGTAATTTTCCAATTTTAAAAACTCCTTTGTGCAGTGCTTAATTAAATTTGTCAAGATTGATGGCTGGGATTAAATGCAACATCACTTAAAGTTTGCAAAGTTAAAAGCTAGAACAATCTTCCAGGGAATTCTGGACAGTAAATTGCAATTGTGTCAATAAATAAGGCTTTCATCTTTCACTTGTTTAGAGACTTAATTGCGTGTTCTAAATCTAGGTAATTCTTTCTTTTTTTCTTTTTTTTTTAATGAAAGGAACATCTCTAAGTTGAAAGGTAGAAGATCTGGTACTGAGTTTAGAGATCTCATTTAAAACAAAACTGGTGATCTTGTTTTTTCTAAGTAATTATAAATTTCTTCTATGGGGAAAGTAATTTTCATTAGTTTTGTATGAAACTGTTCCATGGGCCACTTATTCTTGTAGACTTTCAGAATGGACTTGCAAAGGAAAAAGAAAATATAATACTAATTAACCAATTCTGGGAAAAGGTGATAAAATCTAAAGATTGTATTGAGGCTGGAGCTCCTAAATTAGATTGTATTTCACTGAACATTCATTTTATTATTTTGATCTATTGGAAATCTTTTATTCCTTTAAGCATAAACATTTTCTGTTTTATAGTGTGTGCCTTTGGAGAGACTAAATAGAGGCCAAAATTTAGTGTTCGCATGTTTAGCCCTTTATTTTTTCTAGCTTTTTTTTGAAAAGTCTCAGAGGCCAAGGGGCTCTGTAACATGAAACATAGACAAGCTTTCTGGAGTTTAGCATAAAGTGATATGATATGAGCAAGTGAGGAAGCAGACACTGAATTTCCGTCCTTTCATTCCTTCCAAAACCCAAACATCTGTGAATATACCTGCCACTGTACCTACTGTGATCAACTCAACTGTACAGAAGTATGAATATGTATAGTTTTTGGGGGTTTTTTAACAGCTTTTCCTTTAATTTGCAGCTTTTGTTCACCTAAAATTTCTACAGAGCAGAATTTCTTGTTTTAGAACTTTCGGATTACTGTCCTGGATTCGCTACAGTTGCTGATAGCTTTTAGGCTTCTTTTAGGTTTTTCACCTACTCTAGCTATGATATCTCAGTCTAAACAGGTGAAACATCTCCTAGTGTGCAGTAGGTTTTCAGCACTGGTTTTGTATTTCCCTTGCCTAGGTTGTAGAGAATGTTATTACCTCCACTGTATACCTGTTGTTACCCCTTAGACTACATCTCTTCCAAGTGAAATGCAAAGGGAGGGTATTATCAGGACAGATGGGTTGCACAGGTCACTTAAAGATTTACATTGTTTCCCAGTAATTTTTCCTTTCACTGGAAGATCACTTCCAGGTGAAGGTGAACCCTCTCAGACTCCTTGGATGTTGTGTGCTAAGATCTGTGATCTGCCTTGTTTCAAAGCAGGATGCCCTGGCACTTTATGAATTTGGATATTTGTTTCACCTGCCTAGATGATACCCCAGTGATTGGTGTTTAGGATTATAGCAGAACTCACAAACTTTGGGTGAACTGAAAGTTGCAAAGCAAAGCATGATGTTATCAAACACAATATTAGTGAAGTGGTTCCAGCTTCACGTAACTTCAAAGAAATTGCTTCTTATTTGCCATCGGTTTGGTTATATGTGCCTACATGCAAATTTGCATTGTAGAAATACCTGAATTACGCTTAACAAATCAATTTCTGAAAGGAAGCAGTGGTGGATTTCCTAATATGTAGAACAAATTTTATAATTTTTCTTTTTTTTTTTTTAAATTTTATCAGAATTAGTGAGATTTCTTTTGCCATTACATTTTTTATTTTTGATACTCTAGTTCATTAGTCTGTTAATATACTGCCAGAGCTACACAAGAGCAACCTCTTCCAAGCAGTATTTATGCAGGTGATCTGTGAGAAATTAATCCTTGCAGTCAACTCTCTGCAACTTTTCAAATATTGACCAGTTTGTGCCTTTTATCCTTGTCAGTCTGCTTTTACATAAAAGAGAGATTTAAGAGATCATATTTTTTTTTATCTTTTTAATATTAATCTTTGGGCTGAAACTAAATTTCTCTCCCTTAGTTGAGTTTTACAGTTTAAGTCAAGTACAAGAAGTATTCTTTTCTTAGTGTTAAAAGCTTTATAGAAGAAAAAACATTATTCACCTGCCACGTATTTCATGTAGTGATTCATGGTATTTGTTATGCATTTTTTAATAAAACACTGATAGTTAATATTTAAGTTTGCCTGCTGGTTTAAATGGTAGTTGTAATCTTTCAGTGTAGAAAGTACTCTACAGAACTCCTAAAACTTCTAGAGTCTGTGTACATGTATCCTTATAAGAAGGAGAAAATAATGGAATCGAAAGCAGTTTTGACATTTCTGTAATCTGTATGTAGCAGGATGCCAGTGCTTGTGCATGCTTTACTATGTTAAAACTATGCTTGGAATTAAATCTCGATGCACTGAATGGAAATACTGCATGTAAGAAAATGTCCATGTAATTCCCAGTAGTCAGTACCAAATGCCAGTTAACCATATTTGGAAAAAAATCATGCTACATGATTATCTGGGTTTTTTGTCTGTTTATTTCTTTGGTCAGATTTCCACATAGAAGAGGCTGTGGAGTGGCCTGGGTTAGACCTCAAACTAGGCCAAGTCTCTGGGTTGGCTCTGGACCCTGAAAATAACCTAGTTGTCTTCCACAGAGGTGATCATCTTTGGGATGAAAAGTAAGTAGAGACTCTTGCCAAATGGAGAGTTAGAATGTTGAATTCCTGTGGTCTGTTTATATACCTTCTCAAAGAAAAACAGATTGAAGTTCTCTTTCCATTTAAAAATTCAGTTCTTTGGCTGAAAGTGCCTTTCCGAGACTCAGAGTAGAAATGGTGACTGACAATTCAAGATGATGAGTTACTAGGTCTTCAGACAGTAAGAATGTGTCTCCGGAGGAAAAGAACATAGTTTGTTGGGACCTTAAACTGTATGACCACATTAGTATGAGATTAATTATCCCTACCTCTCCATGTCTTTTATCAGGAATAATTAGCCTGGGTGAATAATGTTTTAGTATGGTATACTACAATTAGTACTTGGGTTTAAGACATGCAAAGCTATCTCCAGTATGTCTTCATTCTTCTTTGTGTTTATGTACACTGAACAAAATGGGATTATTATAAAGTACTCTCTCAAAACAAGCTTTGTCCTACTCATTTGATAAAATTAGCTACATTTAGCATCACTCAAACCAAAAAATACGTGAACTTTAGAATGGTAGTCCTTCTAGTGTTTGTAAAGTGATATATTCAAAGGCATATTATCTCAAGAACAGAACATTCCAGTGAAGAGTACTGTCTCTATTTTTACAGGATTCTTATGTCTTTGATCTTCAAAATTGTATATGTGTTTATATGGATACTTTTGAAATTATAACAGAATATTGGGAGGAAATTGTACAAGCCTGTAACATGTTATGTGGTACCTTTTTTAAGTACACCTTTTTTTTTAATTTCTCCTTTTCTTTTCCTTGTTTTTAAGCATGTGTTCTCCATATATATAGCTATAAGACTAAAGGATAGGGTTGTTTTCAAATCCTGATGAATTCATTTTAAGATAGTGTCTGAAAAACAGAACAGTATTCTGAACATTATAATAACAAATTATGCTTAGAATAGTGTTTTATGAAAGAAAGTAAGTTGTTTAGGTTTTAAGCTAAATAACATAATGCAGCAGATAAAGCAATCATTTATTTCTCATGCGGTATTCTCATAGGTCAGTGATCTTTCCAGCTCAAGTGTATATAAATATAGACTATAAAATTTGAAAGGATGGTGCATTATGCAACTTGTATTACTCAGACTTCAAGTATTCTGTAAAAGCTGGTGCTGAATTGAGTTTTTTTTGTCCTCCTACTCAGGAACATAAGTGCTGTTCTTTGTGTTGTTGAATAAAGAATTGTAAAAATATTTGAAAATAGGCTGGTCCTTCTGAAATACGTATTTTTGAGTCTCTGGCAATTGGAGTGTACCAACAATCCAGAGCACAAAACTTGAGTTTGAGATCCAGCAGTATTGGGAAAGCCTACAGATTTTAAACAAAACAAAAAAAAATGAACATTCCCTAAAAGAGCAAGTGTGCATGATGAATCAACCATGTTGAGAGACAGATAGAACTTCATTATGCTGTGGCTGCAGAAGAAGATTGGAGTTGTGATATGTGTCTGGAAATCCACATATGTACCAGCAGTTCTCAGTAATGCTACAAGTGGCCTTCCATAAAGATAACTACATATTAAATCCTAATTCTTGAGGGGTTTTGTTCCCAAATTTTAATATTTTTTTCTTCTTCTTCTGGAGCATAGTTAATGTATAGGAAACCTAGTGTTGGTAGGGACCCTTATGTCAGCTGAACTAGAACTCTGTAGGCCTTTTCTGTAGAGTATGGTGATTTTAAAATAGATTTTGAAAACATGCCTGTTGTTAAGCTGTTGTTCCATATCTTGTGGCACAGAGAAGAGGCACACAGAAAGGTGCTCACTCAGTTAGCCTTCCCTTTTTATCTTTGGGTACATACATAGGCATATGAAAAATTTGGGGTTGTGATGAAAAAGGAAGGAGTAATGGGTGTTGTCATTTTTTCAAGAAAAAAAATGGTATTTGGAAGGGGTTTATATGCCAATTGTATGGGGGAGGCGTAAGAAGTTACCAGACTTTTAAGTTAACTTTTATCATTAGCTGCAAATACACAGTTCATTGAGTATAATATTCCTTACCAAATTGTAAACATGATAAATCAATAGCCTGAAAGCCCAGAATTTATTTTCTGTTTCAATGGTTCACCAGCTTAGTATAGAAGCAAATTAAACAAAAATTATCTGTGCTGTTAGGCTATGCACAAATGTTTCCAATGCATTATTAACATATGCCACAAAAGCTGGATCCTCATTTGGCTAAATACAGCTGGTTGAATGATCTATGCTGTTGCAAAAGGTAATTTCAGTCTACTTTAGAACACAAAACTTACGCAGTGACAAGCCTTATAATACAGTAGCAACTTCGCAGTGGCTGTAGCATTCCTTCAGTGTATGATTTAAAAAAAAAAAAATCCTCCTTATAAGTAAGGGTCTTCTACAACATTGTCTCTTCAGTTTCAGAACAGTCTTTGCTACAAGCAGCATTTGTTGTGTAGAATGAAAGAAATTATAACTATTCAGCTGGCTAAGCAGTGAATCAGTTGGAAGTAATTTTGCATTTTGTGATGAAAAATGTATACTATTCATCCAATTTGTAAAGAACTTACTAGAGAATATAAGTTACTTTCTTGTTACTGTATTCTTAACAAGGTAGGCAGGCTGAGCACACAATGACAATGATGATGGATTTTGATCAAGAACAGACCTCAGGGTTGTGCTTTCAGGGATTATGAGATCAGGTGGTCTGTCTAAATTTAATATGTAGCCCACCAGAAGGATATTAGATTTAGCAAGAAATTGTTTGCATTAGTGTGAAGTGGCCAGATGAGAAGTAGAAACATAACTCTGGAATTAACTGGAGTTTGAAATTAGAAGTAGTGAGATATGCAGCAGATTTTATTTGCCCTTCAGTATCAGAGTGCAGAACCTATCAGAAAACCATGTTTTAGAGCAGTACGACTACCGTGTTTAGTTGTTCTATTTGTGTGGTTTTGGCCTTGCTTGCTTTTAAGCTAGAAGTAGTCAACATTGTTTGTGTTCTCATTTATCACTTACAACAAAGGAACATTGCCTGGAAATTAATCTCAGACACTGGGAAGAAAAGCGTGACTGTGATTTTGTAGCATTCTAGTCATCCTCCTAGAAAAGAAGTTTGACAGGGAGAAGATGATTGGAAGATCACTCCCATAAACTCAAGTTCACTAGAATTTGTTTGAGTACCATACAATCTCTTATTTACACTGAAAGCAGTTAGTTCCCAGAAGAGTTGGGCATAGTCAGAAATACTTAGGAGTCTGGACAGCACTGTTACTAACAACCAAAATCCTAACAAGGAAAGCCAATAATTATTTTAAGTAGTCTGGACAGTCAGTTATGCAGAGATACAATCATGTTTTCTGTGGGGGTTGTTTTGTACAATATCTACCACCACTCAGATTCTTTTCTGTGATTATTTGTATAGATTTTCTGCGATTATTTTCTGCGATTATCTATGTAGATTAAAAATAAGATTAGTTCAGTCTGTCCATTGTTGATGCTCCAGTTGTGGTCATCCATAGCTAGAGCAAGCCCTTACAAGTATTAGACTCCTTTTAAAATAAAACTGTTTAAAATGAAGAGAACTTGTCATGGCAGATTACTGTCATGAATGGTAATAACAGCACCTCCTGAATCATCGCCAAACAAGAAGATATAACACCAGTGTAGGCCTTTGTGTTTCATTACCATTTATCTAGTGTCTCCCTATCCATGATGGCAGAAATCTGGAGAGAGTTTTAGTAGCTATCACCTTTTGCTCAACCATTCATAGTGAAAAGGATTATTTTCCATCAGAAATTATTTCTACCAGAAATTAAATAGTTACAGATAGTATAATATGCAATGGCAGTATCTAAATACTATTTTTTAATCATCACCTATGCAGAAACTTAAACACATTCTGTTATAGATTTTTCTGGTTATATATGAAGCCAATATTGCTTTTCCACATTAAAAATTCTAGACATGTAAATATTTAATGCTATGGAGATGTGAGACTGCTAGAACTGCACAATATATAGTTTTAATAGCTTTATTCATAGCCGCCTTTGTGACTACAAAATATATTCTTGTTTACCAAGTAGCATCAGTCACGGCTGGATTTCTCTTGGGATTAACAAATGGATTAAAAATACAAGGTGGGAGCAGGGAGTGAGTCTTGTATTCATGCATCTTTCATCCACATCAAACACCATGCTCTAACATTTAGCCTGAAATGTTATTCAAAATATTTTGCTCTGTTTATCTGCAGCAAAAGCTGAACATAAATTTAACAGGTTAGAGTAATAGTGAACTTCTCTGTAAGGATACAGACAACTATTTTTCTTATTTTTTGGAAGCACATGATAATTTCATGCCTAGTAAATGTCCTCTGGAAAGTTTATCCTGGTTCTTAATGTCTGAAATAGAGACATGTTCAAATGTGTTTCATCAAGATATTCCATGTATCTTGAAAATTGAGTATAATTTTGTAGGAGTAGGAGGAACGCACATAATATCCTATAGTCTTCTGTAAGCACACTCTGAAAAGGATAAGAAGCATAAGACCTGAATCTTGTAGTAGTAAGCTCTAGCAAGATATTGAACTGCATATGAAAAAAGAAAAAGCAGAAGACACACAAACATGCACAGACTGCCTTAGATGGTACAAAGTATTCCTAGTCTTACTGGCAGGTGTGCTCTGGTGATTACCTATATTTTTTCTTAGGCTACGTTGTTGAATTTCTCATTTCTGGGTTGCCATAGCAAAGAAATGATTAAAAAAAGAAAAAGTTTTGAAAGGGGTTTTTACTTACTTGCTTTAGGACTATCTTAATTGTTGCTGTGTTGATTTGGTGCTCCTTCAGTTTGGAAGTCATAACCTCAGTAGAAAATGCAGACATACAACACTATTGACTCTTACAATCATACAGTGATGTAATAAGGTTTATATTTAAAGAAAAAAGAACCCAATAACTCCACACTGGAATTTAACTACTGAACTTGGCTTTAAGTTTATTGTTCATCAGTAGAACCTTCTAATGCTTTCTATTCCACTCTTTTTGTACAGTTCTTTTGACAGCAAATTTGTTTATCAGCAAAGAGGACTTGGACCAATTGAACAGAATACAATTCTTGTCCTGAATCCAAGTAATGCAAAACTGCTTCATTCCACAGGCAAAAGTCTGTAAGTTGGGTTTTTTCACTCTTAGTAACTGATTTAGTACTTCCATATATTTTATGCCAAAGAGTCCTTAAACTCATTTTCATATGTTTTATGTTACATTTGTACATTTATATACAGTTGTGTAAGTGTAGCCTCTGATTATCTTAAAGTAAATAAATAAATACAAAATCAACAAATAATAAAATTAATTTGCCATCTCTACCACCTCTGCTTCTAACATTTCATACAAGTGCATCTACCAGCCAGATTAACAGAAATGCAGAGCTTGTGAATATTGTACATTGTCCTTAGAGATGCTAAGGTACCCTGAGTGAGATATCTGAGATCAACTGAATTTCAGAATTGAGACACTCTTGTCATGAAAATTCTAAGCTGTAAAGCTGTATTTTTCATTAAATGCTACACGTAGTTAGTATGTACAGCATTTGGTTTTGATCTGTAGGTAAAAAATGAAAGCTTCACATCTATATCATTCTTTCAGAAAAATGTTTTTAACTTAATTCTTCTATATTTGTGCTTGCAGATTTTATTTACCACATGGTTTGAGTGTAGATAAAAATGGTAACTACTGGGTCACTGATGTAGCTCTTCATCAGGTATGTTTCTGAAGCTTTAGTACCAGGACCTTAATATTTTGCTAAAAAATATTTTTATTTTCCTAGAGATTTGACATAAATTGCTTATCTAGGCCTGTTAAGAATAACATTAAGAATATGCCTACAGAAACTGACCCCTGTGCACTTCATGGAGTATAGTTGTGTTGAGTAATTTACTACAAGGACATAGCATGTAGAAATAATAGAATCATAGGGTGGTCTGAGTTGGAAGGGACCTTATAGATTATCTTGTTCCAATTGCCCTGCCATGGGCAAGGGACACCTTCCACTAGGCCAGGTTGCTCAGAGCTCCATCAAACGTGGCCTGGAGCACTTTCAGAGATAGGGCAGACACAGCTTCTCTGGGCAACCTCACCAGTGGCATCACCAACCTCGTGGTAAAGAACTTCCTCCTAATATCTAATCTAAACCTCCTCCCTTTCAGTGTAAAGCCATTCCCCCTTGTCCTATCATGACATGCACCTGTAAAAAGTCCCTCTCCATCCTTCTTGTGAGCTCCCTTTAGGTACTGGAAGGCCAGAACTAGGTCACCCAGAAGCCTTCTCTTCTCCAGGCTGAACAATCCCAGTTCTCTCAGCCTTTCCTCATAGCAGAGGAGCTCCATCCCTCTGATCACCTTGATGTCCAAGACACTAGACTTGCTCCAACAGCTCCATGTCCTCTGGGATCCCAGAGCTGGAGGCAGCTCTGCAGGTGGGGTCTCACCAGAGTGGGACAGAGGGGCAGAATTCCCTCCCTCCCCTGCTGCCCACTGGGCTTTGGATGCAGCCCAGGACATGGTTGACCCTCTGGCTGTGAGCACACATTGCCAGGTCATGTTGAGCTTCTCACCAACAAACATCTTCTCCTCAGGACTGCTCTCAATCCCTTCTCCTCCCAGCCTGTATTTATGCTCAGGTTTGCCCCAACCCAGGTGCAAAAGCTTGCACTTGGCCTTGTTGAACTTCACAAGGTTCTCATGGAGCCCCTTCCTCAAGCCTGTCAAGATCCCTTTGCAATTTTTTGCTATGTCTTCTGCTTATTGATGCATTTAAGTCTAAACAATGAAACTAAATTGTTTGCTTTGTAATGACTGGAAATTGGTATTTTAAGCAGAAGTTCCCTAGAATCAGCACTATTGAAAAACCAATAATACATATTATGGTCAATATATTAGGATTATGTTTGGTGTATAAATGTCTTTTATACACAGTGATAGGAGTTTTTCCCTAGGCCATCTAGGTCTTAGGTTTCACCTTCTGTAACTGAAACATCTTTTCTTTTCCTTTTGACTGAAAAAAAGGTTTTCAAACTAGGAGCCAGCGACAAAGAGCCATTACTGATCTTAGGAGTGGCTTTGCAACCAGGCAGTGACAAAAATCATTTCTGTCAACCAACTGATGTTGCTGTGGATCCAATCACTGGCAGCATTTATGTCTCTGATGGCTACTGCAACAGTCGGATTATTCAGTTCTCTCCAAATGGACTGTACATGATGCAGTGGGGAGAAGGTACAGTCAGAGCTCTTGGTACTTTACCCATACTGCTGTTATAATGAACTGATCATGAACCACAAAATTCCCACTGTTACTATTAATTTTTTTAAATGAATTTCTATTACAGAAATACCTTCCAGGTCCTACATGAATTTCAGCCTCGTCATGGCATCCAAATTTTCTTTCGGCTTTTTCTACAGCTACTTGTAGTAGTTCTATATTTACTAAAAATAAAAAGCGGGGGGTTTGTCATCTTGCTTTTAGAATAAATATTGGTGTGTCCTGTTTTATCAAGAAAATATTCTGACTTTCATAAAGCCAGATTTTTGCTTAAACGTGTAACAAAGTAATCATTTTTTGCCAGATTTATGCCATGATTTCATCTATTTTAAGTTTTATGAATAATTATAGTTCTGCCTGACTCAGATTTATGTATCCCATTAAACTGTGCTGAATATTCTCAGGAAATTGCAAGTTCTTAAATTTGGGATTTATAAAGAAAACACAATATGCTGCCATGAGTTTTCTACCTAAATGCTAGGAGAAAGCAAGCTGACCGTAGTCTTTTCCCAGTGTTACATGGTTATGTGGCATGCTGCTGTTTCTAAATAAAACTGATAGTTTCAGTGTGTACTTTAACACAAACCTGGGGGTTTTTTTATTTCAGAGACTTCTCTAGGCAGAGCCAGGCCCGGACAGTTTCGTATTCCTCACAGCTTAGCCCTGATCTCTGACTTAAGTCAGCTGTGTGTTGCAGACAGAGAAAATGGTCGAATTCAGTGCTTCAGGTTAGAGACTGGGGAGTTCACAAAAGAGATCAAGCACAAAGCTTTTGGAAGAGAGTTGTTTGCAGTTTCATATGTTCCAGGTAATCTTTTTTCTTGTTCTGCAGATTTCAAGTAGTTGCTTTGTGCCAGGATGTCTGTGTTATTTCATGAAGAGTGCTATGGTGCTATCCTAGGACAAATATTAATTGTCTTCCTGAGTAGTCCTGATGCAATGGAAAATTTGAGAACTACTTGTTTTCCTACTTGTGGATGAGGGAAGCTTGCATCTAATCTCTGCTTCTAAGAAGTGACTGATTACACTCCCCAAATGTAATGTCAGGAAGTAGACAATCTTGCAGCTTCTTGGTGACTGCACAGTTAATCAGCTAATAATGAATTATTATTAATAATAACATTTCTAAGTATTCATTTTGAACTCCATTGAAGAGAGCAAAATTAAGACCAAATGATCAAGAAAGGTTTTTGGTTTCATAAAACAAAAGAACTGAAAGCAAACAGTTAGAAAACATTGTGGTTTTTAATATCATAGTCTGTTTAACAATTACTGTATTAAGTTTTGGGATTAGATTTTTAATACTGATACTGAAGGTAAGGTAAATGTTAAGAACTGGATGAGGAATTTTGGCATGTTGGGCTCCTGACTCCTTAATACAAAATTTAATATCATGTTTCTCTCTTTTGCATCTGCTAAGAATGTAAAAAAGTGCTGTGCTGGATGAGATACTTGATATCTCTCTGACAGTGGAAGCAAAAGAGGCATTCTGAGAGTGTGTGTAAGCCTGAATGCGTTTTGTAGTCGTTCCTCTCCTATTCACCATGCATCCACAAACCCTTTATTTAGCAGTGTTAGGAGGTAGCCTCTGATCTCTTCTTCATAGGATCTTTCTACAGACCTATTGCCCATAAATTTTCCTAATCCCATTTTGAAGTGACTCGTATTGTCTGGTTCATTGGCCTTCCACAGTTACAGTTTCCAGAAGTTCATTATCCACTTCATTTTTTTTTTTTTTTAATGTAAAGTTTTATTGAGTGCTTCTCAGTCCCAGAATTTTGGGAGCTGAATAACAGTTCCACACTCCCCCAGTCTGGTGCCTGTTCATCTTGCCTTATCCTCTTCAAGCCGTTTAATTGCTTCAGCCCCATGAGTATTGTATTTGCCTTTGTCTTCCAGCATCTTTAGCTTCATTGGAACGTTTTTGAGATGCAGAGAGTAAAAGAGCACTCAGTAGTCAATATGTGTGCATGCTAAGTTTTTGCATAGTGCAGAACTGTTCCCTCCATTCCTAACTCTCCTCATGATGCCAGACATTCTATTGAAATTTTGCCTGACGCTATCCATGGAGGCAGAGATTTTGGGAATCTTTCAGTGATGGCTTAGAAATGTTTCTCCTGAGCTGTAGCTGCCAGTTCCGAGTTCAAACATCACATAAGCATGATCTAGATTATTTTTTAGAAGAAGCATCACTTTACATTTTTCTTTGCAGAAGCTCTTCTGCCATCTGTTTAACAACTCACTTATTCTTATAAAAAGTCTTTCTGTACTTCCTCAGTATCATCAAGCTTTTGACTTCTCCACAGAAGTCAGTTATCTTCCTCAGACTGCTAGATGTCATTGTTCACCCCATTTTTCAGTCATTGATGAAAACTATTGAATAAAATTTCTGACTCTGATCACTTCAAGATGGCACTATTCAGACTTCTCTGTCCTGAAGAATTACAATCTCTGCCCATAAGTTTTTCTCTTTGCTTCCTGTTCATTAATGGATCTTTCATTCAGCCCCATGTTAACTCACATTCAGTGACCTCTGTTGCAATACCTTGTCAAGGGTTTACTGAAAGTGCAAGTATGTCTATAGAATCTGCTTACTTGTGTGCTCTTTTTTCCTGTTCAGAGCTGAGGCACAACCCTTAGAGAAGCCATACCAACTTGTTCTGACAGACCACATTTACCCATGTCTTATTCTTCATTATGGATTCTACCATCTTACTGGAGATGGAAGCCAGAATTGGTAATGTGTGTTCGCAGGCACCCTTTTGAGTCCTTGTAGGTGGGCCCTACTTCGGCATTCTGCTAGTCTTCTGGAGAAGTGGCTGTTTGCCGTGCTGGGTTGCTTAATATGACCTGAGGTCTGTGATTTCACATTTGGTTTCCTTCTGAATTTGAGTGAATGCCATCTAAACCTCATAAATTTTTAACCTCCAACTTGTCTTACACCTTGTGCTTCCAGTTGAGCTGTCTCCTCTGACCTCTTTACTAGGAAAAAAAAAAAAGAGTTAGAATCTTCCCAACATAATAAACAGAAAAAACTGAAAAAAATCCATTTCTTTGCCATGGGCCTCTAATCCCTGAGTTCCCCTTTAACATCTTTTCCTTTTATGGTCCCACTTACTCCTTAGCTGACTTTCTACTTTTGATGCATTGAAAGAACTTTCTGCTATCAGGTCAACCATCCTTAGCAAAGCATTCTTCAGATTAATTTTTTAACACCTTCACATTCCTTTTACATTTAAACAAATTGTAAAATACTGCCTTGCTGGTTCTTTTCATTTGAACTAAGTGTGCACCTCTTAAATGACAAAGTTTCAGCTGCTACACCTCACTTGATTTTCCTCTTCTAGTTTTGTTTCTTGTTGAGTTATCTTTCTGTCTCTCTGTCTCTCAGCCTTTTTTCATCTAAACTATTACAGTTTATCTTCACTGCAGTTTGCTATGTGTGTGTTCTTACAGCAAATCTAATGTTGTTGTAGGTGGTCTCCTCTTTGCAGTTAATGGAATGCCTTATCCTGGAGAGGCAGAATCAGTGCAAGGATTTGTGATGAACTTCTCTACTGGAGAAATAATTGATACTTTCATTCCACTTAGAAAGGTAGAGTATTATATGCATAGAGTGCCTGTTGCATATAATTATGTATATGAGAACATTGGTAACATTCTACTTCTCCAACTTCCATAAGACTATTGCAGGAAATAAGATATTTTATAATGTAAGGTATTCAAAAGGAATTCTTTATAGTATTAAATAAAGACACTAGAATTTTGGGTCTTAGCTTCTACATGTGGTACACATTTGAAAATTATACTAACCTCTAGATGATTCCTACAGATAATATCTTCAGCCAGGCAGTACTTTATTACTGCCAGTACAATTATTAAAAGTTAATTTAAGAGAATTGTGAAGGAATTGAAATATTCATATATTTAGATGCTAGTAAAGTGTGAAAAAATAGAGCTTATTCCTAAGCATAAATAATACGCAACTGTGTGGTTACATCCCTCTTTACAGAATACTAGTGTGTAAGTTAAGGCTAAATGTCCTACATGCAGTATAGTACATAAAAAAAATGAGGGTTTTTTAACAGCTTCCATATATTGTGTTGGACTAAAGAATGAATGCTAATATTCCCACTTCATACCACATATACTCTTTATTTGCCATCCAATTTTAAATTATATTGAGTTATTTTTTCTGAATATAGCAAATAGCTGTGTTGCATATGAACTTAAACTAAATATGTGGGCTTCAAACCAAGATTCTTTATTTTTGAAAATATATATTTCACAGGATAAAATGGAGTGTAATAATAGGAATAGAAATATTATTAATACATTTGTAGCATTAATACATGGAATAATCTCTATGTTGTTATCCCTGGAGAAGGCAAACATTCAGTAGAAATGGAATCACTCTCCTTTCGCACATTAGACTTTCACACCAACACCTGCTGCATTTTCCAGTCTAAAGAAGGACTGAATATGACCAGGCTCAAGTTAGGGGTTAAGGAGGCCTCATGAAGGCATAGAGATTTAAGGGTAATCTGTGACTGCTTATCTTCACAGAGCTTTGAGATGCCACATGATATTGTTGCATCAGAAGATAGAACAGTATTTGTTGGAGATGTTCATGCCAAAGCAGTGTGGAAGTTTGCATCTGCAGAAAGTATGTTCTTTTTGTTCTTTATGTCCTAACTTCACATTTTGTATCTTCAGGTCAGTACCACTTATCTGGTACCCTTGGCCAAGAGCCTGGTGGCATAATGACAGTGATGTAAGTGCACTACAAGCTTCATCTGCAGCAGTTGTGTGCTGCTGCTCAGTTTTCATTAAAAGACCATTATTCAGCATTGCTGTGTGCTCAGTCAAAGAAGAGTCCTGGGCACATGAGTTTGTCACAGAAGGAATCAAAATGCATTTGCCTTACACATCATTGTCACTAAAACACTTAAACAAAAGTGTTACTCTAGTATTTTAGTAATTTCAGTGTATCATTTGCTGAGAACTCAACTGCTTCCTGTAAGGCTATAATGTAGAAAACTCCCAGGGGATGAAGTAGAAACACAAGTCAACTTAAAAATTATATTCATTTCATTGGGAGCATTTATCACTAGAAAATTAATCTAGTATAATTTGAAGTCCTATTTCCATACAGAGGAAACACTTGCCAGTTTTAATCTAGTAACCCCCAAAGCAAGCAGCTTCACTTCAGGGAGTGATTAGTCAGACATCAATTTAGTAGGATTCAGAGAGAGCTTACATGTTTTACAGGAATAAAAATATAATCCACTGCTGCATTATATGGGATAAAAAAATGTATGACGGAGATAAAGCCTTAGGGTTCAGGATGTTAGTCATCCAGTTAGAGTCCACTGCTATAAATGACTAAGCTAGTTATTCCTTATTTGTCTCTTCATAATTCATGGATTTTCCTTTGGGGCATTTGGTATCAGCTGCTCTTAATAACAGGAGACTGGACCACATAAACTGTAATTCTAATTGGATATGTTTTTATCTGCATCTAGTAAACTGAACATGACCAATTCTCAGCTTTTATTCAAAGAAACATGAGAATAAAAAAGTAATGGAATTTTTACAGGTTAGATGAGGGAGTCCTTGTATAAAATTTTCTTTTTATTTTTTGCTGAAGTATAAAAGAGCAGTAGCTAAGAAACCCTGATTCAGCCAGCCTTTAAATCACTATGATTTTGATTATAATAAACAGTTTTACTTTTGTGGGAATCCATGAACCTTTAGGCATACCCATAAAATCTTTCTGTTTCATAAAAGTTGATTGTTGCAAGCACCCTTCATGAATCAAGCTCTTTCTTTTTTTCTATGGCCTTGTGAGCTATTGAATAGTTTATATTGACTCTCCATGGTGAAGTTCAGGTATTGATGGGAATGTTTACTGTAGGATTGTACTGTACATTTGAGAAAGCTAGCAGGAAAATGTCACTAGTGCCTTTCTGAAATCAGTTGTCCTGAAGAATGATTTTGTTTTACAGAAATGGAACATCGGTCAGTTAAAAAGGCTGGTATTGAGGTACAGGAAACAAAAGGTTAGTCTGATTCATAATGAAAATGAAGGGATCAGTATGTTCACGTAGACTAGTGCAGCTTCTGCCAAGCTGAAGGGAAAAAATGCTGACTAGTTTGTTTGGTTTTTTTGAGTTGCTATAGGAAGCACTAGAAAAAAACTTGTAACACTGTTACCTGGTAGATGCTATTTCACAGTCAACCTAAACATTTCATTTTCAGTGATGACAAGTGCTTCACTGTCACAGAAACTAAGATAAAAATTTAACTAGTAGGTTACTTCCATTCTACCATCTGATATGGTCCAGATTGGTATCTGTGGCAGCTCCCATAGATGCAGAAATAGTTCTGAAATACAGCTGTGATAGTTACTCCCCACCATCCTTTCTCCACAACCCTCCACCACCAAAAAAATGGTTATTTGAAATGGCAATTGGTTTATATTCCTGTGTCTTTCAGTACATAGCCTTGTCAGTCACACCATATGGCAAGAAATACCATTTTTTTGTATTTACATTTCTTTCCATAGATTTACTACACTTCTAATTTAATTGATCTGCATGAAAATGGAAAAAAAGAAAAAAGAAAATGAAAGCATGTAGGAACAATATAAGGAGATAGTACACACAGGAGATTGAAAGTGGTAAAATATCAATTAAGGTAGATGAAAAGTAATTTTTCTATTATGCAGCTCATTTCACTTTCAGAAAAACAGTACCAGATTATGGTATTATTTATAAAGGCATGTAAAATGTTCAGATGTTCGTAACTGGTTTTCTTTGGTTAAATTCAGAGGTTATGCAGTTTGCTTCAGCCATGTATATGTAGACAGAGAAAAGTCAAAAAAATCTCAACTGCCAATTGAAAGCATATAGAGTGAGAAAGGCTAACATTATGAAACAGTGAAATCCTTACTGCCATCACTGTTATCCTTTTATTTTATCTCTGTTGGTACATCAGCCTGCCTGAAGCACTCAAAAAGGAAGTGTTGAAATTACAGCATGCTGTATATCTAGGGATATGTAAATGCATTTTGGCTTTCTTTAGCTGACTCTTCTAATGTCCTAGAGAAAAAATGCAATAGTAACACCAGGGTAAGAAAAGTTTTAAGTAACAATGTCTAAAACTGGTTAGAGTAGATAGACTGAAATTAACATCTTTCAATTCCACTGGGAGAAAAGAGCCAATGGACTTTGTGTCGTCTGCTTAATAAATGGGCAGGAGTGGCCTGCAATCTCACAGCCTTCTGGTGACAGACTGTTACTAGTGCTTGTACTGCTATGACATGGGGAAAGAATATATGGAGAACTATAGCTTTGCCCAGAGGGAAAGATGATGGAGGAAAATTTTCCTTAGCAGTAACTACTACTTGAACAGACAGCTGTTTTCATTGTGTCATTGTTATCCTTGTACTTGTGAAGACAATGATATTGTTATCATTTTATTAGTGTTGAGTGTTGACTGAACCATTTGCTGTTCCTTCAGAATAGAACATCATTTTAATTTTGATACAGAATCAAAACAGAGTTGATTCAGAGTGTTTGTGATGCAGCTACTTGTTAAGACATGCTGTTCAGTCTGACTTCAAAATATATAGCTAGACAGTTTTACTTAGTAAAAGTTATCACGAAGCATATGCAACATCATAAAGGTTTTCCCTGAAATAGTTTTTCTCCTTGTCGGCATAGAGTTAACAAATTAGTCAGGAATGACTGGAGGCTGTTTTCAAAAGCTCTCCAGATTTGTAGAGCCAAAATTCCTTCATGAAGTATAACAGTTCTGAAAATTTAACCCTTTGTCACAGTTTTATTAGAAAGATCTTTAAAATTTTCCTTTTTGTTTATGATAATATGACGTATACTGGCTTTCTGTATTTCTTGCGGAAGTGTTTCTGTCATAACGAGATATTTAATTGATACTACAACACATGCTTATTTGGAAAGATGGATCATTGGGGTAATTTCCTGTATTTTAAATAGTAGGTACTTTTTAGGACAAAACTCTGTTTGACACAACTCCTTTCCCCATTTGAGAAAAGGGGAAGGTATCATTCAGACTTTCTCTGCCTTATATTTGGGATAACCTCAGCAAGAGCCAAAAATGTCTCCATAAGAGTTTGTCTTCTGTTTCCTTGTTACAAAGCACTGAAGGTATCCTAGCTTGTTGTTTCCTGTAACACCTTGTTTTGTGTTGCTCGATGCATATGGATTACATACAGAAATTGTTTTCTTTTTAAAGAATCAGAGACAATTGTAGAAGCCAGATTGAAAAACAAGCCAGAATCGACAGACCCTCTAAAGAATACGGATAAACACTTGGTCCAGGAGGCCAGCAGCACTGGAGTTTCCTTTGTTCTTATTACAACTCTTCTTATTATCCCTGTTGTTGTCCTTCTGGCAATTTTAGTATTTATTCGGTGGAGGAAGACAACTGTCTATGGAGGTAACTGTGAGTAACTGTTCTAGAGAACAGGCTTTTCTTATTCTAGTTCCAAGTATCACTGAACACTGAGGGGTGAGGGTATGACAAGATCAGCTCCCTGTGCCTTTGCCCTCCTGAACAGTTGCAGTGCTGCTGCATGCAAACTAAGGATCAGCAAGGACACAGCACCTGCAGCCCCCTGAGCCTTTAATATTGCATCTCAAACTAGCATCTCTTCAGAACACGTATCAAAAACTTTAATTGGTGTCAAGGCAAAAATTGTTACCTCAAAAATTAATAGAATATATTAATGTTGTATTGTCTAGAATTCAGAAATTTTTATACTGCAAGCATAGTTTGATTTTCTGGTATGGGATCTTTAAATTGCTGAGAACAAAAGACTCCATGGGTATTCTAGAGATACAAGCAAAATCAAAGCAGATACTATTACAAGAGATTATATATTATTGTTTTACCTGGTCAGTTCTGTGAGTCAGACATGCTTCCAAAATGCACCTTCATCAATTGCTCTGAAAGCTTTAATAGGTACTTAGAAGTTATGTAAATTGGTTCTAAATTTGTATTGTATAGTAGCATTATTTTTCATAAATTGGCAGACTGCGATAGACATTTGATCACTAGACTTGTTATTTTGTATCATGGAATTGTTTTATCAAGATACTTACATCCAGAGAAGAAAATCTATATGAAGTAGACAACACAGTTCTGCCACTGGTCAGGACCTACTGTGACAGAGTAGGCCATTCAGCAATCTAATACAGCTGTGCGACTGAATTGGATATATTTTATTTGAAGATTTCAACATACAGCTTCCTGACTCTTTGTATTCAAAAGTGTTAGCACATCAAATGTGCTAGATAGCATATCAAATATGCTAACACTCTAGACTACAGCAGTACTGCCATAAATGGCTTCTTAGAGCTGCTGATTGGTTTGTTGAATGTCTGTGCTTTTTATCAGAAAATGCAGGTAATTATTTGATCATAGAACATTGGGGGTTTAGCTTATTTTTGAAATTTACTTTATTTTTCAGCTGATGGGGAACACAAACTTGATTCTAGTTCAGGCAGAATTTTAGGCAGACTTAGAGGTAAGTAGTCATCGAAGATATTTTCAAACACAGTAACTGGAGGCTTTTTTTCTGTATTCTTGTTGAATAACAGATTTGATGGAACTTTCTCAGAGGAGGGATTGGGGGCAAAGATCAGGGGTTTTTGAAAACGTCTTTTAAAACAACTTTCATCTGTCATTATCTGCCCACTAAAGAGTATGAGTCACTACCAGTGGGAGAGCAGCAGCTATGAGTTATTGTGAATCTGATGAATGAAATGAAGCACTTTGAAACTAGGAGCAAATGGGTAGGAACACCAGTAAACTGTGTAGATTTAACGAAATAATGGATGCTAAAAAAGCATAGTCTGAAACTTCTCCTTCAAAGATGAATTTCCTTCTTTTTTCCTAATACATACACTCAACTTATGTGGCTCCTGCGCTCAATCTTTAAAAACAGTTTCTGGACGAACACTTTAAATAATCACCATTATACTGTTTAATTAGTAGATAGATTTTTATTCCCCCCTTAGAGATAAAGCAAACCTTACAAAAATCCTTTCCTTTCCACAGGGAAAGGCAGTGGTGGAATTAACCTTGGGAACTTCTTTGCAAGTCACAAAGGCTACAGCCGAAAAGGGTTTGACCGGCTGAGCACTGAAGGAAGTGATCAAGAAAAAGATGAAGATGATGGCACAGATTCTGAGGAAGAGTGTTCAGCATCTCCACTCCCACCAGCACCTTCATCATCCTGAAACCAACCTTTGAGTTCTCCATTATACGGTTCAACCCAAAATGTCAGATTCTTTTTCCCTTAAGCACGTTTAAGACTTCGTGTATTTAATTGTAAACTGTTCTAGTCTGTGTGGGGCTGTACACTGGTTCCTTTAATTTTTGTTTGGTTTTAGTTACGCTTTTTAAGTGGAGGAGTGTATGGAAATTCCAGATCAGTGCTGTTGGTTTTTATGTGAACATCTTAATAAAGCAAAGTCTTCTAATTGCAGGACTGATTTAAAGCAGTAGTATTTATCATCAAATATGGGGATCTTGTAAATAAGTCTTACTATCTGCTTCATCAAAATATATTTTCCATAATTATTCAGTTGCCAATTTCTGTTTTGTGCCTTTCCTCTTCAATATCCTTAACCTGTTGCAGTACAGAGAATATACAGTGCCACAAGAAAATGAAGCTGCTAAGTCGTCTTCTATTTTTTTAGATCACTAACATGATATTGCATTGAAGGAAAGAAAAAAGCCTCTATTTAATTTTTTTCTTCTTCCTACCTTGATGTGTTTCTGGAATGTCTTATTTTTAGATGGTATCACTGTTAGAACACTATTTTCAGAACCTGAATGTAATTTGTGTAATAAAGTATTCGCAGAGCATTGGCTGTCGGAGTGTACTTTGGAATTTTTGCTTGCATTTTTTTGTATACAACTTTTGTAAAAGTTACATGGGCCAGTTAATACAGTAAAAATTTTAATGTGTTCTACCAGCAGAGAAAGAAATGCTATTTTGTATGGAAGCTGGAAAAATATTTTGCTATGTCACAAGGTTGTTTGGGGTTTTTTTTTAAGTCTAATAATCTGCATACATGTACAAAGTCAACCTTGAACATCTAAAGAGGAATTTTTCTTGTAAACAAAACTGCAAGGTGTTTCCTTAATAAAACACATGGTCACAGCTAAGAGGAAACCTGTGTCTCAAATTAAATATGCAAATTAGTCAGGATAGGCATCTAATACTACCTGATTGGAAGTACTGATTTTCATTTTTTCTCCACAATTCCTTTTTCATTCATACAACAGGAACCCTCAGTTCTGTAATGAGCTCTCGTATTTAAAAGCAGACTTACGGAAGTCCTGCTGGATAATTACCCTCTCTGTATGAGTCATCTGGAGTGTGAATCATTGTGTAACATCATCATGACTAATCAGTCCAGTTTGATGATCAGAGCATAATTAATGTCCTTTTTAAACTGCTATTATAAGCAGAGTGTACACAGCTGTAATTGCCACAGGGTTTTATGAAACAGTTTTCATTTTCGTCATTGCAGGTGTTGTAATAGGCTGCTGCTGGCATTGAGGTCGGAAAATAGGCTTTAGGCTCCTTGTGGTGGTTTTGCAAGATGGTTTATGGGGGAATAAGGGTAATGATAGTGGAGCACAAGGTAAGATTTCTTCCCCCAGTGAGATTTTATAAATCCCCTTTTTCTGGAAAAAGAAAAAAAAAAAAAACCAAAAAACCCCAAACTTAAAATCCTTTGCGAGCTAGTTTCTTTTGTCACATACGGCAAAATCTCCAGGATAGCCATCTGAAACACTGGAGTACAGGCAGTTTTGTGTGAAATATATTTAGTGCATACTCTTAAGTTGCTCTCTCTCATGCAAATTTTTGTTTTCCTAATGTTACAAGGAAAACAGCCTGTTTCTTTCTCACTTTTGAAAGCAAGGCAGTATTATTTTTAGCTGTGGCCTTGATCCTCTTATATATGAATAAAAACAAACCAGTTAGTTGGGAAGAATCTTCTGAAGCTGTCTATAAAAACGCTAAATCACTAGTTTACAGGAAGTTTCCAGTGACAGCAATTAAGAAAGCTGTGGTGACACTGCTGTCATAGGTGGTGTATATACCATCAGTTCTAAAAGATGACAGGCTTTTCTCAAAAGCAATCAATAAGGGTGTGTTTTTCTAACATTTGGTTAGCTCACTTTGTGTCCAAATAATGTTGGGTGTTCTCTGCTTCCATTAGCAGAGCTCAGTGGAAGTAATATGCAGCTTCCCTCTTTGTCCTTTCCTTTATTTGAGCTGTTATCTCCAATTCTAGATGATGTTTTGTTGAGAGGGAATCAGCTAAACAATTTAATTGCAAGTACAGGCTAAAACAGATTATTTGAGCTTTACTCATAATCTCAGCTCTCTGGAATTCAGACACTGGTCTCTACAATAATCCTGGGCTGCCTAAAGAGAAGCAGGATGAGGGAGCAGATTCTGCCCCTCCACTCTGCTCTGGTAAGACCCCACCTGCAGTGCTGCATTCAGCTCTGGGGTCCCCAAAATAAGAAGAACGTGGACCTGTTGGAGAGGGTCCAGAGGAGGCCACAAAGATGATCAGAGGGCTGAAGTACCTCTCTTGTGAAGATGGTGAGTGAGTTGGAGTTGCTTGGGCTGGACAAGAGAAGGCTCCCCAAAGATCACATTTTGGCCTTTCAGTACTTAAAGTGGGTTTATAAGAAAGACTGAAACTTTTTACTAAGGACTGTAGTGACAGGACAAGGGGGCAATGATTTTAAACTGAAAGAGGGAGATTTAGATTGGATATTAGGGAGAAACTCTTTATTCTGAGCATGGTGAGGCACTGGCACAGGTTGCTCAAAGAAGCTGTGGATGCCCCGTCCCTGGAAGTGTTCAAGGCCAGGTTGGATGGAGCTCTGAGCAACCTGGTCCAATGGAAAGTGTCTATGCCCACGGCAGAGAGGTTGGATTAGGTGATCTTTAAGGTCACTTTCAACCCAAGCCATTCTGTCATTTTTAATAACTGCATAGACAGGCAACCAGCTACTTTCCAGCAGCAATCAAATTTCAGCACCTCAGGTTTTGTGCTCTAATTTTGTACAGATGCAATGGCAAAATTGGAACATCTGAACCTGCATGAAGGCACTGAATGTTCTTTATCTCTTACTAAAGCTGCATCTTATGAAAACAATGTACCAGAGACTTCATAGTGCAATAGAAAATTAACGTAAAAAGGAAGACACAAGCTTTATGAATCATAGTTCTCATTTTAATAAGCCATCAGACCATCCTCCATCCTAACAGGCTCTATGTGCTAATATTTATTGTATTAAATGCTGAATTCTAGTTATTCAGTCTAAGCTGGTGGAGTTAGAGAGCATGTTTAAATTCGTTTTCAGTAGTTATTCCAAATAAGATTATGCTTTAATGAACAACATGTAATTGCACATTTTAAAAGACATGGTACTACCTTCCATATGTTGTTGATTAATCTTTTAAGCCTTTTTAAGAAGTAAGAATCTTGGCTATTGTAGGGGCTGAATATTTTCATTTAAACCAGGCTGACCAAGTAGCTACACACCTTTCCCTCTGGTTGTACTGTACTAAGCATCTGCCTGTTTTAAATAGTCTGACCCATGGGATGTCCTTCAGAATGATGGGAAGGTGGCTGTGATCCACTGGCAAGTGGTGTCGGGTAATTCTTGGCACCTTGTTGTGAATCTGCTCTAAGTGAGGGCAGACTGGGACAACTGCAAGGTGCCATAAGGAGGATGCACTGACCTGTAACACACAGGTTGCCACCCACGTCACCTGAAGGTGTCCCAATTAACTGAAATTACAATCCAAATTAAGCAGCTGTCCTTGCTACCAAGTATCATTAGGTATAAATTGATTCCTTGGGAAGCATCTTGATTAAGTTGTTTTCTAATCAAGCAGTGCACTGTAGAATTAATGAGGATTTATAGATCAATGTGGTAAATTGCAAAAGCTTCTTCCTTGCCAAAGTTATATTTATCTAAGTTTTATGAGAGTCTTTAGGTCAGCAATGTCTGTCACAGTACAATGGATTAGGATTAAGCATGTGTCATGCTACAGAGAAGCAGCTTTGGTGATTTTTAGCTTGCCATTCAAATACCTGTGGAAACTTGTTTGAAAGACTACGTATGTATTAGCAGTAAAAGTTGTGTGGAACATCACTGCTGAGCAATGTAAAAGCACCTTTATTATTTAATTATTTAACTGCACTTTAGGACATACTTTAAAATTTTAAAGACTATGTCATTATATAGTTCAGAGTTTGTGTGGATTCATGTAGTGTAAAAAACCAGTAAAAAACCCCAAAACCAGAACCAAATATTCAAGTCAATTAAAATTAAGAGCTGAAATTAAGTCACTGTATTTTCTATGTAAAACACATGCTAGTGAACACTAGAGTTTTAGCACCCTGATTTGCCTTTACCTTTTGGGGTTTTTTTAATTCTTAAATGTGAAAATATTTTTTTCTTATGTGAATTATCAAAACTTGTTAGTAAAATTTACACTGTAACTGCTCTTTAGGCTCTTCTCCAATAATGGTTAAAAAATTAGATTCATCTGTACAGCTAAGCATTACCGGCAGAAGAGAAGAGGGGAGCTGACAGTGTAGAAGAGGATTTAAAATCTACAGTGATAGCTACTTATCCAAGCAAAACTTGCAAACTTCTTGCTATTTCTGGACATGGTGGCTGAAAAACCTAAAAGAACATCCAGCTGGCATTGTTAGCACATATTTGGAGAGATACTGCATGGCAGTCAATCTGGAAGCTGCACTAGATTTTTTTAAGTACTACAGGTCATGAAGGCACTTTTATTTTACTGTTTCTTTATCTCCATTCCACTTACGTTTCTTATTAACGAGTTGCATGTGAGGCATGACATTCTGTGAGTGAAGCTCTGTCTGATTTCACTGTACAGCTTTTTAGAAAACATATGGATGATGTATGGGCAATCTTATTCTAGGGCACTGTGCCAAAGTACTGGTTTAAAGATGCAGTGAAGTAATTTTTTTCCTTAGAAAAGAGTGGTAACAGTTCAGCAAACTAGGAAAATTATTAATTACAGACTACATCTCTTTTTCTGAGACCTATGAGAAACCTAAATCTTCTACTCTTTTTAATTATAAGTGAAGAATATTTTCAGAATGGAGATTAGGCAACAGCCATAAGAGGCTAAAGTTGGTGCTATTTATCGTTTAGGGTTTCAGGGCAGAACCCTACCCTGGCCACTGCAATCCTTAGTGCTCTGAATACCCTCTCCCCCGTGTTTGTTACTGCTTCCTTCAGCCATGACACATCCTAAAACTGCTGCTCAAGAGAAAATTACTTGCTGGAAAATAGACTGAATCCCGCAATTCTGCCATGTTTCCTCGGGTCTGCTCTCAGGTCACACACACTGTGCCACACATAAGGAAGTGGAAGGCATGGCCTTTTTCCAGACACTTGCCTGCGAGACCCTGCTCACAGCAACCAAAGTGTAACGAGTACTGAAAGGTGCCTAGGAAGGTGTAAAGCTGTACTGGAAGTTTACCACAGTTGGCAGCTGTGATATAAAACCGCCTAATGCACAAGCAGAGAATTTTTGTACTCTGGCTCCCATGACAGGTCGGTCACACAGCGGATCATATTTCTCTCGGAAATGTATTCATGCTCCCGTAATTATCGACAATTCGATGTGAAAATTGCCGAAAATTCTGCTGCGAACGTAGTTTCGGAAAGACATCCTCGGGAGGGCAGGGTGGACAGCAGTTCCGGCGCGCCCCGCGGACCCCGCGGGCGGCGGCTCCTGCGGGTCCAGGCTGCCACCCTGCGACCGACGCTCCAACACAGATCCCAAACGTCTCCCTCTGGAGACGAACACACGAAAGCTAAGACTAAAAAATATTGTTTGCCGGTATTACACCGTAACTATGCGCTCTGCTTTCCTTCTTCTTGGTCATTAATCTATGGGAGTGATGGATGATGTTTCTGACTACGGTAAAGACTCAGAATCAATCTGGTGGGGAAGCACATGTTTTATTTACTGCATGTCACTGAGATGCTGCACAAAACATAGAACTCATTTTCTTAAGGGCTTTTCTATTGGGGCTTTCATCACTCTGTCTGCCAGCTTTCTGAAGAGTAATGAGTATTTTTTGCAGTTTGTCTGGAATCTGACATGGTGCTACTCTCTACAGAAGGGGAAGTGAGGCATAAGGAGATTAAAGGCATCAATTGCCAAAAATAATCAACTAATTTTAGGTACTGAATTTGTGAAATCTGATTTATTCCCTTTTAACCCACTTACTCAGATAT
Organism: Corvus hawaiiensis; assembly: GCF_020740725.1. Classification (NCBI taxonomy): domain Eukaryota; kingdom Metazoa; phylum Chordata; class Aves; order Passeriformes; family Corvidae; genus Corvus; species Corvus hawaiiensis. The sequence goes on along the minus strand of NC_063255.1, from coordinate 73,892,969 downwards.
CACTTTACGTAGTTAAGGCACCTATTCTTGTCACCAGCTGCAGAGCTGAATGCTCCAGCTCTGCTGACGAGTTTTGAGATGCTTTGCAAGCACCCAGAAAAGGGCTCATCCACGTGAGTAATGAGTTGTACATGGAAATACAGAATTATAGAAAGTTGTGTCCAAGTGATCTGCTAATCACTGCACTAGCAATCTGTAGCAGGGCAGCACTGCCTGATGAAGGGGAAATGGTGTATTTCCTGTAACATTTATTGTTTATTGGCACACCTGCTTCTGCTATCAGTGCAGCAAAGTTGCTGCAGATCCCTTCATCTATGTACAAGTTGAAAGGAGAATTGACTAGGGAATGCAGCTCTCAGGATTATCTGCTCCTGAATCAAAAGTTTTAAAGTTCAGTTTTCTGTCTGGTTACTTCTACCTGGAAGAGCCTTCCTCTTCAAATTAAAGCTTTTTGTGTACTGCTTTTCATTCCAAATTTCTACATAGTTTGGTTACCAAGGTATAAACAGCAGACCAACAGGTCTTCTAAGAGGTGCAGAAGAGTATAGTACCCATTTCTTGAAGACACTGCTAAATCTTGCTTACCCTTGTGTCAGTTTTGGTCTTCTAATCTAGGTGTCTGGTGGGGTTTTTTTTCCAGTTTCCAGTGACTGTTTTTCTTGTCAATAGTTTGAAAACCCTGTATTTTATTTCAGTGAACCTCCCCTATGCACATAAGGCCACATTTCAGTGCACTGGTAAGTCACTAATGAGCCTGCTGGTCAATACAGTAGATTAAAATTACCAGGAAGCCTGAAAGACCAGCAATATGTTTAATGTACACAGTATGGTAAATGTTTCTGTGTTTTCCCCATTCCTCTCTCACTGTAGCATTTTCTTTCTCTTCAGTGTAGCTCTAACAACTCTACAACACTTGCATTACTCCAGAACTGCCCCAGAAAACAGCTCTGCTGTACTGTGCACAAGTCAGGAACTGATCACTTCAAGTAAAAAAAAAAACTAAGAGAGGCTGATTCTTTTTTTCAGCTACCAAAGCAGAAATGAGTCTTACAAATAATGCCTTATTCTCCAGTTTTACTCCTGACACTAGTATTTTCTTTAAAGGCATGATATGCAAAAATAAGTATTTATTCCATGTGTGCGCACACACAGTATATTCAGAAAGACTCTTTCTGAAGCAGTCTTGGTGGAGAAAAACTGTATCTGTAGGACTGCATTTTCAGAAGACACAAAAAAGTTTGAGTATTAATTATTTCTCATTTGAAGTTTAAGACAGGATTCTGTAATGGTGCTGAGCTCTTTTCTCACACAGATCCATCCCGTGATATCACAGACATACTGTACCATACATATGAATTTCTGTATGAGGTAGGTACCTAAGCAGCCTTGACAACCACATCTAATTGCCAAAACTTAACTGAAAATTCTTAATAAATAGTACATTCCTCCACCTCTGTTATAAGTCACGTGACAGTCAAGAGTAGAGATGAGAGGGAACACACACATTCAGAGAGCAAGATAAGCAAATTTTCCAGAGCATCACCCAGAAGTTGCTGAATTGCTCAATTCAGTTTTCTGCTGGTTTTCTTCATCTTCATGTCAATCCCCTATTAAAAAAAAAAAAAAAAGGAACTGACTTGCACTCATCAGTTTTCCACATGAAAAAATTCTGGTGCAGCTGCCTTTGAGATACAGTCTTCTCAGCAGGAAGTCCAGACCAGTAACAACTTACTCAAGGAAATCAGAGAGTAAGTTAATACCAGTGCTTCACCCTTCATAGCCCACTGTCCATGGAAAATCTCTCAACGTGCACAGGCTCAGTGAAGAGGCAACTGTAATGGAGAACCAGATGAAAAAAGCACAAATGAATATTAAATTCTCTTAAGATTTTTTCACATCCCTGAAATATTAAAACTGCCTACTCCAGCCGACTTTTGATGAACAGGGAACAGCTGAAGCCCTCATTGTTTCATGCACAGAACACTACACATATTTGATTTTGTAAGTTTTATTGTTTTGTGAGATCTTAAATGGATTAGACTAAATTAGATTAAATTAAAAGTTGTGTAAGTCAGAGGCTGCAGCTTCCCAGAAAGAATAGAAAACTGTTATATAACAGAAAAAGGAAGACATAAGCTTCTCTGTAGTGGAGGGAAAATTTACACCAAGTTGCTTAGGTTAAATTCATCTCACAGTGCACATTAGAAATGACTCATCTAAGGGTTAAATGGAAAAGGTCATTACAGTGAAATGATGCATTGTGTCCTGAGAGGATAACAGTAAGGCATGGATGGCCACATCGGCATTCTACCAACAAAATCTGAAATTTGAATATATGATCAGAATATGTGCTTTTGCTAGTGCTTTTTCTTAACACCCAGACAAATGAACCAGTAGCTACCTGCAGCACTCTTAGATTCATAAAGCAGTAAAGTGGGTTGGGATAAGGAAGCTGGAGCTATTACATTTTTTTTTTCAGTCTGTCACAGTAGTTCCAAACTGCTTGGCAATGAAATGTGACAGAAGACTATGCTTAAGTCTCCTCTGTCTTGGTCTGACAGGTCCAACAAGGTGAAGGCCATTTCTCTGGCTTTGTTGTGTTTGGTTCGATGCAGTGATCTTCTCTCAGCTCAGACTCATGTTTACCATCTGCTGATTCTTGGTCTTTGCAGACTGCAAGTGGAATCTGTACAGCAGACATGACATCTCTTTTGTAGGCATTTATTTCCCCTTCAGCAACACAGTCTGGCTGGCTTGAATTATTAGATCTTTCAGATAAGCCAATATAGTCATGGTCAACTACTGCACCTTGTAGAAAGTAACGGTTGTCTGTAAAAGGAAAGTAGCCATTAGTTCAGATCCCTGAAGCCATACTCAAAATGTTAGTGAGGTGCTAACTTACTTTTCAAAACAATTTCCGAAAGAGAACAAGAGTGTTTAAGTGACAGCAGACTGATAATGTGAATTTCCCAGGTTCACTGAGCATCAAATGTTTGGCATCTCATTACATCCACAAAATAATATTTGCAATGATCCACATTTAGAACTTTTCTTAGCTAAGTCAATGACTAGCTTAATGTCTATCATAGTCACCTACTGAACCAACAGCTTGAATAAATGGACATGAAGATTCTTTCATTTTGTGCATGCACACAGACAAATGTGGTTTCTTCATGCTCTCACTGGGAAATCTTAATCCAACATACAACAGGCTTTCTTAAACCGTAAAAAGTTTAAAAAGTAAGTAAAATAAGTAAGTAAAAAAAAAAACCAAAATCTATCCCAGCCAAGACCAAGACAGTCACTTCCTGAAAAAGGGAATTCTGTGTTTACACACTACTTCTGCAATATTCAGCAGTAAAGACACTAGGCTCTAATACTACAAAGACAACTACTTTTAACTTTTTATACAGTGACACAATTTACCAAAGTTATTGTAATAGCTGTACATTATCTACATGCTTCATATGTGTGACTCTCTCTTCATGCATCAGCAATTTAATGAGGAACCAGAAGGCACAGAGTGATTGTCCAAAAAAAGTAGCCGCCTCATGATGTGACATGAAATCAAGATCTTAGTTATGAAATCCGTAACTGACAACTGACATAAATATTTCGGCTTCTTAAACAAAATTCCAGAATTAGTTTCAGCATTGCAAATCTCTCAGCTTTAAGAGGTGATGGAAGAAATTACCATCTCTGTGTAGTTTATATAATATTTACAAGAACCAAAGCTTGACCACATGTGCCAATAGTGTGGGAACTGTTCTGCTCTTCAAGAACTCTGAAGTAAAAAGCAGCCTGTTCTGTGACAGAAGTCTTGCGCACACCATGCATTTAATTTTCCTCAAAATGCGACAGTATGAGCAGAAAAGAAACAGCTGCCACTGTTTGATTTGCAAAAGGACACGCTAAATATGTAAGACCAAGAGTGGAAGTTGGTTACCCAAATCTTGGGGAATTTCTAGCCATCCTACTGCAGAGCATGACAATTTTATTTGCTCTGGTAAGAAAAACACTGACTTCTTCAATTTGAAATAAACTATTCCAAAATCAGTTCTCTGCTGTAGTCTTCCTATTTTAAGGCTTTAGAAGACACTCCAATGTTGTAAAAAAGAGACAGTTTCCATCGCACAAGCAAAATTAATGTGAATCCAGCCTACACCAAAACAAAAACAACAGTCAGAAAATGCTCCTTGAACACAGTTCAGCTTGCTTATACTTCTAGCATGTTCCTATACTTCTAGCATGTTCCTATACTTCTAGCATGTTCCTATACTTCTATCAGCCAGCACAAATAGAGCCAAACCAGTGATTTGAAGCAACTTTAATAGAGGCTACTTTCAAAAAGACTTTAAACATGATTCACGAGCTCTCCTCCATGCTCTGCATAGTTTCATGTCACTCACGCTCCCTGTTCTCCTTACTGAAGACTACAGATATTACATTATTGCGTGTGCTAATGTAACTCCCACTGGAGAATGAATGATACTTGTTCATTCCAATAACCTAACAACACAACAGAGAAGTTTAAAAAACAAAACAAAAAACCCAACTTTTTTTACATATATAAAAACACAAATTTAAAAAATACTATATACCTTTTTCACTGGACCCTCTTATGTATGGCTTGAGGTGAGACATCTTGATGGGTCTTTTCAGCCTGGATCCTGTGGAATCTCTTAATATTGCACAGCCATTTTCTGTGATGTAATCTATAATACAAGGACCAATCCATTCCGACTGGAAACGACCATCTTTCCACCAGTTTTTTCTTTGCCTGAGGACTTCATGGCCAACTTTAAGTCGAAGGGTATTTAATTGTTTTGACTTCCTTTTGACTGTGATTTTGGTTCTGATTTTTTGTTCATCTGAAGTTTTTTTATCTGCCTACAGAAAGATACATATAAATTACTTTTTTTTCCAAAAGTAATAATGCATTTTTGTAGCATTGGTTAATAGTGCTTAAGCATGACATTGAGTAGTTTTGGATGTGTGTAGTTCGTAGTTATGTGGGACTGAAGAGTGATGAAGAAATTGATTTTATCTTGATAAATCACCAGTCCATAGGCAATAGCTTTCAACTTATCTTTTCTGCCCTCTAAGTCAGACATAGTAAACTTCTGACAATAGGTCTCTTTTAACATTACTCCCTCCAAATACATATGAGATGTGTTACACTGAAATGAAAGGATCACAGGGGAAGGAACACAAACTAAAAACCACCACTCAAACCCCCACATGATTTTATAAGGTTAGTTGTACTTTATGCCTCAGACCTTTCCACCTTTATCTTTGGTCCTCTTACTAGTAAAATTCAAATATATAACATTTACCTGGCAATCTGAGGTGTTCTCTTCCTCCAGTGCTTGACCGAATTTTTTAGTTGCTTCAAATATTTTGGCAAAAATACTGTATTTTCCTTCCACACATATATTCATAGACTCAACAGCATGTGGGTTACGGTTGAACATTTGGAAATATGGGGTGTTTTGATCTGGCTCCTATTTAAATGGGGACCAAAAGCAAGCAAATTTAGCATACAGCTTTGCAGACATTTTGGAGGATTTCAGTCAAAAGAAGACCCTTGACATACCAAATTTGTCAAATTGAAAGCATAGGCTATAGCAGACAAATGTTCATCCCAATCATTTGGATGGTCGATGCAGTACTTGTTAAGGAAAGTTTTGATTGTCTTGGACATTCTTTCATTTACATCATCTGTCTGAGGATAAGACAATACAATTTGTTTCATTCCAAACAGCGCAAACAGTTCTTCATTTATCTTCAAAAGAAGAAGAACACAATTAGTGAACATTTCCCCTGTTCTGTATCCCATTTCAAGTAAAAAAACCCTCAGTTTTCCACCCTTTTTGTTGATATGGTGGTGACTGGAAAAAGTCTTGCATACATATCGGCACAAAACACACCAGGACTGAGAATGAGAGCTAAAGGAGTAAGTAGGGCTTAGGAGCCGGTGACTGATGGTTCCTAACCACCTTTTTGCCACTTAACTCGATCTGTCATTACCTCCACATCGCAGTCTGATGACTTCTTGATCTCTGAGAGGGACAAAGTGTGGCAAGTCCTTCATAATCACTATAAACCAATGTCAAAAAGACCCTTAGCTATTACTATACTGAGCAATATGGATGAAGAAGATACAGCTGGCTGCAGCATGTAAATTTATGCCAGTTCAAGTGGGTGACAAAACCTGTACTGTAACTGCCAGGAAATAATTTTACTTTGTTCTTTTAACAAAGAATAGAGCCCTGGGAAACATTGCATAGCATTATAATTGCAAATAATTGGTTTGACTTTTTTTGTATGTGCTAACTTCTTTACTTTTTCAATTAAAGAAAAAAAATACTAGAGTCTCTCTCAAAAATAATCGAAAATTCAAATCCAATATAAGGGAAAATGCATTTCTTCCTTGAGGGGAAAAAACAACCAAAAAAAAGAGATTAACCAGCCATGTAAATACTTACCTGACAAACAAGCTCCTTCCCTTGATCAAAAGGCATCTTTTGAGGTGGCCCATATAAGAAGAACACATTTATGATTGCCTTAGCAATTTCAGCTGCTGAAGTGTCATGCAGTGGTAAGATAACAGTCCATCTTGTAAACAAATCTGTCATAATTATGATGTATTTGTGACTTTTGTTGGTAACGTTGAAAGGTCCCATTAGGTCTATAGTGACTGCTGTCCATGGGTCCTCTGCTTTGATAGGGTGTGTTTTCGGCACTGTGGTGGTTGTGTTCTTTGCCACCTGGCAATGCTGGCAAGCATACACCTGGAGAAGACATCAGGGAAGACGTTAACAATAAAAAGTGATGGTGAGGTTTAAGACAACTGTCAGAATCACAGATCTCCACTATTTCTCTGTGAATCAGGTCAAACCAGGCAATGCAAAACAAATTTATCACCTTTCTTACAATTTTTTACCCTTAGATTTTTCAGACCCAGCATAAAACCAAAATAAAACCAAACAATACTGAAGGCCAGGATAGGGACATGCAAAAGAACTCATAGCTGAATTCTCTCCATTCTGAAAGCACTGTGCTCTTTCAAGTCCACAGTACAAATTTTAAAATCCATTACTATCTGTAAATACCAAAGGAAGCAGGAAGCAGCTGGGAATGAGAGGAAGTCCTAATCATTCTCCTTTTGGCTTATCTATGTATGCTGTGGCTGAAAAACCATGTATCACAATCTTCCATGCATAACAGCTTAATCTACAGGACAGAGCCCCTTTGTCCAATCTAAATTGAAAGGAAAGACTCACATTCAGTTCACATAACAGTTGCACATGAACTCAAAGTATTCAGGTGATACAGTAAGCTGATAGCAACAGTAATTTGGCTTTAAAGGATGTTTACATATAGCTTCCTGAAGGATCAAATTCTGCCAGGGGCTCCTGCCCCTGTATCTTTGGGTGAAGGAGAAGGAGCTTTCCCAAGCTTTGATTTGTTTAACTATTTCCTGAACATGCCTAATTGTAAAGCAGAGACACCATTTTCATGTTCTTATCTGCTGGCAGCTACTCTGGCCACATATCCTTGTGATGGCATGTTGCATCCTAAAAAAGATATGTGAGAGTCCTTGCACAAGAAATCTCTCAGGGACCGGATGTGCCCTGCCTACCAAAAGAGATTATGGTTCCCCACTACAGCATAGTGGTGTGCAAGTCAGTAGTAAAAGGGTAAAAAGTAGTAAAAGGGTAAAAAGTAGTAAAAGGGTAAAAAGTAGTAAAAGGGTAAAAAGTAGTAAAAGGGTAAAAAAACACCATGCATTGCCAAGATAACCAGTTGTAGTGTGATTGCAAGCTCACATTTCCTCCTCATGAAACAGCCTGGATACTTGCTGTATCAAAGTTCATAGGATTACGGAACACTTGCAACAGACTACATAAAGTATCCTGTAGCTATGAGGCCATACCCACTGCTTGACATCATTTGTTACAGAGGTCCAGTAGTAATTAGACTCCACTAAAGTCAGTGTCCTTGATATACCATGATGAGTGCCAGCAGCATTTTTGTGGCATTTCTCGAGGACATTTTTCTTCTCTTCATCTGAAACAATTACCAGGCGCATTTGTTTTCTGTCTTTTCCAACATAGAACAACTTGTTTTCTGAAAGAAGTACCAGCAAATTATAAGCAAGTGCTTTGTCTTCTGTTTAGTTTACTAAACTACTCAGCATGACTCAGAACAGAATTTATTATAGTAAGTTCACTTTGGTGTAAACATACCTTATTGTTTACAAACATTTCAATTATGTCCTCCAAAGAGCCATTAGTTCAGCCATGTTTATTAACTCCTCTGGACATGAGAAGTTACAAGGGCAAGTCAGAATGCAAACAGCATTCCCACAGGAAGTCTGACTGAAACACAAATCAACACTGGGGTTCAAAAGGAGTGTTGAGACTGTTGTTTGTGAAGCTGTTGGGTGCCTGCCAGCAACCTGACACTGATGGTCATAGATTTAACTCCTCCCTGCCTTCTCTCTACACAAAATTGGCAGTTTTGATGGAACTGAGACAGCACAGCAGACTACAAAGGCTCATACATCTCCAGGGCTGCAATAAAGTTGGGAACAGCCTGGAGGCTCTCAGGTGACTGATGGCAAAGTTGTCCTTGCACTTCTGTCCAGCCATCCCCTAGACTGGATGGAGCATTCCTCGTCTCCAGCTGCAGATCTATTTCCCTTTCTGTAATACTTTCAATTACGGATTGCAGTGACTACATATTTCTCCAGTATATAAAACAAGGTTTGGCTTTTATATAGATAAATAAACCTGTCCTGGAATGGACTAAAGCAGATTGAGCTTCCATTTCTACAACCATCCTGTTATATATTAACCAGGGATTTGCAGAGCATTTGTCTCATAGAGAATGTCTATTAAAATCACAGAATGCAGATCTTGCAGAGCAAGATCTCACTTTTTTTTCCCCTATTAGCAAATCTTCATCTTAGTATCTATTTTTGGCATAATTTGAGAGAAAATTTTTTACCTTTGAAAACAAAGTTTTTGGCAGCTCTCCTGATTCCACTTCTTTCACTTGATAATGTTGTGGGATGATATTCCCCTGTTCGCTTGTAGTATGCAATCTGCTTCAGATGGAGCCCACCACTTTTTCCACTACGAACCATTGCCAATCTGAACAAAATGCACAGTATTAGATAAATTGTCAGAGAAGCACATTTTCAAGTTTTTACTGATTTCTTTGTAGCTCAGAGGCATCCTGGTTATGCAGCTTCTAAGAAGAGGTTACACCATCCACTGTACACATCCACCATCAATTTTAGCAACAAGAAACACTGCTTGAAACACTAATTTTGTTCTAAGCAGAGTTGGTTTTCTCAAACTTTTAAAATTTCCACACATTGGAAGCTCCTACTATACTCATTGGACAGGGGAAAGAAATAGGATCAGAGAGAAAGAAATTGTTCTTCTCATTTTTGGGTACCTCTCAAATTCAGTTGTGCTAGAGATTGTCCAAAGATCCACTTTAGTTGAGAAAAACCCACATAAGCAAATAGGAAAAAAACAACTTCCCAAAGAGAAACAAATGGAAATTAATTTTTTTCACTAATTAATCTGACAATTAGATTTTGAAATTCCAAACCAGACGTTGCATGCAAGGTAACAATTCATTCCTTGACACAGGTTGACTTCCCTGATCACATTAATAAGCAATAATATAATTAGTAAAATAGGCCATTGATACAGAATATGTTTGAGTTTAGCAAGAATAGCATCAAAATAATTACATAATAATGAAAATAGAAATATTCACAGGCAGGATTACTGATGCAGGCTCTACATGATTTGAGTGGTTTGTTTTTTTCCCAAATCTGTTCCGGCAGCATAGATGAAACAGCAGTTTAATCCTGCTCTCGTCGATGTCTGCAAGAGCAGGATCAAGCTTGGGGTCTGCCATGTCATAATTTCATAGTGAATGCTGGTTATCCACAGCATTAAGTAAATTTCTTCCTTATCCTGCCGTTGTTCCAATGCCAGACTGTGACAATACATGCCTGCTAAAAAGAGTAACTAGTTTGTCTGCTGTGTGTGCTAAGTGACTTATAATTATGGGAAAGTGACAGTATCCAGTGAGTATGGAATGTGCATCATCTCATTATGTGCTGATGCTATTTGAAAACAAATTGTGTAGGACAAGATGTCTATTTTTCAATTTACAGATCCTCACCTACCTTTACTACGCTGGTTGTGGGAAGGACATAAAGAGCTCTTATGAGTGATTATGCCAGCTTTCATTTCATCCTTTCCTCCCAGAAAAGAAACTGCTGTATGTTATTTTTGGAACCTGCACCCTGAGCTAAGCACTGCTATTATCAATGGCAAATGCATTCCAGGAACTTCCCATTCAAAATGCGACGAGACTTTTGCCACACTGAATATGTCATTTTTGTACAACCTAGAGCTGGTTTTCAAAACCAGCCAAGTCTCTTGTCATACAACATTAGTTTTAAAGTAAAATTTTCATACCTGAGGGAACTAGCACAGATGTACTCTTCAACACCACGATCCTGCCTGTGAAGGAAGAGGGTGTTTCAGAACAGGGAAAGAAGGAGCCAGAACACAGGACTGTTCTCACACAGCAGTTTCCTGTAAATTTACATCTGACAGCACATGCTAAACCAACACACCGAGCTGGTAAATTGGATAACTAACAGCAGAAAAAAAGGTGTGGCTACCATGAAATAAATTCATGTTTCTGTTGTTTAAAATAAGTCAATTAACTAGTATTACTGAGACTAAAACAGCACTGGTGAAGGGCAATTAAAATCTCCCATCTGCCAGGGGTACACATTCAAGTTTTACTCAGAGGTTTCCTGAAGGCCAGTCCTGTACTTAAGTTACCTAAAGTCAAAACTAGCCAGGTATGACCTGTTCCTTAACCACAGGGATGATGGACTCCTTTGGCTTGACAGACTTTTACACATGGGAGGAAAAGATGTTACAGAACAATCTTTATTCTTCCAGTACATTTGAAACTTTCCTGAAACAGCAAATATTCTCCATGGAGCCCAAAATTGCCCATTTTAATAAAATGAGGTTGCACAGCAACAAGATACTTGTAAACAGGACCACAGCATACACTTCAGCTAAGCAGACGCCCTATCCACATTCCTGCAATGGCAGTTTCTGTTGTAAAAGTTTTGAAGAGCTTAGGTAATGAAGCCAATGAAGAAAGAATGCACTATGTAGCACCCACACACATTAATTTAGTAGGATCCTGATCCAGCAAACTGTTATGTGCTTCAGCAGTCTGATGGACTGCTGCCTAATGTGAGCTTCCTTCCTGGGTATTTAGTTTCTTGTGTCCCTACTAATCTTTTCTCCCACTACCTAATTTACTTTGTTTGGCCTAGTCCTAAAAAAAGCCAAACAAGACAGCTCTGAAAAGAACAATTTATAAAATCTTCTGGTTTTCTTATTTATTCAGATAATTCCTACGTTATGTCTGTCAATACTCATAATGCATCTGGTAGTCTAAAAATCAAAGCCATAACATCAGCTATCCATTTTTTAGTACCTTTGAAGCTGGAAAAATATACACTAGGAGGTATTTTGGCAAAGAGAATGAAACTTCCATATAACCAGAGGTCTTTTGGCTTTAGTGGCTTAGCCAAGACAGCCACACCTGCTAACACTTAGCTGCTTCATTCTTTAATGCCCATTTCTCCTACATACAAACACAATCCTCACAGGAAAACTATTATTTTAGTCCAGCTTTTGATCAATTCCCCTACCTCTGGCTGCAGTTCCTACAAGAAGCAGGAGTTGCCTGTGGAGCCCTGAATCACAGTCACAGAATGGTTTGGGTTGGAACGGACTTTAAAGATCATCAACTTCCAAACCACTGCCATGGCCAGTGACACCTTCCACTAGACCAGGTTTCTCAGAGCCCCAAACCCACTTGGGATCAAACACTTCCAGCGATAGGACAGCCACAGCTTCCCTGGGCAACCTGTGTCAGGGCCTCACCACCCCTCAGTGAAGAATTTTTTCCTAATATCTGACCTAAAATTGCCCTTTCTTTGAATCCATTCCCCCTTGCCCTATCAGTACGTGCCCATGTAAGAAGTCCCTCTCCAGCTCTCTTGTAGGCTGTCTCCAGTACACAGCTTAAAAACATCACTTTTCTAACCAAGGTGCTTCCAAAAACATGTAAATCAGACCGATGGACTCGCCTACATCCCTCCCTGGCTTTGCAAGCGTGACAGAGGGCTGGGGCGGGCGCCTATGAGGCCGAGTGGGTAGGCACGCGAAACCGCGTCTTGCCGCCCGCGGTAGCTTCAGCCGCCATCCAGAATTCCCAGCAGGGATTCCTCTCGGGAAGGCGCCTCCGCATCCTCCCTCCCGCCCACAGCACTACACACCCCAGCATGCACCGCGCCTGCGCAGGGCATGCCGGAAGCGGCCGTCGAGAGTGACCGTCCCCGGGGCCTCGCACGGCCGAGCCCCGCGCATGCGCAAGGCGACGCCGACGCGACGTTTTTGCTGCCCGCCGCCGCCCCACACCGCCCCCTCGGCTAGGCGGGCACAGCTGGGCACAGCCACCGTGCTGCAGGCACGTACCTGCTCCGGCAGAGGTACCGGCAAGGCCCGTTCCGGGGCCGTCGCTGCTGTCGGTCCCGCCGGGAAGCGCCGGCCCTGGCGGCGCCCCGAGACTTTTGTGGTGCCCCCGGAAGTGGCGGTAGGGAGGCGAGGGGGCGGGGAAGCGGCGGCACCGCCTCCTGAGGACAGCGCGGGGCCGCCGCGGGCAGGTGAGGTGTCCGCTCCTTCCTTCCCTTCCTGCCTTTCCCTCCTTCCCATTTCCTGGCCCAGCCAGGACGCGGGTAGGCAGCACGGCGGCTGAGGCGAGCGAGAGTTCCCGTGAGAAGCGGTGTCGCGGTGGGCGGGCAGCGCGGGCGGTGCGGTGGGCACCGGCCCCGGCCCCGGAGCGCGGGAGCCCCGCTGGTCCCCCGCCTGTCCTCGGGCACGCCCGAGGCTGCTGCGGCGCGCGGCCCGTGTGCGCGGTCAGCGCTTTGTCTTTGGATCGTTCTGCTCTCGGACAGGGTTTCGCTGAAGCAGCGGTGGTGCCGCACACCGGGCGGGTGTGTGGGGTTGCAGCGTGCGGTGCTGTCAGTGTCAAGTGAAGCATTTTGGTACAGATGTACACGGGGTGGAAGGTGGCGTGTGCCTAAACGGGGGTGGGAAGGGAGGTGATAGAGCATCTCTTGGAGCTCTGCGTTTGGAACACTGTTAACGTCCCGAAAACTGATGATAAATTCAGTATAATATAAGTTGGAGCAAGGGAGATTGCTATCTGTAATTAAAATAGGGGGGAGGAAAAGCAGCAGCAGCCCCAAAGCTGAGAATTGATTACATGTCAGGAGCAGAGATGAGAGAGATGTATAGACGGCATGTCCTGTGTAACATTTATCTTTGTTTTTGTGGTGTTTTCCAGAACATGGGAACTTTACAGAGTATTTGTTAGCTTTGAAAATGCTGGGGGTTTGGCACTTCTGTTGTTCACCTGTGGCAGTTGGCTGCAGTTAGCCACAAGCAGGAAGATTGGGGGTGATCAGTGTCATAACCACAAGGAAATAAGTAGTTTTCTTTCTCATGCAAACTACTTCTAACTGGGGTACCCTTCACAGCTGTTAGTAACAGTGTTTCTGCATTGTTGTATCTGTCTTTTTAAGTGCTGTTTCCCTGTATCTGTTTAAGCTTACATCTTTTTTGCATCCCTTCTGTATCATCTTTGTACTCTGAGTAATAAGTCAAGCTTGTTTTTTTCCTTGGAGTATCAAAATTCATACTGAATCCATATTTGTCTTAGTGAACAAGGTTTGATCAATCAGTAACAAAATTATTCTTGCTACGTAAAACTTTTTTGTGGTATATTGTGATGTAATATGCCTCTTGTGGTTCAATATGTGAGAAATTCAAATTTTTATACTGGTTGGCTTGTCTTGGTTGTCTGTTTCTTTCTAAGGAAGAAAGTTTCCCCTTCTGGCAGTTGTGGTTAGAACAGATCAGGCCTCCAGAGACTGAGCCAAATGAACTTGAGTGCAGATTTTTTTTTGCAAAACCTCTCATCGTTACAAAATTGAATTAAAGTTTTTTGTGAGAATCTGGAGAAGCTGTTTTGACATCTGTGAGTGGGATCTTTAAAATTTTGGAAGCCAGCCTTCCTGAAACATTCAAACTTGTCTCAAATATAAATGACTTTATGTGATGTGTTTGACAGAGTTTGATTTAGAAAGGAACTTGGAGATTAATGAATGTGAAGGTTATCTATTCTGTGGCTGTGCAGGAGACAAAACACATGCCAGATGTCAGTTTGTGTAGTTTACCACTTTAAAATAATACTGCCTTTCTGTCTGGAAGGTAAGAGAATGATATTTACCAGATGGGTTTTTCTAGACTTCTAAGGCTGTTTTAACACTTCTGTTAAAGGATAGTAAGAGTTTATTTTGCAGTTTCAACCAGAAAGTTGAAGTAAGCCTGTGACACTGCAGTATTTGGAGATAAAACTCAAGAGTTTTACATGTGCTGAAAAGTCACTCTTCTGCTGGGGAACTATTAGGGAAAAATAAGTTCTGCAAGCAAAGAACTTGGTCAGGGTAAGACCCATTGAAAAGTTATTTCACTTTAGGTTTGGTAATTCAAAATTGCTGGAAATACTTTGCCTAACTAACTATATAATTACTGGGAGAGAAAGCAGACATGGGGAAATCAGCCAAGTAATTACTCTTGGAAAATTGTAACAGTTGTGCTTTAAGACTAGAAGTCTTATTCATCAAGAACCTAGAAGGCATGTATTTCCTTGCTGCAAAGCTGGCCTCTTAACAGACTCCTGGCGTACATGGCACGGCACAACTCTTCTTAGTCTGTCCCCGAAGATACTGTAGTACAGAGGATCAGGCTGAATATTACTTTTGGTACAAACATCCATTGTTCTTAGAAAATAATAAGGGTCCCCAGAAGAAGATTTAGGCAACTGAAGCTTGTTAGCTAGCCTAGATATACAGAATTTTGAGAAATGTTAGGTACTCCTGTAAGTAACATTGAGCAGAGTTGTTTCCAGTAGGAAATGCCAGTAAAGTGGGTATTTCTGGATTCCTGATGCTTGAGAGTGGGTGTTTGCAAGTGTCTCATTGGTAAGATTTGGCAGACTAAGGACCTGTCTTGTGCTTAGAATGCTGATCAGCAAGCCCTCTCCTGTAAAAAGCAATCCAGAGGCCACGTTAAAAACAACATCAATAGCAAAAACACAAAAAAGCAAACAAACAAGCAAACCCAACAAAAAAACCAGCAAAACCCCACGTGGCGGTGCATGAGGAAAGTGAAGTTGGATTATGGTAGCCTAGTGGTTAGAACAGTTGAATGAAACAGGACAAATTCTGTCTCTGTTCTCTTCTGTCTCGGAGGTTTCAACTCCCTGTTTTCTGTTTGTCAGAAGTGTGTCCTAACCACCTAGGTCCTAACCACCTAGGTTTTAGGTGTCCACACCTAAAAGTGTGTGGGTGAAAGCATCTGCATGTATACATTACTGCTGAAGATGGAGTGTGAGTAACAGTGCAGTAGTTTTTTTTTTTTCCCCAGAAAACACATTCATTGGCCACCAGGTGCTTACTAAGCAACATCTTGGAGCAGATTCACCTGGGGCACTTGGAAAATAAGGTGATGGGTGACAGCCAGTGTGACTTCACTAAGGTAAATTTGACAAATTTGGCCTTCTGTGAGCACCTTCCAGTAACTAAAGGGAGACTGACTACAAGAAAGCTGGAGAGGGACTATTTACAAAGGCCTATAGTGACAGGACCAGGGGGAATGACTTCAGGATGAAGAAAGAGAGATTTAGATTAAATATTATGTAGAAATTCTTTACTGAGAGGGTGGTGAGGCACTGGCACAGGTTATGCAGAGAAGTGGATGCCCTATCCCTGGATGTCTTCAAGGCCAGGTTGGATCAAGCTTGGAGCAGTTTGGTCTAGTGGAAGGTTCCCTGCCCATGGCAGGGATTTGGAACTGGATGATCTTTGCGGTCCCTTCAAACCCAAACCATTTTATGCTTCCTTACTATACAATGACACATTTTTTACATAACTTTTCTAATATATGAATTTATGTGTCCATATAGAACCACTTGAACACTGAATATGATCCCCTCAGTAAAACAAGGCTCCAGCCTGGAACAGCATTCCTGTCCATGTGTCTTCTCCATGGGCCACACCTCCTGCCAGGTGCTCCAGCACAGACTCTCTGTGGGCTACATCTTCTTTCAGGGTACATCCACCTGCTCCAGCATGGGCTTCCCTGTGGGCTGCAGGTGGATGTCTGCTCCACTGTGGACCTCCATGGGCCTGCACGGGCACAGCCTGCTTTACTGTGGTGGGCTGTAGGGGAATCGCTGAGTGCCTGGAGCACTTCCTACATGTCCTTTCTGAATCACTTTGGCATCTGCAGGGTTGTTTCTCTCAGTTATTCTCACCCTCCCAGCTTCTGTGCAGTGTTCTGTACCGTTTCCTAAATACCTTATAGCAGAGGCATCACCAGCATGGCTGAGGGGCTCAGCTTTGGGCAGCAGCAGTTCCATCTTGGAGCTGACAGGAACTGGCTCTGTCTGACACAGGGGCAGCTTCTGGTGTCTCTCATAGAAGCCACCCCTGCAGCCCACTCACCGCCAAAGCCTTACCGTGTAAACCAAATGCAGGCACTTACCTGGCAAGGAAGACTCCTTTTATTCTTAAGAAGGGTTTTTCAGGTTTCAGTACAATGAAACTGAAAAGTGGATAGTCTCTTTTGAAATGGGAACTGCTGTTAATTTTTTTGATGGAGTAATGCATAAACTACTACATAGTAATGCTTCTGGAACATTGTAAAAAATATTTGCAATGTTCCCACAGACAGAAAGAAATTAACATGTTCACCATTGTCATTTGCAGAGATTATGGCGTTTCATGTGGCAGTCTGAGAGCTGTGCTTGGCTTGTAGGCAGAATCAGTGTCTGGCTAAAAGCAATAAATAAAGGCTACTTTTCATCTTCTCTTCTGGGAGATTCTTGTCATGATTAGGGAATGTGTTAGCATATTGTGAAATCTGGATCTCAATGTTTGACGCAAGATCGGAGCAGGTGACTTAGGTCTAGTAAAGCTGTGTGATGTAGACTTTATAATAATCTTTTTCCTTTGTTACCCCTTTTTAGCCTATTTCTTGTCTGTTATTTTGTACATCAATGGAGTTCCTGCTTAATCTTACTGCAAAGAGCTGAGTTGCTGAAGGTGATGATAAACTTCTTAAGACTGTTGAAGTTTGTATTTGATAAAGAGAGCCAAAGGTCTTTCTCAGCTTCGTGTAGTATACTTGGACCTTACAAATTCCAGTACTTATCTGAAACCCTTGAATTTTCTGTGATTATTGTTTGATTTGTTTCTTTGTGGGTTTTTCTTTGTTGGGGTTTGGTTGGTTTGTTTGTTTAGGTTGTTTGGGTTTGAGGTTTTAGTACTGTGTAAAAATAATATCAGGCAGTAACTATAACATTCTTTGTGGTTAAGAGATACTGGGATAGAGCGGCTCAACACATTTATTTAGATTTAGTCCATCTCAGTAACGTGCTGACAGCTACTGCTCAGCGTCTCACAGGATGTGTGATGGAACAGAACAACATCTGCATGTAAATGTTATTTTTTTTATTATTGATTACATGACACAGTAGAAATTTTGTGTTTAAATTCTGTCCAGTTTTAAATTGGCGAGAATATGTATCTCTTGCTGTGTAAGGTACAGCAACAAACAAGTCATGTATGGTTTACTGACAGCGTTGTCTTCAGCAGCTTCTGGTTTTGGCATCCTTTCCCTCTTTTTCTGCATTTTGACTGTCCTGTCTCTTCTCTCTTCCTGGTCATTTGTCAGACCTGAAGAAATGCTATTCTCAAGTATGGGCTCCTGTTAGTAGTTCTAAAGTATCACATTTAAGTTTGAAGTATTATCAACTTTTTTTGAATCATCTGTAGAAAGGTAGAAAGGTGTCACACATGCATGGAGAGCACTTGGGATTGCAGTACTTGGTGCTCTCAGCTATCAGATTCCATTGGTCTTGTCTTCTTCCAGTCTGTCCTCTGCTTCCATGTTGTTTCCTCCTCATACTGTCTTGCATCACCAGCAACCCAACAAACTGGCTGTCTGATGGTTTCTTACACTGTAAATCATATTGCAGAATTGGAATTTTAAAAAGGGTAAAATGCCTCAGCAGGAGTCAGGCAAACATTTTTGCTGCTAAATGTACTGTTAATGAAAATATTAGCCATAATGGTTCTAGCAGGGCAGGAAGATAGTGAAAACCTTTTGTCCAACCAACTCACTTGAGACTGTCTGAAAAATTGCTATTAACATTATTTGGGTTTTAGTGAAATAATTTAAATTGCTGGAAGCTAATAAGGGATACAGTTGGAATATGCCTACAGCGGTAAAAACTTAAATTTTAAAAGGAGCAATATGGGGGTAGAGCGCAGGGCAGTGGTCTGTTTTGTTACTATTATGTATATATATGTGCAGAATCATGTAACAGATGAGCACTACTTATGATTCTTTGTTATTTGTTTGATAAATTCCACAATGTAAATGTCACTGTTTTGATAAAATGGCATTTTAAGAAGTTGTTTTCCTGAGTGGTTGGTAATTTAGAGACGTTTTGTAACTAATGCATGATGTCTTTTTTTCTTGAGATAACAGATACGAAGCACTTTTACTACAGTTTTGTTCCATTACTTCCCATTAGTGTGGAGTATAGAAAGTATATATTTATTCTTCTGATGGCTACAGAGGCACAGAAGAAAATTTGGTAAAGTGCTTCTGTTTGTACAGGAGTTGTATATGTTCTTATTAGTATTCAAAATGTGAGTGTTAAAACTTTGAGCCCTTTTTTCATGACTGTTCAGACCACTGCTGCTGTGTTGAACTGATTTGTTGCCTACAGTTACTCGAATACTAATCTTTATGCTCTAAGTAAATATGGAAACACTGGGGCTGGATCCCTGAGCTGCTGAAACATGTGGAATGAGGACAGAAAAACTGGGGATGTATCTGTTAACACAGTGAGGACTAGGTTTTGGCTTATTCTTTCAGAATATGCTTTGGAATTCCTTTGGAATATTCTTGTAAAAATGGAGAAATATTCTGTTAGAAGAAAAATCTGTAGAGCACCACTGGAGTAAACACGGAACTTGTAATGCAGGGCACAGGCTATCAAAATCTCTGATTTTACGTATTTAGAATGTTGTTTTATCCTTTTTTGGGGTTTTTATTTTTGGGGGGTTTTTTTGCACTTTTGGCCAAGACATATCATGTTGTCGACAGGCCACACATTTGATTGAAAGCCTTTTTAAGAACACCAGTACATTTCTCCCGGAAAGTGAAGATTTTTTTAAATTTATAAGCTGTGAAAGAGAAGCCTTGTGTAACAGGTGAGGTCTAAACAGAACATAGTCTAGTTAATTTTACCTGGAGAGGTCATTGCACAGTAGGAGGTGGTTGATGTTCTCTATGTTCTCTTTGGAATTAGGTCAGTGCATATTTCAACACAAAGCTTCGGGTTTTGTCTTGCTTACAGTGCAGTCGTTCATGGCTGAGATGAGTACATAATTTTCTAACATTCACTATCTACTGAGGCTTATGCTAATGCACCAAGTACAAGAAGATATACCATTAAGTATCTCTGCCCCTTATATTGCTGCTGCTGCTGATCACTTCTTAGTAAGAAAAATGATACTGGGAAGACTTACATGCTCAAGGGGCAACAAGATGGAATTCTGCATAGGGCACCGTGTACTGGAAGCTTCTCCGATCAGCACCGATAGTACTTCTGAAGCAGGAAGACAGCTCCATCTTACTGCTCTGCCATTTATTAGTTCTCCTTGGCATACAGCTAGAGAACCATGTGTTTACTTAAGCGTGCTCTTACTGTATTTTTGATGTCAGATAACTATAAATGGTGTTTGGGAGACTTGTGTAAGTTGTTCACTGTAGTTGCAGTCACTTAGTATTTCTCTTCGCTTGTCTCTTTTCTTGGTTTATTTTTATTTCACATACCACAAGAAAGAAGGGGATATCTCCATTTTTATTGTAGCATTTGGGGGGAAAGAATTTTAATTCTCATCTCTGAAAGCATGAAGTCTAAAAAATAGATAATTTATTAAATATATCCTGACACAAATATATGGTAATGACTGTAGCTTACAGCATCTGCCATCAGGGAGATAAGCTGGCAACCATCAGCAGTCAGAATGCCAGTTTATATGCAATTCAGTGAGTTCATGCAGTAGTTTATAAGCCTGAAAAATGTCAGTATCCTTTTTTGATCTGTTGCCTTTGGTGTTACTTTTACAAACTGTATGAAGACTCTGGGGCCTAGTGACAGTAGCATGGAGTGGCAGTCTAGTAATTCATTTGCCTTCAAGCGGATGAACAATGTTAATCTTGGATGAAATACCGTTAATTCCAAGCAAACTATGTGGCTGTTCAAAGTCTGTTTTCCACAAAGGAAGCCCCACTGCACTATGCTTGCCACTCATAACACCAGCAGTCTCCTGATTCTTGAATGAGGAAGGTAGCAGAACAATGAGTTTTCAGATAGGTTTGTTGGGGAAGTAAGTGTGTCACATTATATCTTTGTGTCATTTGTAGACAAATACATTGCTCTTTCCCTTCAGTCTATTTCCCTTCAGTCAGACATCCCCATGAAATACCCAGTCATCAATTGTACATAAACTTCGTAACTTCTGCTGCTCTCACGAAGTGTACTACAGGAATAGGTAGGAGAGAGAAGACCTAAAAATCTTGTTTTAAGACCTTCCACATACTTGTTTCAAGTTGTTGTTCTTCCTTCTTCATGAGAAAATCTTAAGTTTTAAAAAGCTATTAAGAAACTGGTTTCCAATGTACAGATTTGGAAGGTGATCCAAGAGGATCTTCATTTTTAGGCTTTATCAGAGGTTTTTGGGGTTGTCTTTTTTGGTTTTGATACCTTTACAGAATTCTGTGCTAGTTGCCAGTACATGTTGGCAATAACCTCTGCCTTTCTGAAGCTTGCTAGAAACAGGATTTGGAAAGCTCTTTCTTTACCATGTCATAAACAGGGTTAATTTACCTCAACACCCAATTTCTAATTCTTGTGACAGTCAGATGAATTAGGTGTTTGAAATTTCATCTTGTTCTTATTGCTTGAAGGGCAAACAACTACAGTTTCACCTTCTAAGGGAAAATAATTTTTTGTAGCAGAATTGAAGGACAACAGATACATAGCAAATAGGCTTAAGAAATAAATCTTTTTAATCCTCTTCTGTCAGCCCAGGATCCTTATGCTCAGACCTCAGTTTCAGCTTCTGGATCTGATGTTTCTGTACTGTTGACCCACATCTAGCCTCTGAATTAGGGCAGATTCTTTCTGGGCAACTTTTGCTTTGTTTACCATCCCCATTCACAGGAAGCTGAATGGTTGTCCACCACTGGGAATTTACTATTGCTTCACTTAGTTCATAGGACAGCCAGAGTCATTTTGACTGATATTTAAAAACAAATTCAGTTCTGCTGAGACATCACTGTTGAATGGCACTTGCGTAATGACCTGACAAATAAACAACCTAACACGTTGGATCAGATGAGCTCCTAAACAAGTAACTGCTTGTTAATTTTCTAAGTAGTAGTGATGCATTTTAATTAGTCTTAGAAAGCCATCTACATCTCACAGCATCAGTTAAGTAGTTAAAACAACAGATGCCTGATATGTGGGTCTGTTTCTGTGTACAAGTTATTTTGCCAATATTTTATTTTCACATGACAGGTGAAAAGGGCGCAATATATGTTCACTTCACTGCTACATTAGTGGTTAGAAGTACTTTTGTCAGAAGGCAGTGCTAGTGTCCATCTCTGTAATTTTTAATTTTTCAGAGTGAAAATAAGGCAACACTTTGTTGCAAGCTGTTGCATACATTCTGTTTTCATAGAAAAGATTCACTTGAGTTTTAAGACTGGGGTTTTTTTTAGTAGTCCTAATGGTGGCTTTATATTTCATTAGCTCTACTGTCTGCTTGCCATTGCCACTTGATCACAAAACTTCTGTGGAAAAAAAACAGCTGATGACATGGATAGTGAGTTAAATATTGTAAATATTTGAGAATATTTTTGTTGTATTTTTTATGTAAAATATATACTCTCCACTTTAGCGTTTTTACCTTAGGAAAAAAATGCATTTGCCAGCTTTTACTTCTGCGCGTTATATTATCTGTTTCTAGAATTTATACATCAGTAGTTTGATAATAATTTTGAAACTATTCCCGATGCTCTAAACATACCTCTAAAAGTGTAGACTGTGTGTGATGCGCACTGTTTTATTTGTGATGCTTTGCTCAGAGATACGTAAATGTTCGAACACTTTTTCTGAATGAGAAGAGTTTATTTTATCTCCCCTTATCAAGTGTGTCGTTTTTTTTTTTTTTGTCTATTTCTTGTAGGTTAAAACGTCATACTGTCTCAGGGAAGCACCAGCATATTGTTTCTTGGAGCAGCAACTCTAATCATTAATGAGCAGATGATAACCAGTTAAACAGTGCCTGGTAAACAACGCAATCACAGTGGCAACACTGCTCAAGCAACATCAAAGAGGAAGGGACTTTAGTGTTCCCGAGTCAGCGGGAAACATGCCCAGAATCTCAGCTGCAAGAGTGCCTGTAATTTTTACATAGATTTCTGTAGGTCTTGTAACCATGTCTGTTAATGTGACAGAGAATGATCCTCCCAGATTCTTTGTTGGTGGAGAAGATGGAGAAGGATTATTGGATTCAGCCAGATCTACAGATTATGAACACTTCTATGACCATGGGGAAGAAGAGGAGGAAGAGTATGACTCTGTAAGTACTGTAGGGACACTTGTTTACTATTCTTTGTTCTCGAGTGTTATTTTTGATTATTTCCAAAATTTTTTTCAAAAATGGTTTCTAAAAAATATTTTAAAAAAGTATTTTTCAGTATTTCATTATTTTTAAAAAATGGCATTAGCTCATGTAAGTCTCATACTGAAATGGTGTTCTAAATTGAGAAATTGTTCTTACTCAGATAATGATCTGTCAGTAATGTCTGGAAAAGAAACCTGAAAATTAAGTATACCTTGAAATAGATATGCTTGATTTTAGAGCGTTTCAGGGCAAATTAGGTTGATGTGCATGCTTTGCAGACTTGATTTGGATTCTGGGAACGAACTTGATGGTGTCATAAGCCTCTGTTTTATTTATTTGGACAGTTGGAAGCAAAAAATTATTGAGAATTTTTCTTTTGTGTGCTTCAGTTAACTTCTGGGGTGGTTTTTTTTTGTTGTTCTTCCTTGTCTTGGTATATTGAAAGTGCAAACTAAGTTAATCTTAAATTATACCTTACTTTATTATCTTTATAAAGTGTTCTGAATTGTGTTTTAGCATTGTGCTCACCAATTTTCCGTTTGCTTAAGACAAACTCTTAATTTTATTATGCATGAGTCATCATATAATTTTTTTAATTGTTCATTGCTCTTTTTGCAACATTTCACTTTATGGAATAGATTGAATTTTCACTAATTGTATGTCTAAAAGTTTAAATGCTAGGCAGCGTTGCTAAAGCACTTCCCATGATTAGAAGTAACTTGGAAATGCAGAGTAGCAGTCCAAAATTAGCAGCTCAAGTAGCTCAATTCAGTTAATCTATTTTAGCAAGGGAAGGTAGCTGGCTATATTTTCAAAAAGCAGTAAGTTGAATTAAAGTATTGCTCTGTGGGCAATCTTTCTTTAAAGAGCAAAGTAGGTTGGCAGTTGCCTTTAGAAGTACCACTGGCAGAAAGAAATTAGTGAAAGTTTAACATGAAAGTAAATACAGAGTATACAAAAAAAGCAAAACTGTTTATGCACTAAATAGGTCAGAAATCTAAAATAGTAGTTTCTTGTTTTCTAGTTTTCCTTTTCATAATTCACTTGTAATATTAGGTGACTGTTAATTAGACATCAAAAAAAATGACATAATTGAAAAATCAGTTATTAGTTAATGTCAGAATAAGCCCTAAGTATGATTTTGTTCAGGTTCAACACTTCTGACTTAGCCTTTGATCATGTCTATTTGTTCCTGGTAACAACACTTACAAAAAGTAATAGAGCTATTAAACAGTTTCAGTCTTGAGGCATTTTTTGTGAGGATGCTGTGTGATATGCTGTTATGCTGCATTTTGTTATCTGCTAGCAATTTACTTGATTAAAAACTAAATTAAAGGTAGCATGTGAATTTTAAGAGAAAATACCTGCTGTAGTATTGTGCTGCTAAAACCCTGTTGTGTTTTGAGAACACACAATAATTACTATTCCCTTCCCCCGTGCCTCTTTTCCAGCCACCAGAAAGACAAATTGCAGTTGGGATTTGTTCAATGGCTAAGAAATCAAAGTCCAAACCAATGAAAGAAATTCTTGAACGCCTCTCCATGTTTAAGTATATAACTGTGGTGATATTTGAAGAGGATGTTATTTTGAATGAGCCAGTAGAAAACTGGCCTTTATGTGACTGTCTCATTTCTTTTCACTCTAAAGGTAAATCTTCTAATAATACCATAAATACTTGTGACATCTAAATTATTTAAGCTCTTTGAAAGTCCTTTTAGGTTTTTTGTCTTGCAGTTTTATTGGATTTTCCTAGGAAGTGATTCATTTGTCTTCTTTAATATAATACAACTGACTTTTAAAATGCGAGTTTTTTAAATGATACTGTTTACATTGCTTGAGAAGGTCCTCTCTGACATGGTTCAAAAATAGCTGTTCCACTGGTAAATACTTCTGAAGCCAGTGGAAATAGTGATCTAATACAAAGGTTCCAAACTATTTAATGGTAACGTGTCTTGTAATTTTAATTTGTTTGTCTTAATAAACAGGGTTTCCTCTGGACAAAGCAGTAGCCTATGCAAAACTCAGGAATCCATTCGTAATCAATGACTTGAATATGCAGTACCACATACAGGACAGGTAAATAACATTAATCACCTTTTAAAGCAACCCGTTTTTGTCAGAGACTATAAAAATTTGTTGTTACTGCAGAGCAACAGTTCCGGTGTATTGTCCCTACCCATGGTGGAGGGTTTGGAATTAGATAATTTTTAACATCTCTTCTAGTTCAAACGATCCTATGATTCCATGATTGTACAGTAGTTTAAATAAAATTACGGTGAATGTTACACTTTATTAATGTATGCATCGTTTTCTGGGATGTGTCTTTAGGGGTGGTTTTGGGTTTTTTTGCTGCTTTTACATTATGTGTCTGAAAATTTACCAAGTTAGAAGTTCGGTGATGCATTTTTCTAAAGCTTAGCAAATAAAAAAGTTTAAACTCTTAACATACATATAGGATAGCATGTATAGCAGCTGTGCAAGCTCCTATAATTGTAGAATTCATTTGATTTACAGTATTTTTTCCTGTAAAGATGATACTTAACAGAAGTTGTTTGTACTCAAAGGTCATGTGGTTACTGAAAGTGAATTTTCCTTTGGCGCTGAGGTCATGCATAGCAAACATTAATAAAACTACTAATAGTGAGCAAAATACATAAACACTGGAGCCTTCTGAACAGTGAGCAGACTTACTATTTTGGATGCCTTCAGTTACTGTTCTGTATAAATTTTACCATGAACAGTTGAAAATCTCCTTAAACAAGACAATTGTTTTGTGTAAGTGTCTGTTGCACTGCCAGAAAGGAAAGGACTGGCATTGCAAAGTGTGTTTTTACTGATGTTGAAGAGATCACTGCAAAGGTATAGCTGTGTCAGTGACCTTTAAAGCTGTCAGTAGACTCTTTAGTAAGAAGAGTATTATATATGTAACCTTATCCTGTGTGATTTGAAAAAAAAATTATGTTTATTTTTCTCCTCCTTTACTCATGGACTATAAACTGCAAATATCAGCAGGATTTGCTGGCTCATTGTGCAATATTTGTTCTTTTCTTCTAGAAGAGAAGTCTATGGTATTCTTAAAGCTGAAGGCATTTTACTTCCTCGCTATGCAGTTCTGAACCGTGATCCAAACAATCCCCAAGGTAAAAAGAACAGAGATAAACTATCAACCATTAGCATCTCTGTGTTTCCCCTGCGGAACAGTATGTACATAGTGGAAAGCTAAATTTTACTGCCTAGACAATTCATTTTTCGAGTTTGATTTCTTCACCAGCATTTAAAGTGGTGTTGTGGATTGACCCCTATGGCTGTGGGGGGCCATATGTGAAAAAGAAAAGAGGTTCAGGCTGTGTAAGCACTGTTCAGCATTAAGAAAAACATCAAGACTTTTTTGTCACAAGTTCAAAACATAGCATCATACCAGCTCCTGTGAAGAAAATTAACTCTATCCCAGCAGGCAGTAGAAGTCTGCAACTGAGAAATATAATTTTGACACCATACATCTTACAGACATCATAGAACAACTAGAATATGTGGGCCTCCTTACCTGAACTGAGATTCTAATATGTCATCGAAGAGAGCAGCATTCAGGATGTTATATTAACCACAATTATTAGTAATTTTCCTTAGGAAGGTAATATTGACAGAAACAAGTTAGGCTATTGAATACCTTCCCTTCTGAGTATAAGCAGAAGAATATAAGAATAGATTTCCAATGTATATTGGAAATCTATACTAGATATATCTGCAGATAATGTACTATGAATATAAATTGGAATTAATTTTTTGTGTGACTGGAAACAATCTGAACTTTTTCTACTAAAATAAAGACTTTAAGCAACAGCAAGAGATTGCAATGACAGGTCAAGGGAATTTTTCATTAAAACGTCTGTGTGATCTAGGGAAAAAAGGACACATTTCTGCTTCAAAAGTGAAATAAAAGCTGCTACTTGCAGTTAACCAGTATTGAATACCAGATTCCTGATTGCTGATACCAGAGGACCTAATCTTACGTGCAGGGTGCGTGAATCACACAGCGTGAGACAGTTCTAACCCTGTGGAAGGTGCTGTGGCGTCTGGCACCATACCACGTGTACTTCTCACCTGCCAGCTCCCTGATATTTCAGAGAGAGGCACTGAAAAAAGAAGACAAACAGTGCTTCCGTCTCTTCAAAACATTTCCAAAATATCCCACATTATGCAGGTTATGCACCTGCAGGAGACAATTTCTTGTCTGACACTGAGGGAATCAACAGAAATTCCAGAACACAGTATTTAAATAACATAATCAGAGATGGTTCATCAAACATATACTGCATGTAATCATCAGTTGTTGTGCAGTCAGTAACAAATCGGAGAAACAAAGATGTAATACAATATTATTATTTCAACCTGCAACATTAATGCAGATCTCTTAATAATTGCATGCCATTAGTATACCATTACAGCTCTATTCTTTGCGCTGTTTCTTCAGAATGCAACTTGATTGAAGGAGAAGATCATGTGGAAGTAAATGGAGAAATTTTCCAGAAGCCCTTTGTAGAAAAGCCAGTTAGTGCTGAGGACCACAATGTTTATATTTATTATCCAACATCTGCTGGGGGTGGAAGCCAGAGGCTCTTTCGAAAGGTGAGGTTATGGTACTAAAGCTATTGAAAAGCTGTAGGTGTTTAACAGGATTGCAGAGTAATTCTGTCATGTCCTGCTTGCTGAGGAATAGTGGCAGATCAGAGAATTAATTTCAGGAGAACATGTAGATGAATGAAGACCTATGTTTCTTGCAGTAGATTGTTAACTACTGCAGATTCTTAGCATACACTATGAATGTACTTTTAGAATCTTACAAAAATCTTTTGGCAGTGGTCAAAAGCTTGCTTCATTTGATACAGGAAGTGTTTTGTCAGTAAAAGTGTGTTATTTTAGGTTGTTTTAAAGTTTCACTAGCAGTACCCTATGAGTTTTTTAATGGAAAAATATGTCTTCCAGATTGGCAGCAGAAGCAGTGTTTATTCTCCTGAAAGCAGTGTGAGAAAAACAGGCTCTTATATTTATGAGGAATTCATGCCTACAGATGGAACTGATGTGAAGGTATGACAACTACACGTTCTTATTTATATTTAGAACAATCAAGTACTCAAAGAGCTTGTCAGTTTTAAAGGTAATAGTGTATCTTTATCAAGGATTAATTTTAACTGAGTTTTAATACAGTTCATAAGTAAAGAATGCAATTCTGATTCTAGCTAAACATAGTACTTGTAATATAGAGTGGCTGTGGTTGCATTGTTAGAATCAAGCGCTGGAGGCTTGCTACCCAATATATTGTCTTTCTGGTTTTTGTATTGTATTAGTGCCAGAACATCATCTTCTTTCCTATGCTGACAGATGCTGCCTAGATATTTTATCTGAAGGTTAAAGGTCACAAAGAAATCTAACCAAAATAGATCTTAGTATGCTAATGAATAAGCAAAGGTTACTTGCTAAAATTTTATGAAGTCAAAGAAAATAACCTTCATGGACCTTATCTGCAATAATTTTCACTCTTTTGTTCACTTAAGTTCTTAACAGAAGTAAAGATTAGGTACCATAAGAGAATGCTAAAACAGAGCAATAACAAAGTACGTGTTAAGCCAACCATGTGTGAAGATAACTTTCTTTCCCTTTGTCTTCATTCTGGCTATTTTAAGCCCATTTCAAAACATGTGAAACCAATGTTCTACAATATGTAAGAGATCACCATATTTAGACAAAAAGGTGCAGGGGTAGAGAGTGTGAGGTCTAATCCAAAAAGGCGTTTTATTAATTGCAGTCAGCTTCTTGGTATCTCTTGGTGGCATATGAGGAGAATAATCTTTTCATGTTCTCAGAAAAATGCCGTGGTGTACTGTTCTGAAGGTTATTCTGTGCAACACTTTGCAATAGGTTAATTTGTGTTTACAGATGATTGTATAAGAGCTTTACAAACTTCCCAAGAGGTTTCTTGAAACATGAAGAAATGCAAATAGCTTGAGGGGTAGGGACTATTTTGACTAGCTGTAGTGTAGTCATCAAGGGCAGTGGGCTTTTAACACCCCAAATAAATAATGGATTTTTTAACAAGACTATCAGCTTTATATTAGGCGGTTTCACTGAACTCACCCTCTTGCCTGAATTCAGTTAATTGGCAGTACTGACAGTCATCTGCTTTACTTGAATACTTTTTTTATTAATGCTTGGAGTTTATTTTTTAATTAAAGAAACTGTGGCCTATTTTTAAGAGCTGCTGACAAATCTCATTTAGCATATGCCCCAAACTCTTCAGTGAGCATCAAAATTGCAGTAGAGAGATAACAAAATTGTTCTCTCAAGCTCCTACCTTGTCATCTTAAAGCTGGGCAGATCTTTGCTTTGTTTAGTCCTGTCTAAAATGTAACCATACTTTTTAAATTAAGAGAATGACTTAGTTCTGCAGCCAGATTCCATAATAAGTAAACTGAAATAATTCTCAAACTAACCTGTTCTCCAGGTTTTGCAGATGTTTTGGAGAAGAAAACATTTACATCACTGTACCATCATAACTGAGTAATTAATTTTTATTCATTGAGTTTTTTAATGAGTGATTTTCTTGTTTTATCCTAGGCTGTCAGTAAATGGTATGTGTTCTCTGAAGGCAGAGAATGCCACTGAGGAAGATGCTTTAGCGTGACCTTTTCAATGACAAAAGCAGCTAGTATCTCTTGATGATGTCACGTTTGAGTTATATGCATGCATTTTGCAAATTTATGCAACATAATTTAATTACACTTAATCAAGAGGTCCTGTTTTTCAATACAGGTGTACACAGTAGGTCCAGACTATGCTCATGCTGAGGCCCGGAAGTCTCCAGCTCTGGATGGCAAAGTAGAACGAGATAGTGAAGGAAAAGAAGTGAGATATCCAGTCATCCTGAATGCAAGAGAGAAGTTAATTGCTTGGAAAGTATGCCTTGCCTTTAAGGTAAGCTGATTGCTTTCCTATCTGATCAAACATTTAGTGTTAGTTAATTGTTTGTTACATGAAACTTCCACAGAGTTTTAGTGCATAAGCCAGCAGTGGTAATTGCTGCAGAACTCCTAAGAAGGTGAAAAGTTAAGCTTCCATGTCCACGTCTTTTTTTAATCAAGAAGGAGTCTTCCTTTAATGTATTGAAAAGTTCTGAAAAGTTCCTTGTGTTGCATTAGTTTCCTGAATTTATGTGTTGCTATCGTGCTTTGCCAGCCCACAGTGTATCTATTCTATGTATAGTATTTTCACACATTTTGGTAATAGTTTCTAAGTTGGCAAAACACAGTTTCAGTAAAATTTTTTAACTTTTTTTACCTAGTATTTACATTGGGTACAAATTAATTGTTCATTTGGTACTGACATGATTAGGTACTTATTTGAATAATTTGATATTAATTTGATAGTTTCAATTTTTGTATAATTTTAAGGTTGCTGTATCGTTGTAAGGATTCCTTTGTTCAAAACTTAATTCAGTCTCTTACCCTCCTTTCACTTGTTTTATAAAAAGGCTTTCAGTCTGTCTCCTTACCCATGTGTCACTGTGATCTCATTCTGGAGCCTTTATCGGCAAAATGGGCTTTGAGATTTTAAAAAGTAATCAGATGAAATAGCTTCTAGTAGCCTCTACTAATGATGTCAATAGTATCTTGTTAAATACTATCATGTATATCAAAATGTCATACTATGTCAAAACTATGTTGTCAAATTTTGACAAAAATGGTTTTTCAATTTTTTTGTAATTTCTTGCCTGCCATCCTTAAAAACTGTATGTAGCAGCAAACCTGTGTCAGAAAGGGGAATTTGTAGGCCCATTGTTGCTGTAAATCTTGAAGTTTGTGCTCATGTGAACCTGACCTTCAATACTAATACTGCTAGGGGTATGCAGGAAAGTTAAAAACAGGAAGATGTTTGCATGATACGGGTGAACCTAACCTGGAACTGACAAAAGATACTAAGCGTAAAATGTGTCATGTTTTTTTCATGTTTTCAGATGAATAACCTGGTAAAATAGAAAGTTTGTTTAGAATAGGCAGTCCTAAATCACTTGAACTTTTATTCCTAAAAACAGCAAACAGTTTGTGGCTTTGATTTGCTACGTGCTAATGGACAGTCCTATGTCTGTGATGTGAATGGCTTCAGTTTCGTGAAAAACTCCATGAAATACTATGATGATTGTGCTAAGATACTGGGGTAAGAGTTTTCTGATTTATTTCAGATTTGCTTATTAACTCCATTGTATATTACTATAGTTTAGGTACTACAGATTTCTTATTACTATTAATTATTAATTATTTATTAAAAATTAAATATCACATTAAAAGTCATTAAAATAAACCATAAAAAAAATATAATTAAAGAGAATCCTAAGTCAATAAATAAATTCTAACTAAACTCCTTATTCCTGAAATCATCCCAAACATCTGAGTGTTTAAAAGTGCTTAAAGCTAACTGAATAAGTATTTTGAAAGCAAGATTTAAGTTCTTAAAGTTAGCTGAGATCTTTTCAAGTCGTGAAGCACTGCTGGATGGTTGTGATTGCTGCTGTTTAATGTGTCCAAATTACTGTATATTGTCCTTGATCTGAAGCTGGAGTATACTTGTATATTTGTCAGTTTCATACTTGTAAAACCAAACTGAAATAGAATCAAGGTGTCTTCTATCATACCATCTTTTCTCTGCCACTAGAGGCAAAAAAAGGTATAACAAGGGATCATACAGAAGTGGGTATAGAACTCTATGCCAAGGAAGTGTTGTCCTCAAAGTAGGCTGACCCCATTGTGACTGGCTTTACAGCAAGATTGCACTAATGATGAGATACAGCATGATCTAATTGTCTGAAATCTTACATGAAAGATTTTGCGAGTTTTTTCAAGACTTTTAGCAATTATGTTTTGGCTTTCTCTACCTTAAGATGGACTTTTTTTTCCCTCTGTGTTACTGCTTCTTATGTAGGTATTAATCTGAAGTTCATTGTATTTTGATGAAATATTTGTGAACCAGAACATTAGATGTACCAACCTTCTTGAGGTGGAGACTGTGTTGTCGTTTTATAGTTAAGATGAGAGGCTGTACTTCTTCTTCCAGTTTTATCACAGAAACTTTTGAGAAACTACTGGTGAAAGACAGCAGTTACTCTTTGATGAGAATGGCTTGGTGATTATTAAGCACTTATAGTTAGGCCTAAGGAATCCAATTGTCTGCATATATAAATGAACAAGACTAATTCATATCCAAGGAACTGTTTCAGGAAGTGGAGTTGAAAAGCTGAAGTTCATTACAAACACAGGGCCAGTAGTCTAATGTCCCTGTAGCAGTTGTAATAGCTTTAAATTTTTAAGTGGTCTTTATTATGCAATTAAAAGAAAAATATGTATCTAGACATTTGTGGCTGCTAGTACTCTAAAACTACATTAATAAAAATGCATATATATAATCTGTTTGGTTTGCCATTTGTGTATGTTTTATAAGCTGTGCTTTAAACTTCCTTGATTTGTTTTTTTAACCCATTTTTTAGAAATATTATAATGAGAGAACTTGCTCCCCAATTTCAAATACCATGGTCAATTCCTTTAGAAGCTGAAGACATTCCTATTGTGCCAACCACTTCTGGAACAATGTAAGAAAATAGTAGCTACATCTGAATTGTACAAACTCCCAATGTAACTTTTGTGTGAATCTTTTTTTCTCTTTACAAGGTGTGCCCACTTTGGCCTATGAGTGCTTGTTTTGTGTGCTGAAAACAAGGAAGGAATCACAATTGCTATGCCAGCAGTCAGAGTTTTTCACCCTTAGTCAAGCTGAGTATAGAACAGCAGATTTTCAAGTGTAGCATCTTTTATGCATAGCTTCCACTGCTAATCGTTGTTCCAGCACCAATTTAATATGCGCTTCTAATAAACATGCTCTCTCATTTAATGATCCTCAAAATCTTTGTTTTAAAAACCACTTAAAATAGGTATTCTGTAGTGACCTAAGTCTTAAAATCAGTATTTATATTTCATACCTTATATTATTTTCAGTTAATCTTCTATTCTTGCATATGTTTCCATCACTTCTGTAGTTATGTCAGATGACTACAACTTTGTCAATTCTCTATGGTTAGTTTAATAGTAAATAAAAGACCCATGTATACAGACTTGTGAAATACAACTCTTGAAATTTCAGGATGGAGCTTAGATGTGTTATAGCTGTAATACGCCATGGGGATCGAACACCAAAGCAAAAAATGAAAATGGAAGTAAAACATCAGAGGTAAGTGGAATCTTTATTAAAATTATTTTCCATATTTTAGAGTATAGGGTTTTGGGGGCTAAGCAAGCAGTGAATTGACCAGGAATTGCACAATTGCAAGTTGCTTTTTGTTTTGTTTTCTTCTAAATCCAACAGTTTTAGATATTGGACTAAATTACAAGTATGCACCACTCTTTCTAACAGGACTGTCCACTTACTTGTGTAGATTTCCTTC
The DNA here is from genome assembly GCF_020740725.1 of Corvus hawaiiensis. NCBI lineage: Eukaryota > Metazoa > Chordata > Aves > Passeriformes > Corvidae > Corvus > Corvus hawaiiensis. The sequence continues at coordinate 73,859,514 of NC_063255.1, read as the reverse complement.
AACACATGCTGTGCTTTGTGAACAGTCCTGTTTGATCTTATGGAAAATGCATTTGTGTCTATAAATGTCTTTATTAAAAATAATGTAGCAGAGAATATTTCTGGTTGTCCATTAGACCATGACTTCTGCCTTCTGCGTTTTATCATAACTATTCTTGTATGCAATGTCATAGTACTTTTGCTATTTATTTTTGTCAAAGTTCAATGACTCTGAATTTATGGTAGCTACCATCTTTATGTTAGCATTCATAAGACGACTTACATAATTGACCTGGAACTACGTGCAGTTTCAGTAAAAAACGAATTATTTATTTTGGGGACACGCTGAAGAACTGTAGGACTGCTCACTTGGTATTTTTGGTCCCTACTTTTGTTCAGGATCGTTCTTGAAGATTAAGAATTGACATAGCTGCATATTCAAATATTATAGCATTCAAATAAATAGAGTATATTTTTTTTAATACTTAAGAAGTCAGTAAGAGAACATTTTCAGCGCTCTTATTTTCCTAATGTGTTGGGAGACTTTCTGGGGAGATGGGATTTGAATAAAACTTGGTTTGACCTCTGTAGTGCAGGTTTTAACCAGACTTTCAAATAATGTAAAGGTGCTAATATTAGATCACTTTAAGAGCCTCCTGCTCAAGTAGTAATAATTTAATTCATTAATTGAATTTTCTAATCACTTCTCTTTCTGTTAAAGATTTTTTGATCTCTTTGAAAAATGTGATGGATATAAATCTGGAAAACTGAAACTGAAAAAACCGAAACAGCTTCAGGCAAGTTTGTCTTTATTTTTTTACTATAATGTTCTGTAAGTAGAAATCTATTTATTTAATTAAATCCTATGTTTCCTTCCTTTAGGAAGTGCTTGATATAGCAAGGCAGCTCCTTGTAGAACTTGGGCAAAACAATGATTCTGAAATTGAAGAAAGTAAAGCAAAACTTGAACAGCTAAAGACTGTGTTAGAAATGTAAGTGTCTAATTTTCAGGCTTTGTAGCAATGAAGTTATATCTGCTGTTTTGACCTGTTTCACCAGTTACTACATGGATTGCAATGTTACCAAATATGTAATAATATAATAATTCAAGCACAAAGTTTTTGAAGAGAAGGGATGTCATGTTTGAAATGGGCCATCACTGCTTTTTTTCTCCTTGACTTTTTAATTTAACTTATTGCTGTGTCTAGTGTCTCAGTATAGTTTCAACAAGAGAAAGTTACCTTCATTGATAGCAAATTTTGTCTTCTTGCATGTTTTTAAAATGAAAATATTTGTAATCAGAGTCTGCTTCTTGCAGTGTGACATAATGAAGTCCAGTAGAGCCAGTAAGAACTTTAACCATGGGTACTTGTCTACTTACAGCAAACTTTAAGGATTGAAAATAAATAAGTCTTTGTATACTTAGCCTGAAATATTTAGTAATTCAAAAAAACTTCAAAAACGCAACCAAACAAAGAAAACAACAGAAAAAAAATAAGGCTTCAAGGTTTGTTAAAGATCACACAGAATCACAGGATTAACCAGGTTGGAAAAGACCTTTGAGATCATCAAGTCCAGCCTATGGCCTAACACCTCCTCATCAATGGAGCCATGTCCAGCCTTTTTTTAAACACGTCCAGGGACGGTGACTCCACCACCTCCCTGGACAGACGATTCCAGCACACAATCACTCTTTCAGTGAAGAATTTTTTTCTGATGTCTAACCTAAACTACCCCTGGCACAGCTTAAGGCTGTGTCCTCTCGTTCTGTCAGTGGTTGCCTGGGAGAAGAGACCGATCCCCACCTGGCTACAATCGCCTGTCAGGCAGTTGTAGAGAGTGATAAGGTCACCCCTGAGCCTCCTTTTCTCCAGGCTAAACAACCCCAGCTCCCTCAGTTGTTCTTCATAGGGCTTGTGTTCCAAGCCCTAGAATGTGAAATGGTAATAGGAATTCGTAATTAAAAAAATATCAGGGAACAGACAATTATTATTGAAATTTATGATAGTTGTTTTAAATACTGAGTTTTGCTTGAGAACTTAATGGGCTATAAAACCAGTAGCCATCTACACTGTGAGACCAGTTTCTGGATGCTGATAGCCACTGTAGTTTTGGATCTGAATAGATAAATTACTTAGGCCATGTGCCATACTGCTTGTTGTTGTTTTAGGAGGGTTCCAGTTTTATGTTCAGTGTTGTAAAAAGTAGAATTAGATAGTATTTTAAGATGTTTCATTGTAGCATAGTTGTTATTTCTGCTAATTCTGTGCTTCTTGAGTTAATGTTTATTCTAAGCACTGCTTCAATAAATGGTGATCAAATGCACAAATCATTGACCAACAAGAGATTTATTACATCCTATTACAGGATTTTAGCAGTTTTGGAGGAAAATATTTCAAATGTGTCTTTCCCTCTTCCCCTCTTTTTTTCCTGTTCCCACTTAAGGTATGGGCATTTTTCAGGCATAAATCGCAAAGTTCAGTTAACATATCTTCCTCATGGCTGCCCTAAGACTTCTAGCGAAGAGGAAGGTATTGTATTACTTTTGTACCTTATCACTTAATATGATGTCTATATAAATAGTCATGGACTAGTAGTATAACATGTCTTGATGTTAAGAAGAAGGACTATTTTGTTTTTCAAGAAGGTATTGTTAGCAGATATTCACAGTATCTTAATCTGAATTGTACACCTAAAAACTCTGTAGTAAATTTTTCTTCTAACCCTCCTCTTTTGCAACAGAAAAGTAACATTAAAGAAACTTCAGTGATTCATCGAAGTGGTGTTTTGAGCCAGTATAAGAAAATCTCACAGAACAATTACTATCTTTAGAACATTTATAAACTGTAGGGTATTTAGCATCCAATTTGTTTTAATTTTTCTGTCTTGATTTATTTTTTGCTTTGGATTCATGCTAAATATTTTTCACTTATATTCTCTTCATAGTTTAACTACTTCAGTTTTCTCTGTTTAAAGTGCTCATTTAGTTCACCAGGTCAATATTTCCTTAATGTTAGAATGCTATGAAAGATACATAATGTTGAAGAGATCCTTTGATGAAGCTTTTCATAGACCAAATATTTCTTGTTCATTTGGAAAAAAAAATTAACAATAGATTTCACTCCTAAGCTCCTCTCTTTGTGTACAATTAGATAATAGAAGAAATGAGCCATCCCTGCTTCTGGTTCTAAAATGGGGAGGAGAATTGACCCCTGCAGGCAGGGTTCAAGCAGAGGAGCTTGGAAGAGCTTTCAGGTGTATGTATCCAGGCGGACAAGGTAAAAAGAAAATTACAATAACAATTTTCAAAAAAATCAATTGAGTGTCATAAATCAATCAAGTGCAAGATGAGAGCAAAATGTTTGTTTGATAGGAGATTATGCTGGATTTCCTGGATGTGGTTTACTTAGATTACATAGCACTTACCGACATGATCTCAAAATCTACGCTTCTGATGAGGGACGAGTTCAGATGACTGCAGCAGCTTTTGCAAAGGTACAATGTGAAATGGTATTTTCAGTTCTAAAATTCTGGTATTCTTAAGTTCATTTTTTCTTTTGAAGTCTGGGAGAGATTTACAGTTTATTAGAAAAAGGTATTTTCAGAGTAGTTCAGTGTGAAAAAGTATCCAGTTAATGTGCCAAGCACTTGAAGTTGTTTGAGCAGATGAAGACAGTTTTTAATTAAACAGCCCTGTCTGAGGCACTTTTGTCCTGCAAGGCTCTTCTCCATAAGATTCCATGAACAAGCTAAACTCTGCTCACTTGAAGTCCAGGGCTCTAATGCAATTATTTGTCTTGTTCACTTCTCCACAGATCTGTTAGAACATCAGATTTCAATTACCAAGACTGCCACCTACCTTTACTTTCCTGACACGTCTGAGTAACAGGTCCAGGGCAATGCCTGTGCTTAATAGTTCATCAGGAACCTGTGTCAAAGAATTATCCTAGGTGTTTCCCAGAAATCTTGATTGCTTGTCCCCTTCAATATTGCCATGGAGGTATCCAGGGCCAAGAGTACCCATGGAAACAAGGCCTGCAGTTAGGCGGCTTTCTCTGCCTCTATTAAGGTTTCATCCATTTCCCCTCTTAATTTGGATGGTCTGTAGCTGAGGCCTACCGTGATACTGCCCTGTTTACCTGGCTTCCAAAAGGTCCCATATCTAGTTGTAGCAAAAGTCAATTTGTGTGAACTATTCTACCGTATTTCTGTAATTGGAATTAACTTAAAGCTCTTCAAGTCTTCAGACTGCCTGTTTCTCCTGTTTGTTTCTATGCTGCATGTGTTTGTACAGAAATATTTCAGCTATCTGACCTGCTTTTCCTTGGTCAGCAGCTTTGAAAAGGCACCACACCATTTCCTTCATTATTCCAGAGCCCTTCCATTGCCAGAAAAGTCAAAAAGTTTCCAACCTTCTTCCTTTTGGAATTCTCTATTCACCTCTTGTTCAAGGCCTGTGATTGTCCTGTGACTCACATGGCTTGGGCTTTTGCCTCTGTAGAGTCTCTGTAAGACCCTGTGTATCTCCTGTTTATCCTGCCAGATGCTATTTGGTTTGTTAGCTCCTCTCTGGTAACACAAATCCTTGAGCAAAGCATGTCACCCACAAATCAGGCAGCTGTTGCTTCCAGCTTCAGGGAGAAGGCACCTGCACTCCCCAAAGTCCAAGACTTGAACAGCTGGTGCTGGGGAGCATTCTCTGTGACATGTCACCATCACTCTTTACCATCTGTATCAACCCTGCACACTAGCAGTGTTTAGGGGGCCATTTCTCTCTAAATACATGCATTATGCCTCTGTTTATCTAACCCATAGCCAAGTGATACGATCTTGAATTTAAATTAGTGTTTTGGGTGGTGGTTTTTTTTTTAAGATCTTCATATTTTCATTTTTATCTATTTGCCTGAGTAATTGTATTGTTTGCTTCAGGGACTACTGGCCTTAGAGGGAGAGCTGACTCCTATTCTTGTCCAGATGGTAAAAAGTGCTAATATGAATGGTCTGTTGGACAGTGACAGTGATTCTTTAAGCAGCTGTCAACATCGTGTTAAAGCAAGGCTCCATGAAATTCTCCAGAGAGACAGAGAATTTACTGCTGATGACTATGATAAGGTTAGCATATGATTAATTTCCCATTAAATAAAATAAATATTTATGAAAATTCCTGTGCAAAAGTAATGAGCAGTAAGTTTATGTATCTGTTTTGCAAAATCCTTTGGGTGCTTGCAAATAGTTTGAGCTGCAAAGGTGGCTGTACCAATTGTGGCTGTAGATACTTTGTCCTGCGATTTGGGTAATCAGAATAGCTACAAACTTTGAAGGAGGACTAGACAGGGATCTCGTTTGTAACTCTTCTTCACTGTTCCATTAAAAATATTTGAATTATTCAAGAAATGATGTTATATTGTTTACATTTTACTTTGACAGTGTGTGGTGTAACAAAATGTTTGCCTACCTACTGCAGTTGTTTCAGTAGTTAATCTGCTGTAGGGTCTTTTTTTTTGACTTAGATACTGAAAACCAGTAGAATACTTCTAATCAGTGAAATGAAATATCTCATTAACATGCTGAATTAGCACATAGTAATATAGTTTATGTTGACTTGGTACAGAACAGTCATTTTTCCTGGTTTTAAATGTACTGTTTGTTATAGTTAAGAAACTTCTTTCTCTTTCAATTGGCCTTACTCTGTCTCATATAACAACTAAATACAAGTCCTCAGATGAGGTTTAAGCTTAAACTGCTATTTTTCAAAAAGTATTGAGAGCAAATTAATGAAGAATAATATACCTGGCATGTATATACTCTGTGTAGATTCATTTAAATAGGTAAAGTATCATGCAAACCACTGCTAGCAGTGGATTCAACAGTAATTGGAAAATGCAAGGATTTATTGATGTTTGTTGTATTGATATAATCAGGTTTGAAATGTGGCTGGAACCAATAGATTGCTCTTCAGTCACTGAAAGTTACCCTTGGCATTATTAAGCAATAAAAACTTCGTTTATTTGTGGAGGCTTTTAAATTTACTTGTGATTTGGGAAAATTGTATGGGATTTATTCCTGTGTCTCCTTCCCTATTATGTATAAATAAATCGATTTCTTGATTTACTTCATGATACTAGGAAGATAGGAACTGCTTACTGTTAGGTAGAAAGCAGAAGTTTTCCATATCCAAATTACTCTATCCATTTCAGGATACTGAGGAAAGTGCAAATAATTGTGTGTTTTGTGTACAAATTGCTGTTTAATATCACTGATCACTTTGGATTCTGTAGACTTTTCTGAACAAAATGAGGCTAAGCCTCACACATACATTGATTCTATTGTTTTAGTGACAGTCACCTTCATGGTGATAGTTTGTAGTTTTTACCATTTCTATAATTAATTAAGTTCTGAAGAACATCTCATATGTTGTTGGTATATGTGCATTTAAAGGCTTTCTTTTTGTGTTTGTGTCCTGCAGTCCTGTAGAAACAAAACCCTAGGACAGGAACAGGCAGACTTTTTTTAAGGTATCAGTTACTATTGCAGATCTGGTTGTTCCTGTAGAGCAAAAAATACTTTGTGAGGCGTGTAGCCTAATGACAACAGTTCTAACAGAATTTTTTGTAAGTTTTTGAATTCAGAAGTTACTTGAAGTTATGGAAGCTTGCTAAGTATATACAAAGTTTTAAACATCTTTCCAATTTTCCTGTCTTGGAATAACAGAAATGGTTTTATGAATTCTTGTAGTTACTCACATTTACTGTATTGAATTAATTGCCCTATGAAATTCTTACTGCCTTTGAATCTCTAGTAAATGGTACTACTGTTTGATGTATTAACGCCTCAAAGGTAATAGATAATTGATAAATTAGTAAAAATATTCATTCATAAGCAACCTGCTTGAGTGCTTTTTCCCCAATACTTGGAATCTTTGACATGTTCCATCTTATCTCACCAGGTCTTTCAAATATAGTTCTTATTCAGTTAATTCTGTGTTTATCTCAAATTGCAGCTTACTCCATCTGGAAGCATCTCACTGATAAAATCAATGCAGGTTATTAAAAATCCTGTAAAGACATGTGACAAGGTCTATTACTTGATCCAGAGCTTGACTTCTCAGATCAGGCAGAGAATGGAAGACCCGAAGTCTGCAGGTACTGAAACATTTTTATACTTGTATTTAGTTTCTCTAGTTAACATATATGAAAGAGAATTGTAACATAACTTTTCTTCACTAACCTCACTTTTAGCAGAACATTAGTCAATCAATAATGAATTAAGGATTTTCACAGTCTGATTTCATAGCACAGTTTTAAAATAAAAAGGAGGAACGTGGTTATATTGCAAGTAAGGGCTCTGTGGTGGTCAGAAATTCCAATGTTTGCAGAAATTCTTGTCTTAGTTACTTGAAACTTAGCATTCCACAAAAGTAATAGGAACAGTTGGGGTACTAAGGCTAAGTTATATAGGTACATCTTATGTTTAAGGGCCAGTGGTGCATTTCTGCAGCAGTGTTTTTGACCATCATAGTGGAGCCATGTAGTTGTGATGCTTTCAGCACTAAAATTAACCTTATGCCCAGCTGTCCCTTCTTTGTAATGGTAATGCAGTTAACTTATTTTGATCCCTCTATAATTCAGTTGTTACGTCTATGTAATTAAAATGTCCTTTTGTTACTTGAATGGCCTTAATTACTTATAAGAGATGTGTGTTTATCCAGATATTCAGCTCTATCACAGTGAAACTCTAGAACTGATGTTGCGCAGGTGGGCCAAGTTGGAAAAAGACTTCAAAACAAAAAATGGAAGATATGATATTAGCAAGATTCCTGATATTTATGACTGTATAAAATATGATGTACAACACAATGGATCCTTAAAATTAGAAAACACAATGGAATTATATAGGCTTTCAAAAGCTTTAGCTGACATTGTGATTCCTCAGGTAAGCGTTTTCAGTTATTAAATAGAAGAAAGTGTAGAATAAATGCTTTTTAAAATTTTTGTGAAAATGTGTACTCTGTATTTTCTTTTGAAGCTCCCACATTTTGCAATAATAGAAGCCTTTGACATTATCTCTTATTTTTCAGTAGCAAGTTGACTGGGATTTTTTAAGAAAAATTTGATTCATAATTAATTAAGCTGTTTTCAGGGTGAATTCTTCTAGAAATTTAAAGTGTGAACATGCCTCCTTCCTTTACAGCAGTGTATTAAAATAAAATGGTTCATCTCCACCATTCATCATAGATTTAACTGTAGCCTTTGTGAATAACTCTGTTTTCTGACATTGCTTTTAATTTTGTTTCTCCTGCTTATAGACATTTTTGGGCTCTTTGCAACTGACACTGTTAATCCTAATCTATGTAATTTAACTTATTTTAAACAATTTTAATTTAAAAAGACCTTTCTATTTTTTCAAAATGCTAACACTCCATGATATGAATGTAGACATTAAATTCCATATAATTTCAGGCCAGAAGCGGACAAGTTAAACTTACATGCTCTGCAGGCTGTTAAACGTGGGTTAGCTCCAAAATCTTCTAGGTGGCAGAACATGAAATTGTTTTGTGATAACAGGACAGAATGAACAGACTAAAGCTTTCCCCAAGTGTCCTGGCAGTTACAGAGCACTGTTGTAACAGACATCTTTACCCGTATGGCGTGCAGCATTTGAAGGAAGTTCTTCCTCTCCCCATCTCTCAAGCTTCTTGACAAGGAGGACAAAAGTAGTAATGATGCTTACAATGCATTGTGTTTTGTGGGTCTGTTAAGCTGAAATTTTGAAGAGAAAGTTAGAGGAGAGCAGGTAAAAATGAGGACACATACTAAAAGAAGATAAACAAAGAAAACTTGATAGCCTACATAATGCAAAGGAAGAGTGCTTATGTTGCTCTCTAGGGTAACAAGAAGATTCATTCTAACTGTGAGAGCACTTTCGTAGCATGTGCAGCGCAGAACATGAAGCTCCTGGAAGAAATATTTTAAAATATTGATGATATTATAAAATCTAATATAATCAATAATTTCCCAGTTGTACATAAATACCATTTGTATTATTATTTGATGTAAATAGAAGATCTTCTCTGGGGTGGTTTACCCCAAACTAAGACAGACATTCCAAGTATGTCTCTTTATTGACTGTTAAAGGAAAAAAAAAAGCTTTGTGGGGGCAGGATAGGAGATTGAGATGGTGACAAGAAGGGGGAATGACTCTGTAGATGTTTTGGTTAAGAAAAAGAGCTTTATCATACCATAAGGTAAATCCACTTCTTTGGTTTAACTAGTGAATGAAGAACTGTTTCTCTGTATAAAATCAACCAGCAAAAAGGCAAACTGCTTGTTAGTTGAAGCTCCATCAGTAATCATATGTAGTAAAAACGTTAAACAAAATGGTTTGCAGCCGGAGCAAACTAATATGCTTTACTATAGAAGTTTTGAAATAGGAGGTATTTTAATCTTTAACTGAGTTTTAAAAGTCAATTTGTTTTTACACAGGAATACGGTATTTCAAAAGCTGAGAAATTGGAGATTGCCAAAGGTTACTGCACTCCTCTGGTCAGAAAAATTCGTTCTGACCTTCAGAGAACTCAAGATGATGACACTGTAAATAAGCTTCACCCTCTGTAAGCCAGTTACATCTTTACATGGTTACATTAATTCCCATAAAAATTAGAGATATTCTATAGCTTTCATAGTTGAAGTATCTTTTTAGCTCATAGAAATTAGAAAGTGTAATTTATTCATTTATTTTAAATGAATAAATTTTATTTTAAAAATAGGGACACATCTTATCATGGTCTAAGAACATTTTTCTTTATTTTAAGCTACTCCAGGGGTGTTATGTCCCCAGAACGCCATGTTCGTACCCGGCTGTATTTCACCAGTGAGAGTCATGTCCACTCCCTGTTATCCACCCTTCGCTATGGTGCCTTATGTGATGTGAGTTTCTCTGTTGAAGTTCTGATATTGTGAGAGGAACCTGAATCTTCCTATGACTGTATCAATTGAAAGCTTAAGTGTCTTTGAAATTTATCATATTTTTTCAAACATTTGATTTCCTATTACTTATGCAGAAACATATTGCAAATTGCACATTAATTAGCATGCTGATTTCCATCAAGGTAGTGGCTGTGTTCCATTGGCTCCCTATTTCCACAAATAGATGTGGAAAGGCCACATACCTTTTTTTTGTCTTCTATTGTCACCAATAATTCTTCCAACTTCTACTCTCAAGTTGTCATTCAGGGTTCTCTTGAATTTACTTTTGCACTGGCTTATTATTTTTCACCATTGAAATATTGTCAGGACATCCCTACCTAATTTCAAGGCTGCTCATAGAGTACAAAGTTCCTCCTGTACAATGAATTTTATTCTTAGTTTCCTGTACTGTTATAGAATACTACAAAGGTGGTGCATTATTCTCCATCTGGTTGTCTTTAACACTGGAAAAGACAAGGTCTCCAGATTCAGAAATTACTTAAACTGAGCTCTTGGAGATGATATATGCAGCACCACAAACCTGTCTGCTTGTAAGATGCAACTTGACTAAAGACTACTTTTCAAATTGCTGTATTGACATAATTTGTTTCTGGTAATGGATGACTAAACTCAGTGATGACAAAAGCATTTTTAAACCTCTGTGACATGCTACAGCAGGTACACTCCAAGTTTTAGTCTGATAAACTTTTAATTTTTCTTTAAGGTGGATTACTAAATGCTTTCTTTCCTACAGCATGAAAAAGCGACTATTCATTTAAGTAGTTTGGGATGTGATGGTTGTATCTCTTCTATATACTAGCAAGCTTCATTTACTCTGTTTGACTGATACATTTGTTATTGTGATATCTAAAAACATTTTTCACAATATACTAGCTGAAATGAATTTATTGCAAAATTAGCAGTTCTTATCAGGAGAATTGAAAACAGTGCCTCTGTCCACATATCATCATTGGCAAAAAACCATGAAAGACACACTGAAATAAATTATGAAAATTCTGCTCTTTTCAGTCATTTGATGACCAATTTTAAGTCACTCATGGAGGTTCATAATTGGTTTTTTTGGTTTTGCAATTTCCATAGCTATTATGAGCTTTGCACTTCTGCTATGAAAATCTATGTAAATGGCGGAAAAGTGAAATCATCAGTCTTCTAAAAGAAAATAACTGAGTTTTATTTGTTGATTTTTTTTTTTCTCCATAAGGAATCAAAAGATGAACAATGGAAACGAGCTATGGATTACTTAAATGTGGTCAATGAACTCAATTACATGACACAGATTGTTATCATGCTTTATGAGGATCCAAACAAGGTATTTAAAATGGATAAATATCTTCAGAAACTAGTGGTGCTGAGCTATGTATTAAAGTATAAGCCTATTTAATTATTTTACTTCAGGAACTTTCTTCGGAAGAACGTTTTCATGTAGAGCTGCACTTCAGTCCAGGAGCTAAAGGCTGTGAGGAAGATAAAAATTTACCATCTGGATATGGATACCGACCTGCCTCCAGAGAGGTAATTAATTATGCTTTTCTATAAAGCAAAACTTAGGTTTTTTTGGATATGGACAACCTAAAATAAACACTGTAAAATCGTTAGATAAAAAATACAAGTGTGATTTTTTTTTTGGTAAAAAAACGTGCAGTAAAAGATAAGTAGTCCCAATATTTTTCATTTGGAATGGGGACTGAAATAAGGACACAGATAATTTGGATGTTCTAAGGCTTTGCCAGAATGTTTACTAGAAATACAAAATACTCTAAGAGAAGTGATATCAGCATCAGAGTGTCACATGAATAATACTCTGGCAGCTGGAAGATATATTTAAGAAAGTAGTTTGGCATGTTTATGAATGCAGATTGTTGAGGAAGGATTCGTATTTTCCAAGATGTATGGTCAGGTCCATGGAGTTGCCACTGCTTTTTGAGAAAGGGAGCAGAGCAAAGCTTGGCTGGAATTCTTCTACATAGAAGAAGATAGAAGAAACACATGTAGATTATTAAAGTCTAGAGCAGTTAGTTCAGTAATATGTTATGACAGCTGGTGAGGGGTCAGTAGCTCTGACTGAGGAAGAGGGGACCGGTCTGGAGAGATGGTCCCAAAAGATAACATCTTCCCGAAGCCCGGTGTCTTCCCTCAGCTGCAGGCTAGGAGGGCCCGTGCAGAAGCTGTCAGCTCTTCAGTGATTGTCAGCTCGTGATTTCAGCTCAGCTCTGCAGGGCAGCCTCCAGGCCAGACCAGGGAGAGAGAGAGACAAGAGGCCCCTGTAGCTGTTCCGCACGAGGTAGCTTTATTAGTTCGGCGAAGGGGAGCCAGGGACGAGCATCTCTCTGCCCTCGCAGGGGCAGGGGGCTAGCTCTTATACAGGGGGTGGGTGTCAGAGGGTAAAGGCCAATGGGCTACAAAGGATCTGCATAGGGTCTCCCAGAGGATTCTGGGTTTGTCTTCTCCTTGCCGTAACTGAAAAGTGGTTGGCTTTCCCGGGGAGTTCTGCTGGGAGATTGAGCAATCTCCTTATCTCAGCAGGCATCCCTTCAGGGCAGTGGCTGGGCATACCCTACAATATGTGATTTGCATCTTGTATTTTTAAAATCAGCTTGCTTTATCTTTATGCAGAATATTTATTTGAGAGCCACTTTCGTCTACATGTGTGAAGGTGTGCAGACAAATTAAGAATGAATTATGTATTTCCTGTAGAATGAAGGCTCAAAGAAAACCTCTCAGAGAACTGATAGTGATGAGGAGGCACATGCTCCTAAAAGAGATGAAACGGATCGATCAATAGTGATGTTCAAGCCAATGGTATCAGACCCAATTCACATACACAGAAAGTCACCCCTTCCAAGATCCAGGAAGATTGGTTCTGTTGAAGTAAGTGTTTGTGTTCCAGATAATTTCTGTCAAAGACATTAACTTTTGCTTGCTTTTAAGAAAACAAAACCAAATATACTTCTGCTTTTGATTACACAGAACCAGCATGATACCTGTCACAAAAGTTTTGCCCTTACTCAGTGGGAAATCCTCCATGGCAGTAATTTCTCTGAAGGGCTATTTTTTAAAATTATTACTATTCTGTGATAAGACTTCCTTCTTTTTTTTCAAGCCATTTTAGAAAAGTTGATATTTGAAAATGAAGACTCTTTCAGTCTAAACCTACATCTACAAACTAACATACATTGCTTTTCTATTCATCCTTACGAAACAGCTACTACTGGGAATTGAGCGAACTTTCAGGGTGATTGTGCTGAAAGGGAACAGAGGGATTAGGGTGGTAGGGGAGGTGCAGGAAATGAGACATCTTCTGCTGTATTTGCTTTCACGTGGAGTTAAAGTGACTCCACTTGTCAAGCTTTTGAAGGTAAGAAGATAAAGTGGAAGCTTTTTTTTTTAAGTGGACTGGGGTTTGTGTTTCATGAATTCTGTAGATAACATCTTGAACAATCTAGTTTGCTGTCTTGAAAGCCATGACATCTAGGTGTGCTTCACAGATATGGCTTAATGTCACAGAGGTGGGGGGATGCACAGCTATCACTGATACCATTGGGATGGTTGAGTGGAAAATTTCAGATGGTGCATAGTGGCACTTCTGTGATATTAATGCTAGAAGCAGACTAACAGCTTCTCATTGCCTCATTTTCAGTTGCTTAAAACCATCAGAAATGAAGATTCACACCAAAAGCTTTTTCTTTCATATTTGTGTTGGGAATGAGTTGTCTGTATGCAGTAAAAGTATTACAGATTTGCAAACCACTTTGTTATTGGCAGTATGGAGAGAAAAAGATGCATGATTCCCTTCTGTAAGGATATCTGTATAACTTCACATGACTTCCATAAATTAACAGACATAATAAATGTTAATGTCTTACATTTTCTATTTCCAACTTTTTTCATAAACAAATGCTCACAACATCAATATTTTTGATTTTTAAAAGCTGTTTCCACTATGATCATGCAAACTCCCCTCCTAGCTATGAGTTCACTTATTCTCAACTTAATAGTCTATTACTTCAGACTTTCAACCATTTTCATAAATTATATGCAAGTTAACTTTCACAAGATATCAGGAGCACAAATTGCCAAATTTTGACTGTGCAGATAATATATGTTTAAATGGAATGTGTTTCAGCATTCAGAGCTTGCTTATTTGCTGGAAGGAAGTAGATGATTTAGAGAAAACTTACACTATAAACCATTTTTTTCTTACAAGTAAAATAGGAAGTTTCATCTGGCCTACTGAAATCTGCAAAACTAGTATTTGGAATATTTAAACTAAACGGCATTTTGGAGCAATTCAAAAAAAGTCACTGCAACTTAAACTGCAACTGCCTTGAACTTTTTTTTTTCTTTTTTTAAAATTTTTTTTCTTTTCCTTTTTTTTTCTTTTTTTTTTCTTTTTTTTCCTTTTATTTTCTTGGGTTTTTTTTCCTCCTGTAAGGCGATTCTCTTTTCACCTACGTCCATTAATTAGAAAGGACACTGTCAGGTGTGAGACTATATGGAAGTTTTAATCTGGGTTATAGTCAGCAATATTTACAGAAGGACTGCAACTGTGACTGAGTCATGAAAAGAAAAAAAAAGCTGAGTTATAGTAGTAAAACAAGAATGTAAAGCTCATTGACATTGGAAAGGAAACTCTGTATTACAAAAAATGTTAATTGCTAATGATACATAATGATGGAGACATTGTGGGGGTGCTTAGCCTGACACTGTCCTCCCTTGAAGTCCTGATAAGGTGTCCAGGATCACATAATTTTTAGGACATTTTTAAGTTTGGAAAACTACTACCAGTTAGGTTGGTGCTACTACCAGTGAGTCAACTGTAAAGTCTCAAGGGCAATTTTAAAAACAAGAAGCTTTCAGATAAGCTTATAGACTAGAAATGGAAACTATTAAGTAGTAAATAGGAAAGTTTAATGTACTTAGGAGGGGAAAACTATTAAACAGTATGTCAAGGGTAACAAAAGTTGTTTCCAACATGTAAAAAATTCTTAAAATTATGAATCAATTATTGATAACAAATAATTTTCTCTCATATCTAATATTAGTCTACCAGAAATTTGGTTGAAGTGTTGTAGTAAAAGATACAGTTGGATGAAAAGATAAAAGTGAAACTTAAAACTTTATAATATTGTATTATTATTCTTCTCTCTTCACTGTTTAATAGTTTTAAAAGTAATATATAAAAGGGTGCAAGCAGATTGGGTTTTTTTCTTTTCTGTTCATTTGGCTCTGTTGAATCTAACTTTGCATGCTTTGCTGTTTTTTACCCCCTTTCTCACTTCCAGGAAGAGAGCCCCCTGAGTGTGTCTAGCCCAGAGTGTATTGGTACCTGGCTGCATTACACCAGTGGTGTGGGTACTGGGCGTCGAAGACGCAGATCAGGGGAACAAATCACTTCTTCCCCTGTCTCCCCTAAATCACTGGCTTTCACATCCAGTATTTTTGGCTCATGGCAACAGGTTTTTAAACTTTACTTCATTAAACATTTTATGCATTCCAAGCAACAACTGTCTTTAAGGACATCTAATCCCTTTGTATGGATTATATTTCGAGCAATACCTCCACTTCTTAAAATTACTGCCAAGAATGTTTGGGGGAAAAAGAGCAAGTGCATGTTTTTCCACTGAGTGTTTTACACGTTTTCATAAAAATTTGGTTTCTTTATAGGAATTGCAAATGTTACCACAGTAAAAAAGACTTAGTGTACTGCCTAATGAAAGAGAATTATGCTTTGGTTTAGTTGTCCTTTAAGACTTTAAAACCAGCATTGCTTAATTTGGTGGTAGGTAAATTAAAAAAAAAAAATTAATTGCAACCAATGCCATTTAAAATAATTTATCTGGTACTTCATGTCGCTATTCAAAACTTGTTTTGCATATATCATATTTTCAGTGGCCTGGTATTAACTATTGCAGGGAAAAAACTCCAGCACTAATAATTCTTGCCATCTGTATCCGGAAGTGTCTGAAACTCCCAACACAGTACATCATCCATTGACTTGTACAATATTTTGAAGATTGTTCCTTGTAATGGGGGGTGAGGGGAAAGCAGGAAAAAAAAGAAATAGTGAATGTTTTGGAAGTACCAGTGAAGATCTAAAGCTATTCAGAATGGCAAGATATTGTTTACATGTAGGACAATGGATGGTGTTCTGTAACCATATCCTTTTTCTTTGAAAATTTTCATAATTTATTATGGAAAATTCTAAAACTATTTACATTTGGAGAAGTTTATATCAGCAAAGGCTGTGAGCATCTGAAGATTATATTGATTGAGCCTGTGCATGGTCAGTGATCGTATGGTGTCCTCAATAGCTTGTCTGTCTTTCCTTCCCTCCCCTCCTTTTTTCACTACAGGCGCAGTTTAGGAAAATACATTTGATAAAATGAAATAAAATGTCTCAAATGTCTCATATCAGTCTTGGTCTGTGTCCTCTCTCATTCTGAATGCTTGCTTTGCACCACTTCATTGCAAGGAACTCATATGTGAAATGGACTCCCTTCAGAAGGGGATATTGCATGATCTTTCATGTTTCCTTTACATATTTTTACTAACACTTATCATACAGCTTATTAACACCTGTGTCTGAAACAGGCTGCTGTATCAAATTAAATGGATGTTTCATGCTGCTGTTCTACTTCCCCTTATTTTTCTGTTTCTTATATCCAGGTCCTATCAGAAAGCAATAGTAACTTACGAACACCAAGAACTATTCTGGAACAAAAGCAGAGTGGTCTAGGTATGTGCCTACAGTTGAAAATTTGTTTGATGTTACCAGCTTTTCATCTGCCTGCTGTTCTCAGTGGTTGCATATTCTTCGAACAGCTTTTTTATTAACAGGATCCAATAATACTTGTTATCAATAACATATTCTGAGTATCTGCCTACAGACCGGACAATTTTTTTGCAGGAAAATTTTAAAATAAATTATAACTGAAAAGAGAAAATTGTTTGAGACTGTTCGTACTACTGATTCTGTAATGCTCACAACAGGTACATAGGATTGTTTTTAACATAAAGTAAATTTTTAAGATAATGTAATTTCTGATTGAGCTTTTGGATTTTGCAAGAATCTTTTGGATTAAAATGGCCTGCTCTGGAAACAGTTAAAACACTTTTCTTGAAAATTTCTGTTTCCTACTGTGGGCAATTGATGAAAGTGAAGATATTTTTCCAAGGGGAGGGGGATGAGGAACAAACATACAGTTTCTTGATAGTATCAAGGGTTTTGCACATATTCCCTCTCCTAAAATTAATTTCTTCTTTTCAGCATTAGAATGAATCATATTATCAAAGGCTTCTTTCAGATTTTCTTAATTCAAATGGTGCTTTTCTGTTGCTTTATTAAACAGGCATACATATGACTCACATGCAAAAAAATGAAATCATGCACTACTGTAAATCAATATTGCTTTTTTTTTCTGTGTGTCTTTTTGTGGGAAAAATTAAGTGCAAAAAAATGCATAACCTGTATGCATAAACTTAGAAGTAGCTTTTCCTTTATTTGCAAAGATACGTATTTTTTGTATGTTTAATCTTTCTGTGATACTTTTCTTCCCATTATATTTTTCCCATAGTAAAATGCATACATCAGGTGCTCTTGTTTATTGAAGTCCTGGTTTTTATTATGTGCTTGCTAAAGTTAAATGAATTTTCTTTTGTGTGACACAATATGGCTTGTGGAATTTCATGTATTTTGGTGTAGATTAAGGTATTTGGTGTGAAAGGCTTTTGCCACAGACCAGGCACCAATTTATTTTGGCTGTGAGTGGTCACATGTGCTAGTAATGTTTTCCCTCACTGGATTGTTATAAGTAATGAAAGGAAGTATTGCTGGTTTTCAAAAAAAATATGCTGCTACTTATCTAAAAGGTAATAGATAAGTTCTGAGTAAAAAGCGCTTCTCCTTTCAACTAGTACTAAAATGTAGAGGAAAAAAATTGCAACTTTTTTTCCATTATGTTCATTGTTGTATGTAAGTTTCATTAATGGTTGACGATTACATAAGTTATTTTTATATTTTTGTCTGTGGCTTTCAGTGATTCGTTTAAACTCCCATTCTAGTGGCAGGAATGCATGAGTTGTAACAAAGTACTGTCACTTGCATGGAGCTGTGCAAAAGTCTTCTCAGGAAGGGAAGTCGAGTTAAACTTGATGAAACTTTTAGGTATTGTCAGTTTGTAATGTCAGTAATGGTAACTGAAATATGAATAGAGTATTTCCAATTTGGTTAAGATTTTATTGGGGTTAGAAGTATTTCCACATACTAAGTCTGTGGAACTTCATGAGTACTTTATAGCCTGTCATCTCAAAGGTTGATTTGGATGAAAGCAATTAGCAGTATTTTTCCAGTTTATATTTGTGTCAGGAATACAGATTTTCAAAGACACAACTTTAACATCATCATCATCAATCATCATCGTCGTCATCATCTTCTTAATTTTGTTTTGTTGTTTTGTTTATGTTTGCATTGATGCTAACTGGTAACTTTTTTTTACCAAAAGTGAAAACAGGACAAGAACTCATTTTGTTAAAGCCAATCCTCTTTTTGCACATACAGCAGAGTGTGCTGTTTCATGAGTAGAAGCACAATAAATTATGATAGTTTCAGCCTACAAGTCCCACTCTGACATTACAAGCATATTGTGAACCTGTCCAAGGCACTGCCAAAAGCTGCCTTTTGTGTGGTAAGAGCCATGTGCTTGCATGCTGCATGCATCCCCAATGTGAATGGACGAACACCTGGTTGTTGTATGTATTTTCTCTAACTCCCATCAGGGTCTCACTGTGCGGGCCTGTTTAGCACCTCAGTGCTCGGGGGTTCTTCAAGTGCACCTAACCTACAGGATTATGCTCGTACTCATCGTAAAAAGCTGACTTCTTCTGGCTTCATAGATGGTATGTGCACACTCTCGCACATGCACGCACAACCCATGTGCCACATTGAACTTCTAAAGATTTTAATGGAATCCTAGAATCTTTGGCCTTAGTATTAATTTTATGAGTTTCTATTGCTTCTTTATTGCCCATAGCTTGCCTATGTTTAACTTAATAGCATAGTTAATTCTTACTTGTCTTGAATTGACTACCAGATCACTTGTAATGTGCGCCAGGAGATTCTAGCAAGTGCATTTTTTAAGTAAACTGAAAGTTTTGTTTTTAAATTCTTAAATCATTTTAATCTCTAGTTTTTATCACTGCTAATTGATCTTGAAATTAAATAAATTATTTGGAGCATATACAAGGAATGAAATGATAAAGTAATAAGTTAAATACTGATGGTGAAAATTTTAGGATTCCTGACCTTTTTATTTGGTGGGGTTTGGATTACAAAGGAGCAGGAGATTCTCAGTTGTGGATAGTCTGGGATAGTGAAGAAACTCTCTCACTAGATTTCAGAACGTAAAGATACCAAAGCACACCTTTATAACTCTGAGGTGAAACAGTATTCATGCTGTTTTCCCCCTGACTTCACTACTCAGTGTTTGAGTCTAACCTGAATAACCTTGTATGCCAGAATCACCAGCTCATTCTGCTTGTTTTCATAAACTTCATTACACGTCTTGTAGTTTACCAACAATCCGAATTTTCTTCTTTTAACATCTGTTTAGATTTTAGTCTTTTTCCTTGGTCCCTTCTGCATGACACTCACTTCTAATACCTTCTCATCTTTTCTTTTTTCCTTTCTTCTTCCTTTCCTATTTTAAAATCTCCCTCTTTTGGTAGCTGTTACAAATTTCAGGTACCTGTTTTTCTCTTTCTCAGACACCACACGCGGTTCTGCTGTTAAAAGGTTTTCTATCTCATTTGCTCGACACCCAACCAATGGTACGTTTTGCTTTTATTTTAAAAACAAAATCGAAAACAAAAGGTTCCTTGCTTCATCCCTTTTATTTTTATTTCAAATACGGGGTGTACAGTATCATCCAGCTGTCTGTTGTTCCTAACTTCAAGCACAATTCCAAATATATTTGTAATCATTAGATACCCTAAATCCTTTCTTTACCATTCATTAGAATAAATACATCAAAATTCATTCCTTAGAAAAATCTGTGGAAAAAAAAAAAAATAAGTGCTACTGTTAATCATGATCTCTTTAATAAATTATTCTCCACAAGTTCTTATGTGATCAGACTGTATGGTACAAGATACAGACAATGAAATCTGATCTTATTAGACATACACTTCTTGATAGCTGCTGCTTCTTCTTTGTCTTTCTCCTGCTGAACTGATTTTCTGAGCCTGCCCATTCTAAAATAAATCACTGAATTGACAGCTGGAGTTATCTTCTTGAAGTGATGCTAAATTACAAAAACTAAAGCAGAAGCTAAATTGCTATATTTTTCATGGGACAAAAATTTATTTTACCTTATACTTCTCTGTTCATCAGATGTGCAAATTACTTAAATATTGCACTAAAAATCACAGCAAGAGAGCTGTGACTTCTTGAGCAGCATTGACCTCTTGAACTTCAAGAGTGAGAGTTAACTGTCTTCAGTTTGCAAAAATTCTCGTTTAACACACGGGACAGAGGTATGTCTTTTTCTTCCTCAGCAAAATATTTTACACCTCCCTTTCTACATGATTAAATTGGCCCCAGATATATCCTGTTCATGAAAAGTAGACTCACTCTTCAGCACCCATCGGACCTGAATGTAGCTTTTCCAGATTTCTTAACTGCAGTTTTAAAATGTGCATGACTGCTGGCTGAGTTCAGTGATAGTGATACTGAAATCGCAGTGGAAATCATCAGTATTTTCATGTTAGATTAAAAATATATTTGCTTAGAAAGAAAGTTTCAAAAAAAAGTCTCGAGTTTTTGTTTGGCTTTGCTTAGAAGCAGTCTTCTGTTACATTCATTTTAAACCCATAGTGACTTTTTTGCACTGCAGTGCTTCTTGAAAGAAAACTGTAGTAAGGCTGAATTTATACCATTAAGACTGTGGTTGATCTAAAAGGCCAAATCTAGTGTCCTATTTCAAATGGAAAAGTCAGGAGTACATTTTTTTTTATGTTAAGACTCAAACCAAACAAAATTTCCTAAACATACAAGGTCAGAAAGTAAGAACTGCATTTGAGAATCTGTGGTTAATATGATTACTTTCTGTTCCATTTAGTCACTTTTTGTGACTCCATTCTTTAAGAAAAAGATCTAAATAGCTTTTTTTGATCACACTGGTTGTTCTGATTCATTTAATGCAGCAGTTTTACCACACATCTTCAACAAGACCAATGCATGCAGTACGAGCTCCTGTGAACCCTAAGTATATTGCAGGTTTCCAAGGGTTCTCTACTAACATAACTCCATACTGATGTTGTTTCGTCTGTCCTCTGGACTATCACTTTGATTATCCTTGTCCCTTTCACTCTGTTTTTTTCTTACTTTTATGTTGTTATCCCACCCTCTTAACTCATTTCAGACTACCCCCCCCATCTTTAGTTCAAGGAACATGGTGAAACAAGTATCTTCTGAAAATGCTATACCTTATTTTCTGGGCCTCTGCAGAACACCCACACCTCTTTAGGTGCTGGTCCATTTCCTCTGTGGAATTTCTAGGCTCCAGTGGTATGTCTCTACAGCTTTTGAATCTTAAGACAGCAGGGTGGCTTTTTGAGATGCTGCGTTAACCCTTTCATTGTCTTGCCTTTTGATGCTTTAAGAACAAATACAGCCAAAGATCAAAGGCTGTTAGTGTACAGGAAATTGCCTTCTTAAAGGGATACTGTCGGGCTTCTTCATCATAAAATTTCAAATTTATTTCTCATAACATCATACAATACTTATAAGAAAATGTTCAAATAAAACCCTACATGCAGATTTCCAGATTATGGTTTAAGCCATATCCCTTAGACATAAAGATACTACAATGACTTTATGGGATATGATTAGCGGACAGCAGAATTGTCAAAAGTCAACAAAAAATTTGGAGGGGAAATTCCTAAACCAATAAAATTTTATTTCTTCTCTTTTTTTTTTAAGGGGCATGAGTGCATTTTGGAATTCCTTTCTGGTTCTCTATAACATGGACTATAACAATAATAGTTACAAAAAAGTTAACCTGACATTGTCCCACTTCATTAATTGCAAAATCAGAAAAACATTCTCATTCAAGTGATAGTTACTTTTCTGTCAGGGTAAAGAGAAATCTTACGTTTTACTGTAATGCAACGAAAGGGTTTGCGCTTTACATGCATGCATATAGTTATTTAGGGTATTAATATCTATGCCAAGCATCTTAGTGCTTACACTGAAAGTTAGCTACTGACCTTATAGGGGAGTAGAAATTAACAGTATGGTGCTGTTTCTTTTGTATACAAACCCCAAGTTTTCATGAAATGCCACATTTTGTTTATAATCTAAGTGAAGCTGACATAAGTACACTTCAGTTGGTTGAATATTTGTAGCAATGGTCCCTGAAACTTGAGTATGGCCAAGGTGGATCTGAATATAAGTATAGACATTTAGGGGTTGAAATCTTGTTGAATTTCTTCCTTATGCAAAGTACTAATGGGGAGTGAATGGGCAACATTGGATATCACAGGAACATTGTTGCTTATTATTTTATGGAAAAGAACAGTTCACAGTCATAATGCTATCTCGAATGTACCTTGAACTGAAATTCTAAACATTATCTCATTCACTATTGCTTCTTCATGTAATTGTCTTAGCAGAAATTTACAGTATTGAATTGCAAAGTTTTAATGTTACAGCTGTATGTTGAAAACACTAATGGACATATTTTCCTCTTCTGAAATGCAATTGGATGAAAAGCTGTTTATTGAGTTACCACACTTTAGAGGACTGAAAATTATTTTTTAGCCAAGATGTTTAAATGCTTTTTAGTCTGTTAGTAATATGAATAAGCATGGTTAGTGTATGATCAATACTAACATAGAAAAGCATAGTCCAAAAAATTCTTAGATTTTTGGGTTGCTTTACTTACTTGTTCTAATATATGAAATTTCTAGTCTTTTAATACTGTTTTTAAATGCACAAAGGTAGGTGTATATCTGTCTCAGAAAGTAAAACCATGTAGCCTCAAGGTATAAAAATGCTAACAGTGGTTTTCCTTTGATATTAAAGGCAACAGTTTGTTTTCACAGAATACTGAAGATGATAGAACATGAATTCTGCAAATTTATTTCTTGGAAGATACAGCATTTTTAGCTCTTTTCTGCTAACAAAATAGCTATCCTACTTTCTTGCATGAATGAATTATCTATCTAGTCTTGTGCCAGGTATGAGAATGAGTAGGAGAAATTCTACCTTTTCCTGACTTTTTTTTTTTTTTTTTTAAAGTTATCTGCTAAGTTTGTCCTAAAGGGAAATTATCTTTTCATGAACTGATTTGGGAGTAGAGCACAGTTCTAATGTTTGAATAATTTATGTGTACCCATGTACTTCATGTGTACACGGGATTTGTATCCCATGGTATGTTACACAGTATCTTTAGCTTAGTATATGCTGGAAATTGGCTCACCTTGTTCGGACTCCTGTAATACTTAATTTCCATGATTTCAAGAGTCCTATGCCTGCACATGCTAATGTGCACTTTTTATCATGCATTAATGCAGTACCTTAAATCCTGTCTTATGTTTGGAAATCTCTTTTTTTTATTATTTTTTTCATTTAGGTTTTGAACTGTATTCCATGGTGCCTTCTATCTGCCCTTTGGAAACTCTACACAATTCCTTGTCTCTGAAGCAGGTGGATGAATTTCTTGCTTCTGTTGCTGCTCCATCAAGGGAAAATCTACAGGAGACATGTACTGGTTTTAGTTTGTAATTATGCTAATTTTAAATTCTTAACTATTGTCTAGTTAATCCTTGCAGTGTTTTGCAGTTAACAGGTAAACTGGGAATACTGCTTTTGAAGAAAATGAAAATGTACATAAACCATAATTTTACATTTTGCACTATCCTTTTGTGGGTATGGACACTTACAATTCATTGAAGTAATGTCTCTCTTGGCTGAGGTAGTAAATTAAGGATTTAATGAAATCATAGTCAGTTTATTGCCTTTATTATTACATTGACTTCTCTGTACTGTCTGCACCGTCAGCTGAATCACAGGTAATGCTTTTCAGGGAGCATGCAGTATTCCCAGCTTTATACTGTATTGTTGTACTGGCAGTTACTTCAGCAGAATAGTATTGCATTTACACGTAAAACTTTGTTATTTCCTGTTTCTTTCAATATTACTTAGGGTTTCACCTGTAGACTGCTTTTCTTATCTTTTTAGCAGTTTCTGCTGCATGTTTAGGTGATCTTGAAAAGAAATACAGCTAAGTTCTATCCATGTGCATGTGTCTGGGAAAATGATTTCCCATTGTGATTCTACTGCTGTGTCTTTGGAAATGGTTTCAGTTTAGGTCAGATTTACCACATATTAAGATGCTTATAATGTGTCAGGTGATTGAAAATCATTCTTACTAAGGAGGTGTTTAAAGACTCATGCTTTGATCAGAAAACTTGTACTTGCAAGTACTGATACAACAGTATTCTACCTGTTAGGACTTTTCCCTTTTTTCTGCTGCAGGATTTTTCCTTTTTTTCCCCCCTATTATTTTATACAGTTTAGATTTTAATCAGCAGCTTATTTGATAGGGTATGCCTCCTATATTTGAGAGGGAATATAAGCAATTTAAGAAAATTGATGTTACTGAAAAAGAGCTCAGTGAAACTTACAAGTATAGGAAAATTCTCAGCTATTTAAGATGCCTTTTTATACTGGTTAGGAAGTTTGTGTGTCTTCAAAATCCGTTCAGAATTGAGAGTATACAAGATGAAGAAATACTGAAAACCAAAATGTCATACTTCTAGAGTACGGTTGTCACCTCTCTACCAAGGAGTGGTTGGAAAATAGACCTGATACAGTTAAAGTTGTAGATGTTTAGCTCTCCTGCTTTCCTGTACTATTTGGAGGTTGTCTAGAGATTAATGCATTGTGTGCACTTTTCATAGACGTGTTGGACTCAAGGCCGATTCAGGTGCAATCTCCTATAACATATGCAATCTCACAGAACCTGTGAGAAATAGCACTAATGCTTTTGCCAATCTTCTGGCAAAGCACCTGTTACTGAAATTCTCTCTTAACAGCATGAACTTACTATGTTGCTTTCTGAGGTAAAAAAGAGATTTTTAGAATTGTCTTTCATGTTGTGAAGTTTCGACACTAGAGTTGAAAATCAGTAGGTGAGCAGCCAGTTGTATGAATGTGGTATCTATTTTGCTGGATGGATACACAGTCCTGTGGTTACAGTTTTTGACATCTGGCTCTGGTGAGAATATTTTTATTAATAATGATTCTTTTTTTCACCACCATTTCAGCTTCTCCAACTTACCTGATGCCCCTTTCAGGAAGAAAAATTTCTTTAAATACATTTACCCCTGCAAAAATTCAACCAACTCCACTTGAAACTTTGCCTGAAAGGCTAGCTGTAGAGAAACTAACATTATGTAAGTAATTCTGTCAAAGGCAAAATGACTAACTTGATTATTTCCAACAGCATAATTCTTCTTACATATTACATGACTTCATAGGGCAGCTATTAACATTCCACACATAAGTGGAATAATTTTGTGGGTCAGTGAGAACTCAATAGCATTGCACAAATACCTTTAGCAGTAAAACTGTGTTAATAGTTACTTTTTCTATCCTCTGAATTGTTCCATTTTCTGTGGCTTGAAGTTCATGAGCTTTTTCTTTGAAGTATGACAGCTATCTCCAAGTAAGACAAAGTAAATTCACTTATTTAAGTGGCAGAATTGCTAAGATGTTTTCTGAACACCTAATGTAGAGCTCTGTGACCCTGTTCAGACTAAAGCTGCCAATAACAAGATGATGCATTCAATCATTAGAATATTCAGTCTGAACTGCTGGCTAGCTACACTGTCTGCTTTTGGATGGTTGTACTGTTTAGAGACCAAATTTCACTTGGATTTCAGATTTCATTAGATAGTGTAGCTTATTTGTTTCTGTCCTAGGTAACATGCATTTTTCTTGCCTTTGGTGCTTTTTAGCATGGATATTAAGTGTAAAACCTAGTACTTCTTTTCTCTCTATTTGTACAGCTACCCTTGGATCTCCTGTTAATGTATCTAATATTAAACCGCCTCTTGAAGAGGCCTCACAAGATGCAGAACTTCGTGGTGAAACTCTTTCTGAGGAGAAATGATCAGACAAAACTGGAAACAACTTCCTAAACAGTTCTTTGGTGTGAATTCAAGCAAATTACTGAGCTTTCAAAAGCCATTCATGTCTGCAATTCATAGTGCACTTAAGAATCTTTAGTTTATACATGGTTAACCAGTGTGCACAGTATTTAGGTCAAGTGTCTTTTCTCATTTCCTAAAACATTTCAGGAAATATACTACTTATCAGTTTGATGAACTGCACAGCTTTTAATGGAAAAGCTGCACATGAACTTTTTCTGTGTCTTCAAATATCTACTGTAAACCTGTACAAAAAGAAAATGGTATGTGTTACAGTGGCTCTGTTGATGTCACTGTTATGAAGGCATTGTCTGTTGTCATCACAAACTTCTATTTTCAGGAATTTATAATCTTCCTGTGAATTTCTTCTGTGTGCTGAACCATAACACTTATCTTGACTTGTTTTTAATTTAACTACATTTCCAAAGAGATCTCTTTTCCTTGGTTTGGAGATAAGCAGATGTTTTCTGCATTTTAATTATTTTATATCATATATGCTGCAATAATTAGGCATGATGGAGTGATTTCATGTATCAGCACTTTTGACTACTCTTTTTTTTTTTCTGTGTTTACATCAGACCTGTAACATTCAACTCTACCTTCTCTTTTATTGTTCGGTATACATGTTTGTATACGGGTACCTGTATATCATCCAGCAGATAAAACTGTCTTTTATATGTTTTTATCAAAACCTTCTTACGTTTACTAAAAAAGACAGTTTTATTTTCTTTGCCATATGTTTCTACAATAAGGTGATATTAAAAAGCACGTTTTGTAGAAGGAGAAATGGTTACAGCTGGTCTGCTAGTAGGTTTAGTCTAAAAATTGTAAATATTCCATCTATGCTTTATTATCATCCTTTCAGCAAAGAGAGAGACTGTGGACCACCAGAACTCAGTGCATACTGTTGCAAAATACTCAGGATTCGTCATGGCCTGGGAATTTTCATACCTCCCTCCTTCCAGTCTAGGTGGTTGACAGCAGCTCTCAAAAAAACAAACAAAAAAAACAAACAAACAAAAAAACCAACCAAAAAACCAAACAAACAACAAAAAAAGGCAAAAAACCCCCAAAATAAAAACAAACAAAAAAACCACAAAAAAAAAAAGGAAAAAACCATTTTATAAGAGATGTAAGAAGCATTTGTAAATTGGTGGAACATGGAGTTATGGGGTTATTTAGAATAATCATCCAGTCTAAGCAATTATTTTAATTTTCTTCTGTAGCATGAAAAATTACTGGGTTATAAGTATCCCAGATGTATGAAAATATAGACCACTTCTTCAAATGTCTGAGTAGTAAGAATGGACTTCATAAGTGCAAGTTAGGTAATTCCTTTCATGTTTAAGCTGCAGAAGACATAGCTTACAAGTAAGATGTTTAGGTAGGGCTCTTACTCATCTCCAGAGCCAGTGCAACTATAGTTACATTCACTTTGCCACAGGGTCTTTTTTCAGTGTTTACCATATATGAAATGGCTTCAGCAGACTATTTCTAACAATGCTGGTTAAATACCAAAATCTGAAGGGTTTCACAGCTATATACTTCAAGGATTTCATTTCCTGTAGTGTAATTGTGTTATTGATAATGTTGGTCTTGCATACAACTGAATGTACGCTTGTTTACCATTTAAAAAAAAAAAAAAACAACTGTAGAAATTTAAGTATATTTATCATTCCAGTCAACCAAAGCTGTGGCATAACTTTTTTTATGTGCTCCTAAATAAAATCAAGGTCACTGGCAACTTCTCTCTATTGTGTTTTCTTTTAAAAGCACTGTGAAGTGTAGTGAGTAGTTGATGAAGTAATCTCAATGGAAAACAATTTACGTATCAGCCATTAATTTACAAATAAGCCAGAATTTCTCTTGCTGTTAAGGATGTGGCATAAAAGAAATGACAATATCACTTTATACTGAAGTCACTCCTCAAAAAGATAAGTGGCAGTCACTCTCCGCAGTGCCTTGTTGTGTTCCAGAATGGTAATGTCAAATACAGAACCACTGTGAGTGCTCTTCTACTTCCTAGCGAGACTTGACAATAGGACACAACATGGACTGCACAGTTTTGAACCTATTTTTAATTCAGTTTCTTTATGCAATAGCACTGTCTCTCACAAACTTTTTGAACTGTACATCCTATTCCAACCAGATTTGACAGAGGTCAGAGAACATGGTTACAGAAAATCAGTGGTCAAATATGAGTGTAACTCCCAAAATACTATCACCCTGCAATGTAGTTTAAGTAATTATTTAGCTTAGCATTTCTTCAAAAATGAAGCATCATTACAAAACAGACCAAACCAAAAAAATGTGTGTGAAAACTCCTAAAATTAATTTAAATACTGTTTTATGTTGTATGATTCTTTATTTTAATAAATAAATTTCAGTTATGTAATTATCCAAGCACATAGAAGTTGTTAAGGGAAAGCAGATGTGCTTCCACAGTTCAGTTTTGTAGAAAACCATATAATCAAGCCTAGGGACATATGCATACAAGAAATAATTATACATATTATTATATAATAGTATATCAAAAATAATGATCATACATTGAACAATATCAGCAGAAACAGTTCAAAGGATGATGGCAGAAGAGATGTAACAAAGATTTTTAAAACACATTTCAGTGCAATAGACAAGTGGCAGAATGTATGGATTTAAGACTACTTTCTGTCATCTAACATAGATGGAAGCATAATATTCCTTTATATTTCCTGTATTTTTTCTTTATCAGTTAACAGCAATTTTATTTTTGACAGACTCATGAGTAACTTTATAACGAAAAAATAGCAAAAACTTTGCAAAAAGTCAAGTCTACAAGAAGCAGTGTAAGAAAAGAAGTGTACTTTCTATTAGTAGTTCATGTTTCTTTTATTTTTCTTTCTAAATAATCGTTTTCATTTTGCATGCTTTTGTGAGGAGGACAAATTTCATTGAGTATTTTTACATACTAATTTTTTTATTCCCTCACTTAGCCTTAAAAACAACCATCTTGTGCTCTGAAATACAGAACTGGTGTAACACCAAAGCAGTCCAGAGTATTACTGTGGAAAACAGATGTTGAATAAAAAAACAGGCTAAATATTTTATGTATAAAGAGAATGTGTGAGTGTGTGAATGGCATCAAATGTGGGCCTAGGAGGAGGAGAATGTACTAAATACAGAGAACATCCATATCATAAAAGGTAGAAGCTAGTGTAAAAAAGACCTTACAGGAAGCTTAAATTCTACCTTGATAGAAAAACAGTTCTAAAGTGAACTTGCTTAAAAAAAAAAAAAATAGACTGGATTAAAAAGTTGTCACTGTGCCACACAATGTATGAATGCAGTATATAGAAATAGACTTCTAATCCAGAGTTCAAAAAATGAGAATTTACAGATCTCCATCCTGTTCAGTCAAAGAGAGAAAAGTCACTGACGAGGGAAGACAACGTAATTGGGTGACATGCTTCTTTGGTCTGGGTACACCTGTTTTACTAAATATCCTATTTCATCTCTCCAGAAGAAGGAATAACTGTTCCTTTATTTAATAAGATTATTTGTTGCATACAAATAATACTAACACAAGTACTAAAACGTGAATCTTTTAAAATCTGAGTATAAGTCCGTTCAGACTTCCTGTCTTACTTGTCTTCAGACTCTTGATAGCTTCTTCATTTCCCTTTTGGATGACGGCTCGGAATATATTTAGACTTTAAAATTACATGTAAAGCTTCCATAAATTATTTTAAAAGGCTGCTCTGGAAAGTATTTTGAACTTTATGAATTTAAACTAAGAGACTCTAGACATTTTTAAAGAGCAGTTGCACAGAACATGTGAAGTTGCAAATACTGAAAAGTAGAAAGGAAAACAAAGGAAAAAACCCAAAAGAATTCAAAAGACTGAAATGACATTGTATTTGAAATAGAAAAAGCAAAAACCTGGAGATTCTTGCCTTTTTTTGCTTCAGTATTATTTATGAGTAAGTAAATACAGGCTAAAACTGTGTGCAGCTCTGGCCCGCAAAAATTAAGAATGATGCCAAGGCACCTGAAGACATCCAGAGGAAGACAACCAAGCAGGCAGAAGAGCTGGGAGGTCTGTTCTGCAAGGAGTGGTGGGGTTTGATTAGTTTAGAGAGAAGGAGGCTGAGGGGCAACATCATTGCTCTGTTCCGCTCCCAGAGGAGGGGAAGTGGTGCTGAGCTCTTCTCCCTGCAATTCAGCAACAGGGGGTGTGGGAATGGTTCAAAGCTGCATCAGGGGAGGTTCTGACTGGACATTAGGAAGCTTTTTTTTTTTCTGAGAGGGTGGTCAAACCCTGGCACAGGCTTTCTAGAGAGGTGGTTGATACCCTGAGCCTGTCGGTGCCTTAAAAACGGGCATCTGGATAAAGTCCTTCATAACGGGCTTTAAATTTGGGCAGCCCTGAAATGGTCAAGCAGTTAAACTACGGTGATCATTGTAGGTCCCTTCCAATTGAACTATTCTATTCTATTCTATTCTATTCTATTCTATTCTATTCTATTCTTAATTGCCATACATTTTAGCCTCAACATAGGCTATGCATTCAACCCAAAAGCAGTTAGGTTAAACAAGGATCATAGGAACACACGGTAACTCAGGATGGAAAGGGCCTCAGGAGGACTGTTATCCTATGTCTTGCTCAAATCAGGGTCATTTGTGAGACCAGACTAGGTCACTTAATCTGCCTTGGGCTTGAGAGCCTTGAAGGATGGAGACTGCACCAACTCTGTGAGCAACCAGGTCCAGGCATAGACGTCCTCATCACTTCTCTTGCTCCTAAACAATGTACAGTTTTGACTTTGATAAACTTCCTTAGGTTCAGTTAACAGACCTACAGCAACACTGGCAAGTATTTTCTTTGCCTCTTCCTATACACGTGCACACTAAGTGCAGATTTTATTAAAGACTAGTCCAAAACTTCACTTCCTTTTCCCAGTAACTTTTAGATCTCATGGTGTAGGACAGAGTGTCTTACTATGTTAAATCATTTTGTTCATTGCTTTCAGCTGCTCTGAATCAGAGCTGGTACTAACTGAAGATCTGCAAAATGCAGAAAGCTCTAAACCCACCACTTTTTTCATATTTCCTGTGTTTGTGTCCATCGGACAAAATTCAGCCTTGCTTAAACAGCCATTATTCCAGCTGAAATCAGAGTAATTAGGCAAAAAAGTGAATTTGGCCCAATAAGTAAATCAAGGGATGCTTTTCACACTTACTAAAATTATTTTTTAACTTGTTATATAAAAAAAATTAAGATGGGATTTTATTAAATGATGTTCTTAAGAAATTTTCTTTAGGTTTTAAGTAGATTTTCACTGTAATGTTTTTAACTTAGCCAAATACTCCTTTAAGATATGACTAAATGACTTTTGAGTTTGGATGGCAAAAGTTGCAAGTTATATGGCAATAGGTAATACTTCTTTCTTTGTCTCTTAATATAAAAATATTCCTTTTTTTTTCTCCAGTATACTGTTATTCTGCCACATCAGCCATACCCTCAGAGCTGCTTTTCTCTTCCCTGCCCCTTCTCAAATTCCTTGTTTTTTATCCTGAATGTGGCTATGGATTTCCAGCAAAAATCAGATTTTCAAAGTAATGGCTACAATTCTTCATAAGGGAAAGGAAAGTGAGTATTTAATAAAAATGTTTGTCTGACTAAGCTTTGGAATTAAATCCATTTACAGAGAACCAAAGAAACACACTGAGTAAATATTCTCTAAATTGTTCAGCTTTCAGCTGAGCAATTTAAGAACTTCACTAATGCTGAAAACACCATAGCAGTTTCCAATGTACAAATATGGAATATAGGAATAGCGAGAGAAATAAGCCTTTTATAAAAGCACTCTAAGGATAATAAATCAGGAAGAGCTTGAAGAGAAGAATAGAAATTAAGCCGTTTTCTGTGTATTTTATCTTTAATATTGTGTTTACTTATAAATTGTTTTGTATTCTCATTCTAACTGACTGTCATTGATGTGGGAAGCTACTGATGAGCACAGACACTCTGAGATGTCGGTGCTTCATGTTCTGGCTAGGATGATGCAGAGAAAATGGCTTGTAATGGTCTCTTTTGTTCTGTGTTATGGCAGACATAAAAAGTTAATCAGATCTTACCTGGGAAAACAAAGCCCGAGTTTTCTAAAGTATCTTCATTTTCCATATAAAATCTTGGATGGCTGGATAAACATAGCAAAAAACCAATGAAATACAGTAGTTTATCTTGGGAAAATCTTAACAGCATGATTGCATTGAAAATGCAAAACTTTGTAAATGATGGGGATTTAGGAAATGGTAGGTTCATTTTCAACTATTTGGTATGGAATTTGAGTACTAGCTTTAGGAGAAGTTTTCAGGATCTGCCTTTCTTTTTCTGCCTAGGAATTTAAAAGTTTTGCACCATGTTAATTCTGTCAGTGTGATAAATGTTAGTTAATTTTACAGCTAATTAAATACTAAAACATCTGGAGGGAGGAGGGGAGCACATGATGGGACAGGACTGCTAATCTGTAAAACATGTTTTCTTTTAAACATTTATGTAGTCAGAACACATTTATGATCATCCCCAAGCATTTACGATCATCCCCTGTTGTCTCCTAAAGTCTGTAACTACTGCTGCCTGCCCTCTGCTCCTTGGAACTCCATTTCAGAGTCTGACTGAAAATGCAGTTGACAGGAAGAGCAGAAGTTGTTGGGAGGATGTTCATTGGGAGAAAGCTGTGATACACTAACTCACAAGATCTTACAGCAAGCCTCATTTATACCTCAGGACAACATAGGAAGATGGGATTTCCCACTCAAGCTTGTATTACAGGTGTCAACATGAAGCAAAGGGGTTTGTGTACTGTCAGCAACATGGAGCATCATAATGCCCCTGAATTACACTACAGGTTCCTTTTCTTAGACTACTGGTTGACCAGATACATTCCCCATGTTGTGCTAAATTTATTAATTTAGTTCTTAGAACACTTCTGTGATCTTGCAAACTGTTATAAATGAATTCTGGGATGTGGTTTTCGCATTCAATAAAGAATTAATCGGTGGGAGGGAAGGAATTGATTATAATTAGGATGGCTTGTTAATGGACTTGGTTGTTTGCTCATTAATAACTGCAGGGATTCAACGTTTCAAGATACCCAAGACATCAATTAGCCAATCCCAAAGACTTTGGTGGGTGGAGCAGTGGGCGGTCTAAGGGCGGGGCTTTGGGTATAAAATGTATAACGCTAGGGTGTGGGTGTGCGTTTGGTCGTGTCTGTGTGTTCAGCGCTGTGTTTTGTTTTGTGCTAGGCAGACTGCTGCAGAGGTTTCCAATCGTATATGTTTCAGTTAATTGGTTCAGTGTTTAATAAATGTATTAAATCATCAAGATTGTGACCCGTGTTTTTCACACAAACCCAATGACTTTTAAGGACTTGCAGAGCCTGTAATTAAAATTCCTTGTAAAACTTAGCGTTTTGTTTCTTTGTTGTTTGTTCTAGCTGAGAATTTCCAAGAAACACCCATTCCAGAAGCATTTGGGAGCACAGTGGTTAGACTGGGTGCGTATGGAATACCGACATCCTTTGACGCAATTCGAGACCAGTTCATGTGCAACTTTCTTGGCATGACCATTGGGACTAAAGGGAGAACAGAACGTGGCCTTTGTATTGGGGTCATCCATGTCTTCCTAATGAGAGTAATAAACTTCAGCTGCGTGTTCAAGAGCGTGTCCTTAAAGACCCAGCTTCAGAAACAAAACCTAGCTTAAGAGCTGTGTGGTAGAGCTGGAAAAAGAGGACTACGACATCACACTTTTTCTTCCTCTTCCCTTTAACTTGCAGAAGCCAAGTTATGCAATTGTTTGCTAGGTTCGCTGCAGTAATAGCATCTTTGCTTAATCGGCAAAATGCAATAGAGAAATGATCTAATTGGTTATTGGCAAAACCCATTACTAAAGGTTTGTTATCTAGTCAGCATTCAAACTTTGTAGGCAGTGTGGAAATACCACGGAGGTGGGTGATATTCCCGTGATGAGAAAGTCACCAAGAGATGGTGACTTGATCCATTCTTACAGCTGTGTACGACGGGAAATTGCACGGGGGGACTAACGTTTATTAAGCCAGGCTCGGGACAGGTGGGTTTGGTGGAAGACACCGAGGCTCAGGTCGGGGAGGGAGGCGGAGCTCGGAACGGCCGGGATGCACCGAACGGAGCCATCGCCGCGCTCCGCCCTCAGCCCGGCGCCAAGCGGGCCCGGGGAACCGGAGCGCCTTGCACGCCGCCCCTGGCAGCCGCTGCCGCGCGGGCCGCACCGGGCCGCACCGGGCCGCAGGTAGGAGCGGGCGGGAATGAAGCCCCGGCCTCGAGGCCTCTGGCCCTGCCGTCAGCTCCCGGAGTGGGATGGGCCCAGGGAGGGACCGTGGGGCGGGAGCCGTGCGGGGTAGGCGGTGGGGCCTGGGGAGCCGCAGGGTGCGGACCTGGCCTCCCGCGAGCGGCGGTGCCTGTGCCCGCTCGCAGCGGCCGCGGGGCCCGCGGGCTGAGGGGCCGGGCGGGCCGTGCCCGGGCAGCGCTAGGTCCCGTGCTGTGAGCGGCGGCCCCGCGCTCCTGCAGGCCCCGGCTCCCGCCCTGCGGCCCCGGGTGCGGAGGGGCTGAGCCGGTAGGGAGGAGCAAGGCAGGAGCTGCCCGGCAGCCGTGGAAGGAGACCAGGATGCTGGTGGCGATCGCCGTGTGTGCCGGAAAGCCAGGGAATTGCCATGCAGGGCCTGGAGCCTGCGCTGAGCTGCTGCTGTGCGCTCTCCGTGGCACCCGACGGGTGACAGTGTAAGCGGTGGAAAAGCCCAGAATTTACCTGTTACCACCTGTATCTAGTATTAGTGTCTATATGTATTTAGTATGCATAACTATCTCCTCAGTCGCAGCTTAAAGCCACTGGCAGCCCCATACTTTCAGGCAAGTGATAAACTTGAATATGACCTTATTATTGATTCTGGCAGTAAGAACGTGCACTAGTGCACAGCCTTCTGTGGGTAACTTTATATTTCTTTGTAATAAATTTTGCTTAGTGAAGACTAGATGGAAACTCAGAGTTTTGTCTAAATATTCAGGGTTTGGCCTGTGATGCTCACTGACTGCCGTTGTGCTCTCAAAGGTGCATTAACGTGTTACTTCACAGAGTATGAAACTTGCTAAGCTGCATTAGTTTATTAGCAGGCATGTTTTGCCAGGTCTGTCTGTGCACATTTACTGGGAGAGTATCTCTGAGCAGTATCAGTGCTGTTTTGAGTGGTCTGCAGAATGCAGGAAAACAATCTCAGATTTTAATTCTCTGTATATATTATTTATGTGCTGTTTTATATAGGGATTTTGCCTAGCATAAATGTATTATCTATTATAAAGAAAACAGAAAATGATGAACACTAACAAATGTTTCTTATAAACATGTCTTTGTTACTGTGTTCTCTAGAGTGGGCCAGGATGTCATACGTGTGTGCATACATAGCTGCATGCAGAAATGAATCGATGTCAGAAAGCTGCTCCTCCCACCACCCTCCTGTTCTGGGTGTATTTTGAACCATATTCCATCTGGCTGGGTGTGCTTGCTTCAGTTGGTTTTTTTCCCCGTTGAGGAAGAGTATTTGTTAGGATAATGAAGATGGAGGAGGGGGGTTCTCTCAGTGGCTTTGAAGCACAGGGAAATGAGGCAGTAGCAGTGCAATTGCTGAAATTAAGCTCTTGAGTAAGAGTACTGACATTATAGTGTGGCTTTCTATACAATCTCTTCTCTGACCAGCCTTATGTTGCTGGCTTGGCCACTGGGCATATATAATCATATGCAAATGTGGTATGTTATGGCAAAGTCAGATGAGTCACAACGTTCTAAGTGTTCCGGAAGGAAGACTTCTGTTTGCACTAGTTGTAAGTGTAATAGAAATTTACTGTAACTGCATGTACTGTTGGGCTTTTATTAATTATTATTCCATACTTTTCAGTCCACTTGTTTTTAAGCAGCATGTAAGTAAGAGAAGGAGCATTTGAGAAGCAGGCAGACAGCAAAACTTTAAAGCCTTTACATACATTACTCTAGTGAGCTTGAGAAAGTGACCTTCAGCAATGTGGATAGTATAAGTGAATGTGAAGCCTTTCCACCAAATATCTAAATATTTGCTGCAGATCGTAGCAAGTTAGGATGAAGAACTAGTGACTTACAGTGCTTCGGTTAAAAAAAATGAAAAAACTAAATTGCATTGATTAAACATATTTTTCATAATATCTGTGAGTAGGTCTGTTTTTAAAGTATCTTTCTTTGAATAGCTGTTTGTAGTCACAGGCTGAATATAGTATGATTTAGGCTGATAATTTCAAAATAATGTCTCCAGAGCGGCACTGTCAGACTTGTAAGTATAGAATATTACCCAACATGAATTTCTTCTCTAACACAAAAACAGTGGAGACCCGTAGTCCCACTTTGGTTTTTAAAGAAAAGAAATCAGTATTTATTTGGTGAAACCTGAAATACTTAAACCACTCTGCTTTTGCTTGTTGGTTTCTACCTCTTATTTTTAAAAGGCAGCTTAGTTTTTTGTTGACAAGTCAGGTTGTTGGGTGTCTTCCCACGTGGGCTAACATGAAAATTAGAAGAACTTCAGAAATGAAACTTAGATTTTAGTTGATGAAAAGATGGAAGATCAAAAAGTAAAAATGCATAGCTGCATACAGAAATAAGGGAAACATTCTTTTACTTACTAATCCAAAAAAGAATAAAAATTACTTGTTTTACAATATGTATCAACTTCTTTACATGTATCTCACTGTTTCATTTTTTTATGAGTCAGGATGGTAAACAACCACCTTATGCTCTCCAGGAGCATCATTTTACTGACCAAGTGAAGAGGAATTGTTTGTCTGTGATTCAGTCCAGCAAGGGAGTCGCATTGTGGAAGACTAAATATTTCAGAGAAGTTACTGTCTGTTAAACACTTCCATCTAGTATTGCTTGTCAGAGAGATGTTAAGAGTTAAATGGCCTTCTTTCCCACTATTTTCTTTCGCTTTTCCTGCTTGCTACATCTGCTTATACAAAATTCATTAGTCTGGTCAGACTCTTGGCATTCCATCTGTCTCTTTTCTTTGTAAATTGTATGCTCTGTCATGCTGATCTGGTCTGAGCTAGTCACTTGTGTTGCTAGTTGTGGTTCCTCAGTAGTGCACTTCTGACTGTCTTCAATTTTAAAAGGTGGTTTTCTGGATCATAATAGTTTTCTGTTTAAAATTGCATTAATAACAAGAATTTTAAGAATGGTTACTGCAACTTGAAGTAGGAACGTATTGGTAGAAATTGATGTACTCATCTTTTTAAAAAGAACATTTTGTCAATCCTAGTTTTATGTAAGCCATGTGGTATTATTGCCTGGTACACTGAGTAGCTGAATGGCTTAATAATTTACCTGTTGACAAGAACACCACCACCCTTCCCCCCCCGCCCCCCCATACACAGACCCTTTACTAGTTATTTTGTAGGCTGTTGTTTTACATTACATTCTGAAGTTAACTGCAGTAGCTTTTATTAATTCAGTAATGTAAATTCATCTATTTTCTTAAGGCTTGTAGTGTGGGATATGCCCAGCCACTGCCCGGGAGGGATGTCTGCTGAGATAAGAGATTTTGCAATTGCCCAGCAGGACTCCCTGGAAAGGACTTTTGAGTCATGGTGAGGAAAAGCAGACCCACAATCCTTTGGGAGACCCTATGCAGATCGTTCTGTAACCCACTGGTCTATCCCAGACCCTCTGTAATCCATTGGTCCCCTTGCTGATCCCCTGTATCCCTAAAGAAGATCAGCTTGCCTCTGTAGAGGAGAGAGCTCGTCCCTGGCCTTCCCTTCACCAGAGGGAACCCACAATAAAGCTACCTTTGTGCGGAACCAGCCACACGGGTCCTCTCGTCTCTCTCTCCGGTCTGGTTTGGCCTAGAGGCAGCCCTGCAGAGCTGAGCTGGAATCACGAGCTGATATCACTAAAGAGCTGACAGCCTCTGCAAGGGCTCCTCTGCCAGCAGCTGAGAGGAAGACACCGGACCCCGGGCAGGCGATTCCTTTCGGGACCATCTCCCCGGACCGGTCACCTCTTCCTGGGTCACAGCCTCGGACCCCCCCACCAGCTGTAATAACTGGCACCCGAACAGCCTTGGATCCTGGAACCTGGACCTGGCCCGAGCTGCGTCTTGATCGCCAAGACAGAACCAGCCGTTCGTGTGCTGCTCCTCTGAAGACAGACCTACGTTTTAGCAGGCCTTTCGGACGGGAACAGTTCGAGTCCCTCATCTCCCACCTAGGACAAAGTCCCTGAGGATCGAACTGCCAGACCATCCCCTCAGCAGACCTTTCCAGGAGCCAGCCCCACCAGAAAACGGGATTTGTAAGTTTAAACTTGGGGCTCTGCTCTCCTCTTGCGCGCATTTTAAGTTACTTTGGGTTTTTTTTCTCTCTTTTTTTCTGCTGAGGGAGGAGCTAAAATGGGACATAGGCAAGCTAAACCCAGCCTTTCCCAATCTGAGAGAGACCTATACCCCTTTCTCCTGACTCTTCTCTTAAAATCTGACTTTAAATTCTGTAAGGGTGTTCTTTCTAAGAAAAATCTTAAATCTTTCAGTAATTGGATATCTCTAAATTTCCCTGAAGCTAACACCGATTCTGTTCTTTCTGATCCGTTCTGGGACAGTGTGGGAAACAAACTGTATTCCTCTCAAGCCTCGGGAAACCTCTCAGTTTCAAAATTCTTTCGTTTATTTCATTTACTGGTGAAAACGTGTCATGCGAAAACCCCCCCTCAGCCGAACCCCTTCTCTGCCCTTCCCCCCTTCTACCCCCCCTCTCCGCCTCCGGCAATGGCCAGCCAGAGCGCGGACCCAGCCAGCTGCCCCAGCCCTGGCCCGGCAGGGGTGCCGGCCCCCCCACTTCCCTTCCCCGATCCCCTGTTCCCGGCGGTCCTCCTGTGTCCGGCCCCCCCTGCTCGCCCCCCCGGTTCCGCTGTCACCCCCCAGGCAGCGCACGCGGGATCCATCCCAGACTCATCCCCCCTCCCCGGCGTGGATGCCTCTGAGCCGCCCCCAGCCCCGTCTCCCTGCGCCCCTGGTATCCCGCAACCCTCCCCGCACGACACCACCCTTCCCCCTCTCGCACCGGCCCGCGGTGCCTCCGACCCCCTCCACCCACCGCGTCCCACACC
This sequence comes from Corvus hawaiiensis, assembly GCF_020740725.1. Classification (NCBI taxonomy): domain Eukaryota; kingdom Metazoa; phylum Chordata; class Aves; order Passeriformes; family Corvidae; genus Corvus; species Corvus hawaiiensis. Next base: position 73,820,131 of record NC_063255.1, on the reverse strand, counting down.
GCCGCGTCCCAGTCTCCTGCCGCGTCCCTGCTCCATGCGGTCCTGCCTCCCCCACACCCCAGCGCGGCAGCCCCGTCCCAGCGAGCCGCCCCGCCGCCGCTGCCCCCCTCCGCACCCACGGAGCAAGCATGGTACAACACGGGACCGGTCCCGCAGAGCTCCGTGCACACATCGTGGGGCACGGAACAAGCGTCACGTCCCCCGCCAGCATCTGCCCCTCTCGCCGCTGGCGGAACGCAGCTATCCGCAGCACCGCCTCAGGCTATCGCCCATAGAATGGAATCTCCCTCCCCCCTTCCCCCACCGCAAATGGCCCTGACACCCTGGCAGGCGCCGGCACACCCGCTCTCCCCCCTGCCAGCTGCTTCTTGCGCAATCCCTGCTGATGTTCCCCCTCTCCCTGCACCCCCCCCTCCCCCTACTCCGGGTTCTTGCGCAATCCCCATTCCCGCCGCTGCTGTGCTAGAGCCTACTGCCCCCCCACACCCTCCTATCTCCCACCCCGACTCCACATGGAATTGCAAAACCGGAACTACCTGTAACCCGACCCCCCAAACGACCTCCTGCTGTACAACCTCTCCACCCACGTGCTGCCATAACAGGACCACTTCGCACCCCTCAAACAACCCCCGACCTCCCACCATTCCCGCCCTGGGTAAAGCAGAGCCGGCATTTCAAAAACGCCGCGCTACGCCCCCTGTGTCCCAGCCCTGCCCTGCCACAGCCTATCCATCCTGTTCAGATGACAGTAGCAGCAGCTCTGACTCTGAATCTGAAGATCGATGGGCACAGATATGCAGGGAAGCGAACCAAGAGGGGGATTGGGAGTTGGCTCAGAAAATTTCAGCTTTTCTAATCATTATAGGGAGAGGGAGGAGAGGTGGTCCATCTACAAAAACACGGGAACCTATCCCATACAAAGAAATCAAAGAGCTTAGCAAGGCAGCAAAAGACCATGGGAGAGGGTCACATTTCTTTAGAAACTTATTGGAAGCCACTTTCTCTGCCTATACATTAGTACCACATGATATTAAAAACATTATTAACTGCATCCTATCCCCTGCCAAATATATGTTATGGGAAAGGCATTGGAAAAGACACTTAAAAACACTGTCTGACACTTACGCTAAAGATGCAAATCAGACAGATTGGACAATAGAACAACTGGCTGGAGAAGGTGACCTCCAAAAACCCTTAGATCAAGCTACAACCTTACCTGAAGTAGCATTACAAGACATAGTTATTGCAGCTAAGACATCGCTGTTTCTTACCCCTGATGATTCTGTTCCTACACAATATTTCTGTAACATCAAACAGCCAGCAAATGAAAGCTTCATTCAGTTTGTTGATCGTTTGAAAGCTAGCTTAGAGAAACAGATAGAGAATCCGGATGGACGAAAAGAACTTTTGGGCAAACTTGCCATGGTAAATGCTAACGAACAATGTAAGAATATCTTGAGGACCCTACCCATGGACACAGAACCCACAATAGAACAAATGATAGAGACCTGTACTAGACACACATCCACAGAGAACACAATGACCCAAGCAGTTGTAAAAGGCATCACAGAGGAGTTTCCGGTGCATTTGCTGCAGCAGTCTCTAAGGAGAATGCCCGCTGTTTCTATTGTGGCGAACTTGGACACTTTATAAAAGACTGCCCACAAAGGTCACCCACCCAGGACCATCGTGCTGCCTACCAAAGGCACCAGAGACAGCAACAGCACCAGCAGCATCCAAAAATCTTCTATCGGAGCGTGGTGTCAAGGCCCCGCGCCCAGACAACAAATCAAAGGCCATGCTACCCCACCGCAGCTGTGAACTCCACATCGGACCACGGAGAGCAGACAGCTGGACCTCGCCCGGCACCATCATCCCAGGCGATCCCAGAACACATGAGAAGGATCCAACACACGGAGCGCTACCGATCGGAACGAGACGCCAACTGGTAACATCACTGCCAATTAACTTTGTTGACAAGCGTTTTTATCGTATTCCCACAGGAAAGTATGGACCACATGACGGCCCATGGGACATTCTTATCCTAAGCGATACCATCCATGGTCCAGAACAACTCTTTGTATTACCTGAGATACAAACAGTGCACCCTGGACAAGAGATTCTTGTCTAGCTTTGCTGCACGGACACACCTTTCTTTCTCCCACAGGGAACACCAATTGCTCAAGCTTTTTTACTTCCACAGAACCGCCCAGAACAGCTTCCCCTCAATCCTACAGCAATGTGGATAGAGACTGTGGGCTCAAACAAACCGACCATTGAGTGCAGCTTGTTCTGTAAAGGAGAGAGGGTTTACCGCCCAGGGATGCTGGACACCGGAGCAGACGTGACCATCATCGCCTGCTCCGAGTAGCCAGGGAATTGGGAACTGGAGCCAGTGGCAGGTATGATCTCCGGGATTGGTGGAGTTGCAGTATCCATGAGGAGCAAACGAAATGTTGTCATTGAAGGACCTGAGGGCAAGATAGCGACCACCCGACCATTCGTGGTAAGGGCCCCCATCACCTTATGGGGCAGAGACCTTCTATCCCAGTGGGGTGCCACTCTTACCATTCCCAGCCAGGATTTCTGACTGGGGCCGCTGAGAAACGCACGCTGCCATCTACCCCCCCGCTCACCTGGAAGACTGACAACCCAAAATGGACAAGGCAGTGGCCCCTTGATAAACTCAGCGCGCTGGAAGCCCTGGTGGAAGAGCAACTTGCCAAAGGTCATATCACTGAGACTACAAGTCCTTGGAATTCCCCTGTCTTTGTACTGAAAAAGCCCGGCATAAACAAATGGAGAGTACTCCATGACCTACGAGAGATCAATGAGGTCATTGAAGACATGGGCCCCCCCGGCCTACCATCACCATCAATGCTGCCCCGAGACTGGCTGCTGGCCATCATAGACATTAAAGACTGTTTCTTTAACATCCCGCTCCATCCCCAGGACGCACCACGGTTCGCCTTCTCCGTCCACTCTCTTAACAATGAAGCCCCACTCAGAAGATACCATTGGCTCGTCCTCCCACAAGGCATGAAGAACAGCCCGACCATCTGCCAGTGGTACGTTGCCCACATTCTATCCCCCATCAGGAGCCTGTTTCCAGAAGCAGTCATTTACCACTATGTGGATGACATACTAATCTGTGCATCAGAAAAAACTTATTTGGACAGAACTCTTAAAAAGACAGTTGAAGCCATAGAAGAAGCAGGGTTTGAGATTCGTGAAGACAAAATGCAGCACTCCAGCCCATGGACTTACCTCGGCCTCCAGATCCGTGAGAGAACCATCGTACCCCAGCAACTCTCCATCAAAAAGGACCCTAAAACCCTAAGGGACTTACACAGCCTGTGTGGATCCATAAATTGGATACGCCCTCTACTGGGAGTCACAAATGAAGACCTCGATCCCCTCTTCAACCTCCTCCACGGCAACAAAGACTTGGACTCTCCATGCGTCCTCACACCTGAAGCCCGAGATACCATCACTAAAGTTCATGAAGCCCTGTCTTCACGCCAAGCCCATCGCGTTGAACCCAGCCTGCCTCTTCAGTTTGCAGTTTTGGGTAAAGCTCCCCATTTCCATGGACTGATCTTCCAATGGGACCCTAAACTCAAGAGACCCTTTGCTGATACTTGAATGGGTCTTCACAAGCCATCAACCTACAAAGAGATTAACCACCTTCCAAGAAGTAATGGCTCATTTAATAAAAAAGGCCAGAACTCGTCTCCGCTCTCTTGCAGGGTGTGAGTTCACATGCATATACTTGCCATTGACTACTGAAGACCTGAGGCTGTTGCTCCGGACCAATGAGAGCCTCCAGTTAGCCCTAGATAGCTACACAGGCCAAATTTCTGTTCACATGCCAAAACATAGACTTTTCTACCGTGAAGCAGCTTTTAAATTGATTCCAAAATTAATCCAAAGTAGGAAACCTCTTAAAGCTCTGACCGTCTTTACTGATGGTTCGTCACATCGGTCTGTCATGACATGGAGACAGCCCAATACCCAGAAATGAGAATCTGATATCCAAATAGTAGAGGGATCTCCACAGATTGCTGAATTAGCAGCTGTTGTCAGAGCCTTTGAGAAGTTTAAAGATGAACCTTTTAATCTGGTCACAGATTCGGCTTACGTCGCTGGTATAGCTATGAGGGCTGAACATGCTTTTCTAAAGGAGGTCTCCAACCAAAAACTATACCAATTGGTTTCTACATTAATCCATTTAATCTCGCACAGAAAACAACCTTACTACATTATGCATGTGAGGTCACACACTGACCTCCCTCGTCCCATTGCTGAAGGCAACAGGAGAGCAGCTGCACTGGCCATGCCAGCAGAGACTGCAAACGTCCCTGACATCTTTGCCCAGGCAAAGTTGTCACATGCATTTTTTCACCAAAACATTCCTGCACTCGTCAGAATGTTCAAGCTTTCAAAAGATCAAGCAAAAGCTGTCATTGCAACGTGCCCGAACTGCCAGAACTACCAAATACCATCTATGGGTACCGGAGTCAACCCCCGTGGTCTGAACAGCTGCCAGTTGTGGCAAACTGATGTAACCCACTTCCCATCCTTTGGGAGATCCAAATATGTGCACATGTCAGTTGACACATTTTCTGGGGCAGTGTTTGCGTCAGCCCACGCAGAGGAAAGTGCCATCCACGTCATCAAGCATTTTCTCCTTGCCTTTGCCACCCTGGGAGTCCCTGAAGAAATCAAAACAGATAATGGGCCTGCCTACACCTCTCACAAGTTAAAAGATTTCTTCAACCAATGGGGAATAAAACACAAGACAGGCATACCTAGCAATCCCACAGGACAGTCCATCGTAGAAAGGACCCACCAAACCCTCAAAAGAGTCCTCAGCCAGCAACGGAGAGAAACAGAAATCTTGTCTCCTGTTGAAAGACTCTGTAAGGCTCTCTATGGCATTAACTTCCTAAATGGTACATCGTCAGAGCCTGACCCCCCAGTACTCCGCCACTTCTCAAATTCAACCCAAGCTAAGCTCACGGAGAAGCCAGCAGTGCTGGTGAAGGACCCTGAAACACACCAGGTCTCTGGGCCTTTCCAATTGATTACCTAGGGGAGAGGCTACGCCTGTGTCCAGCTACCATCTGGCCCGAAGTGGTTCCCAGGAAAAAGCATTAAACCATACTTAGGCCCTACAAACACTGCTACCACAAACACCAAGAACTCTCCTGAGACAAATATAGGACCTCCACAAAACCAGACCAGCTCGGCATGGAGACGAAAACGTCGCCAGATGCCCACCAACCAGGAAAAAGATCGTCCCACCACACGGCAGCAGGCGAAACAGAAAGCTGAGCAAGAAGCTACAGCAAAAAGTCAAGCCGTAGGCCAGACACAGCCTGGAAAAACTGATCCCTAGTTTATATGTTATCACCCCTTGTTACCCCAGAACATCCCCTTCCCTCAACCCTTGTCAAACTTCCCTAAACCCCAAAACCTCCCCTCTCACCACAAAGCTAACAAATCTTGCTTGTATTCCCTCTCAGAAGCCCCATCCCTGCCCAAAGATGAAATGTGTCTACATTGATGCTGTCCTCACCACAGCCTTGATGACCTAAAAGTAGTCAATGACCTTTCTGGACGATGGGGAATAACGGGATGGATTGCATCTTTGATTAAGGGAGCTCTGTGGGTATTCATTGTAATTATTACTGTGTTACTTATGTTCTCTTGCCTCCTACGTTGCTGCAGAAAGGCTGCTGGGAATGCTTTTTTAATAAATACAGAAGGGGGAGTTGTGGGATATGCCCAGCCACTGCCCGGGAGGGATGTCTGCTGAGATAAGAGATTTCGCAACTGCCCAGCAGGACTCCCTGGAAAGGACTTTTGAGTCATGGTGAGGAAAAGTAGACCCACAATCCTTTGGGAGACCCTATGCAGATCATTCTGTAACCCGTTGGTCTATCCCAGACCCTCTGTAATCCATTGGTCCCCTTGCTGATCCCCTGTATCCCTATAAAAGACCAATTCGCCTCTGTAGAGGAGAGAGCTCTCGTCCCTGGCCTTCCCTTCGCCGGAGGGAACCCACAATAAAGCTACCTTCGTGCGGAACCAGCCACACGGGTCCTCTTGTCTCTCTCTCCGGTCTGGTTTGGCCTAGAGGCAGCCCTGCAGAGCTGAGCTGGAATCACGAGCTGATATCACTAAAGAGCTGACAGCCTCTGCAAGGGCTCCTCTGCCAGCAGCTGAGAGGAAGACACCGGACCCCGGGCAGGCGATTCCTTTCGGGACCATCTCCCCGGACCGGTCACCTCTTCCTGGGTCACAGCCTCGGACCCCCCCACCAGCTGTAATATTGTAGGATTATAGTGTATGTCTTATGCATAATTTCATTTTCTTGCATGTAATTTAGAGGAAGTAAATCAGTGGTACACTTAGTTGTTACTCCATCTGAATGTTGTCTTACGTGGTGCAACAATTTCATATTGCCTCCATTCTCATCAGCTTAGAGTAGTATGGAATTTCTTGCTAGGAACAGCAAAAATTTATTCCCTTCAGACTGCAAGGAGAAAGATGTAGTCCTTATTTTTTACCCTTCACAAATAGACAATTGAAATAATTAAAAGCTTCACACATGCTGGGTGATTTCACTTACTCCTGATGTTTAACAGGTAAGCATTGCTGGAATTACAATCATTTTATCAATGTGACATATCTTTGTGATTCTTAACTAATAGTATTGCCTACAGGCTTGGCACCTAGGGGGAAAAATCAGTTCTTAAAAAGAAAATATTTTTACTGGATGGACAGAAATTCAATGCTTATCGAAAAGAAAAGGCATGTTGTCAAATCACTTCACATTTTAGCTGAGGCAATAAGTAACAACAGAAATGCGAAATTACAGAGAACCAGTTATTTTGTTAAGAGTAACTTACAGTGGTTCCAAGATAATGCAGACTTTCTACAAAGTATAGGAGTATCAAGGGAAACCTGTCTTCATCTTTCTTTGTCTTTAAATACTGAGTAATTAAAGTTCGTATTTTGTAAGTTGCATTTCTCTCCTCAGAAACACAGTAAATAATACATATTAAAGAAGTAGTAACATGATCGGGGAAAAAACTCAAACACACGATTTTGAGTGCAACGAGGCACATGGCGATAAGTCATTTCAACAGTAAATGATAGAGGATGCATATATTGTCATACCAGGTACTAATGTGTCATGCATGTCTATTTTTCATTTGTCCCGTGTTATGAAAAGGATATGAATGATATCTGACAACTTTGTGAAAGATTCAATAATCAGAAAGCCTTTATATTTGTGAAGTGTGGAAATTTTGATGGTTTTGCACTGAAAGAACTATCCCAAGAATATTAATGTATTCTTTGAGGTCATACAGTGATTTTTAGTAGTTAATGTAGTATTTATCTTCATTATTCCTCTGCTCTATGTTTGAGACAATTTTCTCAGTGTTAATCTGTATTGGATTGGGTCTGATTACTTTATATGGAGGGCCTGGTTTAAATATACAAAGAGAATTGATAGAATCTTGTAAAATCTCATTGAAGTGAATTCTGTTCTGGATGCCATTCTGGTGGGTATTGGTCAAATGAATTCTCTTGGTAACTGCTATTTTCAGTTATTTTCTGTATTTTTTTAATATGTGGACCGGTGGCAAAGGATATGCCATCTTGTTCCTAGTCTCCTTGCTTAGATTCAGTAATAATCTTTAATTACAAATTGCCTTGAATTGGCATCACTCTGTTGTCATTCTGTTTGACAGGCAAGAAGACAAGCTAGCTGTGATCTGAAGAAGTAATTTTTTTAAACTCAAGTACTGTTTTTTCCAGTATTATAATTGATGCTGGGAATTACTGATGAGCTTATACTTCTAAACAGCAGTGAACATAACGGAAGTTTTATAACCGTAGAAATGTCCTAAAAATACTGTCAAAAGGTTTAAGTATCTGTTCATAGGTGATGGTACCTACACTCACTGTGAATCTCAAATTATTTTCTATTTTCTTTCATAGAAGTCTTCTAGTTAATGTCCTTCTGTCTTTTTTATTTTTTTCCCAGATAAGGATATAAATCACATTGGAGCCGTATGCCGCTTGAATAACTGGCATTAAAAGTCTTGGGAAGGAACAGCTGAACACATACATGCTGAGTTGTTTTGGACCTTTGCTTATGGAGCTGGCCATTCATTCCTGTCACCAGCTAGTAGTGCTGTTCCCTTGAGCTTTTGATGTTTGTGGCACCAGCTTCTGATGCTGCCGTTGCTTTCGAATGTCTGACAGATTGGTTTTAATACTGTTCTTCACACTGCAGCACAGAATGGGAGTTCTGCAGTTTCAGGCTGAAGTACTAGGCTGGGGGTTGCTGGCTTGAAGGCTTTCTGCTGTGATTTTTCCTTTGTACTGGTTTGCAGTGAGGGTAATAATTCTGCAGTGAACTGCTGACTCCTTCCCTTCTGCATGGTTACTTTTCCAAGTTGATTGCTTTTGGTTACCAGAGCACGTACCTATGCTTCAAACAGAACTAAATTAATTTTTAAATCCGCCCCGGACTCAGCTTCAAGATTTGATTGATACGGGTGCTGATGTAATGATCATCTCCTTCTCTGCATGGCCTCCCTCATGGCCTTTAGCCCCGGTGGGATTGGCCATCGCAGGATTAGGAGGAACCACACAGAGCTATTTAAGCGAACGGCCTGTGGTGGTGAAGGATTCAGAGGGGCACACAGCTACAATTAGGCCTTATGTTAGTACCACTTCCCTTAACCTTTGGGGACGGGACGTGTTGGCAGCTTGGGGCGTACAGATTGGGACAAATTTTTAGCAGTGGTCACTGTGCGTAAGGGCGCACAGTATCCTACACTGCCTTTTCAGTGGTTGATTAACACACCAATCCGAGTCAGACTCTGCTCAGTTAGTTGAATTAAGGCCTGTTATTATGGCTTTTCAATGATTCTCTCAGGAACCTTTGAATTTGGTTACTGACTCTGCTTATGTAGCAGATATAACTCAACGCTTAGATTGTTCACTTCTGAAGGAGCTGAACAATGCAGCTCTGTTTTCACTGTTGCAAACCTTGTGGTCTGCAATTCAGGCTCGAGTGCATCCGTGTTACATTCTGCACATTCGAAGCCACACCAATTTACCAGGGTTTCTAACAGAAGGCAATGCCAGGGCTGACATGCTGGCCAACCCTGCGTGGGTAGGGCCTCAGCCTGACAAAATTGCACAAGCCAAGGCATCGCACGGTTTCTTCCATCAAAGTGCACATACCCTGCAGAAGCAGTTCCATTTAACGCCAACCGAGGTGCGCGACATTGTCAGCGCTTGTGCTGACTGTCACGGACTCGCTGCGCCTTTGCCAGCAGGGGTAAACGCCAGAGGGCTAAAAGCCTTGCAGATTTGGCAAACGGATGTAACTCACATCCCAGAATTTGGTCGGCTGAAATATGTGCACGTGTCTATTGACACTTTCTCCTCGGCTATGTGGGCTACTGCTCACACTGGAGAGAAGGGCCGTGATGTCATTGCCCATTGGAAATTGGCTTTCTCAGTCCTGGGCGTGCCAGCTTCTGTGAAAACCGATAATGGTCCTGCCTACGCCTCGGAGAAAACGCAGCAGTTTTTACACCTATGGGGTGTAGACCATACCTTTGGTATCCCACATTCTCCTACTGGCCAAGCCATTGTCGAACGCGCTCATGGTACCTTGAAGCGTGTTTTGGACAAACAGAAAAGGGGAATGCATGGAGAAACCCCACAGAGCCGACTAGCAAAAGCTTTGTATACAATTAATCACCTTACGGTACCACAAAATTCAAATAATCCTGTTATTCTGAATCATTTTCTCTCATTGCAGTCTGCAGGCGAGAGACAACTGCCCCGGGCAAAAGTCTGGGTGCGGAATTTGCTCACTAACCAGTGGGAAGGCCCGCATGAGCTTAACGTTTGGGGTCGTGGGTATGCTTGCGTTTCCACAGATACTGGGGTACAGTGGCTACCCCAGGGGTACGGCGTACTGGGGGTACGGTGTTCGCCCTGACCTACGGCACCAGAGGCAGAACAGGCAACCTCCAAATGATGACCAGAACGCCAACCATCCAAATGGTGACCAGAATGTAGATCATCAGCCCAATGACTCTTCTAATGATGACCAAGATGTCAACCATCAGGCGGATGGTTCTTCCACCAGCAGAGACTGAACTTTAAATTTCTTGTTATGGAGTCAGATAGTTAAAGCCTTAAGGACATATTTAGAATTAATAACTGATGTAGATTTCTATTTAGGATTAATAGTAGAGTTGTTATCTTATAAAACAAAAAGGGGGAATTGTAGGTACAAAAATGCTGTTAGCGAGGATTTTCTTGTTATTTTCTAAGTCCATGAGAGACTTTTCTCTCTCACAGAAGACGTAGCAGAGTTATGTAAACAACCAAGCCACCTGCAACCTTGGAAAGTCTTGTTTATGGTGTAGTAGGAAAATATTTTGACAATGGATGTTTTAGGATTTTAGCCAATCACCCCAAGGGGTGGCTGATCCTTTGTCTAATTAGACTATGAAGAAAAAAGTCTATAAAAGAGTTCGTAAAATAATTAAATCAATCAGTCTTGCTGCACAATTCCTGCCTGCTGGATCTTCTCCTCCTCCTCCTCCCTATGGCTGCGGGACACGGTGATATACCCTAGGGCCCAGGCCTGCGGTAATATCTAATTGCAGAAGATGGAATAAAGTATTTCCTTGTTTGTCTTTGCTACTTGGCCTGTGATGTTCTAAGCCTCAAAATGGCAGCAAGTAGTAGCTTTAAAAGTTTGCAAACTCTTGGAAGAACGTTTTAAGTCAGTCTTATTTGTGAAATATTATTGAGCTTTTGAATGTAGTTTAGGGTGACGTATAATGAATTTCAGAATTGTTTCTGCTTAACACTTAGATGCTAACATTCGTTCCTTTGAGTCTTGTTGCCTTTAAACACGACATAGCTCTGCTGAATTTTTTGGTGAACTATATTGACTACAGAGCTGTGAGCTGCAGTTTAGAGCAAAGGTGACAGTCTGACAATGAAGAAAGCATGGATTTGGAAACAAATGTGACCTTTCTGTTTTGTGAAGTAGCAGTGTCACTGAAATGGTCCATGTGATGCTGAAAATAGAAATGAGAAGAAGGCTTCCCAGTGTTCTAGCATCTACTGGTGTATACTTGCTGTGATGGTGACCATACGTTTCCATGTTAGAGGTGGTAATAGCTTGTAGTGAGCACTTGCGTCTGTAAAGGCACCAAATAATGTGTTTGGAATAGTTGTGAGGGAAGGGTAAAATAGTCTGTTTCCAAGAGAAATAGGAAAAAAACAAATAAATATTGCGTATTCTTAAGATGCTTATAAGAATCTAATGCTATATTCATTAAACACGGTATACTTTGTTAGAAATACATTAGAATCCTATTAGAATAAAAGAGTGTGTGTTTGGCTGATTGTGAATAAGTGATAGGTGAATTTTCTTGAGGAGTGGGTGACGATTGCTGATGACCTAATCAGACAGGTGTGGAACAGCCAGGATGCCATTCTTTGAATTTAAAGCAAGCTGTCTGCACATCTGGAAGATGGAAGCACTGCAGTACACTCAGGAGATCAGGTCTGGTCTGCGGTCATACCTGAACGAGGTGGTATCTGTTAGGCAGGTTTTTTGAAAGCTTTGTTTAATAAGATTATTGTCAATAGACAAATTATGCAGTAAATACAGGGGAAGGTGCTATGGATCTGCTAATGGATGTAGATGTTGCAAGAGGTGAGGGACTACAAGGAATCAAATGCACCAAAAGGCTGAAAAAATTATCTGGCGAGATGATCCACTTCTGTGTATGGTAGTATTCAAGTATGTTTTTAGCTATTAAGAATTATCAGTATCTTTATAGTATCTTTTATTAAAAAACCCACCCAAGATAATTTTGAAAGACAGATGTTGGTGATAGTTCTGTTATGTGACACCCTGCAGAGGTAAGACAAGGCTGAATAGGCAAGTATTGGTTATGACTTGTGGGTAATACAAAATTCCATTTTTGTGGTCCTCTCTGAGCACCTTGTGTTGCATTTTCTGACCAAGCTCTGTTTTATTTTTAGGAGCAAAGCTTTGTGTTTAAAATGGAAGTTGATGTGAATGGAGAGTCCAGAACTGCCCTCTCCAATTTCCCTGTGCCCCTTGCAGAGGTGAGTTGTGCAGGCAGGATGGAAGGAGAAAAGCCACGCTGTTCCAGCACCCCCTGCTCACCAATGCGGCGGACAGTCGCAGGATATCAGATCCTTCACATGGATTCTAACTACCTGGTTGGCTTCACAACTGGAGAGGAGCTGCTAAAATTAGCCCATAAGTGTACAGGAGGTGAAGAGAATAAAGGAGAATCTGGTCCGAACTTGGGCTCCAAACATCTTGATTCAGGACTTCCACGTTCCTCGCGCTTGTACAAAACTAGAAGTAGGTACTACCAGCCATATGAAATCCCAGCAGTAAATGGAAGGAGAAGGAGACGGATGCCCAGTTCAGGGGATAAATACAATAAAGCTTTACCATATGAACCTTACAAGGCATTTCATGGTCCCCTGCCTCTCTGTCTTTTGAAAGGTAAAAGGGCTCATTCCAAATCCCTGGACTACCTCAATTTAGACAAAATGAGCATTAAGGAACCTGCTGACACGGAAGTGCTACAATACCAGCTCCAACACCTTACTCTTAGAGGGGATCGTATGTTTGCAAGGAATAGTACATGAGCTATCATCTCAAATTTAGAAATGGTTTCTTACCTTCTCTCTGTTGCTGCAAAAATCCACTGTTGTACTGTGTACATGACTGTCCACATTGTAGGTGGTTGTATCAGCTCAGTGTTACCAGAAAGGAATTTATTTGAATACAGTCTTAGCAATGCAATGTGTTACAAATAATTGGAGAGAGAAATCTTTCCTGAGCAAGCAGCTTCTGATGCAGATTTGACTGCAGCTGGTGGACGTTTTTTTGGACACATTTTAACAAAAAAAAGCTTTTGATTTTTGGGATTTTGGTTTTTTTTTTTTTGGTACAGCTAGATCTAGTATTTACAGTATTTCAGCACTGAAAAATTGGTGATGTCTGCTTGGTTGTTGCTAATTTTGGCTTGATGTTAGAAACTGCTCTTGGATAAGTACTCAAGGAGGTTTTTTGGTTTTACTTTTTGTTTCTGTAATAAAATGTGGGATATGCCCAGCCACTGCCCTGGAGGGATGTCTGCTGAGATAAGAGATTTTGCAATCGCCCCGCAGGACTCCCTGGAAAGGACTTTTGAGTCATGGTGAGGAAAAGTAGACCCACAATCCTTTGGGAGACCCTATGCAGATCATTCTGTAACCCACTGGTCTATCCCAGACCCTCTGTAATCCATTGGTCCCCTTGCTGATCCCCTGTATCCCTATAAAAGAAGACCAGCTTGCCTCTGTAGAGGAGAGAGCTCTCGTCCCTGGCCTTCCCTTCGCCGGAGGGAACCCACAATAAAGCTACCTTTGTGCGGAACCAGCCACACGGGTCCTCTCGTCTCTCTCTCCGGTCTGGTTTGGCCTAGAGGCTGCCCTGCAGAGCTGAGCTGAAATCACGAGCTGATATCACTAAAGAGCTGACAGCCTCTGCAAGGGCTCCTCTGCCAGCAGCTGAGAGGAAGACACCGGACCCCGGGCAGGCGATTCCTTTCGGGACCATCTCCCCGGACCGGTCACCTCTTCCTGGGTCACAGCCTCGGACCCCCCCACCAGCTGTAATAACTGGCACCCGAACAGCCTTGGATCCTGGAACCTGGACCTGGCCCGAGCTGCGTCTTGATCGCCAAGACAGAACCAGCCGTTCGTGTGCTGCTCCTCTGAAGACAGACCTACGTTTTAGCAGGCCTTTCGGACGGGAACAGTTCGAGTCCCTCATCTCCCACCTAGGACAAAGTCCCTGAGGATCGAACTGCCAGACCATCCCCTCAGCAGACCTTTCCAGGAGCCAGCCCCACCAGAAAACGGGATTTGTAAGTTTAAACTTGGGGCTCTGCTCTCCTCTTGCGCGCATTTTAAGTTACTTTGGGTTTTTTTTCTCTCTTTTTTTCTGCTGAGGGAGGAGCTAAAATGGGACATAGGCAAGCTAAACCCAGCCTTTCCCAATCTGAGAGAGACCTATACCCCTTTCTCCTGACTCTTCTCTTAAAATCTGACTTTAAATTCTGTAAGGGTGTTCTTTCTAAGAAAAATCTTAAATCTTTCAGTAATTGGATATCTCTAAATTTCCCTGAAGCTAACACCGATTCTGTTCTTTCTGATCCGTTCTGGGACAGTGTGGGAAACAAACTGTATTCCTCTCAAGCCTCGGGAAACCTCTCAGTTTCAAAATTCTTTCGTTTATTTCATTTACTGGTGAAAACGTGTCATGCGAAAACCCCCCCTCAGCCGAACCCCTTCTCTGCCCTTCCCCCCCTTCTACCCCCCCTCTCCGCCTCCGGCAATGGCCAGCCAGAGCGCGGACCCAGCCAGCTGCCCCAGCCCTGGCCCGGCAGGGGTGCCGGCCCCCCCACTTCCCTTCCCCGATCCCCTGTTCCCGGCGGTCCTCCTGTGTCCGGCCCCCCCTGCTCGCCCCCCCCGGTTCCGCTGTCACCCCCCAGGCAGCGCATGCGGGATCCATCCCAGACTCATCCCCCCTCCCCGGCGTGGATGCCTCTGAGCCGCCCCCAGCCCCGTCTCCCTGCGCCCCTGGTATCCCGCAACCCTCCCCGCACGACACCACCCTTCCCCCTCTCGCACCGGCCCGCGGTGCCTCCAACCCCCCCCACGCCCCTGCGTCCCAGTCTTCTGCCGCGTCCCAGTCTCCTGCCGCGTCCCTGCTCCATGCGGTCCTGCCTCCCCCACACCCCAGCGCGGCAGCCCCGTCCCAGCGAGCCGCCCTGCCGCCGCTGCCCCCCTCCGCACCCACGGAGCAAGCATGGTACAACACGGGACCGGTCCCGCAGAGCTCCGTGCACACATCGTGGGGCACGGAACAAGCGTCACGTCCCCCGCCAGCATCTGCCCCTCTCGCCGCTGGCGGAACGCAGCTATCCGCAGCACCGCCTCAGGCTATCGCCCATAGAATGGAATCTCCCTCCCCCCTTCCCCCACCGCAAATGGCCCTGACACCCTGGCAGGCGCCGGCACACCCGCTCTCCCCCCCTGCCAGCTGCTTCTTGCGCAATCCCTGTTGATGTTCCCCCTCTCCCTGCACCCCCCCCTCCCCCTACTCCGGGTTCTTGCGCAATCCCCATTCCCGCCGCTGCTGTGCTAGAGCCTACTGCCCCCCCACACCCTCCTATCTCCCACCCCGACTCCACATGGAATTGCAAAACCGGAACTACCTGTAACCCGACCCCCCAAACGACCTCCTGCTGTACAACCTCTCCACCCACGTGCTGCCATAACAGGACCCCTTCCCACCCCTCAAACAACCCCCGACCTCCCGCCATTCCTGCCCTGGGTAAAGCAGAGCCGGCATTTCAAAAACGCCGCGCTACGCCCCCTGTGTCCCAGCCCCGCCCTGCCACAGCCTATCCATCCTGTTCAGATGACAGTAGCAGCAGCTCTGACTCTGAATCTGAAGATCGATGGGCACAGATACGCAGGGAAAGCAAACCGGGAGGGGGATTGGGAGTTGGCTCAGAAAATTTCAGCTTTTCTAATCATTATAGGGAGAGGGAGGAGAGGTGGTCCATCTACAAAAACATGGGAGCCTATCCCATACAAAGAAATCAAAGAGCTTAGCAAGGCAGCAAAAGACCATGGGAGAGGGTCACATTTCTTTAGAAACTTATTGGAAGCCACTTTCTCTGCCTATACATTAGTACCACATGATATTAAAAACATTATTAACTGCATCCTATCCCCTGCCAAATATATGTTATGGGAAAGGCATTGGAAAAGACACTTAAAAACACTGTCTGACACTTACGCTAAAGATGCAAATCAGACAGATTGGACAATAGAACAACTGGCTGGAGAAGGTGACCTCCAAAAACCCTTAGATCAAGCTACAACCTTACCTGAAGTAGCATTACAAGACATAGTTATTGCAGCTAAGACATCGCTGTTTCTTACCCCTGATGATTCTGTTCCTACACAATATTTCTGTAACATCAAACAGTCAGCAAATGAAAGCTTCATTCAGTTTGTTGATCGTTTGAAAGCTAGCTTAGAGAAACAGATAGAAAGTCCGGATGGACGAAAGGAACTTTTGGGCAAACTTGCCATGGTAAATGCTAACGAACAATGTAAGAATATCTTGAGGACCCTACCCATGGACACAGAACCCACAATAGAACAAATGATAGAGACCTGTATTAGACACACATCCACAGAGAACACAATGACCCAAGCAGTTGTAAAAGGCATCACAGAGGAGTTTCCGGTGCATTTGCTGCAGCAGTCTCTAAGGAGAATGCCCGCTGTTTCTATTGTGGCGAACTTGGACACTTTATAAAAGACTGCCCACAAAGGTCACCCACCCAGGACCATCGTGCTGCCTACCAAAGGCACCAGAGACAGCAACAGCACCAGCAGCGTCCAAAAATCTTCTATCGGAGCGTGGTGTCAAGGCCCCGCGCCCAGACAACAAATCAAAGGCCATGCTACCCCACCGCAGCTGTGAACTCCACATCGGACCACGGAGAGCAGACAGCTGGACCTCGCCCGGCACCATCATCCCAGGCGATCCCAGAACACGTGAGAAGGATCCAACACACGGAGCGCTACCGATCGGAACGAGACGCCAACTGGTAACATCACTGCCAATTAACTTTGTTGACAAGCGTTTTTATCGTATTCCCACAGGAAAGTATGGACCGCATGACGGCCCATGGGACATTTTTATCCTAAGCGATACCATCCATGGTCCAGAACAACTCTTTGTATTACCTGAGATACAAACAGTGCACCCTGGACAAGAGATTCTTGTCCAGCTTTGCTGCATGGACACACCTTTCTTTCTCCCACAGGGAACACCGATTGCTCAAGCTTTTTTACTTCCACAGAACCGCCCAGAACAGCTTCCCCTCAATCCTACAGTGGATAGAGATTGTGGGCTCAAACAAACTGACCATTGAGTGCAGCTTGTTCTGTAAAGGAGAGAGGGTTTACCGCCCAGGGATGCTGGACACCGGAGCAGACGTGACCATCATCGCCCGCTCCAAATGGCCAGGGAATTGGGAACTGGAGCCAGTGGCAGGTATGATCTCCGGGATTGGTGGAGTTGCAGTATCCATGAGGAGCAAACGAAATGTTGTCATTGAAGGACCTGAGGGCAAGATAGCGACCACCCGACCATTCGTGGTAAGGGCCCCCATCACCTTATGGGGCAGAGACCTTCTATCCCAGTGGGGTGCCACTCTTACCATTCCCAGCCAGGATTTCTGACTGGGGCCACTGAGAAACGCGCGCTGCCATCTACTCCCCCGCTCACCTGGAAGACTGACAACCCAAAATGGACAAGGCAGTGGCCCCTTGATAAAGAAAAACTCAGCGCGCTGGAAGCCCTGGTGGAAGAGCAACTTGCCAAAGGTCATATCACTGAGACTACAAGTCCTTGGAATTCCCCTTTGTACTGAAAAAGCCCAGCAAGGACAAATGGAGACTACTCCATGACCTACGAGAGATCAATGAGGTCATTGAAGACATGGGCCCCCCCGGCCTACCATCACCATCGATGCTGCCCCGAGACTGGCTGCTGGCCATCATAGACATTAAAGACTGTTTCTTTAACATCCTGCTCCATCCCCAGGATGCACCACGGTTCGCCTTCTCCGTCCCCTCTCTTAACAATGAAGCCCCACTCAGAAGATACCATTGGCTTGTCCTCCCACAAGGCATGAAGAACAGCTCAACCATCTGCCAGTGGTACGTCGCCCACATTCTATCCCCCATCAGGAGCCTGTTTCCAGAAGCAATCATTTACCACTATATGGATGACATACTAATCTGTGCATCAGAAAAAACTTACTTGGACAGAACTCTTAGAAAGACAGTTGAAGCCATAGAAGAAGCAGGGTTCGAGATTCGTGAAGACAAAATGCAGCACTCCAGCCCATGGACTTACCTCGGCCTCCAGATCCGTGAGAGAACCATCGTACCCCAGCAACTCTCCATCAAAAAGGACCCTAAAACCCTAAGGGACTTACACAGCCTGTGTAGATCCATAAATTGGATACGCCCTCTACTGAGAGTCACAAATGAAGACCTCGATCCCCTCTTCAACCTCCTCCACGGCAGCAAAGACTTGGACTCTCCATGCGTCCTCACACCTGAAGCCCGAGATACCATCACTAAAGTTCAAGAAGCCCTGTCTTCACGCCAAGCCCATCGCGTTGAACCCAGCCTGCCTCTTCAGTTTGCAGTTTTGGGTAAAGCTCCCCATTTCCATGGACTGATCTTCCAATGGGACCCTAAACTCAGAGACCCTTTGCTGATACTTGAATGGGTCTTCACAAGCCATCAACCTACAAAGAGATTAACCACCTTCCAAGAAGTAATGGCTCATTTAATAAAAAAGGCCAGAACTCGTCTCCGCTCTCTTGCAGGGTGTGAGTTCACATGCATATACTTGCCATTGACCACTGAAGACCTGAGGCTGTTGCTCCGGACCAATGAGAGCCTCCAGTTAGCCCTAGATAGCTACACAGGCCAAATTTCTGTTCACATGCCAAAACATAGACTTTTCTACCGTGAAGCAGCTTTTAAATTGATTCCAAAATTAATCCAAAGTAGGAAACCTCTTAAAGCTCTGACCGTCTTTACTGATGGTTCGTCACATCGGTCTGTCATGACATGGAGACAGCCCAATACCCAGAAATGAGAATCTGATATCCAAATAGTAGAGGGATCTCCACAGATTGCTGAATTAGCAGCTGTTGTCAGAGCCTTTGAGAAGTTTAAAGATGAACCTTTTAATTTGGTCACAGATTCGGCTTATGTCGCTGGTATAGCTATGAGGGCTGAACATACTTTTCTAAAGGAGGTCTCCAACCAAAAACTATACCAATTGGTTTCTACATTAGTCCATTTAATCTCGCACAGAAAACAACCTTACTACATTATGCATGTGAGGTCACACACTGACCTCCCTCGTCCCATTGCTGAAGGCAACAGGAGAGCAGCTGCACTGGCCATGCCAGCAGAGACTGCAAACGTCCCTGACATCTTTGCCCAGGCAAAGTTGTCACATGCATTTTTTCACCAAAACATTCCTGCACTCGTCAGAATGTTCAAGCTTTCAAAAGATCAAGCAAAAGCTGTCATTGCAACGTGCCCGAACTGCCAGAACTACCAAATACCATCTATGGGTACCGGAGTCAACCCCCGTGGTCTGAACAGCTGCCAATTGTGGCAAACTGATGTAACCCACTTCCCATCCTTTGGGAGATCCAAATACGTGCACGTGTCAGTTGACACATTTTCTGGGGCAGTGTTTGCGTCAGCCCACGCAGGAGAAAGTGCCATCCACGTCATCAAGCATTTTCTCCTTGCCTTTGCCACCCTGGGAGTCCCTGAAGAAATCAAAACAGATAATGGGCCTGCCTACACCTCTCACAAGTTAAAAGATTTCTTCAACCAATGGGGAATAAAACACAAGACAGGCATACCTAGCAATCCCACAGGACAGTCCATCGTAGAAAGGACCCACCAAACCCTCAAAAGAGTCCTCAACCAGCAACGGAGAGAAACAGAAATCTTGTCTCCTGTTGAAAGACTCTGTAAGGCTCTCTATGGCATTAACTTCCTAAATGGTACATCGTCAGATCCTGACCCCCCAGTACTCCGCCACTTCTCAAATTCAACCCAAGCTAAGCTCACGGAGAAGCCAGCAGTGCTGGTGAAGGACCCTGAAACACACCAGGTCTCTGGGCCTTTCCAATTGATTACCTAGGGGAGAGGCTACGCCTGTGTCCAGCTACCATCTGGCCCGAAGTGGTTCCCAGGAAAAAGTATTAAACCATACTTAGGCCCTACAAACACTGCTACCTCAAACACCAAGAACTCTCCTGAGACAAATACAAGACCTCCACAAAACCAGACCAGCTCGGCATGGAGACGAAAACGTCGCCAGATGCCCACCAACCAGGAAAAAGATCGTCCCACCACACGGCAGCAGACGAAACAGAAAGCTGAACAAGAAGCTACAGCAAAAAGTCAAGCCGTAGGCCAGACACAGCCTGGAAAAACTGATCCCTAGTTTATATGTTATCACCCCTTGTTACCCCAGAACATCCCCTTCCCTCAACCCTTGTCAAACTTCCCTAAAGCCAAAACCTCCCCTCTCACCACAAAGCTAACAAATCTTGCTTGTATTCCCTCTCAGAAGCCCCATCCCTGCCCAAAGATGAAATGTGTCTACATTGATGCTGTCCTCACCGTTGCCTCGATGTTCTCCACCGTACCACATGCCTTCAGCTGGCTTGTCCCACAGCCTAGCCATAATGTTTGGGTGACCCTAGCAAAGACACTCAATCAAGACAATCTATGCCTGTCCATGGGAAGCGTAGACAACCCACTCTCTACGTGCCTGGTAGGAATTCCTTTAGTAGCAGATGATTGGCCCATCACTAGCTCAGAGCTCCTCCGCACCACAGGTAAGAGGCCCAACCCGGTAGACACTTGGGATGAGTGGACAAAGATTCTGCCAAATGCTCGAGATGAACCCCAAGAATTAAACCTGCTGGGGTCCTCCAAAGCAACATATTGTGTCAAATTTTATTTTAGACTGCAAAGCCAACAGTGGCCAGGGATTGACCAAGCAAAAAACACATACAGAAAAGACATATCACCATCTAACAAAGCCTATAATAGTCAAGATTGGTGCAATTACACTAGCCACGTACTCTCTGTGTCCACTCTCCACCCAAAAGTGCTACTCCGGGGAGTCTTCCTTGTCTGTGGTGACAGAGTATGGGCCGGGATCCCCTCACGCCTCCAAGGAGGCCCCTGTAGCCTTGGCAAGCTTTCCTCACCCCAAATATTACATTGTTACATAATTGGAGACAAACAGACATATCAACACGTCAAAAGAGATCCTTTGCTGAGTTTGACGAAAGTTGTGACAGCCACATTTACAATTGGAATAAGGCAGGACAAGTTGCAGCTTCCGTGTTCACCCCTTGGTTACCTGCACTCAAAGCCCTTGGGGATATAAATCACCTAGGGTGTTGGCTAAGCAAGCAGGCCAATGCGACATCTGCCGCCTTGAGTGATCTTTTAAGAGATGAGGAGACTACCAGACACGCAACCCTACAGAATCGAGCAGCAATAGACTACCTACTGCTTGCCCACGTACATGGCTGCCAAGACTTTGAAGGGATGTGCTGCTTCAATCTTTCTTCGCACTCAACATCCATCCAGGCAAACATCCAGAAACTACAAGAACTAGTAAAGGACCTAAAAGTAGAAAAGAGCTTAGACTGGGTCAATGACCTTTTTGGACGATGGGGAATAACGGGATGGATTGCATCTTTGATTAAGGGAGCTTTGTGGGTATTCATTGTAATTATTACTGTGTTACTTATGTTCTCTTGCCTCCTATGTTGCTGCAGAAAGGCTGCTGGGAATGCTTTTTTAATAAATACAGAAGGGGGAGTTGTGGGATATGCCCAGCCACTGCCCGGGAGGGATGTCTGCTGAGATAAGAGATTTCGCAACTGCCCAGCAGGACTCCCTGGAAAGGACTTTTGAGTCATGGTGAGGAAAAGTAGACTCACAATCCTTTGGGAGACCCTATGCAGATCATTCTGTAACCCACTGGTCTATCCCAGACCCTCTGTAATCCATTGGTCCCCTTGCTGATCCCCTGTATCCCTAAAGAAGATCAGCTTGCCTCTGTAGAGGAGAGAGCTCTCGTCCCTGGCCTTCCCTTCGCCGGAGGGAACCCACAATAAAGCTACCTTTGTGCGGAACCAGCCACACGGGTCCTCTCGTCTCTCTCTCCGGTCTGGTTTGGCCTAGAGGCAGCCCTGCAGAGCTGAGCTGGAATCACGAGCTGATATCACTAAAGAGCTGACAGCCTCTGCAAGGGCTCCTCTGCCAGCAGCTGAGGGAAGACACCGGGCCTCGGGCAGGCAATTCCTTTCGGGACCATCTCCCTGGACCGGTCACCTCTTCCTGGGTCACAGCCTCAGACCCCAACCACCAGCTGTAATAATAAAATGTATGGGTTTTTCTTACAACATGGATAGGAAAGTGAGCTTGACTGGACTAATCACTTGCTATTTGAACAATTGAATTCATACATTTTGAGACTGCGCTTTTACTGGTGATGTGGGTGAGATTTGTTCATAAAAGAAACCTTTGCTACTTGAATCCTATTAAATTATTTTTTCAGTTTCTGGATGGAAGTAATTGCTTTGTCCTTTTTATTCTATAAAACATTCAGAATGAGTACTTCGGTTATTTAAAGAAAATCTTTCAGGGAGTGAAGATTTCTTTTTCTTTTTTTTGTTAGTGGATCTTTTTTTACATTGTCTTGAGACAGAAACTGGAATGTCTGTACTGTTATGTCAGTAATTTTTTTGATTTTAATTTGTGATTTTCATTTCGTATATAGTAACAGAAGGTGTCAACTTCAGCATAGCTTTGGGAATTCTGTTGAAGCACTGAACTGAGTGAGCTCTGGAGGGTAGGTTTGTTTTTTTTTTTTACACAAGTGAAATATATCTGTATCAGCATTGAAGACATGATCTTGGATTTTTCAGCAGAATAATGCACTTGCTTATTTTTGTTACTTAATAAATTTTTATCCAAACATGACATCAAATGCAGTTTTGACAGTTGTATTCCTAGATGTATTTAAAACATTTTGGTAACTTCAGTTTAAAAGTTTAAAAAGGAAAAATAGTGAGTTTTTTTGTTTTGTTGGTTTTTTTTTTTAGGTGCAGTCTTTTACTGAAGCAGTGTGTAACTTGATTTTGGCTGATGACCTCTGCAGAAGTTAAAAATAATTTCATATTGCTTTGAAACATAAATTATTTGATCAGTTGTTTCTGATAGAGTTAAGATTTTGTTTGTTTGTTTATCACTCAGAATTACTAGAAAGCACTAGTTAGTGCGTGTGCTATGGAAAATTAAGAGTTCTGTCACTTCCACAGTTTAAATGAAGGCAGCCCACTAGAGAGCATTTTGTGGTTTGGTTATCTTTTTTTAAGTTTATTAGAAACTACAAAAAAACCAAGGTGTGTTTTTCAAAGTTAACTACACTGGTGTAAATTTAATGTATTGAACAATGATCTTGAAAGTAAAGTCTTCCTATATAGTCTTCAGTTTGAAAAACAGATTATGGTCAGATGCCAAAGAGATGGGGGCTTTGTTTAAGGAACAAACACCACTGTTTATTGAACTATCCAATTAAATTGTATTTCTGGCTGAAAAATAAAAAGGGTATTATAAATAGCTATTGTTGTGGATTCATTTGCTGTGTAGGATAAGAAGAGGACATTTAAAAAAATACAACTTTAGACCAAGGAGCATTTAAAAACAACTTGAAAGATGGGGTCCTGGATTTCTGTGAAATAGATGCTTAGGTCTGTTCCTTTGTTTCAGGAAAAGGACTATGCATTTATTTTATGTGCATGTTTCTAATGTTGTCCAGTGCTGTAATTGTATGGCTACACTAAGAGAGTGGTTGATGGCTATCTAGCTGAGTTCAGACATAAAAAATGTGTTGGCATCTTACCTTTGGTGAGCTATTTGTCTGTGTGATCAGACATGGTTATGATGTTTGCTTAACTCACTTGCAGTCCTCAAAATGTGGGAAATACTGCTTACACTATGTGTAATACAAACTAAGCAAGGAATTTTTAATAGCTAACTATTACAGCTGGTGGGGGGGTCCGAGGCTGTGACCCAGGAAGAGGTGACCGGTCCAGGGAGATGGTCCCGAAAGGAATCGCCTGCCCGGGGTCCGGTGTCTTCCTCTCAGCTGCTGGCAGAGGAGCCCTTGCAGAAGCTGTCAGCTCTTTAGTGATATCAGCTCGTGATTTCAGCTCAGCTCTGCAGGGCAGCCTCTAGGCCAAACCAGACCAGAGAGAGAGACGAGAGGACCCGTGTGGCTGGTTCCGCACGAAGGTAGCTTTATTGTGGGTCCCCTCCGGCGAAGGGAGGCCAGGGAGGAGCTCTCTCTCCACAGAGGCGAATTGGTCTTCTTTTATAGGGATACAGGGGATCAGCAAGGGGACCAATGGATTACAGAGGGTCTGGGATAGACCAGTGGGTTACAGAATGATCTGCATAGGGTCTCCCAAAGGATTGTGGGTCTACTTTTCCTCACCATGACTCATAAGTAGTCGCCTTTCAGGGAATCCTGCTGGGCGATTGCGAAATCTCTTATCTCAGCAGACATCCCTCCAGGGCAGTGGCTGGGCATATCCCACAGCTAACTTACTTGTTTTTTCTAAGTTTCAATGGTGCCAAAGAATTGGAAACAAATTTTCCAGCATAATCAATTTTTAGAAGTTCTATAGTGTGGTCTGGTCGAAGCCAGTTACCGAGCTTCACCTTAAAAGGATTATGTCCTAAAAAGACACAATAGGAAAAGATCATCCTTAGTGAGAATATCGGCAGCAAAAACTAGAAAAAATGCTTTGAAGACTAATTTTATAGTGGAGCTATATTACAGATGTATAAATAAGTTGTATAAATAAGTTGTTAAGTTGTTGTAGGAAAAATGTACATTAAAACTGAAAAAGGTAAATTTATTACAATGCTAATAGCTTTAAAGACAGTGTCAAGCTTGGCAACCAGCAGTTAAAGTGCACGTATCTTTGCATGTTGTCGGAGCATATGGCAAGTGCAGGTTTATTGATGATTTTGAAGACCGACTTTTTGCATGAAAGGTTTTCTGAGATCTCTTAGTTGGGACATCAGTTTCCATGATGGATGATTACACCGAACACTGTAAGAGTGGCACAAACATGTGCTGGATAGACAGATCTTTAGAAGAACACAATGTTTGAATTACTGATTTTTTTCCCCCCCCTTTCTCACAGTACATTTTTTAGCCAGAAGGTAATGCCAACTTTCCAAATCCTTGAAAACCTTCAGACAGATTATACGGGTTTTTTTTTTTTCCCCAGGCATTTTTGAAATATTTTTTTCCTCTTTATTCCATCACAGAAGCACTCAGGGAAGATCAAACTACCTTCAGGTCTACAGAATGTGGAAAGCTTCCTTTCCTTCTTGGAAAGAGCAAGGGAACATTACCCTAATATTTCAATACCTAGTCTGTCTTACACCTTTTTAACTTACTCTTAGCTTTAGTGGTTTGGTGGTAGAGAATGACATTGATGTAAACCTACAGAAGAACTATCTAGGCCACACTAGAAGAACTGAGGAAGGAAGACTATCACTTTTGGGGGAAAAAGCTAGAATCAGTTGTCTTGTGTTGAAAACGAAAGAGAAGGTAAGGAAATTAACTGACCACATTCCATCCATTTTTAGTAGACAAGTTCTCTCACCTTGCATATGCCTGGTGTCACCTATCAAGGAATTGGCCTGGAGTGAAAAGAGGGGGAGGGCAAAGAAGGAGAGCCTTGCACAGTGCTTTCATTTCTATGGAGAGAGGGAGGGTAGAAAGAATTCAGTGGAATATATCAGGGGAAGGCTGGAGAAATAAATGGGGAACCTCAGAGGAGCAGCGCTACGAAAGTAGGAGGAGTGTGGTTCCAGTATCAAAAAAACCAAAGACATGGAAGAAGATGGTGTGCTGGTCTCAAACCTCTCTAGGAACCAATCAAGTGTGTTTCTGCCTGGTTAAGGAGGCTGATGGGATGTCTCAGCAAAATGCTGTGATCAGGCTGGGCTGCAGTGAAGGTAGGAGGCAGGAGCTTGCAGCTCTGTGTGTACACTTTCATACTCATAAGCTTAGATGAAATTGAGATGAGAATGCTGAAGGAATAAAATAATCTTTATTCCAATTGAGTATGGCCTGAATTCAAATCCCATGGTGTTTTATGATACTGAGCAGCCCTGCACAGTGTGAATAGGTAGATGGTGCGATTTTGTAGTCTGAGAAGCTGTCTGAAAAAGCAAAAATTTTGTCTGTTCCTTTATTAATAATTTCAGTTTTAAAAAACTTAAAAACTTTCAAGCTTTGTTGCGTATTATGGTGTAAATACTAACTACGATGTCTGGTAGGATTATTGTTGCATTCCATTCTGGCATTTTGCTAGACTCTTGCCTGCTGAAGCTCCTTATGAGCTGTTCTTTCTGTGATAGTGGAGGAGACACAAGTGCTAAAATATGCAAGAACTTTGAGAACAGCATCGACAGCCTGAACCCTATGAGAAAATGGAGCAAGCCACTATTTGCTGTAGTGCTTTACATTAGCTGATTTTTCAGAAACTCAAGAAATGTTCATAAAAAGCATTAGGTACTGGGATGCCTGTAGAAATCTCTTTCCGGCCAGGAATGTTGCAGAAGAGAGCTTCATGGTGTGAACTGTAGGCTGCAGATGGATAAAATCAGAAAGGAGAGAGAACGTCATTGTGCACTGGAACATTCAGTGGCAGAACACCAACCTTTTAAGCTAAGTGGATGAAAGTGAAAAAAAGAATATATTAAATGCAAATTAATTTGTTTCTGACTTACCACAGTGATTTTAACTTCATAATAGTGGCAAGCATCTTCCAATTTTTATGAAGAAAAATTGGAGGATATCCAGAATAGCTACAGCTCCAAGCAACTGACTGTATGCAAGATTTTTGCTGATCCATCTATAATAATGTTTTCTATAGAATTCAAATATTTTTATTTTTATCAGGTTTTCAATATTTAGCTGATAGTTTTCTCAGAATTAGTCTTGGTAAAGAGATAGTTGGAAAAAAAAAAATGAAGTAGAAATAGTGCTGGGGGTATTACCACAGGCCTGGTTCCTACGGTATATCACCGTGTCCCGCAGCTATAGGGAGGAGGAGGAGAAGAAGATCCAGCAGGCAGGAATTGTGCAGTAAGATTGATTTATTTAATTATTTTACAAACTCTTTTATAGACTTTTTTCTTCATAGTCTAATTGGACAAAGGACCAGCCACCCCTTGGGGGTGATTGGCCAAAATCCTAAAACATCCATTATCAAAATATTTTCTACTATACCATAAACAAGATTTCCAAGGTTGCAGGTGGCTTGGTTGTTTACATTCCCTGCTACCTCTTCTGTGAGAGAGAAAAGTCTCTCATGGACTTAGAAAAATAACAAGAAGATCCTCACTAACAGCATTTTTGTACCTACACTGGGGGTGCCAGCAAAAATGGTACATAAACCTTCATGTAGATAGTGGCCATCCTATCAATTTAATAACTTTGAAGTAGAACTGCAAACCTAGGGGGAAAAAAAGAATAATTCACCACTCCCAGGAGCAGAGGTGGGATACAATGATCTGTAAAGACTTCTCCAATCTGTACATTTTGTGAGACAGCAATGTTTCAGAGATGGTGAATTAGTTTTAACATTTCAGAGGGGCTTTTAGAAGGCTGGAGTACCCAGTTCTAGAAACATGGAATCATTTAGGTTAGAAAATACCTCTAAGATTATTGAGTCCAACCATTCACCCACTGCCAAGTCCACATTAAACCATGTCCTTGAGAGCCGTATCTACATGTCTTTAAATAGCTCCAGGGATGGTTATGCTACCGTAGCCCTGGGCAGCCTTGTTCCAGTGCTTGACAACCCTTAGTATGAAGGAATTTCCCCTAATATCCAAACTAAACCTCCCCTGGTGCAACTTGAGGCTGTTTCCTGTTGTCCTGTTGCTTGTTCTTTAGGAGAAGAGCCCGACCCCCACCTGGCTACACCCTCCTCTCAGGTCATTGTAGAAAGCAGCAAGATCCCCCCTAAGCCTCCTTTTCTCCGGGCTGAGCCCCCCAGTTCCCTCAGCTGCTCCTCATGAACTCCATTCACTTCTGTGGACTCACTCCAGCACCTCAGTGTCTTTCTTGTTGTGAAGGGCCCAAAACTGAACACTGGATTTGAGGTGCAGCTATTTTTGAATATTTGAATGTTTTTATATGCCTTCCGTTTTCAGAAGGCCAGTGATGCATTTGAAAAAACTTCTTCTGTCTTCTTAGATCTAGGTTCTAAAAAATGTGGGTAGAAAAAAAATCATTCTTACATGCTTTTGTTGTATAATACATGCTTTATATGATTAACTGCGGAGACATCCAAGATTTTAATCAGTATTGAAATTGCTATTGCAGTAATTGGTAACTTTTCTATCTGGCCTCAAAAAGAGGTATCTTTCAAAATGCTTACATGATTTAGGCTTCCAATTAATGGGAAAATTGCCATCGGTTTTAATATTAGAGGATCTGGACTTCAGAAAAATAAAGCTGTGACACTATTTTACTGTAAAACCTCCAATCAGCTGCCTGCATTCCTATCTCCTGTGGAGTTCTTGTTGATTAATTTAGAACTTCAGCCAGAAGGTAAGACATTTTTTGGAATGAAAAGATTGCCTCAGGTGGGCAATTTTCCATGGAAAAAAATCTTATCCATGATTGTAAGACATCACTACCTGATTAAGAAAGCTATCCGTGAAAGTCAAGAGTTGAGCTGATGAGGAGCACCAAAACAATGAGCAGGTAGATCAGGTTGCAAAAATAGAGGTGTCACAGAAGGAAACGAATTAAGTCATGGACTTCAAACCGAACCACTACACTTTGTAAAGTGTATTGAAAAATATTATCAGTTGGGACTTGTTTATGTCATGAGAAGTAATTTTGGGGGCACTATTTTAATTTGTATTTGACAGTGAGCTGACAGAAGAAGGCAGAAACCTTATGACAGCAGCTAATGCTTAATATTAATTTATATAAATACTGTATTTATATAGTAAAGTACGTGTGTTAATCAGAGGAGACATGACAGAAGCTTAGTTCAGTAACTGGAATCACCCGAGGTATCTTTTAAAAGACAATTTAGAAAAACAAACCCATAACTGTAGGTATCTGCAGTATTCTACTCGTACAAGTGAAAAGTTTTCTCATATCTTTGATCTGGGAAGGCCGTTTAATCTTGATGTGGTGTGAAATGGTAGTAATCCTGACTGATCAATTGGTAGAAATTTAAATTTCTTGCAGAGGGAAGGTCAGTAATGCTGCTTGCTGGGGCAATTTCTGCACAGCAGGGAATCATTCTGATTAAAGCTCCTTTTGAGACTGAATATTTTCTCTGATTGGAAGATTAAATGTGTCTTTAATCACCCATGTAAGGTGACATCATCAGGATGCTATAAATTGGCTGAAGGATTAAATGCCCACTATCAAAATGCAAACTTAATTCTGAAGTTGGAAACTGCAAGGCTGCCTTTTTTTAGTTCTTTGATCAGCACTAGTTAATATGAACCCTGACTACATGCTATAGCTGAATAAGAAGATCTGTATTAGAATGTGTGCTAAATATAGTGAGGTTTTTTTTTTTTAGCAGACAGCTGCTTTCTCAAAGAATTTTTCTTTGGCAATTCATGGGAATATGCTTTTCTGCACTTTGTTCCAGATAACACTGAACATTTACCTCTGGATGAATTACTGGGATACCTCTGTAGTAACATTTACATTACAGTTAGATTTATAATTGTTATAGGGATGAGGAAGTCAGGTAATTCACTGAATTCATCCACAGAAATCCTACATGTATTTTTAATTATGTAAAAATGAGGCAGTCCAAAAAAGCAAGAAACCTCCAGACAAAGCATTCCATTAAACCATGTCTGACGC
This sequence comes from Corvus hawaiiensis, assembly GCF_020740725.1. NCBI lineage: Eukaryota > Metazoa > Chordata > Aves > Passeriformes > Corvidae > Corvus > Corvus hawaiiensis. The sequence goes on along the minus strand of NC_063255.1, from coordinate 73,790,373 downwards.
ATTAGAAGATTTTGGGTAGCTATCACAGGGGAAAGGCTGATGTTAACAATTTAAAAGCCTGCTTAAATGCACAGGACAAGGCAGACAGTGTATAATGGACTGCTTAGTTGGAAACAAGACTATAAGATGGTTGGAAAATTCACTTTTCTAAGGAAACAAAAGATGGTAGTGAAAAGTTCTCTAAATGCATCAAAAGCAGGAAGTCATTTAGGGGACAAGGGAGGAGATGACAGGAGGCAAAAATGTCAAAGAAGTGCTTGAGTGATGACACTAACAGACTTGGTGAATTCCTTGTTTCATTTTTTATTGCTGAAGGTGTTGGGGAAAGTCTCATGTACACAATAAATTATTTGTACCAGAGGGATCAGACAACAGGTTATCAAAACAATGTGGAATATTTATTTATAATTAATTGAAAGTAGAGGGTACTTAACATGCTCTTTAATTTAAAAATGTGAGGGGAAAAACCATGCAAGAAATATCAACCCAAGGATATTGGATTGATTTCTTTCTTTTTTTTTCCCTTTAACATTGAATTAATCAATTGGTGTTAAAAACAGATTATTAAGGGAGTTGTCCCATTTTCAGACAGGGGCAAAGTCCCTTCTGAAAAAATATGTTCCAGCCATACAGGAGTTACTGTGCTCAGAGCAGGGATACATCAGACTGCCCATTAAAACTGAGGTGATGCCAGGCTTGGTAGTCTTGCAGTGTCACTTTGACCTCTTGGTTAGGAATGTATGTAAGAAGTCTACAGATGGAACAACAGCTGGTAAAGCACAACTGGACAGTGCAAAAATAGCTGTCTGCAGCCAACACCCTTGTAGGATAAGTCTTTGCTGTGCTCCATATTCTGACTCGCTTGACTTAAGTCATCTCCAGCACCCTCTTGCTAACAGAGAGAACAAGGGAGCAAGAGGAGCCAGCTTGGTTTAAAGGAAACACATACAAGTGTTGAACCCCATGGAAATGCAGAGCAAATGAGCTGCTTGGGCTGTGGCATCACCCGAGGGACCTGAGCGCACATAGGAAATGTGGGGTGTTGGGACAGCATGGCTTCTCTCTGAAGGGAAATCCCAGCTGACTAAACTTGGTATGTGTTCCCTGAGTCAGCAGGTAAAGCTGTCTAGTAAGTGTTCATAAAGCCTTTGATGCAGGTGTACACCTGTTTTTAAAGCATGAAAGCTACCACAGGGTTGGAGGAGAGATGGCCAGTAGACAGGAGGCAGAAGTGGACCTTGGAAAGTGAAAAAACTTCTGGAAGCTGATTGGATTTTGGTGGATACTCTCAGGACAAAATGCAAAACAGAAGCCTTCTTACTTTGTGTAGTGGATTATGAAAGGAAGCCTCTTTTGTTCGTAAGTGTTTCTTTAAAAATAAACTTGGTATAAGATACCTTTAAGTAATCGGTAGCCTAGAGGAACTATAGTTTGGCAATTCTCACATACTGAGGGTTGTTACTCTCATGGATGTTTGGTTTTTAAGTTTAAATTTTTTAAAACTTAAAAATTAATTTTTCTCATAAATTGTTATCATATTATTAATGTCAGGTGTAATCTTCTTTGGCAATTATGATGGAACATGAAAAATGAAACTACTGGCACTGTATCTTTTGTCTCATATCAGACTTAACAGCTCAAATTATTTCCATCATCCTAAGGCTTTATTTGCAGTTATTGCCTTGAACCCTGGTAATGGATGAAGATGCAGGAAATATCCTTGAGAGAGCAGTTAATAATTATTATTACACATAGTGGATAAAAAATAGTTATTCAAGCACCCCTGTTGAAAGTAGATCCATAATTCATAATGGTTCTTGATTGCCTTTTAAGAGATGTCTGTGGGTTAAAATGTGTTTCCTATTGGCCTGAACCTTGAATTGGTGAAACTCTTTTACTGGAGCTGGAATTTCTATATGCTTTTCCTTCCTTCTGTTCTTCCTTCCTTCCTTCCATCCTTCCCTGAGGCTGCAAGAGTTAAGACTGGGAGATGCTATTATAGGGTTCAGCGTGATCTTAATGTAACATCCAGTATATTCATGTGAGATCCATAATTTCTGGTTGGAACTGCACGTTCAACTGCACCTTTAGCCATTGTGCCCTTAAGCCTTCTTATTTCACTTCTCTGTCACTAGGCATATTAAAACAGAGATTTTGAAACTATTTTAATTTCCAGTTGAAAAGTCTGGTTTTATTTAAAATATGAGTTTGCTTTTTATAATAAAAAAATCTAAAATTCACCGTTGCCAGAGCTTCCCTAGACAGCAGTGCAGCGAGTTTAGACTTTCCTGAACAAAGCATTGGCCTACATTAAAAACTTCCTATCTTTTTCAAGTCCCAAGCTGCAGCCATAGACTGAACATGGCTGTGCATGTTCTGGTTTACTTAAAAAGTTTTTGAGTTACTGTGCTTGTGTTTATGTAGAAAAGCAGGATGTAGCCAAGAGTTTGCTACACGGTAGTGCAGTCTGCAATACTAAAAGGGTAGAAGCAGTCTTCTGGATCACCCATGTTCAAAACTCCCTGTTCCTATTATGTGAAAACTACTGTCACAGTATAGTTAAAAATAAAGTTCTGGCTAATTCTCATGTAATAATTAGTTTCAGGCTCACATTTTCCTATTGTTCAGAGGCAGCTATATTTTAATGAACATTTTGTGGAAGAGTTTCCTAGGCTGTTCTGTGCTAATCTAAATTTGGAGTGAATAACTATAGATGAAAGCCAGCATCTGGTACGCTGACTGTAATGATTCAAAAACGCTGTTTTTTCTTAACATGCACCTGCTTTAAAAAAAAAAAAAAAAGGTAGAATATGGTGGCCAGTGAACCTACGTTACACGGGACAGAGAGTTTTCAGTAAGACAAGTCCCTAGTACCACAAGAACCACTTTATGTTGGGGTGACCAGAAAGGATTCTCCCAGGATGCATTGTTCAGTTATGTTAATCTATCCCAATTTGAATTCCCCGGTTGGCTGCTAGCCTCTACCCCTCGTCACTCCCCCAGAGCTTCCCCATTGGTCCCCATTCCCTAGTCCCGCCATTTCCCGCCCCCGGACAAAACCTCTGAGTTTGGCGTTCTCGTCTTTGCCTCTGGAGTCTTCAACAGTGTAGAAGCAATAAATGCCCCTGTTGGAACCCATGCAAAGAACCTTCCTGCCTCTTTTGCCTCCAACTTTATACTGAAGCTAGCCGTGCATTTATGTGTGCACGCGTGTGACCCCACAGAGCCAGACAGAGACAGTAATAGTAGAATACAAAAGTTGCGGTGTTCTATGCGCTCAAAAATATGAAAATCAACAGATTTTCTATTTATTTTGGCTTAGTATGTCTCATGAATTAAGATTTTAATTCACTCCCCCTTCCATTACATTCCCACGCCTCACTTTGTGTTAGAAGTCACAGTGTACTACCATCTATGAGCTGCTTATCTTGCTAGAATGATACAAAATAGATAAATTCTTCTGGAATAAGTGGCACACTCGTATACCTGTGCTCTGGAATAACCCCATGCATATTATTCACATAGTTCATTTTGAATTCTTGTTTTCCCCTTGCCCCAGTGGTCCCAATTAGTGCTATTTTTCTCTGCATCACAAAGCTAACTTCATCTCAAATTCAGTGTTAAAAAATTGTGCAGTCAACTCTCAAACAGGGTTTCGGGACTAAGTAGTAAAATTAGGAAGTACACGAAGAGTTGTAAACGAGGCTGAGACTTTTGAAAGGAAAAGTCAACTCGTTTATTTATTAACTGCTGAGAGCGGGAACCCAGGATAAGCCCAGGCTCCGCGCAACAAGCCAGAATAAGACAATACACCAACAAGACAGTGAGACCCACTGGGTGCTCCCTTGGACCCCAAGTTCCGCAGGAGGACCCCCCCTACCCCGCCCCCCAGGTGCAGGTAGCTTTTAAAGTCTTTGGTGCTACCGGACCGGTGCATTTCTTAATCGTCATGGTGATTGATCCCTTTCCTGTTCGCTGGTTGGTCTATACCTCTGTGCATTCCTCACCAATCATTTCCAAACAAGTCCACTTCATTGGTTGGCTCATTCTCCAATCACAGTCTAGGGCATCGTTCTCATCCCTTGTACCCTACGAAGCAATGCGCTAGAAAGTTCCTTCTATTAAACCCATTGGGTCCTTGTTATATCCCCATCCAGTGGTTACATTCCAGCATTACACCCGTACAGTCTCGCAACTTCCCTTCAATTAACGTGTCCATCTATTCCACCCTCAACTCCCCTCTTCTATATCTCATTTAAACAGTAATAACCAACACCCTGAAACCAACTCATTTATTACACGAAGCATTACTCAGAAACATAAATTCATTCCTTGCTTGGGTATTAACTCTCCGGGGTCTACATGTGTCTATATTGTGTGAACATAAAATACTTCTCAAGACCAGAACCTAGTAAATTTCTGTGGTATGCTGTGGAGCCTGGGGGCAAACTGAATCCCATAAAATGTGGCAGTTGCTAGGGTAACGAGCATTACTTGTGACTGCTTATTATAGGAACTTCTCTTTCTGAGGGGGCTTTTCCCTTCTTTCTTCCTTTTTTTATCTTTTTCTTGCGTAAAAAAGGGATGGGAAGTGTCATTCCATTTCCACACATTTTTTAGAGCAAAACATGATGGGTGTTGGACCCCTACTTTAACAAATAGAAAGAGAGGCTTTCACAGATAGGGCCTCATTTATATGTGCAAGAAATGCTGAATTTTAGAAGAGCACCTCTGACTTTTCCAAGCTTTTCTGTGGCAGTAAATTTTGTTCCTGATGACAGCACAAATGCTCTAAGCAGAATAAAATTAGTTGGGAAATTTTGAGTGCTGCTCATCTTGCTTCTTATTGTAATTCAGTCTGAAGTCATAGGAATCCAAAGCAAAGATAGAACAGTATTTACAAAAAGAGAATAAACACATAAACATTTCATGGATATTTTTTTTTTTTCCCATTAGCAGTTATGGAAAGAATACAGTATTTTGCCTATTCACAGCAAAAAGGAAGAGAGGACTACAGGCAATGCAATGAATTTGCTTTTAAATTTTTTCTTCCATTTGACATCTTATTATTAATTTTAAAACACATTTGCAAGTGTATTCTGCTTAAAAGTGAAACATCTATTTCCAATCCTTTTCATAAAAATTTTGCTCTCTAAAGACTTTTTTTTTAAAAAACCATCAACAATATATTTTTAATTTGAAACAGAAATGAACACATTTGAGATGATTTTATTGCCAAATCATCTCCTTTTTTTGGAGTTTTTTTTATGAAAATAAATTTGGAGGAAAGTTGAAAAAGCCTACTATTTTCAGTGCAGCCTTAGCAACCAACCTACTTGGTCTCAGAAGATATTGCAATTTGTTCTACTTATATGAAAATTAAATGTCACAGTGATTTCTTTAAATAATTGAGAAATACTTGCTTTGCTTTCAGTCATTTCCCCCATATCCTAAGAAAAAGCAAAGCTTTTTGAAACCAAATACCAGCACTTAAAATGTGAGTGTGTGAATTTAGCCATTACTTCTGAAAGTGAATGATCTTTTATTATAGATATGAGTATTTGCTGCTCTTACTGAAGCCAGCAAATCCGAATATAAAGCATGGGGTGCAAATTAGGGGATTTTAGGAATTCATGTCTGAAAACAGTAGCTGACTTGAGCTGAAAAGATGATCCCAAACCCACACACTGGAGGTACTCTTTCTATTGCTTTTAGGCATGGTAGTTGATGCTTGTTAAAACACAAGAAAACACTACTTTAGCAGTCTGAAAAAAGCAGTAATTGTCTTTAGCCATTCTCCAAACTATTTACAAGCTCATTTTGAATTTTCTAAAGAGTTTTTAATTAATCAAAGAAGCTGAGTTGCAAGGGACCTGTCAGGATCATGGAGTCCAACTCCTGGCCCTACACAAGATCCCCCAAGAATCACACCATGGCCTGAGAGAGTTGTCCAAATGCTTTTTGAACTCTGTCAGGCTTGGTGCTGTGAGCACTTCCCTGGGGAGCCTGTTCCAGTGCCCAAACACCCTCTGGGAGAAGAACCTTTTTCTAATCTCCGACCTAAACCTTCCCCGATACAACTTCAGACCATCCCCTTGGGTGCTGCCTCTGGTCACCATGAAGACATTGCTGAAAGTGATCTTTTACAAAAATGAAATGATAAGGTCTCTATTTTCACCTAACAAGTTCCTGAAGAGTGGCAGGGTTGGCAAGCACAGGTTATCTTAAAAAAAATCAAAGCCTGAATTTCAAACTCTTTGTGACTGAACTTGATTCTCAATACAGTATTTAAGTGGCAATGGTAATCCTATAAAATAAATTTAAAAACCTGGTGTCATAACACCAAACAGAATTGAAATATACAATAAAAAGCACCTTAGGCTTTTTGTATGGTAGAGTTTATAAGAAGACATAGAGCTGTGATGACATTTCCTTTCCTAGTTTGTGAATTCACAAACTGGAAAATTCTAGTTGCTTCAATAACTTCGTAAAGTAATTTGATAGTAAGAGCAAATAATGCCTAGAGATAACTACAAAAACTGTAATGTGATGTAGGCATGATTTTTGCTAATTGCAATATTGTTGGATAATTTCCCTGTTTTAGTGGTAAGAAACTTGTCTCTCTTTTAGATGCTATCATTGCTCCCTGTCATCTGCAATAATACAGGCTAAAATACATCGTGTTGTGAAAGCTCCTTTTTCTGTGTGAAGATACTTAACTGCTTTTGTTGTTAGGGTTATTAAATACAGCACACAAAAAGGTCTGTTACTTTTAACTGATGTTTCCATATGTATCCTAAATCAGTGAGAAGTAGCTGAGCAATTTTTAAAATGGTGCTTAGAGAAATTAAATGTCAGGACAACAGAAGGGAAGCTCTTAATGAGGCAAGGTAATCATAAGTTTTCTTTGATAGTTCCCCAAAAATGTGATCTGAGCATGAATGCGACTGTTTGTATTTCTAGTGATAACTAGGAATGATTTTAGGAAGCATCCTGTAAAGCTACAGTCTTTTTGTACCTATGACCCTGTCACCTGTATAGCCTTGCAGAAATCATAGAATTTTGCAGAAGAGCTATGAAACAGAAGCATGGTGGAGGGATTGCTACAATATCTATAGCAAGTGTGGGGACAACCTAATTGCACTATTGCAGCTCAGGGCTTAAAATAACATGTCCTCCTAAGACAGCTGCTTAAACTTGATACAGCTAGACTGTTGCTCTGGGAGTGAGTGATATCACACATAGTTAAGTATTTATTGCGAATCTAGTCCATGCAAAACTGGACAGAGTCAATTCACTTATTGTGTCACCTGCCAGCATAATCCCTCTTTGTGGCTCCTTTATTTTTGTTCTTTTTCATTTAAGTTATAACTTCTGTTTTGGTTAAAGAGTTTATCTCTTTGGACATCTTTGTACAACATCTCTTTTGTTGCAGGCTTCTAGATATTGTGACCCTTAGAAATGATAATAATAGTATTTAGAATCATAGAAACATAGAACCGTGGAATGGTATGTGTTGGAAGGGAGCTTAAAGATCATCTAGTTCCAGCCCCTTTGCCATGGGCAGGGACACCTTTCACCAGACCAGGTTACTCACAGCCCCATCCAGCCTGGCCTTGAACACTTCCAGGGATGTGGCATCCCCTGCTTCTCTGGGCAACCTGTGCCAGGGCCTCACCACCCTCATAGTAAAGAATTTTTTCCTAAGATAACTTGTGCTTTTTCAGTTTGAAGCCATTCCCCTTCATTCTGTCACTACATGCTCCTTTAAATAGTCCCTTTCCATGTTTCTTGTGGGCTCCCTTCAGGTAATGGAAGGCCACAAGTAGGTTGTAGATCACAGGATCCATTCTCAGCTAGTGTTGGTCCTAGGTTTTTCCCGGTCCCTCTCATCTTCCAGCTTGAAGCCATTCTTTCTTTAAATTATTAGTACTAATATGGAAAGATTATTTTTAAATCTTGAACTCCAAAAATAGATTATTTACTGAAGATAAAATGCCGAATAACCACAGACAGGAGGTATGCAATAGTGAAATTAGCTTGAAATAAATTACATCAATTGAGGACTTTGGAAAAGGACTTTGAAATTTTATTGTTTTAATGCTACGATTTAGAGAAGTTTATAAGAAATGTCCTTTCCTGTAGAAAGTGAGCTTTATTTTTTTTAAGTAAACTCTTGCTGTTTTTTCAATAGTAGGAATTTTAATTGTGAACTTTACAACAGCAGTGAGGTGGCATTAAGTATGGTAAGGTATACCATTCCATATCTGTACTTGTATAAAAGGGGTTTTGCTGTCTGAATTTGTGCTCTAAAAAATCAATGTCTAAATGGCAGAATAAAATGCAAGGGTGGGAATTTGTTAAAAAAATCCAAAGCCTTCAGTCAAAAATGTCTCTTGTGGTAATATTTAGCTTTATTAACAGTCCATGCCAGCTGTTTTTGTTGAATGACTCATAGGGTCCATGCTTCAAAAGAAAAGGAGCCATATCTCCAAATCTTATGTTCAACTATGTGACTATTAACAGAAAAGTACTGTTATTTCTCAATGGAATCCAGTTTTGCTAAAACAGTGTGGTATAATCGTGAAACTAAGCCACTTTCTTAACTTGGATGTAGCATGCATCCAAATGTCATATGTAGGAGAATAAAGAATAACTAGAATTTGGCCTAGTTTTGGCAGGGACACAGCTAATTTTCTTTCAAGTAGCTGGTACAGTGCTGTGACATTGCTGTGTTTGAATTTAATATGAGGGTAATGTTGATAACACAGGGATGGTTTTGTTACTGCTGAGCAGGACTTGCACAGCATCAAGGCCTTTTCTGCTTCTTGTGCTGCCTCACCAGCGAGAAGCTTGGGGGCACAGGAAGCTGGAAGGGTACATGGCCTAGACAAATGATCCCAACCCACCCAAGGGATATTCCACACTCTGTGGTGGCATCTCAAAAAACAAACTGGGAGAAAGCTAGTTGAGAAGCCACTGGTCGGGAACAGGCTGGGCATTGGCCATTGGTGGGCAGTGGGCAATTGCATTTTACTTTTCTTTTTTGTATATTCTAATTCTGGTTTTTTTGTTGTTTTCATTTTCTGTCCTATTTCTGCTCTGTAAAGTGTCTAAAGTGTCTTTAACTCAACCCAGGAATTTAACTTTTTTTTTTTTTCCTAATTCTTTCCTTCATCCCAGTGAAGGTTTGGGAATGAGTGAGCAGCTCTTAGGTGTTTAGCTACCTGCTGGGTTAAATCACAACAGAATTCTAAAGGAAAAAAATGTTGAATTCTTGAACTATTATCTTGTGAAGAAAGACTATAGGGCCAAGGTATGTTTAAGAATGACTAAAATGAACAGCACATTCCTGATACATTTTTATGTCTTCCGAGTGCTATGGTCATAAAAAACCAGTACTGTATAATAAATACCTGGTACCAAGTTGTAGCAAATATTAAAGAACAGCATGTAGTGGAGGGGTACAAGAGTCTGTGACTTAGGAAAACAAGAGATTATAAGGCCAGCTAAAACCAATATAATAGCAATGAGTATAATGGTTTTCTTTCATCACTTCAATAGAATGAAATAAACTGATACAGGTTGTCCTTTGCCTCATCAAAATAAACACCATTTATTTATATGATTTTATGAGGATGCTAACTGGAAATGAGTCTGTAACTAGATGAATTATTTAATATGAAATGTGTGTAAGCATGAAACATATGCTAAGTATTGTGGATTGATTAGTAAGGGAAGAAAACTGAAATAACTAGGAAGAAGGGAAGTGATGCAGTGATATATATTAATGATATGTGTTAATTTTTGATAAAAAAATATGAGCATTCCATGGCTGGCCTGTGTTTTCACATGTACAGCTAATTAACATCAAGATTTCTAAGAAGTATCTTTTAAACTGGAATAAACAAGGGCAGTAAAAGATCAGCACTTCTGTATTGTTTGGAGGTTTTCTTGACTGTGTTTGAGACCAGAAGCTGAAATATATTTTTACAGAGTAGCAGTTTTCAGGCCTTCTCAGGAAATGAGTTCAAACATTCCAGTCTCATGCTTTCCATCTTCACTTTCAGAACCTAAACACACCTTCTGGAGGTGTTGCACTGTTGGAGTCTCCCTCCCCGCTGCCATGTAGTCCTGGGAGAGGGGCCCTGGGGGGAGACACGGCGTTTCTTTAGCCCCTGGTCAGCTTCATTCCCCATTGGTTGTTTTGTGTTCCCCTGCGTGGCCAAGGACTCTCGGGTCCTGTGATTGCCTCAGTTCCTCGGCAGAGCCCCGGCCATGCGGCTGGAGAAATAAACATCTCTGAAACATCTACCAAGAATCGGTCCATATCTATTTCTTTTCCATGGACCTCGTTGTCTGATACACGTGTTGCAGTATCCCCACTGTAACATTGCACAGTATGAAACCATGCTGGTATTGTTTTAGGTGCATGGTTTCTGTGTGTGTGTGCACAGCTGAACAGCTCCATGCCCCTAGCATGTGTAGTTGCTTTGAAATCCAGCCCATGGCAGATGAAGTTGATTATTTGTTATTGATTATTTGTAGTGGTTTCTGCCTGTGCTACCACAGCAGGAATCTCATGACAGAAAGCAGTTATTTGTCTCCTTCCTTTAAACGTTGCTACAGCTAAGATGAGGCAGTTTAAAATCACATTGCTTTAGAATATTTAAAATACAGGGAAAATTCAGTGAGAGCTTGGGAGTAATGAAATGTGAAGGCATTGTTAGACATGAGCAGAAATGTTTTTTCTGGGACTGAATACAGTGTAGTGAAGGCTTAACAGTTCCTGATACAAATGTTTTTCTTTTCTCAAAATAATGGAGAGATGGATGGGGAACCCAAATGCCATGGCCTAGCTGGGCAGTAGGAAGTCAACTATCATGACATCTCACTATCAGAGGTGAATACTCAACCTTCTCTTTCACCTGTTCAATCTAGAAAGCAGGAACATTTGAGAAACATATGAGTAAGGTAAATTTTATTTTGATTGATAAGATGTGAAGAAAAGTTGTTTCTGTAGTGGTGCCTAAATTATTTTGGGCTGCATATAAGAAATAAGAATTTTTATTTTTTTAATAATAATGTCTTCTCATCTCAGTTGTAGCATTTCTCTTTTTATTTCTTTTTTTAAACAAGCAGAATTTATATGCACAAACAGAATTAAAATCCTCATATGGTAAGAATTGATTTAAAATAAAAATTGCCAAAAGGAATGATTTCGTCTTATATACATGCCACTCTCCAATATCATGCTGAGTTTTTAGATTATTTCCCTGATCAATTATTATTTAAGACTGTTGCGTAATTATCTGCTCACAGTGTTATAGTGCCTTTATGGGTACATTGCATAAAATGGCATACTCAATCCTTCTTTCACAACTAATCATCTGCAAGACCACTGCTAATTTGGCTGCTTCAATTTAGCCTTTATTCCAGCCTAAATATCACCATTATATTTAGGCCAATTATATCTCCAAAGCTAGACTTCTCTGTATAATTATAACTTGCATTTCCTGCTCAATAACAAATAATTTCATCTTTCCTGGATAATAAACACGTCAGGATTAAGTATGAAAGTTGGGGTTTTTTTAATCAGGATGTAGTTGTTCTTGATAACTGGGAAAAAGGTCACATTGAAAAATTGGTTTGCTGTGGGCCTCCTGTCAAAAGAAGAAAACACTTTATTATTATTCAGTGGCGATTTTTGAATTAGTCCCCCTACTATCTGCTAATGCATGAAATATCAGCTGCCACATTCTGGTTTGCGGTCAAAAGCTGAGGTCCTACAGCACAGTCAGTCTAATGTCTTCTGGCTGTGAGTGTGCCACGGGGCAGGAGACTGGATGAGCCTGCAGATTTCAGCAGGAATCAGAAAACAGAATGAGCGTTGCACTGTGCCTGATTAGCCGACATGCTCCATTCCAGTTGTTCTCTGTGGTGCAGGGGAGTGTTGATAGTGTGCTGGAAAGCTGGCACCACCACGGGTTTTGATTTCATCCAGGTAGGAAAATAAAATGTAAAATAGGAAGCGGGAAATCTGCCAGAGAGAAGGAAGTCTGTTTTCCTGGGACCAGGGAGTCCTCACTTAGGCAGGAGCCAAAAAAATGGCAACACTGAGAGCAGAGGTGTGGGAGAAGATGGCACTTTTGGGAGGGAACCAAGTATATAATGCAAGCACATCTAGAACATACATGTGAACAACATAAGGGATGTTAGGAAGGGGAGGAGGGCAGAAGTGAGTAATGCCTAATAGCAGGAAGCATACAGAGTTCATGGTTTGTGAATGAGTACCAAGTGGAGGACAGTAGTTTTTGAAAGCTGGACAACAGAGCAAGCTGAGTCCCAACTTTGAGCCCTGGCAGGGGGCTCACCATTTGGTCACTGCAGAGGATTTCTAAAAACAGAAGGAAGTGTTTGAAGAATTTATAGAAAATATGGGAGAGGAAAGAAAGGGAAAAACAAAGGCCTTCTGGAGATATTCAGCGAACCTGAGTTTGAGATGTGCACAGAGCACACAGGTCCCTTGTTCACATCACTGCTGGACAAGTGAGACATGGGTGTGGGCCGCAGGCAGAACCACAGCAAGATAAATAGTAGTGAATGCCATCTGAATAGCTAGGTTCAGACATGCAGTGGCTTTGGGTGGAAAGCCAGGAAGTGCTTAAAATCATATCTTCAGAAATTTTATGTGTTTGTATCAAAAAATCTTGGACATTTACTATGATTTGGGGTAAGGTGTTAAACCAACACAAAGCTTTTTAATAGGCACTCCTTAATGCTTGTAAAGATTTCGGTAGGGCTCGTCTGTTTCCATTAGGATTCTAAGAACAGAGGTTTTCCTATCTGATTTAAAGCAAAGTCCAATGGAGCATCGAATGAGATGAAGAATTGAAATATAATCTTAGGGGCATGTTCTCAGATTTTGAACAGAAAGCTGAGTGTGAGATTCATAGAGTACTGAGTACTCTGGATATAAATCGCTTCCTGTAGCATCCAGATCAGCATCCAGGGCTGATCTTTATTTGCCATTCACAGCCCAGACAAAAATAAAGTCTTGAATTAAATTTTAACCTTTGATAATGTTTCTTAAATGTTTTTATTAACATGTAAATACTGAATTAAATACTGAATTTTCAAACTGAAAAATAAAAAATATAAGGCTTTTTTCCAGTTTCACTTTCGAATCAAAACAACTGAAATGGCAATGAATTTTTGAAGTTCTTTTGAAGTTAAATTCACAAACCTTGAAATTTAGAAGTTTGGTTGAAAAATCTTCCAGCAGGTCAGCTGCGAAAAATCCTATACACTAGGAATCTCTTCACTAATCTGTTAATAAACTGATCTGTGATCAAGCCATATCCCTTTCTGTGTTCAGATTATTACTGTTTCCTGTGTTCTTTCTGTTATATACATTAAAATTTGATAAAAAATAATGAAAAGCAAAAACAGTCAAATAAATGTTTGCTTTGGACTTACATAATTTTTCTTTTCCTGTTGATACAGGTGTGTACTTAAACCACTTTAAACACAGTTGAAATGACTATATAAATCTGTATGATAAATCTATATCAGACTTGAAGAGTGTGGAGTCCACAGATATTTGTATCATCTTTTTATTGGCTCAAACTGACATCTCCTGGATCTCAGAAGAGATAGCAGTGGGAAAGGATTTGGCAAAGTTCACTCTATCTGGGTGGAATACATGACGGTAGCCTTCCTGGGAAGGACAATTCCAACCTGTCTAGACTCCTGAGTGGAATGTTTTCATGAAGTATTTGAGAGTTAAACGTGAATACACTGTGAAGGATCTATTTTAAATGCATTCCTAAAATAATAGCTACAAAGCCCAAGGATATATCCATAGACATAATCCCTTCACCCCTGGATTTAATTCCTATCTATTCAGCTTGTGCTAATTGATTCTGCTTACGGCTATTCGAGCAATTAGTAAGATAGATTTCATGCAAACGTATGGTCTTGTACATCTCCTTCAGTTGTAACAACAAACAGAAAAAGAAGGATGAAATAAAATTTCTGCAGAGAGGAATGGAAGGCTTTATGAAATCTGCAGTACATAACTCTAGTCTCATAGTACCTGAGTGGTAGGTAAATGTCAGAGCTGTTAGATGTGTACTTGTGGTCTTCATAATTGAAATCTTTTCTCTGTTGGTCAAAACCAGAAAAAATATTAAGCAATGGATTTAACATTTTGTTCCTCCTTTAGAGGCTTGGCTTCAATGCTGCTCCTTATTGTCTGCACAAGTAGCTGATACCCATCCACTGCAATGAGAAACTCACATTGCATTTTAGTATCTCTGATCCCTCAGGCATGGATAGATTTCTTTGCAACATTTTTACTGCTATCTTTCCATACAGAGCAACATTTCACAATTGCGAGTGGTCTGTCAACCAGGCTGTACTGAGTAACAGTAGCGTATCTCTTTTCAGAATTCATACCTACAGGGGTAAGCACTGTATTCTGAATACTGCTAGTTTAGCTTTGGTCAGGATCTATGTTTAATTTATTTCAGTTTCCTATATTTCCTGAGAATAAATAAAGCTTTGGGTATATGATTATTAAGCTTTTCATGAGGCAGGCACCAAACTTGAAAGAATATAAAGAAGTTTATTAACAGACCTAAAAGAAGGAAAAGAAAAAAAAAATATACCACCTTCAGAACTCTCCTCCTCCCCCCACCTTTCTCGCTTCTCCCACTGACAATGTAAAAAGACAACCCTTAAGATGTTCAGTCTGTTTATCACTTCCATAATAACCTTGTTCAGTCTATTTAGAAAGAGAAGTCTCTTCTTGCTCATGCTATGAAAACATTATCACAAGGAGGCAGCCGCCCACTTCCAAATATTGTTCAGTCCATTTAGGAAGAGGAGTTTCTCTCCCTGCATGTGAGTCCCTTCCCCCGACTTGCAGCTTTTCCCACAACTGCTTTCGAGGGTCCACTCTTGAAGTTTTTGGGGTACAATTTTAAGGTTGAGCCGTTCAGAAACAAAAGTTCTCTTCACCCATCTCTGGGAGCATTTCATTTCTAAGAACAGAGGCCCTTCTCCTTCCCTGGGAGCAAAGGGTCTTCCTCATCTTCATCTTTAGGACTATCTCTGGGAGCATCTCTAGGAACTGAGGTTTTCTCCTTTCCCGTTTGGAGCAAAAGTCCTCATCTGGTCCATCTCTCCCTGTTCAAACTTCTCATGAAATTACAGCTGTGTCAGCATCTGCCTATCTCAGCGCAGGTGCTTTTGCTTACGAGCTGAACACTCCACCCCCCATATCTTCATGAAATTACAACAGGTACTCTGATATATCATAGCTTCACAACAGAATTTCAGCTTTAAGCATCTCCTCTCTCTCTTCCCTCAGGTTTTCAGCTCTTCACAGCAATAAAAGGGTTACTCTCACTTTGGCCTTGCAGCTTTGCAGCTGGAATGTTGAATTTTTCTCATCGCAGTGGAGAGGGGGGAGAGCCGAGCCGCTCCGGCTGCCCACGGCAAGGCAGTGGGGGGGGTTCCACGGCTGGAACAGGTCCATCGGCTCCAGGATGGCCGTGGCCCGGCCCAGCCTGGCCCAAGCAGGGCCTGGCCGGGCCCGCTGGCCCCCACTCGGGGCCCGCAGCCACCTGTGCCAGCGCCGGAAACGAGAGAGAGCTTGGGGGGGGAGTTTGCCTATTCTTAAGTGTGGATCACAGAGGCGGTCACAACTTTAAGTGGCTTAAAGAATTGTCCATATCAAACTGGCCAGCTGATAGGTTCTGTCAGGTCCCAGAGGAAGCTGTAAGCACCCCTTAGCAAGGACATCCGTTCTGGGACTATGACAAAGGGGATATGTAAATTGAAGATCTTTTTTGAAACAGGAGGTGTTTAGTGTTTCCCAGTCTCAGTTTTGTTTTTGTACATGCTGCTTGCCTCACACATAAAAAAAAAAAAAAAAAAAAGATAAACTTATTTAAATTATGCGTGCATTGCATGTAAAGCAAAGTTGTAAAGGAAATACTGTCTGAAACTTTTAATCAGAATGTATTAAAAGTATGTAAATTAAAGTATATATTGTGTCTGATTTGAAGGCTAAAGAAATCTATTATATATTTCTGGGCCATGTATACAAGATATACTGCCTTGAACTAGGTTATGTATATATATATATATATATATCCTTGCTTCAGTGGAAAGGAAATATTAGATTTGCTATCACAATATTGACAGGGGAAAACTTCTAGTGTCTCATATCTATAGAATTGGCTACAAATCCAAATCTAAGGTGAGGCACCAACTAAGCTAGGCAGAACTTTTTAAGGCAGAACTTATTACATTTGCAGGTAAGGAGGGTGACATTTAAAAAGGACATGTAACAGAGGCCTGATTTCAATACACTGTGGAAGACGCTCATTGCCTTGCATGTTTGGATTATGATTACAGAAATTTTTTTCCACGTTTCCCATAATTACTTATGTGGCTGTTAGAATGGTAAGTGAAGTCTGGAGTCAATCTTTCCTCTGGAAAGTATACAGGAACATCATAGCCCTGTAGTATGAGGTCAGATGCATAGATAATGAATCTCAAGAAACATTCAGTAGCTAGTAAATGCTGTGTGCATTTTGAACTGCGCACAAAGGATAGGTGCTTTTGGCCTAGTTTCACTTTCACCTTCTCCTGACTCTGACATTTCTCCTGCAGGACGCCAACAAAGTGTCTGTGCTTTGACATTTGGGATTTTAGAGATGATTTATTTTGCAGAAGGCTGACTAAGAAGTATTCCCTGGCTGCAGTCTAGTTTTTCTGGTTGCAAGACAGAAAGTAACACGTTGCCTATCACCAGAGTGCATAGCGTGGCTTTCTTGAAGTTCACTAACTTGGTTTTGTCTTCAAGGTGAAGTTCAGATCTACTGTTTTCTGCCACTTTTAAGGAAAGGTATCTATCTACACAAATACCCATAAAGGTATATAAATAGCTGAATAGGTACAGCAACTGCATTGGCTCTGGTGAAATGCATTTGGTATAAAAGTTTACAGAGGGCAAGAAAAGCTTTCTGGTCACATGACAGATGTAGAAATCCTTCTCACTCCTCTTTCTGTTTACTTCTTTAAAGGCAGTTAATCTTGTGTTTAACCCTCAAAGAGAGAGACAGGCACCACAAAAAACACAATACAAACTCTTTGTTGTGAGAGAGACCTCAGGGCATTGAGGTAGCACCACAGATAATCTGTAGAGCTGAGGTATCACAGTTAAGTGTTTGTTGATGATTGCTGTGGGCAAACACGTTGAGTGTACACAGACATGATTTAAAGATATGAATGACTGGGAATAATGCTGCTATGCAGAGCAGGTCAGATGCTTTTACCAGGCTTGTTGACAACAGGTTTCTGCAACAAATGGTTTGTTCTGTAGCATGTAACCTGCCGTCATCTTCATGTATTCACACTGACACTCCAAGGTCATATGGAAGATGAAAGAAGAATTCACGTGTTTGTTGACTGAGGCACTATTTAAGTAAGCTAACCTATTTAGGTTAAATAGGTTACAGTTTTAATGGCTGTTTTTCCAGACTTGCTGTACAGAGGAGGATTTGAAGAGACTTTCTAGGTTACCAGTTTTTCAGGTTTTAGTGGTACCCACTATTACACAAACATGACAGTTTGCCTCAAGCAAGGAGAATTTGTCAAAACACAATGTTCTTCTCCCCCATTGCTGCCAAAACATTTCAAGATGTCTGTGGTGTGCATACAGTTATAGTGAGTTATAATGTTATTTGTTTACTGTGCATTTCTGCCAGCCTCACTCCCTCAGTCCACATGAAGTAGCAGCTTTGCTGAAGGACTTAGACACTTGTAGTTTAGCCTACACCACCACCATCTTGTATGTCTTCCCTGGCATCATACTTCACTAGTACTATGTTTTGCTGTACTCCAAAGTGCCCCATTTACTACTCTTTTCCTTCTCCTTCCTGGTCTGCTTCTGCTCCTGATGCTGCTTCCTTTTTATCTCCTCTCTTTGTCTCCCTACAGACTCTGGCTGGTGCTTTTTGTTTTGCAGTCCTTTTGGCCTGGATAGCTGCCTGTATCTGTCAAATCCTAATCATCACTGAAGCCCTTAAAATTAATTTTCTTCAAGGAGCTGTTCTGGTTTATTTGCTTTGCCTGTAGTCTCAGTTTGTTCCTCAGTTTATTTGGGTATCCTTCCTCTCACTTTTCTATTGGGTCTTATGTGCTGGGGCAACAAGAGGCACAGAAAAGACATTAATCTGGGTTTGTGAATCGGTTGTGCACTACTGAAGGCTGTAGCTGTGTCACACTGCCTTTTTTACCCTTGGTAGCAAAGATACAAAGCAGTAAAAACTCCAGTTCTTATTTCATGATTTCAGTTCTGACAGTTCCATCATCTGGACAACACAGGAGCTGTGAAACACATATTTGCAGCACTCTTTTCAATGTCACCAGTGGCTGTTTGATTAAAAAGAGATCAGGGAGGAATGTACTGGTCTAAACCTGGCTCTAATGAAGTTGATACATGGAGTCCACAAATGATTGCTTCCTCCTCTCACTTTCTTGCTTGCTCTAATTGCTCACAGGGCCAGAGCTGTTTGTTGTTCCCTTACTGAGACACAGACGTGGTGGAGATACCGCTGGGGTCAGAAGACTGAAAACTTGAAGCTGACTTGCTGAAAGACATTTTACTGCATCTGAAAGATACCTTCGCTTCTTTGCATAACCCCTAGCAAATCCTCTGTGCTCTTTGAAGCTGAAAGACTGTTGTTTGTTTTAATGGTTATAAAGCCTGTGTTGCAGTTTAACTCTCAAACCTGAGTGTGAGGTTCTATGTACACAGTATGTGTTCAGACAGTGTATAAACCCTTTGAGACTGGTTCTCCAGAACTGTTCACTGTGTATACCATCAGGAATTTTAGTTTTAGTGTGTAGCTGAGTTTAGCTGCTTTTGCTGTGTGAGGTTATTTGTTCCTGTCTTACAGTCTCAATGCATTTACGTTAGTAACACATACGCATTTTCTTGAACTGCTTGCTCTCTGGCATATATTGTATAGGCACTATATTTGACTTGAAGGCTTTTTCACCTCTGAAGTGAATCCTTTTCCTGAATGCTTAAGAGAAGAATGTTAGAGGCTGCTGCTTAGAATTTCTGCAAAAAAAAGTCCCACAGAGGTGCTTTATTTGTTTAGGAATAAATAATTTTACAGTGTGATTTAGTGCTTAATGCTTTCTAGTTTTC
Organism: Corvus hawaiiensis; assembly: GCF_020740725.1. NCBI lineage: Eukaryota > Metazoa > Chordata > Aves > Passeriformes > Corvidae > Corvus > Corvus hawaiiensis. Next base: position 73,771,139 of record NC_063255.1, on the reverse strand, counting down.
CCTTGCAGGAGAAAAAGTAATAGGAAGAAAGGTTTTGTGGAGGAGAAGGAATCAGTAAAAGTAGTGTGTCTCTTTGCACAGTTAAAACAACAACAAAAAAACCTATCCTAGAGGGTAGTGCAGAAAAAAAGTGTGGTTTTGGTGAATATCGTGGGATCGGAAACTGTATGACCATATTGTGAATAATGAGTCTGAGAAAAAAAGCCCTGGAGGCATGAGATTGTTTTGCAGCTTGTAAGTAAAATCACACTTCCTTAGCGTGAAAGACTTTTGCAAGCATTACAATCTTAAATAAATGATGAAATTATCAAAATTCTGTTTGTTACGAATAGCATCAATAAATCAGTTTGGGAAAGAAATTGCTCCTCCTGTTAGCCTGTAATGTAGTTTGAGAGCCCCTTTAATGTTTTAGGACACCTTTTATACTTTGTTGAGGTTGCAACACCTCCAACACATCATTCCTTATGTGAAATGCTTTAGAACTTCTCTTTGTGTGATCTTGATTAATTGCAGTCCATCTCTTGTCACTACTGAATACTCCTTCGGTGACAAACCTCAGTTGGCCCCCCTTATTTTACCTCCTACTATGCAAGAACTTTACTTTTCATCACAGTGCCACTTGCAGATTTTAAGGCAAGCAGCTGCACACTGGATATGTATAGATATTTCTGCTGAGTCTTTATTTTTCCACTGATACAGCAACTAGACTGAAGTTGCAAACAGACAAGAAAAGAAACATCCATCTTCCCAGCTGCCCCTCTCTGAACCAAAATTTCTAGGGTTCAATGTTTTTGTAAGAATGCCAGTTTGGCACTCTAAGCAGATAAATGAGGGGAAAAAAATCCTGAAACAAAAAAAATTTCGAGCTTTTAATTAGGAGAGGTCTGGTTTTGTATTCTCAATTTTTATCTGCAGCAGTATGGAGATCTTTAAACTGTTCCCTTAAGGGCTTCTTGGTAGAAAGTTTCCATTCTGTCAAAAGGCTCTTTTTAGGAAGTTATCTCCAGAGAAAATCGTGTCTAAGCTTCTAGACAATAAACAACAGTGCAGTACCACAGGGTCTAGGGTGACCTGGACAGGGTTAAAAGTAAAGGCAGTGACAGCAGTACAATCCTTCCAGAGTGTCTGTGTACATGTGCACGTATAATGTTGACTATGAATATTTATTTAACCTCAGTGCACCCTCAGTAACTTTAGTTCTGGTTATAGGTGCCACATTTGCCCTTGGATAAGTGGCAGGGTCTTTTTTGCTACTGAACAGCTGCAACTTCTCCATCAAATCACCTCATCCAGTCCCTTCGCCTTTCCCTGCCTAAGAGATCCAGGAGTTTTTTTTAAATTTCTTCAACTTACCCATAACTTCTTCATAATTTCTCTTTGCTTTTGGAGCATGGTAATAACATATCCTCTGGTATTAAATGTATTTGGATTAAATGTTCAGGCTTGTGAAGGGTAAAGTGAGCAGTCTGGGTATTGTTTTGCTACTCTCTTTCCTACCTTAAAGAGACATTCTTGGGAAGGGCCATTAACTAGCAACAAGAGATGCATGCATCAGTGTTTCATTATAATAAATACCATCTGGTTATGTTATGGAAAAGATGTAGAACTAACCTCCCACTTCAGTTTTTTTTAAAAGGCATGGCTGACTTGATGGGTATGACTAACATTTGTCCTGTAGTCATATGTAAGCCAAGTAAAGTGAGCTATAATTCATGCTAGAAATATTGTCCAAAAAGTGGTGTGAATACCTGGTGAAAATCACAGTAAAATCAGCAATGATTAGGCTTGAAAATTTGCAAATTTCCCTGGTGACAATTTTCATGTTATTGATACATGTTGAGAAAAATCTCAGTATATTTTTCAGAATGCTTTTGGTTCTTCTACCAAAAAAAGGAGATGAAGTGGTACAAGAAGGAATGGATGGCAGGCCCACCTCCTTGGAGTCTGTAGCTGCTTCCCAGGAACACAGCAACAGCCGTAGGCTACTCTGATCTCTTGTCAGTAGGACAGAAAGGAACAAGCCTTGACTCAGAGAAATGTAGCAAGCTTACCTTGGGCTCCTCCTCAAATTCCCTGGGTCAAAAACTAGATAATTCCAAAGTTTGATAGTTTTCTTTTTCTTTAAAGAATTGATATTTTTCATAATTTTTCAAAGTTTATAGTCATTTGAGAAATCCTAAGTTTACTACACCCTAGAATTTTTGAATCAGAATCATTAAGGCCCTCCTGAGCCTCCTTTTCTCCAGGCTAAACACCCCCAGCTCCTTCAGCTGCTTCTTTTTAGGATTTGTATTCCAGACCCTTCTACAGTTACATTACCCTTCACAGGACTCACTACTGTTTCTAATGGAAAACAATTTTTTTTGTGTTTAATTTTGCTTGAATTTGTTTTATATATTGTTGTTTGGTTTTTTGTTTGCTTTCTGCTTCCTAGGTCTGAGCTGTCACTCTTAATTGGATAACTATTCTGCAGGAAGAGTTATTAGTCTCATGTAAACAGCATTTGCACTTGACCTCTAAGTGTTATTGTCTTCATTGTGAAAAAGAGTAAGAAAAGGAAGTAATTCATAGCTATTTCATTATTTATTCTCAGAGTTGTAGCAGATATGCAAATTTCAGTTCTGAACACAAAAATTTTAAAATACTGTAGAATGTAGAATATGGCTGTGATCTGTCTTTTTTCACATACACTTGTGCATTTTACCTCAGTGCACAGATTTATACAAAGCAAGCATAGTAACATATGGTTAGGTTGGGTGCCTGTTTTCAATAAATAGCTTACGTGTTTAACTACCCATTCTTATTTTTGCAATAAATCACTCAAGTCACTGTAGCAAATAATTTGAACAGTTTAGCAGCATTCTTTGAAGTACTATTGCTTCAAGCATGTAAAGCTAATGAATCTGTTTCCTAAACAATACATTTGTGGTGGCTAGGGGAGCACCACTTGCTTTTTAGCTTTTTTCTGCACTGCAACTGGTATTTTCCAGGCTAATGGTAACAGCAAGTGAGTAGCTGAGTTTCCGGGGTGTTCCAACAATCTTAAGGTCTAAAGATCATAAGAAAAGCAAGTATCACAGCCTCTGTAATTAAAATCTCACAGACTGGCAATTTTTTTTTTTGTTTGTTTGTATTGAGTGTATCTTTGAACTAAACTTCGTAATTTTACTTGAAATAGTGTTTTGAGCAGCTTGGAAACTGAATATCCAGATTTATTCATAGGAGGAGTTATTTAAATGTTAGACAATTTTGTGAAATACTGTGTATATGACCAGCTGTAATTACCACAAATGTCTACTCCTGATATCCCTGATGAAGTTTTATGCTGCTGTCTCTTACTGCTAACTTTGGAGGAAACAGCATCCTTTGATTCTTGAATTGATTTCTCTTCACAAATGTGCTGTGATATGATGGCAGATGACCAAATCAAAATCAGCATAAAATTAAAACTTAAGATAGAATGTACAATAGCACATCCAAAATGTACAGATTTATTCCATGTAATAGTATGTAGCTGCTAACCCTTCAGTAAACCCAGCTTGTCCCAGCCTTAAGCACGACAACACCTAGAAACTTACAGGCAAACCCACATATGAACCATTTGGATGAAAAAGCAGAACACTTTGCAAAGAGGGCATTTGCACAAAATCCCCCAAGACCCAAAACCCCCACAAACCCACAAAAAAAACCCCTGCAGGGAGTACAAAATGTATGTGGAATACATGGCAGGCCACAGCTGTAAAGTAGACTCTATGTGTGGTCTGAGTTGAAGTAGAAACACAAAATACAGTGACAAAGAAGGCAACATTGCTTTGCATTTATTTACTAATGCTTACAAAAGTTGTGAATGTATAGCAGTGCTAAAGATTAGCTGCTGCTAGGGCAACTCTTGAGATGACTCACAAGATATAGCATGGAATTTTAAATGCAAAACAGAAATGGGAAAAACTGAGCTTTCTTCTCACATCCTTGTCTCCTCCAGTGGTCTGTTCATGAAATCTTGGATTGCCTGATGTAGGGGTAACCATTTATTAATTGAAGCTTTCAAAGCTGTAATCCACCTAGAAGAAATGGAAGACCAACAATTTTCCATGACCAAGTATTTATGTATACATTTCTCTGTCCTTTGAAACATGACTTTAATAAGTGGGGTTTGTTCAACTCTGTTACCATGTGTGCTGATAATCAGTGGATTGGAGAGATGCAAAAGGTGGAGGAGTTGGCTACAAAAACATTATAGCTTAACACAAATTTTCCAACACACTGAAAACCTTTGTATTTTCTTCATTAAATTAAAACCCAGGTAGTGTAATTAGTAGGCTTTAGGTAAAAACTCCCACTGACAGATGTGGAATTTGACTGGATTATGGTGAGGGAATTTACTTTCAGAACGTGTTTTCATTGGCCAATTTACTTAAATTAATTAAATTCTAGTGGCCATTGGCAGGAGTAAATAATTCTTGGGAATGAGGAGGATATACACTCTATTTTGTGTTCAGTATAATCACCCACATATAATTGTGAAAGGCACCTTATCCAGGTTTATTTCCAAACATCTGCAAGCCAGCCCTGCAGTTGTTCCAGCATTGACAAGAAGAGAACTGATGACTCACAGGTTCCAGTATATGTTTTACCACGGTTTGACTAAGGCTACTGCTAAAGGGAAATCTAGAGGGAAAACTGAAAAAAGACTGCAAAGTTGTCACTAGATCTTCCCAAGCTACAGAGTTCCTCTCTCCTAAAGTCTGGTAAATAAACTGGAAAAAAAAGACAAACAGAAAATGTTTGGTTTACCTTTTGTTTTCATTTACATTCTCTGCACATAAGTAAAATGTTTTAAATTCTTCAGATGGAGGTTTGAGTTCAATTACAGATCTCTTGGAGCCCAGGGACTGTTCACTCACAATATAGCCTTGCAGGTAAAGGCCACCTGGACAGAATAAAATGGCATGCATCATGTACATTGCAGATACCATTTATAGAATTACTGCCAATTACAAGTATACTAACAAATCTGGCAAATTGGAATTTCGGATCAGTGTATTCACAGAGTTTTACAGAATTTAGATTTAAAAATGTGAAAGTTCAGTTTCTTTTTCCTTTATGAAAATTGATTTCAAACAGTGTAAAACAGGCTTCCTGTCTATCAAATGATGAGCAATAGAGATTTATTTAGCTTTTCATCAAATAAGACATGGTAAAATATTTTTCCTAGCTGTTGACTGCCTTTAATGAGGCTGCCTCAAGCCGCTGTAAAGTTCTTTGCAAGGGGGGCTCTTGTTGCTGATATTTTCTTTTTAATTCCTTTAAAAACTAAAGGGATATGAATTTCAACATGAAAAAAAATTTCCTAAAAGCAGGTTTGGTTACTCCTGCTGCCATTAGTAACTGAAATGCCATTGCAGGCCATACTAGCCAGCTGTGAAGAAGAGGCATTAGACAGAATTTGATCTTCTGGACATTTTCATTTTAGCTGGTTTTGTTTTGTTCTTTTTATTTATTTTTTTCATCCAGAATTTACTTCAGTGCAACTTAAAGTATAAGTTCACTTTATACATACATGATGAATAGTCAGAAAGATCTGCAAACAGGGTCTGTATTTTTTGGGGGGGTCTCACATTTAGGCAAACAGCCCCAAAACAATGTTTTAGCATTGAGAATTATATGAGAGAATGAGGATATGTGGTAAAAATGAAAAAAACCTGCAGTAACAAGAAAAAACCACTAGCATATAGAAGAATTTTTATGTAGTAGGATATTTAAACAGCAAAAGAAAATATGTGGGAGGAGCACATGCTTCAGGGTCATAAATGCATAAAACTTAATTTCTGCCTTTCTGTTAATTCACTACTTTTCTCTGGGAAAACCTTAGCTTTGTTTTCATGTGGACAGGAAATCCCATGTCATTTCATAAGTATGGCCTTTGGCAATGAAGAGTGTTATGCGAATGATAAAAAGGGGAGCACCTTTTGCCTGATCATAATAGCATAAGCCCTAAGAAAAGTTTTTCCCTTTCAATCCAAAGACTAGCAAACAAAAAGCATTTTCTTTCTGTTTCTTCTGACTGCCAGCTTCCTTAGCACAGGGAGAAAGCATTTGCAGGTCCTCGCCCATCCCCTCTCTGTGTGTGAAGTGAGCTCTGCTTACAATTGACGCCAGTAGCATCATGTTGCTGCTTTGAGAGTGGGCAGCTACCCTCTCCTGCTGTGGGGAGGGCTCCTAGATGGCAGCTTTAGCTGCACATGACTGTGGTCACATCCTGGACCACCAGACTCTCCTGCAGTAGGGAAGTTCTGCATATTGAGGGTGGAATAGCTTTAACAAGGCCATGTGTAAACCTGGTAGTTTCAGGAAAACCAGTCTGAGTTCATGGTATCTGAGGATGCTTCCTAACATGCAGGATTTGACAGCTTTCAGAAGATTGCCATCAGTGGGCCTGCCTCAAGCCACCATAAAATGCTTTAGAAGGGTGGATCTTGTTTGTGATACCTGCTCCTGGTGCACAGAATAACTCAATACAGAGAGAAAAAATCAGACTGTGGGAGGAAAAGGGAAAAAGACTAGAGTCAGGAATGAGGTGGCTAGTAGATAAATAGAGACTGAGTCTGGTTGTCCTTCATTCACCTTCATGGAACAGCAGGAATTTCCTGACAAGAAACTGTCATTAATGGTAAAAGTTCTCCTTGGAAACTGCAGTGAAACATTTCTACTTCAATAATCAGTTAAAATCTAGCAGCCATCCCTACCTTGGGCAGGTGTAGACCGGAGAGTGGCATAAAAGTACAAACAGCCATCCTTCAGAATGCAGTAGTGCTGAATCCAGACATCTTTGCTCCTGTCCAGCTGGTGCAGAAGGCCCAGGCACTCTGGGTTCTTGATAGCCAATGGTGGGAGTGTAGTGTTATGCCGTGTGACATCTACCCACACATGGTTCTGTAAAGTAAGCATGTAATGAAATGTTCTGGTAGAAAAACTAAGGATGCTGGCATGAAAAGACACAAGCTTTAGTCTTCTGCCAAGAAAGTAGCTTTCACTGTGAAAATATTTTGAAAAGTTGTGCTGGCTTTGGCTGGAATAGGGTTAATTTTCTTCACAGTAGCTAGTACGGGGCTGTGTTTGGGTTTTGTGCTGAAAACAGTGTTGACAACACAAGGATGTTTTAGTTATTCCTATGCAGGGCTTGAACTGAGCCAAGGCCTTTCTGCCCTTCACCCCACCAGTGAGGAAGCTGGGGATGCACATGGAGTTGGGAGGGAACTCAGCCAGGACAGGTGACCCTACCTGACCACAAGGATATCTCAAACCATACAACATGCTCAGCATATGAAGCCTGGGGAAGAAGAAGGAAATGGGGCAAAGTTTGGAGTGATGGTGTTTGTCTTCACGAGTACCCATTACGTATGATGGGGCCCTGCTCTCCTGGGGATGGCTGAACACCTGCCCAGCCATGGGAAGGGGTGAATGATCCTTTGTTTTGCTCTTCTTCTGTATATGGGGTTTTGCTTTACCTATTAAAATGTCTTTATTTCAACCCATTAGTTTTCTCACTTTTAGTCTTCTGATTCTCTCCCCCCTCACACTGGAAGCTAGTGAGTGGGCAGCTGTGTGGGGCTGAGCTGCTACTGGGGTTAGGTCACAACAAAATTCAATGCTGAAAATGAAACTACAAATATGTGATGGCAAATATCCAAGTGTCTACTCTCTTCTTAAAATAATGATTTGTCTTTTCTGCATCTATTTTATTTTTCAGTTCATGTTTTGCAGGTACAAACAGGATTACTTCACAGATGTGTGAAGTTATTTTAAAAATCGCCTTGTGGATTGCTTGACTTCAGTAGTCTTTACTGTATATAATATGGCAACACAAAATTCATCATCTGCTCTCTGGGTTTCAGAGAAAATGTCGTGGTGTCTGTCAGTGGGATACTGCATTCAGACTTGGATGGAAGCACTACCACACACAAAATGTTTGCAGATGCCTTCCCTTCCCTGCATAGAAAGCAGAGTCTCTTCCATTAACAAATTTACCTTATTGTCATTGACTTGTGAAGAAAAAGCTCAACCCATGAAACATTGCCATCATATGGGGTATTTGTATGATAAAATATCCAAAAAGAAAATTAGGAAAAAATAATCTGTTGTTTTATAAAACCAAGTTATATAATGTGAGATTAAAGCATTGCTTCTTTAAGTCTGAGAGGTGTTAAAATCTCAGCCTCTTCTAGTATGTTTTGCCATCTGCAATGCACCTTTAAAATTCCCCATTTACCAGTGTCATTGTCATTTGAAATCCACAGGGGCAATATGTGCTATAGCAACATCTTCTTGTTTGTTACTGTAGGGGCTTTCTTTTGCATTTATTTATGATATTTCTATAATATCCTTGGCAAGGCAATGACAGAAGATTCCTGGCACAATATAGCTATTGCAGCAAAGAGCAGAAGAGGACTCCGGTACCACTAAATGTATTCTTAAAGCAGTTATCCTTGTAGATTCATTAAGAGGGCACTGGTGTCAGTATGATGGTCTACTAAATCACTGTGTTGCGAGCTCTACTGTAACACACAAGCTATTGCAAAATGTCGGCCACAAAAAGTACAGCAAACAAAAAAGAAGGAAAATACAAGCTTTTTCTGCTCAACTGAATGGAAGCTCTGGTTAGAAGGAAGGTTAGGAAGTGAAAGTCACTTACTAAATTAAACATTTATTTCACAAAAGGGCATTGGTTGCTCAAAGAAAAAAATTAAGTAAGATAAAACATCAAAAATAAGATGCAGTAGCACAGAAAGGAGCCAATTTACTGTGTTGTAATGGATGAATGCATGAATGATCTTTCTATGCATGTCTAATGTTGGAAATTTTATACAGCAGGTTATTTATGCATGCTACACTCTTTTGATGTCTTTTGTCTGTGTGAGCCTTTATTATCCTTTTTGGCTCAGGTTTTATTGGTTCTTTAGGTATACACTTTCAATTGTTTGATTTATTTTTGCTGTTTTTCAAGTGTGTGGATTCCTTCATATTCTTTTGAGAAATGCTCAGGAAGAATATACTTGGAAACAAGTTTGGTTTTGCACTTACAACCTCATCTGGAAGCTAAAGCCAAAAGAAATATACATTTGATCAATTTTACTTCAGTGCAAAAGGTATTAAAGCAACAAGAAACACCTTTCACTGTTTTGAAACCCATCACTAAACACTGCTGAAGGAATCACCTATGCCACATTTTTTCCCCACTCAATAATGAAGGTTTTAATTTGTACCTTGCAATTTTCATAGTTTTTAATTGATGATTTGGTTTCATTTGCAAAAAAAAAAAGGTAGATCTTGATACTTATTCTTAATTTCAGCCTCCCATTAAAAACAAGTTGGCTCATCAGCTAAACCTCTTTAAAAAAATTTACGGATCAACAGCCTATTTTTATAAAGGTGGTCTGTCTGTAGCAGGAAAGAGTAAGACTCATGGGGCCAGGAAAGGGCAGACTAAAATGTCTTTGACCTCTATAGTTCCAAGTCTGGAAATACTAAAATTAGCTTTTCTATTTCCAGTTCAGGGGTCAGCCAGAAACTATTGATATTGAATTATGCTGGCCTAAGTAAGGTCTCCCAGCACCAGCTCAAGATCAATTATGGCTGTATTTTTCCTAGCCACAGGAGCCAGCAGAGAGCGTAACAGTGTAAAGAGATGGCTAAGTAAATTTTTATCAGCATACTTACCTTTCTTTATCTCTGAAAACACTGAAAATAAGAACTCAGCAATCATGCCTCACCCCCACCCAGTATTCTGCTGGAAAAAGTGGATTGCTTGCAATCAAGGCAGAATTGTGGGGAATACTTAGGAAGATACGGCCCTTCTCTTCTTTTACCCCAAACAGTATTATATGTTCTTGTGAGAGTCATCTCTACCCTTGCTTTCTGCCTGCTACACTGATTTCATGTTATGTTTCCAAACCAGCTTAAAGGTGCTGGTATCTGGAGAGGGAGTATTTTGATTAATTCCACCATATGGCAGCAAAGCATATAAGCTGTGTCATAATTCTGTATATGGCTCTTAGATTGGGGGTGATTCACAGCCCAATAGAATCAAAGTGTGCAGCTTCCATGTTGCTGTCTGCACCTACCATGTACAAATACAACTACTCTCTCTCAGCCTTCTTCACAATCTGCTGTACACATGCTTCTCACCTAAATACAACATTACCTGATGGATGGGATGCACTGCTTTATCCATAGCCTCCAGCCACCTACAATACAACAAAAAGAATAGCTTAGTTTGATAGAGCAGAACAGATATGCTTCACTGCCTCTTCTAATTCTTGCTGACATGTGCAGCATCTAAAGGAATGCACAATTTTCAGGACATATTCAAGGCTTTACGTCAGAAAAGTAGTGGATTAAATCTAAATAAACAATGCTGACTCTCAAAAATATGTCTCAAAGCTTGCTGTGCAACAGATCGCAATAAATATAGGCAATATTCCAGACAAGGGAATCTATATATCAAAATATATAGTTCAAAATATAGTTCAATAGGTCAGGTTAATGATCAATCTTCTTGTCTTCGTCATAATGCAGATAACAAATCTGTGGGAAATGTAAAAACCCCTGAAACTGGAAACTACAGAATAAAGCAAGCTATTTATTTGCAAAGTTATATTCTGTTGTGCTATGAATGACATAAAATTTGGAAATGGAAAATGCTCTGCTATTACAATGGTGGGTTATGTTAAGTAGTGAGATGATATAAAAAAATGGGTGTATGGACACCATAATGTCAACTTAATTCACAGCTTTATTTTGTTGACAATTCACAATAAAACAAAGAGGAAAATAAGATTAGATTTTAGTACTTTTTCAAAGTTATTACTCCTTTGCTCATATTACGGGTGATTTTAGTGTTGTCGTTTTGTCAGCTGTTGTCTTTGGGAAATGAAAACCAGTGCCTTTAAAGTCTAACTCTGTGTCAAACCTAAAGACATTGCTTCTTATCAGAACCAACATGCTTCTGTGGCACATTTGCATTTTAAAATGTAATTTAAAATGAAAATGTGACAGAGCAACAGAAAAGGAGATCAAGATAGGATTGTATTTATTACTAGCACTGTCCTTGCTGGGCAGAAGATAGACTGATAAGCAAGTTTACATCCACAGGAAAATTTACACTTCTGTTTGATTTAACAGTGGGAGAGAAGGCATGAAAACAGGGGCGAAGTTTTTGTTCTCAAGAGAAATCAAGAATTCAGGGGGGTAACAAAACATGAATGTTAAAGATTTTATTTAAAAAAAAAAGCTATGAAACTGAAAAATAATTTTTGAGGCTTCTGCAATTGAGAGTTAGAAACACTATCTTCACTGCTGCTGATAGATTTTTCATTTTTTTTCCCTAAGGGTCAAGGTAAGTATTGTGGACATCCTCCAAAGATTCAAACTCTTTCTCCCCACACTGGAATAACAAAACAGGTGCTGTCAAAAAAAGATCACTTACCTCTTCATTTCTTGGTTGGAAGTTGCACAGAAGTAGAAAATCCTATTTCCAGCTTGAGGTATACATTTAAAAACAAATGGTTTACCCAGACTGGTGTCGACACCAATTTCTGCTCCTTCCAGCTTTGTTACTTCCAGGGGTCTGCATTTCCCTTCATCCTGCAATTAGAAAGAAGAAGTGCCCAAAGTTCACAACTAATATGAAACTGATTCCTGTGAGATGGGAATAAACTCAGGGAATAGTCAAAGTTCTAAAGCTCTTAAGCTTTTGAATCATCATATAGTTTAATGACCAGCAGTGCAATCAGAAAAGACAAACTAATCAAACACCCTCTGTCGCGGGTTCGGTTTGAACCAGGCAGAAACACCAATTTAGTGTAGTGGTTTGGTCCAAAATACTCATTACTGTTTATCTGCTGTGACATAAGAATTAGGAGAAATGCAAAGCAGGCACCAAACTTGAAAGAATATAAAGAAGTTTATTAACAGACCTAAAAGAGGGAAAAAAAAATTATACCACCTTCAGAACTCTCCTCCTCCCCCCACCTTCCTCCCTTCTCCCACTGACAATGTAAAAAGACAACCCTTAAGATGTTCAGTCGGTTTACCACTTCCATAATAACCTTGTTCAGTCCATTTAGAAAGAGAAGTCTCTTCTTGCTCATGCTATGAAAACATTATCGCAACGAGACAGCTGCCCACTTCCAAATATTGTTCAGTCCATTTAGGAAGAGGAGTCTCTCTGCCTGCGTGTGAGTCCTTGTTGGGGTTTCAGTTTAGTCTTAGTTTTTTTCCTGTTAAAGGAATTTTCTCCCATATGCATGTTGCTAGGGGACAAATAGCTGTACTTAAGAAAGACAAAAAGGGGGGTGGGGCGGGCCTGGCTACTCCTTTGTCTACACCTGGGTGTGGGGGCAGTTCGCTCTGAGCGTCCGGAGAGAGAAGCTGCAGAGAAAGGAGCTGCTGCTTCTTTCTTTTTGGCCGTTCTTTCTTCCTGCTGGAAACAACGCCGGGACCCCAAAAGCCGCTTTTCCTGCCCTGCTGGAGGCCGAGCTGTGGCTGCCCTGCTCTGCTGCTGCTTCGAGCTTTCGCTACGCTGTAGCCCTGCTCGCCCTGCCTGCCTGGGCCTCCGTGGGGTTCTCCCATCTGGATACATCTCGCCTGCCACCCGGGATTTGCGTCCGTCCCTGCCGTTCCAGCCTGCCATTCTAGCCTGCCGTTCCAGCCTGCCGTTCCAGCCTGCTGTTCCTGAGAGTCCGGGATCGGCTGCCCAGGGGTTTGTGAAGCCTTTGTTCCATCCTTCCCGGGATCCCAGGGCACCAGAGCCGCGGGTTTCCCGAGCTCGCCCCGGAGCGCCCCCTGCAGCCGCGGGGGAACCATCGCACCTGCCCTGCTCACCGGGAGCCGCCAGCGCCCCTGCCGGCTGCGAGCGGAACTGCACCCGAGGGGAAAGGGCCTGACAGCCGAGAAGGCTGGCACTGGGTTTGTGATTGCTGTTACTGCCAGAGTTGTTGTTGTTTTGGTTGACTGGTTATATACATATATATATATAGTAAAGAACTGTTATTCCTATTTCCCACATCTTTGCCTAAAGGCCCTTGATTTCAAAATATAATAACTTGGAGGGAAAAGGGGTTATATCTGCCACTTCAAGGGGGGCCTCTGCCTTCCTCAGCAGACACCTGTCTTTCAAAACCGAGACAGTCCTTTCCCCCCCGACTTGCAGCTTTTCCCGCAACTGCTTTCAAGGGTCCACTCTTGAAGTTTTTTGGGGTACAATTTTAAGGTTGAGCCGTTCAGAAACAAAAACAGAGGCCCTTCTCCTTCCCTGGGAGCAAAGGGTCTTCCTCATCTTCATCTTTAGGACTATCTCTGGGAGCATCTCTAGGAACTGAGGTTTTCTCCTTTCCCATTTGGAGCAAAAGTCCTCATCTGGTCCATCTCTCCTTGTCCAAACTTCTCATGAAATTACAGCTGTGTCAGCATCTGCCTATCTCAGTGCAGGTGCTTTTGCTTACGAGTTGAACACTCCACCCCCCAGATCTTCATGAAATTACAACGGGATACTCTGATATATCATAGCTTCACAACAGACTTTCAGCTTTAAGCATCTCCTCTCTCTCTTCCCTCAGGTTTTCAGCTCTTCACAGCAGTAAAAGGGTTAATCTCACCTCGGCCTTGCAGCTTTGCAGCTGGAATGTTGAATTTTTCTCATCACAGTGGAGAGGGGGGAGAGCCGAGCCGCTCCGGCTGCCCACGGCAAGGCAGTGGGGGGGGTTCCACGGCTGGAACGGGTCCATCGGCTCCAGGGTGGCCGTGGCCCGGCCCAGCCTGGCCCAAGCAGGGCCTGGCCGGGCCCGCTGGCCCCCACTCGGGGCCCGCAGCCACCTGTGCCAGCGCCAGAAACGAGAGAGAGCTTAGGGGGGAGTTTGCCTATTCTTAAATGTGGATCACAGAGGTGGTCACAACTTTAAGTGGCTTAGAGAATTGTCCATATTCAAACTGGCCAGCTGATAGGTTCTATCAGGTCCCAGAGGAAGCTGTAAGCACCCCTTAGCAAGGACATCCCTTCCGGGACTATGCTTGCTAACCTATGACATCCTCTAAACTTGCATCGCTGTTTTTGCTCTCTTAATTGTTTCTAGTTCATCAGAAGCCGTATCAGCATGCAAAAAACTTTGTAGATATGTGTAGGTATTCCAAACATTGAGAGTGCAGCTGAGTGATACCAGGATTTTCAAAGTGCACTGAAGAATTTAGGATCATGGGTCTCTGCTAATCAATGGCAATGTTCGCAGTTTGGTTTATGCTGAAGCCGTCACCTTATATGTATAGATACAGGCAAAAAAGACTTAAAATTGAAAATAGTGAGCATAATTTACAGCCTGGATTTCAGTTCCTTTGCAAAGTTGTTGTAAATATCAATGTGTTCGTTAACCTTCCCACACAATTCAGACAACCTTCAGTACAGAGCAATTCAAAACCCTTTTGCTTGTTCCTGATTGTGTCAAAGCTCTTTGAGACTGAAGGGCACTGCCATTATCTTTCCCTGTGGTTAGTAATAAAGAGCCATTAAGCTCCTTAATGCACATGGGTAGGTGAAGCAGTTTATCCCCACACTTTCTCAGCCCAGCTCCCCTTAAATACACATCTTAAAGGTGCACACATCTGGACAGTGAACTCTAGCTGCGTTTTAAAAAATATTCTTGGCCCCTTTCCTTTGAAGATCTGTGACTGGAGCTCTAACAATTGCATCAAATTTGGCAAGAATAAAATGAAAAAAGGGTGCTAATGCTGGAGCCTATGGAGAACATTAGTGCAGTTTGCAAAATACACAGATGGTGGAGTCTGATAGAATAAAATTGGCTGATTATTGAGAGTTAATAAATTTTGTCAGCAGGAGCTGAACTGTAATTAGCCCATGTAATTTTTTCTTAGCCTAAAAATAAACATATAGAGCCTTCAATGAAAAAAAATGCACCTTTGGGAATTAAATAGTTAAATACTTGATTGTATTCTCACTGGCACAAGTAATTATCTCTGTCATATATAATTCTTCTGTAGGAACAAAATACTACCTAATAATGACAAAAGTATAAATAAAAATTCATGAATACATTTCTTTAACATTGCAAAGACAGCATAACCAAAATATGTATTCAGATCAAAGTCCCATTCCTAGAGCAAAGCATGGCCAGTGCTGTGCCAAGGAGGTATTATTCAGTAGGATCCTGTCCATAGTCCTGAAGGCAATGGTCACTTTAGATACTGAAATGACTGACCACAATTACTGCCCATCCCTATAAACTTATTTTGTAAACATTTTCTGTGGCGTCTAGAATTAATCTAAATAGAGGTTTCAGGTCATTAGTGGCATGACCAAATTTTTGACTGTCTTTCAAAAATATCTTCCTGGATGTGCCCCAGTGTTCTTAAAATACACATCTCTTAAATGAGACAGGAAACGGAACTTTTTTTTTTTTTTTGCTTGTTTCTCATTTGCCTAGCTTTCTCCATCATAGCTGATGTGTCCACAATCTTCCCTGGCACTCAGCATTTTCACCATCTATTATTTTCTGGTTTTCTCTGACCAGCTTCTCCTTGAGGTCTGGTGCTGCTTGCTTAGTATATCACTAAAATCATCTTCTCCCTATGTCTTTTTTTCTAATCACTGTATTTTGTGGTAGGCTCATTTTTTGGTTATTTAAGGATATTACAGCTAAAGCCTGTTTACATTTACTCCTTCTTTGAGCTGGGCAGAGGAGAGACTAAGGCTTTTTATGTCTTTTTTCCTTACATCTATTTCCTTTTCCCTTGAGGAAAGGGCTTGCATATGTCAGTGAACAGGGAGCTCTAGACTCCAGAACTGTTTGTATGGCATTTTTTTGCCAGTAAAGATGAATTTATGTAGTTTCTAATTTTGTTTTGTTTTCAATAATTTACATCTAAACTAGAGAGAGTAGAAACATACTGAAGAACAAAACAATATGGGAGAAAGATTTAAAAGCTTCCTGATTTGAAGAACCTAATTATCCTACACCAAACAGTACTGGCTGTCAGATGAAGTACAATCAAACAGTCTTGTGGAATGATTAATCTTCACATTCTAGTTGGTTCTTTTCTTGAGGTTGAGTGATTTGCTGCACAAAAAGTAATGAACAGTTTGCAGGACCAAGTCTCACAGGGAGAACTATTGATTGAGTTAAAATCTTGAACAACCTGAATCAGATCAAATAATACATCTGTGTATGACTTTCTGGGGGTCAGGGTATGCAATATTTTAGGCCAAAATTAACATGCATATCATCAGCTAGCATTATTTATCATTTCTCAATAGAATAATACAGAGGATGTATTGGAGACAGTGGATTCATCAGGTTCTTAAATGTTAATTGAAAAATATATTCTGGAGCTGTGGGAGCCACAGAAAACATAAAGAAATCAGATTATACACAGGCTCTATATAATGTGGCAGCTTCCAGACTATGATGATACAGCTCCAAGCAAGGATGAAGAACAAATAGAAGTGATATCCTTATGAGCAATGGCTCAGACCTAAATCTATTTCTAGCTAAGCCTTTTATGTAAAGTGATTAGGCTTAGCAATGAACACACAGGCTTTTTCAAGAGAACAAAGGACTGAATATTTGTCATAGGTTGAAATGCTGTGAAGGCTCTGCTCTTGGCAGGCAGGGGATTTCTTTCTTGGTGTAATAATTGGACTCTATATACCACAGAAATGAAAATAATCTAAAAGCTTTTTTTTTCCTTCTCTCTTCTACTCTAATGGAAACAGGGATATGACCTAACATCTGATGATTTAGGTGATGTAATAGCTATTTACTAGGCTGGGGTCTAATTGTTTTGGATGATAAGAAATGCACATCTTTGTTCTCGCTGCCCTCCCCTCAGCTTTGAGACACTTTGTCTTAGTCACTCACACTATGCCTAAGGGCTTCCTAAAGGAATTAAACTGGTGATCTTAAGAAATGAAAATCATAATTCTCTTTAAAAGTGACATTATTACATATGCTTACAATGAAGACTGACAAAAAGCACATTCCTGTCCTTCACTGCTGCCACAATAAGAGTGCTTCTCAAGAGTAAGTATTGCAGTTTTCTTATAACATGTTTCAGAACATTACAAACATGAACTATCATGAAGGCCATTTCTCTGAGACTTGGGACTACACATAAAAGTCAATTTGCTCTTTATTCACAGTTCAAGCTCTCACTACAGCTGAATCACTAAAACATGCTCTTTTCTACTGTCAGGACAATAGTTTCCAGTTTAACTATTCCTTCCAATTTAATTGCTCCTACTTCCTTCTTATTACAGCTTTTTCTTTTGACTTTCCTACTTGGAGTCCATAAAAAATGCTGGCAGCAAACTCATACTCTTTAGATCTCTTTTCCTAACTACTATATTTCTACATCGTTCTTAGCTGAGAGAATTGGAGAGTAAAATGGAATAAATGACAAATGTAATACGAGGACCTGATAGAGCTGGTTTGACTAGAATTCATCAGTCTCTGACTTCTGGAAAGGAAGTCTGCAATGGAGATAAATTGATAACACTTTCCTGTGTTAACTATTCCTGTTAACTGTGTTAACTATTTCTGTTGGAGACAGGCCTCTTTAGAGTTTCTCCTAGATGACAACTACAATGATATTTATTTCCTCATTTCCGTTCAGGTGCTAGATTAGTTATCTGCCTTGCTACCCTCTTTACCAGGGTCTACTTATGCCAAAGAGGCTGGATATAAGTCCTAGAAACACTGCAGGATAAAAATCAGAGAGGAGCTTGTTATACACAGTTTTTTTATTTATCCAGTCTTACTTAGCAAGACAGCAATGATGAACTGAAACTAGGAAGTTCTGGCTTTCAGTGGAACTCTTAGTGGTTTTGTAAAAGCCAGTATTAAATTTGCTGAACTCCTTACATGATGGATATTTGCAATGAGGAATTTTGGGAAACAAGTTTTTGGCTATAATGCCTTCTTAATCCTTGTGTTTTCCTACTAAGCCTTGAACACTGTTAGCACTCTAGCAAGCATGTCCCAATGATAAATGAATGCATGCTCCACAGTCTTTAAAACCCTCAATGGCCCATTTGTTCCTGGGTCCCAGAATTTATATTCCTTCTCTTTGATGAAATCACAAGACTGGTATTTTTTTATCCTGAAGGCTGCAACATATTTTAAGGTTTTCAAGTTAGCTGTCATGTTCTAAAAGTGACTTGCTGATGACAGCTCAGAGATTTAACTTGTTGAAGTGATGCTCTGCTGCTGTGAGGTAGATTGCTTTTTCTATCTTACTGGTCTCATGTAAAGCTGATCAAGACTTATTTGTCCTATACAGAAGTCTTCACCACAGACATTTTGTGGTCACTTCACAGCCCCTTTACTGTGCTGAGCAGCAAATGGTACTTTTAGAGGAGCAAATTTGCTATCTGTAAAGAAAGGATCAGTGCTTGGCTATGTTGATGTGCTTTCAGCTTTCCCTGAAAAAATGTGTTAAGTTCAAGCACAAGAAACTTGTCTGCTTATACTTACCTTAGGGAAGGATTTAAGTGTACATTCATGTTTGTCTCCTCATAATTTCCACGTATCTTTCCTTTAAGAGAAAAACTGGGCATGTTGAAAAATAAGGAAATAGCATGTTTGAGAAGATCCAGTGTTCTGGACAACAGGGAATCAGACCTGTAGAATATATAGTGGAACTCCATGGTTGCCACATGTAGGCAAAAGAATTATAAATCATTTATCTCTGCTGATCTCAGTAATTTACTAAAAACAAGGTTCTAACACAAAAATATCTCTGCTCTGAGGCGGCAAACACAGCTACAACCACTGAGGTGAAAAATATGTTTTAACTACTTCTATGGATTGTAGAGTCAAGGACAGTGGCAGCATCTGTTTGAGGGAAAAGAAAGTAACCTTGCATGTGAAGTGACTGAATATCTTGCAACAGCTATCACGTCACCACTGTGTGATTGGTTAGAGATGACTCTAGAAGAGCAGCAATTACATGGGAGAGCCAAATGTAAAAAGCTCTAGAGATCTTCTTTTTGAGGTAGGCAGGAAGAGGAAAATTCAAGATGGATAATTTCTGGTTGTAGATTGCAATGATGTGGAAATCTAGCTCTCTGTGTTTGTTGATATGGACTAAAGCAGATATGAATCACCCTTTCCTTCTCCACTAAAAAAACATTATATGCTACATTTCAGGCTTAAATAAAAGCCTAGTTGTCTTCTTACACAATTGGAAATCAGGCATGCCCTTGCTGGAGTCACTGGAAATACACCAATGTAAGTTGATGTTCTTAACAACAGAATGAAGATGAGTAAATTGATTACTCTGGCTAGTTTGCTGGATAGTGACAGACAGCTTATCCTGAATTTTTGTTCCCCCTGAATTATTCTTGCCTTCAATTAACTGTTTCAAAGAACATCTTAGATACAGTAAGTGGAGAAATTTTTCCTCCAGAATGAGAAAGGTCTGGAACATAACATTGCCAATTTAATCATGCAGCTGACATGTAACATAAAAGCTGTGTTAAACTACAAACATTACTTGTAATTCCCTTAGAAAAAAAAGTGGGATGAGCAGTCTTCTTTTTATGTCCTGAGAGAAATCATACCAAAAGAACAAAGTACCAATGAGTACACTTGAGATCCCTCTTATTTCATTTGGGCATTGGATCTCTCAGTAGTGAAGAACTGTATTTGTATTTAAGCATCTTTCTCTCTCTCTTACTAAATGACTCTTCAGAGTACTCTGTAAGCACATAAGGCAGTGAAGAAAATCCTTATGTTTTCATCTCCTGAAATAGCACCTCAATATTTCAGTGTATTCTTTGGAGTCCAGAGACAGAGCAAAAAAATTGTATGAAATAATTTTAAAAAGTATTTGAATGGCACTAGTCTTGGATAATGGAAGAAAATAAGCAGTAGTTAGCTGCTGCTATAAAATATTTATGCAGTTCTTTAAATTTATCTACTCTTTTTAAGAAAAAGGAAATGCATATAGTTTGCATGATTGAAATTTTTGTTTTCTCAGTGCAATAAATAAGCTAGTTGAGGAACAAATGAATTAAAAGAAACCTACTAGGTAAAAGAAAGAAGTGAAAATGTAATTAAATCTTAGTGAATGTAAGATTATGGGGCACCTTCTAATCCTCACTCCAATTTATCTAACACTCTGTGATATTTAATTGATCAAAAACTGAAAAGTGTTTAAAAAGTATAACTAGATATCCATTTTTATGTTTCAGGAGTTTGATAATAGATTAGGTTATGATAAAATAAAATCTTCTCTCCAAAAGAATGTTTTTTAGTGTTTTTCACTTGGTTTTGTTTTGACACCAGAATATCTAGTGCTGAAATAAAGCACTGGCCAGACTGTTTTGTTGCATACCCAGTGGTTCTGCAGCATATTCCTGTTTAGATGGCTCATGTGTGTACAATGACAGATGCAGAGAAACAAGACTACCAGCTATTCTGCTGGAAATGTCAGGTGGATAGAGAACTGTAGAAGAGCACTCAACAAGACTCCTTTATACACCTCATGCGAAACCCTGTAGCGCTGGTGTTATGCTGTAAATACCATAAGACAATGATCTCTAAATTTGAGTACAAAACTGCTGCACTTCATAATTCTGGGCACAGTTTGATTCCTCACCAGACACTCTCCTTACCTTCTTGTGTTTGTAATAGTGTAGGTAACCATTATGTTTCAGCACAAACCACCTCTTTCTCCAGCCCTTCAGTATTGCTGATTGTGTTCGTTTGTGCAGATATCCTCGGCAGGTAGGTCGGGGGGTGTTGGGGTAACGGCTGATGTCTGACCCCACTATCATAGTCAGGATATCAGGACCTAAACATATAAAATATTATATGTGAAAACATAAGTCAAAACTATAACCGTGTCAATATTTCTGAATACCCATGGAGGGTAAGGGAGCAGGAAGGTGGTATTCTATCTCATGCCCATATCCTCCCAATATAGCTTCTAGAAGCAACAAGGAGCAGAGCAGCAAGGAACCAAATTAAATCAAATGATATTTGGCCTTTTTTAACCCAAATTCAGGAATAAAACTGATTTTGTGTTGAGGACTAGTACTGGAGCCAGCTATCTGAAGACACCTCTAAAATAATTTTTTGTGACCTATCTTTGTGAGAAGCATCTTTGCTACTTGTGTGTTTTATCAGTTAGGAAAAGTAATTCAATTTCCTTCCTCAAACGGGTGTACATAAATTGAGGTTTAACCAAAAATTGCTAAGAATGCTCTTACGGGCACCTTCAGTCTCAGTCATCTTACACATGCACTTGAGAATTCTTTATTTTCCATGTCTTGGAATATTCTAACCTTTTCTGTGCCCCTCACTGAGGAGGGTGGCTGTTGGAGCCTAAGCTGGGCTAAAGAATCTACTTATCATTTGCAAAAAGCAAGCACTCAGAAGAGATGATGGATTGCTAGATTTTAAAAAATACGTTATCTTCATCATCAATGAGATGCAACATCACAATATTTGCTGACAGTATCAATATATCTATGATTTTGACCCTAAAGGCCTAAAATTCTGATTATATCAATGCTAAATAGCAGGTGGTAATGCCTGAAGGCATATTGAGAAATGTGACTATGATTATGACTATGTTATCTGCAAAACATTTGCTGGATTTCTTTTTTGGGGACACCTGACTTCGGGAATGCTGTTGGTGTCCCAAGATGTAATCCACAGGGTGTTCTCTGAGGAGTTAAATATACCAGTAATCAGAGATTTCTCTGCTAAAACACTAAACATTCTCTTAAATATAACAGTGTGAATGGCACCTGTATAATTAAAGAACATGATATGTGCCAAGTTAAATTTGTCACTGTCTTCTAAAAGTATTTTAATTTATTGAATTTCCCATAAGCCTTTGTCAAAACTTTATCTGGCATAAATAAGGGAATGGCAGTAAATTAATTTTTGGCATGCAAATGTGGCTATCTTTGGGTTTTAATCATTACAATTCTAGGAAGAATATACATGACAAATATAGTTGACTCTGTTTCTGTGGTGGTGCAAAAGGATGCCTCATGAAATAAACTCTCTGATCTCCTGACTAGACTTCAAGTCTTGGCGACAGAGAACTGGAAGGAAGATGTGAAGTCTCTCCCCGAGGAAGTATAAGGCATAAATAAGGCATTTGTGCCTCTACAATCACTTTCAGGACTTTCGTAGTCACTTTCTTTATAACAGGAGAGCCAAAACCATTACTGTCACATGCTCTTAGGGGAATGTTTTTCTTATGTGTCCAGAAAACAAGGTCTAGATAAAAAAGTGGCCTCAGCAATACTACTGTATTAAATACTAATGCATTAAACTATTAATTAAGATTTTGTTGCATACATCACCCAATTTGTCTGAACGTATCTGGAGCATTAAACAGGAAATCTGACCCATTCATTTAATTTATTGTGATCTCGGAATTACCTTTCCTTGCCAGATTGGCAGCTTCTGAATGTGGCATGCTGGTGACATCAGTTCCGTTGACTGCTATCAGAATATCCCCAACTTGTAGCCCTGCTTCTTCAGCTGCGCTATCTGGAATTTTAAAAAAAGAAAAAAAGAAAAAGAAAAAGAAAAAGAAAAAGAAAAAGAAAAAAAGAAGCAAACAAAAACCCAAACCACCACCACCAACAACAAAAAAACCCCAAAAATTTATTTAGAACTAGGATATCAAGCATGTCTATATGATCATGCTTTTCTAGGAAAACAAGTATCTGTTCAACCAATCAAGGATTATGTTTTAAGGCCTTCATGATGTTGGCTTGGAGGTGGAACAAGCTTTATTGAGCAACCTATAACTCATCTGTAAATGAAGCTTCAGTGTTTGGATACTGATGCAGCCCTAGAAAATCACTGGCAGTGGAGAAATTTCATTTAAAATGCCATTAGGATTTAAATGCTTTTAGATACAAATAGACATTTCAGTATCTGAGAATTTTGGCCTGAAGTGCAAACAAAAATCTGATGCAGAGCTCAGTCGAGTGAATAGAAAAAAATAATTTATTATTCTGATAAACTTTGAATTTAACCCCAAAAGAGTACCTTCTGTACTGATATTTTTCTTTGCTGGTTAATAGAATTTGGAGATAGCATTTTGAGGATTTTTGGCTTTAGGAAGAAATTACATGGTAAGTAAAAAAGGTCCCAGTGAAGGAAGAACTGAATCAGATTTTTAATGCATCACCTTTTGTTTATAGCACATTAATTCCTAATAAAACAGTGCTCAGACACATGCCAACCAGGAATGGAAGCAAACTACTGAGATGCTAAATATGTTCTATTCATGGACACCAATACACAGTAACTTAAATCCCAGTTACAAATTTCTCAGATACAGTATTTATCTTCTTGTTTATAAATAAGCATTCCTAATGTACTGTGAAAGAATGTTTTTGGAAAATATTATTCCATGTTCTTAACATCTAATGTGTTGCGGTGCAAGTGGCTGTGGCCACAATGACCCCAGAGGGAACAACAGAATTTGAGTTTGGTAGTCAGGCACTGATGTTTAAGGACAACCTCTATGGTGAGGGCGTGTCCCCACAATCCTTTGTTTCTCTGATTTGCTTGTTGCAAGTTGATTGCTTTCTAGTCTCCCCTCCTAGTTTTATGTATAAGCTCATAAATATTTATTCCCTTAGTTGATTACGTATTAGTTCTGGAAAGTTCTGTGTTACTTGATGTCCCATTGGTTGTTCCCTGTTACCCCTCCTACAACCATTCCCCATTGGTTAATTCCCTGTGAACTCCTCCCCTCTCTCCCTTCCCTATTGGCTATCTCCCCTTTCTCCACCCCGATCTCTTCTACTATAAAATCCCTGGACCCGTTGTTTAAACCTGCTCTTTGTCCTTGATCCTTCACCTGCAATAGATCTGCTCATGGAATCCATACGGAAGTGCCTCCTTCTTCTTTGCCTCTGCCTGCATGCCTTTACAGCCTAGTTTGGCACTAGCTCCCTCGGGTGAGGAGCTCTTGGTACCTGCAGAATCGCTATCGGTGAGGGTGCAGCCAGACCTCCAGGGCTTCCCCCTGGCTCAGCGTGCCCTCATTAATGTATGCTTTTAAATATTTTGTACCCCATGATGCAGTAAGTGTGACCCTTCAGTGTATTTCTGATAATGCTTAGAAATTGTAGGGATAAGATTAGTAAAAGCTTAACAATAAACAAGCAAAATAAAACGCTGGTCCACTCTTACGTGTATTAAAAATTATTTGGAAATTTGCAAATGTCAGAATGTTTTGGGTTGTGCTGGCCTTGAGCATTCCATATGAATGCTCAAGACTTTATGACCATAAGTGGTCTGTAAAATACTATTAAAATATTCATTAAAGAATCATAGAATGGTTTCAGCTGAAAGGGACCATAAAGATCATCTAGTTCAATCCCCTTCCACTAGACTAGGTTTCTCAAAGTCCCATCTAACCCTGCCTTGAACTTTTGAAGGGATGGGGCATCCACACCCTCTCTGGGCAACCTGTGCCAATACCTCACCACCCTCACAGGGAAGAATTTCTTCCTAATGAAATGAGTTACATTTTGAGAAAACATAATTCTACAAGTTTGTCTGAAAAAAACTATTTTCTTAAATGTTGTCACTGTTCTAAAGCAACTGCATTTTGAAAACAGGATACAAATAAACAAAAGAGTAATATAAAATGTGAGTAGCTATATTTCATTTTAACTAGTAGGGATAAATCGGTAAGTGTTAGAGTTACTGCTGTATGCATGACCAATGATTTTATTTGTACTTAAGTAAAGAACTTATGAACTCACAGGCCTCTGAATTCACAAGCTTTCCCAGTGTTGTCAGGATGATAGACAACCTCATACATAAGGCTTGTAATGGTGACAGCTATTCTCAGATGCCTTGCCAGAAGGCATGCTCTAGCCTTCTTTCTATGGGATGTTTTGCATAGTATCTGCTTTTTTAGTAAGAATCTATCACAGTCTCCAGTACCTTCTGCTCCTTCTCTAATTCTGCTGTTCCTGCCCTGAGATGCAGAGCAGTACAGCAAGCAACGCTCTAGATTTGGATGAGCCAAGGTCTTAGGCAGCAGTAAAATGACACTGACTGCCTGCGTCTCATTCTCTCTGCAATTACTGACTGAGTCAGCTTTTAGCCAGATTTCTAAGCTTGACATTATGCACAGAGCCAACGAATTCAGAGAGCTTTAAGTGGTGACTTGCAAGATCTCATTCCTGACCGAAAGTGCCAACGCTATTATTTAAGGCACAGTAAGAAGCTCATTCTTCCCTGGAAGCAGTATCTTACATTTCATCTTTGTTGAACATCATCTGCCATTTTTTTGCTCACTCACTTGCATTTTGGAGTTTTTTTGGGGCTCCTTACAATCATCATAAATCCCTGAGGAAGTTAACAGCCCACCTGTCAAGACTGACAGATGCCTAAATGGATCCAGGCAGAAGTGTACCCAGTCAATAAGATTTATGGAAATATTAGAAGGATCACTGCATCTTCCTTTTCATTTTTAAAGGCCTATTGTCACTCATGGATGGCAGCCCACAAAAGTTTTAGACTTTACATCTGGAGTGAGGCTGAATGCAGGCATGTGCACACGGTATGAAGTAACATGCAAGAAGGCAGTGGAGTCTGATTTACCTCTAGGGATAGTGGGGCTCTAAGACAGTTGTTCATGAGCAGTTCATGAGCTATTAAACACTGTGCACCCACTAAGTATGGAAATTATTGTGTACATGTATATTATAAATTAATATAAAGCAGATGTTCTATACTTCGTAGCTCATATCATGTAGATACATATAATATCATTACATCGGATAACATATTTTTTTAATATATTTTCACAGGAGAAATTAACTAGTAGAAACACAACTTACTTGTATCAACTTCAGTCACAAGGATAGGCTTTGAGAACTGGATCCTGAAACCCCAAGGGTAATTGCCAGTTCCTTTAGCGATCTTCACAGTTCTTTCTCGAACTGGAAATAGGAAGAAAGATACCCTTTTTCTCTACACATTCAATTTAATAAGCAGCAGCCTGTTTTTAAAACTTTTTGTAGGCACTGAATGTTACTTATTCTGCTAGTGGTTGGGGTGCTTTCAGTATCACTCCTGGCTGTTTACTGCTGCCTCAGACAGTGACACCACTCACACTGTGACCGACCAAATATCATTCATGTTAGGGCACAGGCAAACAGCATTTTGAATTAAGTGCCTGGACTTTGTAATGAAGAGCTGAAATATTCAGGTATTCCACTCTACTGATTGTGTTCTGGGAGAGAAAAACACTCATGCTCTCTGTGTCAGACCTCTATGCTGCAAATACAAAATACACTCTAATTTACCAAATGGGTTTAAATCTGTTTCTTGTAAATCTGTTTCATTCTTTTTATATTTCATAAGGTATTTATCTTTTGGATAGTTGTTTCTTCTCCTTTTGCTTTTCCTTCCACTCCACACTCACACTGCCTTCCAATCCTGTAGTCCAACCTCCCCAACCACAGTGGCATCTTCTGCCAAGTGGGGCTGAAAACCCTTTCAACTCAGCAGAATTTAACACTTAACGGGATAAGCCTCAGTAAAAAGGAATATCAGGGTCTAATTGTAAACTTCCATCTTTTTCTCAGGGTCTAATAGGTATTATTATTGTGACTTAAAGAGCCTGGTTCTTTAGCAAATCTTATGTGTATGAAGGATTTCAGTGTAAATTAGATTTCTTGGAGTGTCTGTTTTTCATCATTTGACTGTCTTACTGTGTTTTTTCTTAATGGAGGCCAATTTAACAGCAATTTATGACAACTGGTTTTTTTTCAAATTGTGTATTATTTGGAAGACAGAAATTGCTTTAAAGGTTACTTTACCAGCAGGTCAATTGATGTTTTCTGTACAAAACAGATACTTCAATACTGACTAACTATCTTGCGGAAGTTCTGAGCTCTCCCCTGGGAGAAAAAGCAACCAAAATGGTTTTCCAGAATATTCTCATGTATGTTAAGGGAAATTTTTCATATCACAAGACTTATAGAGCACATTTGTCTTCTCTCATATTCTGAATGATTTATGAGCTCCAACAAAGAACAATTTACTGGAAAGTAATAAATAAATAAATAAATAAATAAAACACAGGGGTGTTTTGGCCTGTCTTAGTTCTTTGAACTTTCATGTGTTTCTTTGAACTGCGAAGTGGAGGAAAACCTCCCATCCCCCAGAAAAAGTTGTTCACTATATCTGTTTGCACAGATTTAAACTACAAATAGAATAATCCTTCATACTCATAGCAAATGACTGTTTTCTTTCTGGATTGACTATGTCTGAAAGTTTGATGTAAAACAGATTTTATGTCCATTGTAATACTTTATAAATATCTCAGTGTGATTTTGCCATGCTTGAAGAAGTCATGGAATTACATTTCCTCTACCATTATCTCATGAGATTTAGTTATAACCTTTTACCAGTTAAAATTTTATCAAGTAATGATGATATTTTGCAAGACAATAGCTAAATAAGAACTACTTATGTATTTTTTAAATAATCTTTTTGATTCTTGGGTTGCTCCTTTTCCTGTCTTAAGCATAAGGGACCAGCACCTTCTCCAAAATGTTGATCCCTTGAAATCCTCAGAGTGCCCAAAATTAATAAATTTTTATGACATTTATTACCTGTTGCTTTAGCCAACTTACTTGCCACTGGTCTAGGTCTTTTGCTGAGACATCTAGGGCTGTTATCTGGAGAGACATCATCTCCTCTGAAAACCCAGGAAGCAGAATGAAAGTTTTCTGTATAAAAACCTCTGTCCTCATTTTCAGAATATAGTCCCAGATCTACTGATCGAGCATCCTCTGAATTTACTGTCATGGCGATAAAGCAAGTAACAGTTATGTCAATAGGGAAAATGCATGAAGAATAAGAGACCTCATCCAGTCAGCATGGAAGAATCACCACAAGCTTCTTAATGAACTCTTTGTAATGTTTGTACTGAGTTCTCAATTTTGTTGCTGTTAAAGGAGAAGTCTGCAAGGATTTCCAAATATAAGATCACAATACTGGAGGCTAATGCACGTTCAGCTTGAGTAAGAAGTGAAGTCTTAATGCAAATGGTCAAAACAGGAGCTGCACCTCTTTAAGATACATCTGGCTGTACCTAGCTCTTAAGCTATCTTATATGACCCATCTGATTAGGAAATCAAACAAATCTTCTAGAAATTTGGTATGAGTTCAGTGCGTATCAGAAGACAAAAGAGAAGACGAAAAGTATCTTCTATGACAGGGGCATTGATGACCGTATTTGCTGTTTGCTTAGTCTTATCTCTTCCAGACATGTGAAGTTTTGTTAAAAAGGAGGTAAGGAAGTAAGTTTGTTGTAAATAAGGTGTTTTTTTCCTTTTAACATAGAACTTCTGGCTAGTTCCCTCATAGGCTGTTGAATATTTGTATGATGTGTTATCCTGAGGATTTTCAGATTCATCTTTTATAATAATTTACATTCACAATGTCTTGCAATGAGTTCACATGGAGATGGAGAACTCTAGTTCTCTGCTAACGTTGAGACGCTTAAGGCAATAGGATGTCAGGCAGCTGGCTGCGACAGGTTATAAACAGCAAGTTGAATGTACAGGAAAAGCCTGTGTAATAGTCTGACAACATCCCAAGTAGACCAGGAGCTGCAACTTCAAAGCTAAGACTGGATGGTGAAAGTCATATATAAATATATATCATCAGATGTTGTGCTAACAGATAGACCGGAAATATAAATTTTTTGAGAGGAAAAAACCATCATGTTCCTTTCAGTATGAAATGCCTGGTAATGCAGCTAGATTTAATGCAGCTGGAGGAAGGATCTGTTTGCATTGTTTATCCTGTGTTTGATGTAAAACAATTCCCAGTTTGAAAACAGAGAAGATAAAAATTGACCTTTATTTAAGGTTATATTTGTTTGGGAAGTCACTTCCTGAATATGTCTAAGTGGCAGTTCTTTGTCACTTAGAAAATGTGGTCAATTGTGTCTGTCTAGACAAATATTCCACATCCACTGTCTTCTCCCTTACTATGCAGAAAGTATGAAATGACATACTTAATTACATAAAAAGCTACTAGTAAATAGACAAATAAATAAATATTACTATGCTGATATGTTTAAAGCTCCTTTTACCTTGCTACCATGAATGCGTAAATTAAGAAAACCTAGACTAGCACCAAACAACTCAGTACAGTACAGTATTTTGCCAGTTTAATGCTGTATTTTTATAATTGTAGTAGAGTTAGAGTAGGTTAAAATGTAACAAATAGGCAAAACTATAGATGCTGCCATGCTGACATTATGGAATTATGCCAAAACATTTCTTCTCTCCTTGAGTTTTTGGAACAGATGTCAAACAGGCATGTCACAAACAAGTGCACTGAAATTCTTCCCAGATGCTGGACGTAAGAATGTTAGGAGCTGCTGCTTCCATATGTCAATCAGAGTTGTCTCAAGTCTGTGAACAAGAGGGAACAGTCTAGCTACCAAACAAAAAGGGACAGAAGTCTCAGGCCTGTGGCATACTATCTAAAATTACTAGATGTGAAAATCTGTGACAGAATTGTCTGCGCAGTCACCTGTTCTGGAGACCACTTTGGGTTTATGCCATGTGCTACCCAAAGCTTTGTCTCAAGGAAAGCAATTCTAGCTCTTGCAACTTGTTCTTTTTTGACTTGTTTTCTTAAAAATATATATATGCCTTCTCTATGAAACCAACATATGCCTGACTTAGTAAAATCTATGGTCCAGCTTTATATTCAAGAGACATTACTGTTGAAATCAAGGAACAGTTTACTCTGATGTGTGTAACTTCTGGTAGGTTTTTTTGAGCTCAGGTGGTTTGACAAGATAACTTTCTAATCTTATTACCATGACCTAGAATTTGTTTGAGGGGTGAACAATGAAGACTGCTACCAATAAACAGCTTTTTTATTTCCATGTGAAATGTCAGTCATTCCTGCTCCTTTGTTAACAGGTATTAAAACCTTAGGGATTGGCTCACCTACCTGAATATAGGTGCCCTGTACCATATTAGATGCCTTATGGTATCCTGCTTGCTGTTCAATTACTACTTCAAGGAGGCTTGGGTTCCCTGCTGGTTCACATATCTCAGGTCCCTCTTGGTATCCCAGCTGGCAACTGAAATCTGTGTTTAGGCAGTGAATTGAGGCTCTGTTTGATGCAGGATTTACCTCTTTGGTACAGGCATGGGACATACTAGTTTATCATCTGTTGGACCTGTGCTGAAATCCTAGAGTTCAGAGTCTTCTACAGGTTTGTATTTTCCCTTCTTCAAAGAGGAGGTTATGTATCTACAAATTAAACTTCCTGTACCAAAAGTAGTCATTGTAGCACAAAATATTTCCACAGGGAAGTGCACATTTTTTCATCTCTACAAAGGATTTCTTTTATTACTAAAGTAGCAAAACAGGAGGCGAGGTAGTGTCAAGTAAGAAGTACCATGTATGTTCCCCCTAGACTGTGCAATCCTTGCTTGGTGGCTCCATCTGCATGAAATGTAAATTCACTAAATAGTTCATCTTAAAAATTCCTTCCCATGCAGTTAAGCTGATGAATTTGCATGTGGCAAGGTGACAGATTTCTTAAAGAGACAGTTACGGGTCACAGTGAACGACATTCTAGGCAACAAGCCTGGATTAAAGTTGGAGCACCTTTGTGAGTAGAGAAAGACTCCCAGCTCAGCATGGGAGTAGATAAGTAGATATCAGGATTATGATTTTTGTTATAACCTCAAACCTGTTGCCACATGATTACATGTTTGTGCCTAGAGTTTGTCTTAATATTTAAACATATTATTTGAACATGTTCTACCATGAACATGCAAGGTAGAATAAACTTTTTTTTAGTCAGATTGATTGCTTAACCAAGGAGAGAGGATGTCTCATATTAGTCATGATAATGACTAACACAGACACTCAATGAACTGGAGATCAATTTCCTTAGCTGAAAACCCTGTCGTAATGTCAATCACACAAAGGGGAAAGATCACAAGTGTAAGACTAATGTACTCACTTGAACCCTCAGTGATTGTGCTGTTTATGGAGCTTCCTCCAGTAGAACTGCATTTTTTGCTATCTTTGAACTGTTTCCGTCTTCTGGCCCACTGGTCTATTGCATCTTCCTGGGAGCTGTCACTCGCTCTGGTGTCTTTCTTCAAAGGTAACTTTCTGGTTTTATTCATTTCTGATTTCAAGTCTAAGTTATAACCAGATGTTGTTTGTGAGTAATATGTGACACAACTTATGTAAGTATTTTTGCTGTTTAATATTTCCACATTCTAAATACAAGAATAATCTAACCAACATATAAATGAAAATACCAAATAATAATGAAAATATTCAGAAAGTATATGTTTTAGACTAATTGAGGCCTTTATGCAGAGGGAAGTACAAGTGCCTTTAGTTAAATACCTACATAGCCATTTGTACATCACTATTTTAATGCAGAAACTTGTAAATTGCTCATGGATCTTATTTAACATGCTCATACATTTTCGAAGTGGTCAGTATAGGTAGATATAAAAAACTCCTATTTGAATACTAATAATCTTGCAAGACATGCATGAAGATTTTTCTGGTTTAGATTTCTTTCTAGTTAAAACAGAATAAACTTGTTGTATTATTATTTCATGTAAAACAACAATTGGAAAACAGATTTTGTGTTATATTCTGTTCTGAAAAATGTGACTGTAGCCACTGGCAAGGGCACATAGGGAGAAAGTCCAACCTCCACAGACTCCCTGGAGGACTGTGTAGGTGCACTTATGGCTGTAGAGTCTCTTTCTGGCTTCAGCCAGATCTTCATCACTGACATATGTAACTGAGCCAGGCCATTCCAGGACACTATTCCAGACCATTGCTGAGAGTTACGAAACCTATCTCTTGCAGTGCCCTTGTACTGCTCTTTGCATGGGTCTTTTCCTCTTTGATAATCATGAAGTCCTCAGAACACCAAGAGACTTCTAGATTGCCTTTCCCCCATCCTGTTTACCACAGTGGCATCTCTTCTTCTCCTCTGTTCTAGGTGTTCTCACTCTTTGCTGAAAAATGCCACATTTGCTTTCCAGTGTCACTGGATTACTAAGCTCAGGAAGTCCCACATTGCCTAATGTCTTGGCAAAGTAGGTTGGTATTCTCGAACTAAAAGTGGATTTTAATTCATGGTAATGAGTTGTAAAACTTCAAACTCTTTTACTGCTTCCTAGACGTACCCGTTTATTCATTTAAGGTAGGACCTCCACAGCATTGTGGAGTAAAGCAAAGTCAAAATATGACCCTGGACCAAAAGAGGGCCAAAGTGAGATGATAGGTATGAGAAAAAACACAAGTAGATAATTCTTAGCAAAGGGCAAAAGGGAAGAGAGAATAAAAGAAGAGAAAATAAAATAAAAATGAAAGAAATAGCTACACCTCACTTCTGTGCTGGGTCCTTAACCACTTAGGTCTAATGTCTGAGAAGTCAAGGATTTTGGCATGCAGTTTTCCTTTAGTATCTTAATTCTATACCTTGTTCCATCGAGATTTCCATTTCATAAATTCTCTATTTATTTTATATATTGATACTGAGATAATGGTATTGCGATATTGATCTATATAGCAATATGTATCTATGTAGTATATCTATATAGTGATGTAGACTTTAGGTATTTTTTAAATTTCCATTATCAATGCCAAACAAGACAGCCATGGAGGTCATACCAGTCTTTTTTGCAGGTATGGTGAATTAAAAGATTTTTAAAAAACTTTCAGATGCTTTTAACTAGGATTATATAAGACATTTTCCATAGGAAAATGTATATTTTTCAACAGTATAAACCTCTTAACCTCCAAATCTGCTGGAAACATTGTCTTCTGGAGAGATAAATCTGAGATATATTTGCATATAGCCTGATTAATGTTAAAAAAAATAAACTTAGTGTTTGGAGTGATACTTCAACACCACACACACACACACATATTGCGTGTAGATACTCATATGTAAAAGGCTCACATTGTAGCGTGCAATGTCCCAGGATGGCTTAACATTTTTATAGTTCAAAACACGCATTTTAAATGACCAGTTATGGATATAGGTAGATGGATTATATAAAGGAAGACAAGAAATTTTGTAAAATATTAGCTAGTAAAAGTAAGCCTTTTTCATATGCAGTTCTCTCAAATATGTAAAAGAGAGGAGAAAAGCAGGTTAAAGGATCCCTTATGGTCATTCCATGAAAATGTTCAGCCAGAATTAAGACTGAGATGTACTTAGACTACAATATTCATATAAGTCACATGGATTTGAAAGCCAGATTTCTGTGGTTTTAAACATTGACTTGTGCTCTGAGTTCATATCACATGGCAACTGCTTTTACTATTATTTCCTGCAATGGTATTTGCTTCTCTCACTAGATGTACAGGATGGGTGGGTGATTTAGTGTAGAAAACTGCTTCTTGATCAAAGCTGCATTTTTTTCTTTTTAAATTTAGGTTTCTTGTCTTTTTAAGATGGTTACTAGAATCCTCAGTAGAATAACTGCATTTTTTAACCCCATGGCCAAACATACCATACCATAACAATATCATTGTAAACCTTTAATACACATTTATTTTCTAAGAAAACAGATGTCACAAAAGCGCCTACACAAAAGGTGTGTAAGTGATACTAACTTGAAAAGTCTTGTAGCACCTACCTTTCTGATTAATCTGTTTTACTGATGATGAGGAGACATCTGCATTCTCATAATAATCTTCTTTTATTTCAAAATTTGACTCAATTTCTTCAAAGTTGGACTTGACTAACAGAGGTAGTTGATTTGCTCCAGGCTCTCTCCTTAAACTGTCATCAGTTGACTGTTTACTGCAAAAGTTCTCCAGTCTTTGCTTGATGTTTGAATGTTCTGTGAAATTCTCTTTCTTTTCTGTGCAAACTGAAGGGGTAGATAATTTGGAAGCCTGGGCTGAATTATTATGGCAATCAGATTTAACAAGGACATCCCCAGGTAAGTCCTGTACCTCAGAAAGGCTTTCCAATTCCTTATTCATGTGATGCTCCTTGGGATCTAACAGCAAGGATGACAGCAAGGATTTTTCTTGTATACTGCTGGTAAGGTTAGGTTCTTTCCTTAATGCAGAGCCAAAACATTCAGGCATCAATGTAGGGTCACCTTGGACAAGTCTTTCTTCTACTTCTCCAGTTATCACTGGAGAGTCAGTCAGTACTGACCCTCTTCTTTTATGTGTTACCTCAGACTCTGCATAAGGTGGGTGAACATTTAACTGTAAAACTGAACATTGTTTTGGGATGCTTTCTGTAGATGCATAATTAGTACTTTCTTTGTCATTAATGAATTCACCTGAAGGGCTTGTAGAAAGTGGAGACACTTGTACCAGGTGAGCTTTTTTCTGCCATTCAACATGCTTTTCTATAGGGTTGTACTCTGATTTCTCTTTATCTAAAGCTTCAGTAGACTCAGAGTCTTCTTCCCACATGGCTAGGTTTCCAAGAGGCTCTTTGTGGCTGTTGTCTGTTTTGTCATGTACAGCACCACTGGAATGAAGATTCTCCATTAATGTTTCTTCTGTTTCTTCACCTTGCCCCACAAAGTCTGCACAGTCATTCAGTAAACAAGTGCCATCTAGACAGACATCTTCAGATGGATAAATGGTAATATTATGATCAAATGATGTGAAAGCATACTGATATGAAGACTTAAGACTTCTCAAATTTCTCAGTGAGGAGGTCAAGTCGGGATACTTGCAAAGCTCTGTCAGAGAGGAGGTCAAGTCAGGACACTTACAAAGTTCCTTATATTCGGTAGGAATATGCGAGTTCCTGTTACGGACATCTCCTGCTTTGGTCTCCTTAAGCAATACTTTTAAGGATGGCAGTGAATAAAAGCCAGAATCCCTTCTAGGGTGAACTGGTGATAGTACATCCAGGGTAGTATCTGGGAAAGATTTTCTTCTTGC
Source organism: Corvus hawaiiensis (assembly GCF_020740725.1). Lineage (NCBI taxonomy): Eukaryota > Metazoa > Chordata > Aves > Passeriformes > Corvidae > Corvus > Corvus hawaiiensis. The sequence goes on along the minus strand of NC_063255.1, from coordinate 73,736,121 downwards.
TGTTTTTGGCCCTGTGTCTCTGTGTATGTCACAGTTATTTCTTTCTGCACCTATTACACTGCTTTTACTAACACATTCCTTCCCATTGTTTGGGTTATGCAAGGTATTAATAGCTACAAGACAATTAGTATTATTTATTTTTGAGAAAAATACTTTATCCTTTGAAAAATCTTCCTTTTCTTTGGTGTGGTCTTCATAGTCCTCTGTGTTAAGTTTACAGAAATAATTCTCTTCCCCCCAAATACTCAAGGCTGTAGTGAGACTGTCAGATTCCTTTTTGCTATTAACAGGGTACGAAGATATGCCTTCTGCAATTGTATCCAGGTGCATTTCGTCACAGTCAGCAAATTCTTTAGGTGGAGGGAGAAGTGTATATCCATCTGGGAACGTATAATCTGCTTTTTCATGAAAGCTAAATGATGACTCGCAATCTGTGTTACACAGTGCCTCTGTTACAGAATAATCTGTTTCACTCCAGTAAGTATCTTCATGTTCCCTGTTACATGGTTTGCTCTGTGCCGGCTCAACAGCTTTGATGTTAACCTTTAGAGTCTTCTTTCTGCTGATACATTCCACTTGAATGTCTTTTGCTTCAACTTCCAGGGAGGCACTTTCATTGATGGCAGTTTGAACTTTTCGTTTAGAGGATCCTTTATATTTCCCCTTGTGTTCTGCTGAGTGGTCAGTTGAAGGACACTGGTACTTTGAACATTTTGAACACTGACTTTTCTGGCACTGTCCTTCATGACAGTGTTTTTTGTTCTTTGAACCTTTCCTTTTTTCATCCACAACTTTTGTTTCAGAATCAAAGAAAGAAATATTCCTAACTTCTACTCTCATATTAAAAGAGCCGTATTTTACTTCTGCAGAAATTTTTCCAGTGGTCAAGCTAATGGACTCTGAAAAGTCTGGCTTGCCACACAGTGTAATTTTTCCTTTGAATGAGCCCTCTAACTCACCAAAAGTTACTGTAGCTAGGATTTCATCTTGCTGAGGTGACAACATTTTAGGAGGGCAGTTCTTTTCCTTCTTCCCTTCTTTTTCACTGTCTGATACATTTTCAAGGTCTCTATCTTCAGAAGCATCTGAGCTACTCTGATTCTTGTTTTCATGATCTTTTCCATCTTCTTCAGCACCCTTTACATCCAGTGGCTCTGTGAAGTGAGACAGGGCCTCATGTGCTTTATTTTCAAGGCTTCCTACACTTTGCTGACATTTACAAATGGGTGACAACTGTTCATCTAATTTAAGGTAAAAAAAAAGAAAAAAAACATTTTCCCATGATTTGTTAAGCAGTATCATAAATGTTTGATTAGCTTTGAGACACTTTTCATAGAAAATGCCTATATTATCTTTAAGATCTAGTGTATTTTTCACATTATTTTTAAATTTTCAATATTAACTTGTTTTGTCATAATTACCTGATAAGTGAAATCAGATAAACAGGGTGGGCCACATTAATTCACTCTGATTTGAGAAAATCAATGTATTTGCACTTTCTTAAAATAAAGTTTTGCTTTTGTTAGGGGATAAGGAATGCCATTTGCTTATAATAAGAGCTACATTTTAAATTTTATTATCCTTCCTAGTATTTACTTTGTTCCTGTGAGCACACTGGGTCAATCAACATGCCACTGCCTGCCTGGCTGCAGTTTGGGGTAAATTCTATGGAAGTTTGCTTTTATAATCCTTTTACAGATGAGCAAACAAAGGGATTGATTATCACAATCATACAGCAGGTCTGTGGCACATTGCCAGGAGATGTGAGTCACGGCTACCCATTCTAAGTAGAATAAAATGATGTTTCTTGGCTGTACTAGGCAAGATTTCATGGCATTCACACAATGACATAAAATTATGTCTTGCTTGGGCTTTTTTTAGAACAGGTCATGTGCATTAGAGGCTAACAGTTTAATAGCGACATCTACCTAAACAGGACTAGAACAAGCTATTAAACTAAGACAACACTGAGATTTACACCAAGAATGATGACATTTTGAGGCAATTGAACAACAATACCTTTGGAAAGCCTTTGCCAGAAATAGCCAGGATAGCAGCTTAACTAAATAAAAAAAAACTACCCTCACTAAGACCTTACCTGTATGTACCCACACTTAAGTGTAAATATTTCCAATCTGACAAACAGCTTTGGGCACAAAGGTGAATTTCTGTCTTGATGAGTAAACTAAGAATAGCCACATATGTTTCTGTTGATTTTACTTTGTATTAAATATTTCTGTAAACTTACATTCTCTGGATTCAGAGCTCTTTCTGCTCTTGCAGCTTTTTCTTCTCTTTCTACTCATTTCTAAGAACCAATGGCATCTGTGTTCTACTTTTCTGTGTGAGAGGGAAAACATTGGATAATGAGAAAGCTTTTCTGGAATAATTTTGCCCTCTGAGATTTTCTAACTTGTTATAATAAAAAATAGAGAAGTTCTAGAGCACGTACTAATGCATTTATTTCTTCTTCTGGTTATTTAGGAACAACTTTTGAAGATTTTCAAGTAATAGCTTAAAATCGAAGTCGCATGGTCTCAGTTATAGGGCCTGAACCGATACTCATTTAAAGTCTGTGGAGCAGTGGGTGACCTTTTACAGTCATCAGATTTTATCTGATTCTGAGTTTTAGAGATTAATACTTTGATTTAAGCATTCATTTTAAATTCAATCTTATTTATACATGTAATGAAATACTTTGTAATAATTGTTTTCCTCTCATGAGAAGGGATTCTTTGAAGTGAGAAATATGTGAACACCTAATACATCATAAGCGTGGTCTTGAAAATCAGTAAGAATTATGTTGGGAAAAATCAAATGACTACAAGTGTTATTAGTCATAATCATCTTTTATATGTTTGTTTATCAGAACATGCAATACATCATTGTGGAAGGAGTGCAAGTGAATTTTTAAGGCTACAAACTTACGTGGTATAATGAGGATATATGAATCTTGTTATTAGAATAAAGCATTTTAAATAATTACATTGATGCTTGAAGACACGTCACATGTCACTGTATGCAGTGATACATTGCTAGCTAAACAACTGGGAAGAAATTTTTTCAAGACGCAGTCATTGCTACTTCTGAAAAATTTTAAGTTTGTGTGAGGCCCAAATGACTGAATATGCCAGTGTACATTCATTAGCTGGTTGCAAAATACAGGCATTCTCCTCTTCTCTTTGGAAGACACTGCAGGTAGGCTGTGAAAGTCTTGTATTTATTTCACAGCAGGCACTTTGGAATGTTTACATACTCAGTTTTCAGTAGGAAGCTATACCTCTCCTTTTTCCAGGAGTCTTTAGTCAAAGCTTGACGGACAGCCAAACTTGCCAACTGAGCTCTGTTCTCAGTAGGAAGAATGAGCTTAAAATCAAATACAAGGCTTTAAAGGACACAGAGGCAAGAACTATTTGTAGTGTAGGGTATGAGCAAGTGCCCATCAGTTCCAGATAAAAATCAGTATTATCTTAAAGAGTTACATATGCAAGTATGCTGTGAGTGGCAGCCTCATATTTAAGATGGCATATGTAAGATCTGCAGATTGATGCATATATTTATGACTTTAAGAACAACAATGTAACACAGATCCTTAATGTGATGGTTATGGTTGAGGTTTCAGTTGTATTTCATTAAGGTGCAACTGAGAAAATGTTTTTACTTCTAGGAATTCCCTCATTCAGCTTAAGGAAGATGCCCCACACTCAATTCCTTTCCCTTCTCTTTATCCTTTCCCTTCACCTTCTTGACCTTCATGGTTGTATTTCCAAAATACTTGCATTTGTTATACTACTTTTAATTGTTCCCTAGGAATTCAATTTTCATGTTTTTTTCCCCCTTTTCTATAGTCAGTAATGCAATGGTTAATCTCAATATAGGAAATGTGATTTCTAATTGTCACTGCTAAAATGCTGGTAAAAACTATCTGCAGATCAAAACCAGCTGTTTTACTTTAGTTTCTCTTTACATTTGATGGTTACTTTCACAGTTTTATGTACCACAGATTACTCTTTAAACAAATTCTGAATTTTACTGAATGCTGAATGCAACATTAAGCCAGAGACACAATTAATACATGAAGTGTTTAAGGTCTTACTTTTAGTGAAGAATTAATAGGCATGTCTGTAATCAGTTAGCAGTGGATTTGAATTATGATGGCTTTGAGGATAAGGTTCACATGGTTGAAGGTAAGATTGAAAAATAAAAAAACCCTAAAATACCAGAAAGAATCACTGCAAGAAGCTTGAATATGAAGGAGATAGAAAGCACTGTGGATCAGTTATAAAGAAAACCGTACTGATTTCAATTTCTCCTCATAGTTGAAGTGTCTGTTTTGCCAGGTTTTGTAATGGTAGAATATATTTCAACTTCACAGAAGGAATTTTGTATCCGAGATGATCAGTAGTTCTACTACTACTCAAATTTATGTGTATTTGGTGTCGTGGGATACTCAGAAAGTACTGAAGGTAGATAGCGTTGGTTGTCTGCATGACAGGGTTTTGGGAAATGATCTAATACCTCCTAAAATTTAAAAGTCTGAGCAGGCAGGTGAAATCATCAGTAGAAATAGCCACAGGTCACAGCTGTTTACAGAGGTAGGATTACAGATTTTGCTTTAATTTCGAAGATGATATTTATGATATAAGTTAACAGGATGATTAGTCTGTATTTTTTTTGTAATTTCTGTAATTGGTAGTAAGTAGATCAAAATTAAAATAATTATTTGCACTGTTCACTTATGATTAATTTCAACAGCTCTAATGATTTTATGATTAAGTCTATCAGCTCTTGGATATTAATTATAGTATTTACATACTATTTTTACTGTACCTGCAGTGTGTTAAATTGTTGATACCTTAAATTTCAAAAACTTTGTAAAGAATTTTTTTATGCGAATAGTTTTGCTGCCCATACTACATTTCTATATGTTAATTTATCCTTTCTTCTCTAAGGTCTACCACATCAGAAGAGGAGTCAGTTCTTCGCTTTTCATTTATTTTACCCATGCATTGTCTTTGTCTATTCTTCTTTCATTGGTCCTGGGGCTGAGATGTGCTCACAGAACTAGGAATCTTATCACCTTCAATCGTACTCACGAGACCTATTGACTTGAGCAAGGATTAGTTGAATGCATCAGGATTGCAGGATAAGACCTTGCCTTAAGGACTATTTTTTCCACTGCTGGAGACTAGCTGAACACTAGCCAAATTAGCTTAGCTGGGAATAGAGGCATTCAGCACTTGCCTGGATGGAAGCCAATGTCCATTGACATAGTTTTTTACATGATAGGTTATTCTTACTACAAAGATTAGTGCTTGGGTTAGCTCAGAATAAAAACATCCTCATTTTGAGTAAAAGATCACTCTAGAAATGTTTGTATTTATATTTATATCACACTATAAATACAGATAAAGCTCTGTCTAGAATGTGTTTGTTTTCATTGTTGATAACATCTGTAATGCTGTTTCCTTCAGGTTAATGCAGATGATGACAAGCTCTGTGATAATAAAAGCAAAAAAAAAAAAATCTGTAATAATGCCTTTGAGTTCATCTTGTTATGCAGGAAAAGTTGCCTCAGAACACTAACTGGAAGTATATTTGAAAACACAGGAGTTGTTTTACTTTTTGTTTATATATTTATATTATGGAGATCTTACGTGAAAATATGTGTGTTCTTTAGTTTTCTAAACAAACGTTCAGTGAACTTATAAAGATGAGACTCAGAAAAGATGAAGGAAAAAAAGAAAGGAAAATGTAGAGAATATATTTGCTAATGCTGAATTGGAATGGTGTGATGACACAATATATTTGTAAAATATTTAAAGTTCTTTCAGGATAATATAAATTATCATTTTAGAGTGTAAGTCTCTTTCTTCTAATTCAGTATCCTATGTTGTAGAAGGTTTTGCTATGAATATTTTCAGTGGCACCTCACTGAGTATTTCTCTACTGAATTCTACCGTGCTCACCGACTTTAGAATGATGTCACAGCATACCAAAACAAGCCTTTCTGAAATAAGAATATTTTACTTCTCTTTCCTTCTGTGTTTCAACAACATTAAACCCTTCTCATCTGTTTCCTCCCTTTGGATACAGAATCCTACTTTTTGTCCCTGTTGCCCTAGATGACCTAAATGACACTGTATTTCATTCTCATTTATTTCCATTATGTCTCTTTGTATTTCACAATATTCTTCTATTCCATACTAATCATTGCTTTGCCTTTGCTTCTCAAGTTACCAGCTATGTGTGGCCCAGTCTCTCATTGCTTAGCTCCACTCCTCTAATTACGAAAGTCTGAATTTTCTTGTGAATTATACAATCATAAAATGGCTTAGGCTGGAAGGGAGCTTAAAGATCATCTCATTGCAACACCTCTGCCATGGACAGGGACACCTTCCACTAGACCAGGTTGCTCAAAGCTCCATCCCCCTTGGCCTTGAACAACTCCACAGACGAGGCATCCCTAACTTCTCTGGGTGACCTGTTTCAGTGCCTCACAGTGAAGTAACTGACAGTTAAAATCATAGAAATTCTAAATAGAATTATCCAAAGCCATTTGAGATTCTCAAATATCTCTAGGCAAATGCTAAAGTTTACTACTTGATTTCTTCTTTTTATTCTCCATACTGATTGTGGTTTGTATACTCCTTACTTTAGTTTTCATACACTGGGGTAATGCCCCACAGATAATTTACAATGTCATTAGAATAAGTTGTGTAGGAGAATCTTGAGTTCCACACAGAGTTCGCAAAAAGGGCTCATTGATTTACCTTTTACTTATCTCATTGAAGTACATCTTATTGACATACCTTCTAGTTTTGCCTTTTTCTCTTTATGAAGCTTCAACTAGTATTTTATTTGAATAATTTCTAACACACATTTCTGAAGTACTGTAGAACATATTTTATGTCAAAGAACGTTTTTTAATGTCAAACACATACAAACTGTGTCATCAAAAATGCCTGTCTTAGCAGTGTTTCTCACTCTCTCCCTCAGCTGGAATGGATCTTATCTTCACTTGCTTATAGTTTCATCTACATATTTTCCTGAAAAGACTGGTCTTTAAAAAGGTGTCTGCAAAATGTCCAGGAAAAAGGAAGCGGGCAGCCATCTACAGGGACCGTAACAGTACCATATAGCACTTTGCAAAATTAATAAAAATGTGAACTGTATGTCTGCAAAGAATCAGGTTCCAATCAAATGGAACTCAGTAGATATATGGCAGTGTCCACTTGGCTCTGAGAACAGAGCATCCAGTTTTATGAAACACATAAAAACATGGGTCAGTGAAATCAATCTGCACCAGGTGTTGTACTGGGACCCATTGATCAACCATTTTATTTCATGAAATGTGCTGTGGCACTTCTAATAGAACACACCAAATCAGGATCCTCTTTTTTCAGATCATGAAAAGATTGCAAACACCAGTCAGTATTTCTTCAGTTCTGATTCAGAAGGAAGGTTACTGTCTAAACAACTAAGAATATCACTTATGCCATAAATCGGCATATTTAGGAAACCCAAACTCCACGTAATTAGATTCTGCATTATTTTTGACTTTTCTACAAGCAGAAACGGACAGAACACAAAGTGTTGAATAGATTTTGACACATCTTTTGAAAAGAAATAATAGGTATACTATTCTCTCCATTATGTTAAAGCTGTCTCCCTGCAGGCAGGGTACTCTTCACTTTAGATTTAGAAAATGCTACTACAGTAGCAGTCAGTCAAATGTTTTCAAGATTATTTTAACTCAGTACTGAGAATGCAAGTGCCAGCACAGTTGTAGTGAAATACAGATCAGCGATCATGGGCTGTATATACACAGGCATTTCTGCCTTTTTAGGGAGAAGTGAAGTCACAGGTTTCAGCTCTTAAATTCTGCGAAATTTTATGTAAAACTCATTTCCTGTAAAGCTGCTGCCTACTTATTAAGTAATCTTGCTTTTTGACTAATTATTTTGAGCTTTTTTAACAAAAGACGTATTAATGTATTAATAAAGATATGCATTTATTTCAGATGTTGGAGGTATTTAACTTCTGCGCCAACATTTTTCATTTTTACCTTCATTTAAAATGTACACTGCCTTATGCGGCAACAAACTAGTAGGTAGCCTCTGTGCTGTAAAAGCTCCATAAAACTTTCCATCATGATTTTAACACAAATAATGAATATTTCAACTTTATTGCAATGGATGTTCATATATTCATTATCATATAAGTAAAAACATATTTGTAAATAGAGAACAGAATTTGTTCTCTATTGATGCATTGTGCATTACATCCCTTTTCTACTGCATAAAATAACTTTTCTTCATCAGAAGCTCTGAAAACATATTTTAAAAATCACATAAACCGCCATTTCTGTTTACATTGTTGGACCTCTGCTATTCTTATTTTAGAGACCACAGGAAACCTCCTAAATTGGGTATTAGCGGGATTAGCCTGTTCATGTCAGTGAGTTTGTCATTCCGATATCTAGAGTGCTAGCTATGGAATTTGTGCTTTGTCAATACCAAAAATGACATCAAGTAAGGGAAATACCCTCCAGATGTGATGCAGTAATTGGTCATGAAATTTGCAGAAATCTCACTATAACACACAACCATTTTCAATAATGAAACGTAATTTCTATAGTCAAAGATGTTACTGTCAATGTAATACTATAATTCTTTCTCAGTATCTGAATTACTTCAGGTTTTTTTGAGCTTCAGAATTGCTCACCCATCTTAACAGAAACCAGGTAAATTCGAAGTATTTGATTATACATGAAAATCAGCTCACCAAAAAAACCCTGCACAGTAGGCGTACAGTATAACAATTTTCTTTGAAAACGAGGTAGTTTATTTTCAAAATGCCTGGGACTATAAAATACAAATTACAATTATGTATGAAAAATATTCCATTTCAAGGGAAATAAGGCCAAAATCCACCACCCTATCCTAACTTCTAGCGTTTGATTTCTGGTGTCCAAAATGGGGAAACTAAGACACCATATTTTCTGAACATGCAGTTTACAGGGTCACTTTCTCCAGATGAGCAATTTACACAGAATAAATAAGGAGTAATTTAGATTTAGAATGACAAAAGAATTTGAGATGCTTATTTCATTCACTCTTTTTTAGCTTTGGCAGAGGTCTTGAGAAAATACCTACATTTCTTAGCTGAATGCTGGAATGCTTCTCTCTTTAGAAAGAAATATGGACATACTTTACCAAAGGTAGCTCAGTTTGCAGGATGATGAAATAGTAGGAGAAAAAAAAAATTACTATCCAGGATTATTTAATTGCTGAAAAATGAATATGTAAGCTTCTCTACTCAACATTTAATATTCCTTCTTGACTGCTAATGCTGTAGTCTTATCACAGCACTCCTCGTATTCCAATGTGAAATACCGGTTGCAGAAAGACAGTACTTCTAACAAATGCAATTTCATTGAGAGAGGCTTTAATTTCCAAAATTATATACCATGAAATTTTAAGTACTTATATGCTAAAATAAGATAACCGATACAGTCTAAGGAATCAAATATCCATCTGAAAAATCTATCATTTAGGAAAACAGTCATATTTTCTCACTGTGAAAAAAATCTGCAGAATTCCCATATTTAGTAACAGCTATGATAAATTGTAACAATTAGTACCTACAGAATACTACCTAAAAGAGCCTAATTTTAAGAAAAAAAGTTTATACTTACCATTGCTACTAGCCAATATTGATTTTCCTCAGATGCCTGCTCTTACAGACTGTCTGTGAACAGTTTGCTTTTCTAAGCTCATGAAAGATGGGTTGGCCATCTTGCTAAGGCTTAATAGGGTAAGAAGTTCAAATTTTTTTTCTTTAGACTTACCCCCTTCTGTACCGTCAAACCCAGTCAGCAGTGATATGCAGTATATACATATCCTTCAAATCACTGAAGCAATAAAAGACTACCAGTTATTTAACTCTTTACAGCTAAAGCAGATAATAAAAGTAACAACTAAACTTACCCAGTGGCTACAAAATGTCAGCTTTGTCTGAAAAGTCTTAATCAATCAGATTACCTAATTAAAATTAAAGATAAAAGAGGGAGCAATGTTCACAGTCTTGTTCCACTTCTTTTTCTATTTCTGTCTGCTAAGCTCAGAATCTGATTAGTATATTTAATTCCATGAAGCATCATGACTAGTCTACCTTTAATCAGCCTGTTGACATCCACCCGTTTTTCCCTCACATGTTGTAGACTTCAAGGTAATCATTTATTGACTTGACAATGCTCCTGCACAAAACCTAATGTTCATATTATACAATCAACACTGGAATGATTCTATTTTTCACACATTTACATATATCCAGCACAAAAAATGAGTTAAAAGTAGTATGTTTATTGGGACAAATGCAAAGTTTGTAAAAATATCATAACCAGTGTTATATTTACGTAAAATGTCACTACATTGCATAAGATTACAGCTTCATCAGAAGTATCAATTTTTGGTTTGTGTTCAAAGACCTAATTATCTTTTCCTACTTCATTAAGCTACTATTTCTATTATTTGAAAATTATCATGAAAATAGATAAAATATGCAATATTTTCAAATTACATACTGAATAGAAGGTAATTCTCTTTAGCACAGCAGCAAACTGGGATAAAAGGCATCTCCATAATTTTCTGCCTTGTACATCTAATGTCATGAGTACTCTTTTTGGTCTGATACCATTGTAGAAGCAAAAGAGAAAAGAGAGAGATCATTATTACACAGTGCAGAAAAAACCACACTTTTTAGTGTTGTAAGTAACACTATTCTCTTTGCGTACCACATTAACTTTGTGGCAAGAAGCCTGCTTGCAAAGCTGCTGCTGTCTTTTGGATAAGTCGAACTACTGAGATCTTCTGGAGGTGTTGCCCATGCAATACTCCAGTCAGAACCACTACACTCTGTTTAATTGCTTCTAAATTTAATTTGGCACTTTCCTAAACCAGTCTAGTTGCAAGATAAGCACAGCATTTGGCTCTCGAATTTGACATTTCCTATGTAAACTGCAAACAGTAACTGTCATTCAGAAAATGTATCACTATTCAAATTAAAATTCAAACCTTGACCTACAAACAGGGCAAATTAATCAATGAAAAGCCAGGAAAAATCTTCCCTTAAATAGATTGCATTTATCAAAGTAGTTTTCTTGAACAGGAGAGACTTGTCTTCTTCCCTGCAAATGGTTCATCTATTGGTGAGGGAAAAATGAAATGAAAGCTTCAAAAGCTTTTTCAAAAGCCTGGCTTAGATTTTGAAAATGTATAAAGACTAAAAATTGTTGACACTCTTAAGCTACTAGATGTGAAAGATCATTAAAATATTATTCTCAAAATCAGAGATTATTCAGGTGTTGTTCCCTTTGTCGTATGATTCTTTTTCAGTTTTTCTTCAAGCAGGAAAGTAAAAATTTTCAATTTACTTACTAGCATTGTAATTGCAAGATATATACTGTTATACAGGTTCTCAAATAAAAAATTAGGCAGATTATTAACATCAGTATTGGTTATGGATACTGTGTTTGGAGTTTCACTGTTAGAAGTGCATCTCTATAGCAACTCCTCATAATTTTCTACAAAAAAAATTAGTATTCCAATGGGTTTTAGTCATGTACATTTAGTTACCTCAAAGTGATAAACTATCTATTTTTATGCTACCTATATTTGCTCTATGCTTTATCCTCCCTCTTCCATCTGCTCATTCTTGTTCATCTCTCTAAATGTAATCACCCCAGTAATAGTTGAAATGTCCTTTCATTGCTTAGCTTCCACTGTTCGCATACTTTCCAATGTTCTCCTCTACTTCATGAGCAACCTGCAACTAGACTTCGTTCTGTCCCACAATTTAAAAAAAAAGATTAATGCCACTGTTACCATGCAGTCCTGCTGGTACGTGTGGCCCACAACAGCTTTCCACAACTCTCCTTCTCTGTAAAAGCAATTTTTAAGGGAAGTGTATTGTTTCCTTCTCCTTTCCAGACAACTCAAGAGATAACCTGATTTTCTTTATTTGTAGGTATGGCTGAAACAAGGGAGAGAATGAAGCAACATGATATGCCAAATACTCCAAGTCTCTCAGGAATGCTTCTTGCTTTCAAGTATATTAGGCATTGCCTTACCAAAAAAACATGAAAACTGCTGAGCATAGTGTGACATGGATGGGAAAAAAAAAGAACAATCAGGATTTGTAGAACAGTTTTATTGATTCCAGATTGCTGAGAATTTTGGAAAAAATATGACATCATTCACTGTTAAAAACAATTTAAATTACTCCAAATAAACAAATTGCCATATAATAATAAGTTTATCACTGTAATTGCATTTTCCTCAGGTCATTTGCATTTCTTTTGGTATCACTGCAATGACTACAGAATATCAGACTATGAACTATTACATAATGAAATTAATAATAAACCAGTAGACTTTTATTTTCAAAATATCAACATTATCTTAAATAACTTGATAAATTAAAGCACAAATCTGAACTGTAGCATTAAATACACATAAATAAATAACATATTGCTTTCCCAGTCTTACAGCTGCAGTTAATATACTTATTTCAAGTGTAAGATTCTTAATAGCAGTAATAATCTTAGTATCTCTATTTCCATAAAGAACTTTGTGCATATTTTGAGATGATATGTCTTGTTCTTCCTCCTCCATTACTCCGTAATTTCATTTCTAATTATCAGAGAATGAAATGACTCACTGCCTAGTGTCAATAAGTACATTATTATCTTATAAAAACATTAATACTTAGGCTTTTGGGGATGGTTCTCCAAAATCTTTTTCACAAACAAAGTGTTGTGTTATACCTGTAAATTCAGACTGACATACCATTGGGTAAGTGCAGGCCAAATCAGAATGGATGAGTAAATGCTCTTCTTAGAGCATTAATGTAAATTAGGTTATTAATGTAAAAGATATGAAGTACCACATATTCACTATTTACATATGCTATTAACTTTAAAATGAATGTAGATTTTTATCACAGGTGAAATTTAAAGAATGGAGATAGGCAAAAATGAGAAAGAAATAATTAAGGCCAAACAGGAGGACGTAAGTAGAGAATTCAAACAGCAGGCAGGGTCAGACAGCCCTCTTTGTAATGCTGTGACTCCTTACAGTGGGGGAAGACCAAATCAAACATAAAAATTGTAAGAGCAAAAGGCACAGTAATTTCATTCTAGAACAAAATCCCAGCCTGTGCACAACAACATACTAATTCTACTAATTTGTTGCTTGCTTGCTTGGGATAATTACTGGGTTTTGTCCAAATCTAATTCAGGTCTGAAAACACCTAAAAAGATTTGCATAGTTTAGCTCTGGAACCAAAGTAAAGGCTCAGAAAGTCACATGGTTACACATTTGCTAGACAAACAATTCTAATTTATTCCTAATTAAGCATTCAATAGAAGAAGTAACTTAAAGAAATCAATTACTTGAATTAAAGATTAGCATTCATTCCAATCCAGTGTTTTATCAACTGGTGTGCAATAGCTCGACTTGGTGGTACAAAGAAAGAACGCTGGTTTCCTTTAATAAGAACTTCCACGACCTGCAGTAAAACCAGATTTTTTTATCTTTAGAAGATAGTATTATAAACTATATAGAATTTAACATTGTATTAATGCAGAAATTATTTTCCTATAATGATCCATCAGTCTAATATTGCTAATAAAGAGCTACTAAGAAATTCTCCAAGGTAGATGCAGAGAAAGTCCCACACAGTGTGAATTATGACATTTTTGAGCTTAATGTGCCCCAAAGCATACCTTGTTGCTAACAGAACTGTGGAGACGGCTAGTATACTATTTAGGGTTTTTGTGAAGCCTGTTTATGGCAAGGACCACCAGATGGTGCTCTATACTGTGACAAAAATAATTCTTTTATTTTTACATGTAGTGCCAAAGGAGATGTGTTTTCTTGGTTTTCTGAAGCAGTTGCAAGTAGCATGGCAATACACTTTCAGTACATTTCCAAGGTATATTATTTCCAGCTCTACACCAACTTGCATGTGACTAGCTGCATTCAGAACTCTTATTATTTAAAATAATGCTCCCAGTGTTAACAGAAACACACTGAGATTGTAGGTGACTAACTTTGCATTCAAGCTGACTTACAGTCAAAACACTTGAAACTGCTAGGCAGAAGTTCAGTGTTATTAAGAGCTTAGCTCCTAAGCCACCTGTGGGAAAACCTATGAAAACTAAGTTGTGAAAACAATCTTTCCTTCTACTCATGAACTGAAATACTTCTTTCTGTGAAAGTCTTTCCTGCCTCTCTTTTATTTGACTATATTTTAACTACTGTGTGTAGGATTTCCTATTAATGCACAGTAAGCTGCATTTAATACCAGAGTATTAAAACAGCACATGAAAAAAGATGTTCAAACAAATGAATTCCCAGAGTCCTTACCTTAACTTCCACCCTCACAGCAAATCTGGTAGCATGCTTGTTTGTAGAAACTGTGATGAATAATGCTATTAAATACTACTTCGGGATGAAAACCACAGCCTTGCTAAGGAAATGGGTTAAAATAACTTGGCTATCTCCCAAAAGGGAAAGGTGAAAAGCAAACTGGCAAAAATGTCATAAAATGAGCTTGCAAGTAACTCAGACATTACCGTGAGTATCTGTTTTTCTCTGGTTGTGTCTAACCTACAACCACAATATAATGCAACTTAGTATGATAAAATGAAGAGTATACATGCTCATTCGACTTGCTGGAAAAGCAAGTGTCTGTTGTATGCCAGAACCAATACAGTCACAGACTAATTAACAGAAGAAGAAAATGAAATTGAACTTTACCTGTTCTCTAGTGAACCAGCGGGCATCCTCTATTTCATTCTTGTCAACTTTAATTTCTGTGGACACTGCAACAGCTAAGCAGCCAATCATTAAGGAGGAGGGCATTGGCCATGGCTGACAAGAGACGTACTGAACATGGCCAACTTTGACTCCAGCCTCCTCCTCTACTTCTCTTCGAACAGCATCTTCTATGGTTTCACCTGATCGAAAAAAAAAAGGGCAAAGAACAAGCAGCTGATGAAAATACTCCAAGCAATGATCACATCCTGTGCTTTGAACCGACTCAAAAGATTTGAAACTGCCCAAGGCAATTATCCATAAAGATCTAGTTCACAGATCAGAGCAAAGACCTCAGCACACAACACAAAAGTCTAATAAGGTAAAACCAGCCACCAAAGCAAAATGGAACTTTGAAAATAAAGTGTAGTAATTTCTCCATAATAATATTTATTTCCTGAATTGATAATTCATCATACACACAAACCATTATTACTATACCTAAAATGTCAAAAATTAGGTAGAAAATACATCATTCCTATAATTATTCTTGAAACATTGATCTGTTCATTTGTAACTGTGTTAATTTCTGGATTTTCAGTATAATTGTAACAGCATGTACTACAACTTGAAAAATCAGTATTTAAAATAGTAAGAAAACAGATATTTAGAATTCTTGCTCCCATTTCTGCAGTGTATTCTTCCCTTTGCCTAACTCATCCTTCATTGTCTTAACAGATGCAGACAATACTGTAAATTGAAACTGCAATAGAAAGCTTTGCTTCCATATCCACAGGAAACTGTGGATGTATGTGTGTGGAATGCTGATGGTCACAGGTCTACAGATGCACACATGTACTGTGCTGTAACCACTGATTAAAGGGTCATTAAAGGACACAGTCCATCCATCAGAATAAAACATCTTGACTTCTTTCAAATGATACCTGAATAAACTTGTTCGTGCTGTCACTATATGTCAACCTGCACACATTTACTGAATATATTTATACACTATAATTTCACTGGTGATTAAGACGTATTCCCAATATAAGAATGTTTTACAAGTTGTTCTGCAGGTACTTATAATTAATTTCAACTATTATTGCTTGACATAGCTATTGAAATATCTCTACCTTTCCTTCAGAATGACATAATTTCTATGTTGGAGAGGATGAAAGTTTGGTAAGAAAGTTTCACAGGTATGTAGGCTTGGCAGAAAGATCTCTGAATGTAGAAACTGGGGATGAGGTAGAAATGAAAGCAAGTTTTGATAGAGAGTAAAAGATGTTTTGCTGAAACAGTGATCACTGAGTAACTGAGAAGGCAAAGGTTGGAGATGAGTTGGAAGGAGATTTTTAGGAGTAGGACAAAGGTATGTGACTACAAACAAAGACATGTTTTTCACCAAGTAAATAAGTCTCAAGAAGAGCATAAGTCAATAGAAAACATGTCTTTACCAAAAAGAAAGATACGGCAGGCAAACAAGAAATGTTGATGTAGCAAGAAGAAGAAAGGTCTGAGAATTTTCCACTGTAAGCTTAAATTGTAACTTACTTACTCTTGTGATTGGATAATAATGACTGTAATATGGTGATGGTAGTGGCTATGATAGGCTATAGGCAAATGTAAAGGTATGGTGTATGGTGCTTATTGGTTGTCATGTATTAAGATACTCAGCAAAGAAAAGTATAAAATGCTTTGTAACTTGAACAGCGGGTGGCTTCAGGTATGCCTACAGCTGGAGCTGGCAGCTGTAGGGCTGGCTCTGGATACCCACTCTCTGAAATGCTGTAACTTCGCCTATGCAAGAAACAGCTTTCAAGAGAGCCGCGTGAAGTCCAGACATCCTTCGTGAACCTTTCTCCTATATTTCTACTCATCTTCCATATAATCAATCAGGCCCTAAACAAATAAGCATATCCTTAATTTTATGTTAACTTTAAGTTACACTTTAACATCTACTTTTCCTATGCTAAAATCCTTTGCTAAGTATCACCAGCCAAGGTGACAAGATTTAAATTTTTTTTCCTTGTAAGTAGTGATTTAAGACATGATATGGAAACCATGTAAATATTTTAATTAAAAAAATATTTTATGTAATTTTTTGTAATAAATCAGAAGCTGCAAAATACAGAATAAGCATATTTATTACAACAACTCATCTATCAGGAAGCAAAAATTAATTCGACATAACACAAAATATATGTCTCGGTAAAGGTACAATACTGTTATTGAGAAAATACATTTGGTAAAGGAAAATGAAATTACTCACCAGGTTCTACAAATCCAGCAAGGCAAGTAAACATTCCTGGGGGAAACCTCTTCTGCCTTCCTAAAAGGCAGTGGTTCCCATCTGGATGGATGACTTGCATTATCACGACAGGATCTGCAAAGGACATGAAAACAATATATTTTGACATTTGAGGGACAGTAAAAACTTCCAGTCTATTCCATACCAATGCACATAAAGACAAAAATGATATTGAAATCATAATTGTGTGCATGCCTAGAGTAAGCTGTTATTTCTTTTCACTTTGCGGTTACTCTCCATGCAAGGTATCTCTTTATCTTGTTGTGCAACATACATGCTTAGCAGCAGCAGTTTACTAACCAAGGATTGGAATGCAGGACAGAAATTACCTGTGACCAAAGCACACAATCTGCTAAGAGTCTCAGCAGCACCAACCTAGCTATGCATCCAGCATAATAGTTTCTGCAGCAAACTAATTTATTATCACCTTCTCTTCACCACAGAGGTCTGAAGAATGTATTTTTGACTAAACACCAAAAAAGTAGACACTTTGGTGACAATGCAAATACTGACTAAATACCGACTACTTTCCACCTTGCTATCAGTTTCTCATATGATGTTGCACCTTGACAAACTTCCTCACTTCTGGTCATTGTATCTTTTTCTAACTTAATATTTTCTCCTATTGGTCTAATCAACCCTGTCAACTTGACATCTTTTCCCCTTTTTATTGTCATCTAGTTTTAAGTATGTATCTAGTTTTAAATATGACCCTTTGTACTGCTGATATCTCATTTATACTGTTGGAATTCCTAACTGATATTACTTGTTGCAATAAGGTTTGCAGCAATTCTGTGTCACAGACTAGTGCAAGAAAGAGAAGCCTGAAAGCCTGAACTACTTAGTGCTAAACAGAGCTGAGACACAGATAGTCTGTGGAGAAAAAAATATGTAAGACCTAGGACAGAAGTAAGCAGCTGAAATAACTAGAAAATAAATTGATTTACATGCATACAATAAGAATACAAACAGGCCCGTTTTGAGTGAGTATTCTCACCAACTCTTGGATATGATGTGTTGTAAACTCCTTGGAGACTGGGACAATCTTCTTTTAAGCAAGTTTTCTTGTAACCTCCTTCTTCAATCTTGGTTGCACTCCCACATGTTGGGCAGAATCGGTAGTGGTTGTGCCATGCTAGAACAGATCTCGCCTGGGCTATTACTCCTTTAAAACAATACATTGAAAATGCACAAAATCAAATACTAATTAATGTTAAGTTTTTAACAGCATAGAAAAAGCAAATAGTGAAGTTTAACATAAAAAAATCAAAGTAAGAGTGTGGTTTGAATCATAATCATGGCTACAAGAGAAATTGAGCAATATGAGTTATGCATACCTTTTTCTTTGCAGCACAGCAAATGCAATAGAACATGGTATTAAATAGCTACAGGGCAATTTACGCATTCAGAAACAAATTCATCCAGATCAGTATACCCTGTTTCTCACAAAAATCACTTTGTCTAGGCAAAGTGCCAAAATTATATGTTATCAAGTCTTTTCCAGATAATCATTTTAGGGCTACTGCAGGTATTGACATAATAATGCACTGTTCCATTTAAACTTAAGGTGCAAGTCAAGCTTTCCCTTTATCCTTATGTAAAAGCAAAACTGCTACAACAGCAGTCATTACCAACATCTGTTGTCCATACTAACACTAATTCACTTTGTGATCCTGACTTTTCAACACTTCCGTGTCAAATAAGTATTCAACACACTGTTATAAAGGACTTAGGTTCTCATTTATTGTAATGAAAAACTCAGTAATCACAGATTTTTTTCCTTTTTTTCATGTTAATAATGTTCATGCATGAATATTTAAATAGTACTATTTAAAACCCATGATGATCAATACATTTTAAAGTCTAATATTGTCATTGCAGAAATTAGTCCTTTGCAAATACACATGTTCTTACATACAAAATTCTTCACGGAACCACTAAAAGGCTTTTAAAAATCAAAATATTTCTAAAGCCACTGAAAATACACGATTTCTTTGCAGTGGTTTGTCTTTTCTTTGAATTATACCTCAAGAAATATCGAAGTGTATCTTTCTGATTACACATTTTGTACTTGCTGCATTTTATGCATCTTACCAGCTTCTTTTTCAGGTAGCTGCAGTAGTGCTGGCATTGGCGGGTGAAGAAAGTAATAGGCCTCATGCTTCTGTTTAAATTTTTCAGCAGAAGCAGAATCTATGCTAAGAGCAAACCAAGCAACTAACCCATCTTCATCTTCTTGCAGAACTTTCCCATTGCAAGCAGCCATCAGGGTCATGTCAAATTGAAGTTCAACTCCAAGAAAAATCAAGGTACATTCTTCAGTTTGGTTCATACACTGTTCCACATCCTTCCAGTACAGCCTGCAAAGCTTTACTTCTGGTTGCTGCGAGCTCTCTCTTCCCCCACCCAAAGTAACCAAGGGACTTAGGTTTGAGAAGAGGATGTATACTGTAGCTGGATGGCACTGTTTTTTACTTAGCCACTTGGAATCTGTTCTTTTATCACTCCTTCTGTCCAGAAGCGTCATTCCGAAATAATTTTCATATTCTTTCACACCATTTGACAAAAAACTAGGCTTCTGATCACCTTTCACATTAGCCAACAAATTAGCTATGTGTTTGTGCCCCCAAAATTTAGCGATGTCCAGAGCTGTCTGCCTTGATTTATTAACGATGGACCTGTCACACCTAAAGAAACAGGAAAGAGCTGAGGTTACCAGAGTAAATAAGTTTAGGAAAGCTCCTGATGCTGTATTATTCTTAATTACAGCATATACATCTGACACTATTAAGGTACAAGAACTTCTAGACGCTGTCTAAACTGGGTAATCTTTGGGCCCCGTGGTAATGAAATACAATTTTACTTCTTTTGCTAAGGCTGTAGTTCACATTTTTGTTGATCCTTTCCAGATTATCATTCACCAAAATTCATGCAGTAGCCCAAAAGCAATGAATTAATTAAAATTCCACACACTGTATAATTTAAGAAAAGGCTCAAAAATAGAGCTTTGAAAGTCAGGCTACAGTTCTGTTCCTCATAACCAGTAATCAAAATGGAAAAAAAAAAAAAAAAAAAAAAGGCAGCCTAACAAATATCACTTTCTACAAGCTACTGGAAGCAGCAACAAAACATTCACAATAAAATATTTTATTAAGGTTAATTGGCTTGTTCAGTCTGAAGAAAAGAAGACTGAGGAGAGACCTCACTGGGGTCTCCAACACCTTCATGAGGGAAAGTAGAGGGGCAGGTACCGATCAGTTCACTCTGCTGACCAGTGAGAGGACATGAAGCCAGAGTTCAAGGAGTGTTTAGACCACACTCTCAGGCACATAGGTGGGCACATAGTGGGATTCTTGGGATGTCCTGCACAGTTGCAGGAGTTGATCCTCATGGGTCCCTTCTAACTCAGGATATTCGATGATTTACCATAAAATTAGAATCAAGAATACAGCCTCATGTGTGTAAAGTGAAACAGATGAGGGAACATTGCCTCATGATATGTATTGTAAATACTAAAGACAAAAAGAAACCCAAACCTGAAATAAATTGAGGTTGATTGGGAGCTCAAAATAACACACTTTCATTTTTTGCTAATCTTAAATTGGTAGGTAAAACAGAAATGTCACTGTAAGCTACAAATTATGTAATATGTACTAGACTCATCAGTTAAAACAAGAAGACGCCAGTAAATATTAATATTGCTGATACACAGGTAACTATACCACAAGCAAGACCATTTTGAGATTTTATATTAAACTCGGTAGTTTTTGAGGGAATTTGAGTATAGTTTAGACAACTACTCAAAACTTAATTACAAGTTTTTGGTGCTAAAGAAACTTCTTTCATGACCAGTCACAGGACTCAAGGGAATGGCATGAAGCTCTCTCAGAGGAGGTTTAGGTTGGCTATCAGGAAAATGTTCTTTACCGAGAGGGTGGTTGGGCACTGGAACAGGCTCCCCAGGGAAGTGCTCACAGCCTGACAGAGTTCAAAAAGCATTTGAACAACACTCTCAGGCACATGGTGTGACTCTTGGGGCTGTGATGTGCAGGACTATGGGGTGGACTTGATCCTTGTGGGTCCCTTTCAACTTAGGATATTCTATGATTCTATAATTCTGTAATAAAAAAAACAACTGACTAGATTTCCAGGACTATTCTCTGTAATATTATGAAATATTATCTTCATAGACATTCATGTTTATATAACCAGCAACTGTAATTGTCAAAATAATTATTCTAAGCATTAACTAAAATGAGGCCAATGAGGCCACAGCAACATCTCAAGATTCAGTTGCCTAAGAGAGCAAACATGAAGAGGACATTTAAAAGTGATAGTCACTTTTTTTTAATGAAAAGCGAAACTTCAAAAACTGTTATCCTATTTACCAATTGATAAATCAAAGGATTCCTCAATACACAAAATCTGGCACTGACATACTCCTCTACATACTAGAATGTACTGATTTATAGTACAAACCAGTGGTTCATCTAATGCCCCATTCTGAGCCCCAGAAGAAGCCACCAGACTTGGGCAGAACTGAAAAAAATAACAAAAATGGGTGGGATGATTACTGGAAGCTGCAGAATGCTATGCCTGAAGTTACTCATTAACTACCGAATGAACTAAACTTGCTTGTTTCTGTAATTTGGAGTGCAGAAAGGAACAGCCTGAGCTTGATTAAACTCAGTTGAGCCACATTTGATTCTACCTTAGTTTTGAAATATTTTCCATTTGAAGTATTTCTATCTCGACTTTATTCAGGCTTGACATGCATCTTCTTTGGGGTCTCAAGAAGAACAGCATTCTTTGCATTTCTGAGTGTCTTGAAACACTAGAACTAACACAGATGACTTGAAAATAGGAGGTTTTTGACAAGCAATGAACATACTTGGTGCCATGCCAACTGAAGAAAATAATGTTGACATGGTCAAGGAAGAAGTAGGAAGTGTATTGTCCAAAACCTAAGATTCAACTGAAACGTATCAATCAGTAACTTTGGAAGGGGAGAGTCTGTCATGTCCTACTGAAGAGTCAACAAACATTCTACACTAAAAAAAGATTCAAGTGGATTACAAATCAAGTTCAGAGAAAAAATTTTAAGTGGAACAATCAAATACACCAAATTTATATTCAATACAGTGGTTGGAATGGGGTGCAAACTTACGTCTATTCTGTTGGCCTCTGTGAGGAGTGACAGCATATCCTTGAATATCAAAGGAGTAACTTTAGAGACGCTCGTAACTTTTAGACTTTCTTAGCAAATATGAAAAGCAGGATGCAAGAGCAGAACCCAATTATAAACTGACAGAGAATACATTTTCCTGAGTTTTAGCCCTTAAAATTCTACCACTATCTGGTAAATTTACTTCTCTGAAACAAAACTGATAGGGGCAAAAAGGGGGGTGCAAAATAAAACTCTTGAATGGGGTCTACTAAACAGCTTACCCTTCTTGAAGAAGAACCTGCACAACCTCGAGGTGTCCATTTCTGGCACCGTACATGAGGGCTGTCCAGCCATTCCGTGCGGCCGCATTTACCAGGGACGGGGAGCGCCTGAGCAGCACCTTCAGCCTGGCTGCGTCTCCAGCAGCAGCAAAGTCATGCAGCTGAGAAACCATGTCCTGATGCAGGTTCTTTTCAAAGTCAGTCATTGTGCCCACTAAGTTTTAAAAAAAGAAAATAAAAATGCCTGAGGGCATACCCACCACTACTAAAACGATTTCAGTAAAAGACCGAACTTTAATGCTGTACAGACAATCAATATTATCACCGAAAATACGACACAACAAATTCTTGTGATTGGTGTGATTTGGTTATTCCAAACCGAATCTTTGTCCCACCCATCTCCAAACATAGTGAAACTTTACCTTAACAATCAAATCCAGTTTTAAAGAGGCTTAAGCACCAAAAGATTTCACTATGGAGATGAAGATTCTTCTGAGTGTGAAAAATACGTGGCGGTTTCTAGGACCGAACGCACACACAGAGACACAGACACGCAGAGACACACACACGCTGCTGCTGGGACCGCTGCGCCAAACAGCGACAGCTCCTACTCCCTCAGCACCCGCTCCGTTCTCTTCCCCAGGGCCGCGATCCGGCCTCAACAGCGAAGCCCCGTCCCCGTGCGCGCTCCCGCCGCGGGCCGCCAGGCCCCGTGCGCGCTCCCGCCGCGCCCGGTAGCGCTGCAGGGGAAGCACCGCCCGGGCGCGAGCCCGAGAGAGGCCAAACGGGGCCGAGCGGGGCCGAGCGCGATTGCCCCGCCTCGCTGCTGAGGCGGGGGCCGGGCCTGAGAGTCTGCGGGGGTGGAATCATCGGCTGTTCCCCGGGGCGCCGCTGCCGGCCGGGCCGGGGCGCTGGATAGGTTAAAGGGCAAACGTGCCTGTCGGCCAGGCAGGAATCTCCGTGGTTATGGGGAAGCTGTCAGGTTGGTTTTCAGCAGTGCTTCCCCGCGCTAGCAGAAGGCAAGCGTCGGTGGCAATAGAATGCGGAAGTAGTTGTGAGAAAGGTGGAGCAAGTGGCACGACGTGGCAGGGGAGAAGAGTTAGCGGGGAAATCGGAATGATTTATGAGCCAGAAGTGTGTCCTGCCTAATGTCAGGAGAATTCCACAAACACCAGGGGTTTATGTTCAAAAAGGAGACGGAGGAGTCCTTCAACTTTATTCGAATAAAGGGGGAGAGGCCACCGGGGCACGCACCCGTGGGGTTTTCTCTCTCGAGGTTTCGGAGGGCGCAGCCTCCCCTTTATCCTAAACTCCCGGCCGCATGTTGCCCTCTACCTTTCCCCACTGCTGAGGTACTAGGAGGATACAGCCTTCCGGCACCGCCTGTCACATGCCCGCGTCCCGCCCTCCCCTCCGCCCCCCCCCCTCCCCCCCCCCCCCCGAACCTGTCGTTTTACCCTAAAATTCAGAAATTGAGGCTTGTGCTGACCCCTGTCTGTTTCAGGAGCCAAGCTGTGTGGGCTCTGTAACGAACGTGCTGCCCAAAGTTGATAGAGGCGTTGACACCCGTTTCAAAGATGTTAACACCCATACCTTCACCCATCAAATTGTTCGTAAAGACATTAGCCTTCCTATCACTAAGAAAAGCATTGGAAAATCGAGGCTATACCAGTCCTATAGAAGCGAACATGGAACTGTTATCCTAGAGTGCTAAAAAAAAAAAAAAAAAAAAAAAGGAAACAAAAAAAAAAAAAAAAGAAAGAAAAAAGAGTAGTTTTGAAAAGTCAAAATAAAAGTTTTGTACTGTGCAGGATAATCCTGCAAAACAGATTGCAGTTATTCCAATTGCCTGAAGTTGGAATGCAAAGGTTAAGCTAAATCCAGTTCTTTCATCAGTACTAAGTTACTGGTTTTCCCACTTGCATTTGTATTAAACATGAATAACTAACTCATACAAATCTTCGTTTTAATGTTTTATTTGAGGTATTCACCACTATATTCAAATAATAAAATGATTAGTTGTGAGCTCGTTTTTAAATGTGGCCCTCAGAAGCTCCCTCAAGTTTCTGTTTTAGCAATAGAGCTTTAGCTCGAGATACATACATGTATATATATAAATACGTATATAGAGAGGTATATATGTATATGTCTCCATAACCTGTTACTCAAGGGCAGAGTCATTTTTGAATCAAGAGTATTGCAGAAGTTTAGTAATGTGTGAACAGGAATAAATAATACAAGGAAGCAGGTTTTATAGCCTGCTGATGGTAGGATATACTCTGCGTGTCCTGACACTATGTCAGCAGTTCCCAATTGCATGATTTTAAGTACTTGTGGTGTAATTTGTGCCATCTTCCAGTGCGTCCTTGCAAAAACGACCTAGCACCCTTTGTTTAAAATACCAGTAACTATAATAAATTGAATGTGAATTTAAAATTGTAACATATCAACTTGTGAGTTTGAAAATACTTTGTTTCTACTAACAGATGTAGTCACTTTGCCGGATAAAAGGTTACAAATTCTTGCGAATATGTAGATCTCTATTTAATAATCACTGAGCTGAATTTTCTAAGAGCAATTTATTGTTTCTTTATGAAAGGAATGAGAAGGAGGTGTCTTCACAAACAGACTATGGGCATGCTGTAGATAAAGCCAGATACTGAGAGGTGAAAGAAGCAATGGGAGGAACCATAAATTCCATAGGAATTCCACTAATTGACACAGACTGTTACTCACTCAAGACTGCGTTAAATCCCTGAACTTAGAGAAAAAGAACAGACACACAAGGAAAAAGGAAAAAAAAAAAGGGGAGGGGGGGTACCCATTAGAAAGACGTCTTGAACAGGCAATTCGGGAGGTATGTGTCTCTCAAGTACCTCAGACAATGGGGAAAGGGAGAGGGAAATGTGGCCGGGAAATTAGGATGAAAAGGAGGCTGCATCCTCTAACAACTTGAGAGACCCCATGAGACATGCCCATGGCCTCTCCCTTTATTCAAATAAAGTAACAGGACTCCTCTGTCTCCTTTTTGGACATAAACCTCTGGTGCTTGTGGATTAATTTTCCTGGCATTTAGAATGGAAATATGCAATGGTAACTTGCTTTAAAAGCTATTTTTAGCTTTGGTGTGTTCAAGAGCTACTTAAAACTCACAGAGAAGGTCAAAGTGGTGCTGGACTTAGCTGTGCCATGGTTCTTCAATGTTATAGAAAATAAAGCCTGTACTGGCCAGTATTCATTTGACTTGCCTGAGTCTTGTTAGCCCTTCACTAGTGGGGAGCATGGTTGTAAAGGTGTATCTGCAAGGCTTCAGGAGTCTGAGGTTGTCAGTGTGAGAATGGAAATGGATGCAGCACCACTAATTTACTCTGATCTTGAAAGAGGCTCTGGTGGCTCCGTGTTGATAGTGACTAATGATAGTCTTTTCAAAATGCTTGCTGATTGCTGCAGACAGCAGTCAGGGAGTAATATCTGAATGCCCTGATGCCCTATTCATTTTGTGCTGCAACCTTTAGAAAAAAATTGCATGTGCTGTAAAGAATGTACCTAAGTGCCCTTGGGAGAACTGCAGTGATTGGGCAAAATAAGTGTTGGAGTGCCTGCAAGAAGTGAGACAACGGTGCTTCTTTCTGGTCTGAGTTACCTTCTAAATCTCGTTATTTGAGTTAATAAACTGCGCTGAGGTAGATGTCTGAAAAAGACACCTATAACTCTCATTTAGGTTAATAGATTTATTTAAAAGAATGTAAAATCTCATTACTTTTATATTTATATTATCTAGAGTCTTTGGAGCGAGAATCTGGATCGAACCCATTTTAGTGTTGGGGCTAGATTACACACAAGAATAATCTATTTTAATGCTTTTCAGTAAAACAATAACAGTATGACAGAAGTTCTTTATTTGGGCTTGCACTTCATTCTTAACTTCATTCTTAACCTCTCAATTCCACCCATGTTTCATGAAGGTTCTGTTTTTCAGAGTTGATGTGCTGGGTAAAGTTTAAAAGAAGCTCTGATTTTAAGTTGTTCATTGGAAGAGAAAAAAGTAAGACATTGGAGGTGTGAAAGGAATGTGTTGTCAAATATTTTAGTTTATGTACACTATAATTAGTGCATTATAATAGACTATGCCTTTTGCACTTCTCAGCTTCAAAATAAAATTTTGGTGCATGTTTGATTTGAATTAAGGAATCAAAGCTGTTATGAGGGAAGCAGAAATCAGTGTTATCTGACCCTTCAGCACTCTGTTATAGTATCCTTTTGAGTGGTAAACAAGGACTTTGGGACAATATAGCTAGTGTCTTTCCTAAGCATCTCCCTGATTAGTTTCCAAGCAGTCCCCCCAGAAAACAATTGGGCAAATGCTAAAGGGCCTGATACAAAACATGCATTGGTCTAAATATGAGTTTCTTGGTATTGAAGAGATGGAATTCTTTTGGTGGGATTTTTTTTACTTTCTTGTAGGAAAGAGCTGTAACAAAGCTGGATGACAGTATTTATTATGAAAAAAATCCATTTGCATGTATAAGTTAATTTAAATTAAAAATCTCAAAACACTCTTTATAATACTAACTCTGGACCTCAGATAGCAGTCTAGACAACAGGGAGAATAAGAGTTCTTTCAACTCAAAATCCTTTCAGTCAGCTGAACAGGAAATTTCTTTCAGCTGTGGAATGTGCTGCAATACATGCTGTGTCTGACAAGAAAAAAAGGCATGTAGCAGTACCAATCTCCCCAGAATGTGTTCCTGAAAAGTGAATGGTTTGTGATATGATGGCTATGAAACAAATTTTCCCCAAACAACTGATGTGAGGGTGGGAGGTGATGAGTGCCAAAACTTAATAAATATGCTTGAATTAAATTTGTGGGGACAGTATGCCCCATGTGGAGACCTGGAAGGCAGAAGCACAAACATCAGGACTGTCAGCTGAGAGGTATTACTTTTTCAGCAAGTGACTTTTCAGAAGGGACCACTGCTATGAGAGGTCCCAGCTGCTTCCTCTGTGAGATTGAATGCCTGACCACTGCCCCATTTTCCCTTCCTGCACCTCGCTTAGCTTGCTTCATCTTGATTCACTGGGGAGAGATGAAGGCACTAAAAATGTAGCTGTTCAATGACCTAGCCCAAAGTGCAACCCAAATGGCGAGTGTTTATAGTGTAGTAATCTATTGGAGTCTCCAGAATCTGAAAAACTATGAAGGCTACAGGAAATGAATACGTCTAGAGTGGGGATGAGGCAAGATTATTTTGGTATAGGTAAGATTATTATGTGTGCTTTGTGACTGATGAAGATTTTCTAGTTTTTCTCCAAATCGTTCTTGGGTTTTCAGTTTTTTCCCTATTCTAATTTGGTTCCATTTGTTAAGCCCTTGTGTTTAACTGATCACTTAGGAATTTGGAAGCATGACTCCCTGAGTTCTAGACAGGTTAATTTAGTTTCTCAAGTTTCTCAGGTGATGGTTGAGTTGGTGTTTGAATTGTTTAATAAGGATCGATCAATAAAAGTGGTTTTAATAATCTCTCTGTGTCTGGCTTACAAGTACTTCTTCATGATCAATGAAGTCATATTTGTAGCAAATTTGAGTTGAGATAGCTGTTCCTCTTCCTATTCTTTAGACTCTTTGAGGCCCAGAGTTGGTGTTAAAAATATCTGATAGTATTTTTTTTCAAACTGACATTAAATGATATCTGCAAATTCTTTTTGGCTTTAATTATAATTATTTTCATGCAGCTTTTTTCAAGTTCAAAGGATGACTTCCCTTAAATTAAAGTGTATTTGAAAACTAGGAAACTAGTTTTACTTGTTTTGCAAAAAAAAAAAAAAAAAAACTTTCAATATATCTGTGGGAAGTAGTTGAACCAATACAGGGATAAAGATTTAGATCTTCAAAGCAGGTTTCATAAAACTGTTCATTCTCTGGGTTAATTCTTTGTTTTAATCATATTAACCTTCTATCCCCTGTGATCTGTAGTCCTGCTCAAGCCACTAGTGTTGAGCTTTCTTACTCATGCCAGTGCCATCCAGTGTGTTTTGGAAACAACCACTATTCCTGCCTGTGACTGGAGAGGCCCCTTCTTGCTCTGTAGCTTGTGCTGGGATCTGCCTCCTCACTCCAGTCTTCTGATGCAACAGGTCAGGGACGCCCACATTCCCAGGTTTACTCCAGTGGCTGGCACCACTTTCCCTTCACACACAGGCGCATGCAGGTCCCCACAAGTACCTGGCACTGAGTTCTTGCGGCATGCACATACCCGGGATAATGCAAGCAATTAGGCAGAGAGGAAGATAAGAGAATTTTTAATAAGAAGGCGCAAGAAGATGAGACAGACTGTGGCCATCAGGCGCAAGTCTAAGTCACATAAACGTACTGACTGGCCCTATTTTACAGACAACTGGACCCCTTTGTATCCTTTTTGTCTATCTTATCTCTGTTCCTCCTTGCTCTCCCTCTTCTTGTCCCTCCACAGCTCTATTGATTCCCTCACTCCACATGGTTCAGGGCCCCTGGGTTTCCAAAATAACCAGAGGACCCCTGGGTTTGCAGACTGATCAGCTGCAAACTCCAGCTGAGTTTTCCTCAAAGTGGTGGCTGTTGTTACTTGATAGCTCAGCAGCTATTGTGACTGGCAGTGTTAGTTTATTGTCACTGCCAACATGTTTGCTTTGTCAGGTGTGTCAGTATATTTTGCTTCCTGGCTTACCATTGTTCCTTTGGTTTGCCAACTGACCAAGTTCCCAGTCAAGATAACCTTCCTGAAATAAACATTCCTGTACACTTACATGTCTCCTCATCAGTTCATGTGGCTGAACAGACTTGGTTGTCATCATCACTTCTCTTATCATTTGGTGGTCAGGTTTGTATCCCTGTGTGGGGTATGCCCAGCCCCTGCCCTGGAGGGATCTCTGCTGAGATAAAAGATTTCATAATCGCCCAGCAGGACTCCCTGGAAAGGCAACCACTTCTTTGGTCACGGCGAGAAAAGACAGACCCACAATCCTTTAGGAGACCCTATGCAGATCCTTTGTAACCCATTGGCCTTCACCCATCCCTTGTATCCCTATAAAAGCTAAGGCCTCTGCCCCTGTGGGAGAGAGTTCTCGTCCCTGGCTTTCCCCTTCGCCAGAGTACAGACCGACAATAAAGCTACCTTCTGTGCGGAACCAGCCACACGGGCCTCTCGTCTCTCTCTCTGGTCTGGCTTGGCCTGGAGGCTGCCCTGCAGAGCTGAGTTGGAATCATGAGCTGACAATCACTAAAGAGCTGACAGCCTCTGCAAGGGCCCTCCTAGCCAGCAGTTGAGGGAAGACACCGGGCCTCGGGAAGGTGATTCCTTTCGGGACCATCTCTCCGGACCGGTCACCTCTTCCTGGGTCAGAGCCACTGACCCCATCACCAGCTGTAATATCCCTGTATGTTCTTGTATATAGCTTCCTCCTTTTCTCACTTGCTGCACTGAAAAATGTCCTTGACCAGATATCCTTGAGAATAGTGACACACATTTCCACATACCCTTACTGTAGTCATGGTGGAACATTTTGTATCTGCCAGCTTAAACTCTTTGCCCATCTCCGGGATCTGCTTATGTCTGCAGTCTTGATTCCTATGACAGATTTCATGCTCATTATACTGCTTTCTCTTTCTCACTATTCATCATCTGTAGAGGGATTCCTTGTGGGATATAGGATACCCCAGGAGAGCTTGGGCATCCCAGGGCTGTTGCAGAAGTACCCCTGATGGGGCCTCAGACTGAAAACAGGCTTGCAAGGCACCTGCTAGCTGGCAGCCTTGAACAGCCTTGGGAAAAGGTATACACTGGTCAGCTCCCCCACTGCTTAGAGGCTTTCTCATGGGAAAGGGGTGTGAACTTGGGGGAAAAAGTATAACTTGGTGTAACCGAACAATAAAAAACTGAAGCATGATGCTCAAATCGTGTCGGTGTTCGTGTCGTGACTCTGGCTGGATTCCCCTGCTCCCGGGACCCCCCCCGCTACACGTGGCGCCCAAACGGCAGGGACCCAAGTGAGTTTTGCTTCATGCAGGTTTGCTTAAATGCGGTAAGACTCCGAATTTCATTGTATCGGTGCAGCAGAGCCAGGGGAACCAGAGTGGGTGGCCCCAAAGCAGAGTAAAGCTGGGGGCCTGGTCTCAAAGCAGAATAGAAAGCCGGAGGATAAGTCCCAAAGCCGAGTAAAGCCGGAGACTAAACCTCAAAGCTGAGTGGCCGGAGACCGTATCTTTGTGCGGCCGAGCGAATATCCGCAGCACAGAAACTATGGACTATGAGGCAGGACCTCGACTCCTAGCTAATATTCTCTCTATGAGAGGCGAAATTGTAAAAGACCGACATCTGAATGCCCTCGTTACGTGGGCCCG
Source organism: Corvus hawaiiensis (assembly GCF_020740725.1). Taxonomy (NCBI): domain Eukaryota; kingdom Metazoa; phylum Chordata; class Aves; order Passeriformes; family Corvidae; genus Corvus; species Corvus hawaiiensis. The sequence goes on along the minus strand of NC_063255.1, from coordinate 73,705,163 downwards.
GGAACATGGATTATTGAGTTACACTTCGCTTTTGTTCTCAACCGAAGCGTGGGGGGAAGTTGGATATAAATTGTGGCTGTCCACGATTGAGGGAGGAAAGGAAGCTAATGAAGCTAAAGCTCTCGGCTTTACCTGGAGGGCAGTAACTGGCACTCTCGCAGAGATGAACACAGAGAGGACAGTGGCCGCGGCTGCCATAGAGGCTTTAGAGAGTGGCAGCTCCGGGTGTAGCAGCTCCGAGAAAGGAACAGACGGGGGTCTTACGGAGTGGCAGCCAGAGACCAGAGCGGAGTCCAGGGTAGCACGGTTCTTTGGGCTGGCCGCGAGAAGACCGATTAAAGGCACAGCAGCATGCGTCCGCTCACTGCAGGAGTTGCTGGACTCAGCAGGGCAGGATGTTATCCGTCCGACGTCTGAGAGAGAAATGGCTGCGAAAGTGGGAGCAGAGCCACCCGAGTCAGGGGGCAGGGCACAGGTGGGCCAAGGAGACACAGGCAGTCCTGGTGCCCGGCCGAAAGGGGCAGAGCAACGGAGCGGTCCTAACTCCCAGACAAAAGCAGCAGAGCGCAACCCCCGTCTGCCGAACAGTGGAGCAACATCCGGCAGCGAAGCAGCTTCTGTGGTTTTGTCACCTGCAGAGGCCGGAGCCAGCCAGGGCTGCTGGGGGTCAGCCCCAAGAGGGTGAGAAGAACCAAGAAATGATGCAAGAAGTAATCAAGAAGCTTGCTGACTTATCCACGCGGCAAGATGCGCTAGAGTCCAAAGCTTGTGATATTACACCATCAGCACCGTGGCGTCCCGTGGCGCCACCGGTCAAGTTAGCACTCAAACCTCCTATGTTCCCGTCAGGAGAATCAAGCACGGTGCCTACAGCCCCTCCCTTCTCGTGAGGGGAGGTGCAGCCATCATTTCCATCAGCCCCGACAGGGAGGACTGACCCATTTCGAAGGAGATGTAATGGGGTTATCCATGATGCAATCACTGAGGGTGATTGGCAAGCAGTGAATGCCCTCGCTTGCCCTGTACAGATACAAGGGGACACTGCACAGTGGGAACCCCATGACCGGAAGATCTTGCAGCAAGCCAAGCAGACAGTCACCATGCATGGCTTGCGGTCTGAAGCTACACAGAGCATCCTGCAGTTTATCTTTACAGCAGATGTCCTGTGTCCGAATGATTGCATCAGCGTCGCACAATTGTTGTTAACCCCTTCTCAGTTCCTGCTCTGGGAGCGAACGTGGAAACAGCTAGCACAAGAAGAAGCTAGCAAACATCAAAGTGACACACAGGACCCACTGTATGCACTCCAAGCTGACATGCTAACTGGGAGCGGAGCTTACGGGGCGACGGTGACGCAGCTGACCATGCCCACAATCATTCATCAGTTGTCACAGACTCTTGCCCACAAAGCCTTGTTGTCAGTACCTGAAAAGAAGAAGTCTCCTCCATATGCAGCAGTCCAACAGGGGCTGTCGGAGCCATATGGTCAGTTCATTGACCGTCTGTCTGCAGCCTTAAAGGATGCAACTGAGCTCTCTGAAGAGCTCCAAGAGCAAAAGTTCCAGACTCTTGCCTTTGAAAATGCCAATAGGCAAACTAAGACAATTCTTGCCACGCTGCCCCAAGGAGCAGGTGTAGATGAGATGCTCGTACGTGCTACCCATGCAGAACAGTCATCTCAAACAGCTGTTTTTACTGCAACGCTGCAGAATGTCCTGCAACAACAGGGACAAGTCATCGCCGCAGCACTGACCAGAGGGGTGCCCAGCAAGTGGTGCCGTGCTACGCATAAAAGACCCCGAAGCGAGAAGGCACAGTCAGCATCAGCTCCTGAGGAAAGTGACGCCACTACTTCAACAGCTGGAACTCCGGGACGTCCGTCCCAAGAAGCCTTGGGAGAGGCTGCAGACGTGGCTGAGTGAAGGAGCTGAGGACTTGCCAGATCCACCACTCTCCGTAGCAGGAGAAGTAGCGAGACCCTGGGCGAATGGAACAGCTGCCCTAGGTGGTTGCTAGTGACTTGTGGTGGGTGTCAGGAAACCCTCTCCAAAGGCAAAACTAAGAAGAGGAGTTGCATAAATTTTTAGGTATGGCATCAGACACAGAAATAGAGTAGGGAATTAGTTTTTTGACTGTCTTGAGACAAGAGCATTAGTGGACATTTTCAATCAGCTGTCCAGCCATTTAGATCGAGTGAAGGCAGTCAGTTTGGCTAGCATGTATGTTTTTACCTGGTGCTTCAGCAGCCAGGGCTCACGCTATTTTGCATAAACTTGCTTGCTGGGAGAGGGATAAGTTAAACATAACTTCGCAGATGCTTGATGAGTTAAGCGTAGATGTTACTAGTGTTAGACATCAGTATTACAAAATCGAGCAGCCATTGATTTTCTACTACTAGCTCATGGCCACGGCTGTGAAGATTTCCAAGGTATGTGCTGTATGAATCTTTCTGACCACTCTGTCCCAATTCACAAGCACCTTTCTGACCTCCAGAGGGCCCTACACATCCTTCAGGAGACAGACGACCCTATTGGAGATTGGCTTAAGGGTCTGGGTATCACCACATGGCTGTGTACCTTGGTAGTAGAAGGCTGCCGATTGTTATTTGTAGTTATATTAGGTTTAATAGTACTTGGGTGTATTTTTTTTGCCTTAAAGCAGAGCTGCAAAAAATCATCGACCAGACCTGGGTTGCCCAAAAAGAAAACAGGGGATGTGTAGAGGGATTCCTTGTGGAATATAGGATACCCCAGGAGAGCTTGGGCATCCCAGGGCTGTTGCAGAAGTACCCCTGACGGGGCCTCAGACTGAAAACAGGCTTGCAAGGCACCTGCTAGCTGGCAGCCTTGAACAGCCTTGGGAAAAGGTATACACTGGTCAGCTCCCCCGCTGCTTAGAGGCTTTCTCATGGGAAAGGGGTGTGAACTTGGGGGAAAAAGTATAACTTGGTGTAACCGAACAATAAAAAACTGAAGCATGATGCTCAAATCGTGTCGGTGTTCGTGTCGTGACTCTGGCTGGATTCCCCTGCTCCCAGGACCACCCCCTGCTACAATCATATTACACAACTTCCATAATTTTGTCTCACCAATCACAGTTATGTCTTCAATATAGTTACTCCAGTTGCTACATCCTGGCTGCTGTTGTTCAGTTGTCATTTCCTGTTCTTCTACTTTTCTCAGGATAGTTTGGCATGCTTTCAGGCTGGTGTTTTCTCAATTTGTTAAGTCCAAGATGTCTATGTCTTCTTTGGCAGTGATTAAAAACATATCTCACAGTGTTAAAGATTGAAAGAACTCTTCCTTAGACCTGCTTTCAATAATTTGCAGAATACTTTAGAGGTGGCATTCATGATTATTAACAGTCAATGATCTTTTCTAAAAAGGGTTTTAAAAAAATAGGTTTTTTTCAAAATCATTAATTTCTAGCATCTACAGCATTCTTCAGCAAGGAGCTCCACAGCTTAATTGCAAGTTGTTTGGAATAAAACATTCTTTTTTTGGTGGTATTGTTTTTGCTTTTAACCTGCCATCTAGTATGCTCTTTTCACTCTTACTGTATTGGAATAGAGTGAGCAGTCATTTCTCACCTATTTCATGTCACTCATACTACGTCTCTGTCATATTCTTCTCTGTCTTTCCTCCAAAAGAAACAGTTGAACCTAATTAATACTATCATTGCATGACTGCTTATTATACTCTTTTCTTAACAGATGTAATTTATATTCCCATATTGTCTTAACATTGCAAATGTCCTTGTTCTGTCAGCCCAGTCCCTCTGCTATCTATCTACACTTCCTTGTCAGTGTAGAGGCAGTCATATAGCTAAAGGATTCTTTATAGTCAGCATAGTGGGAAGAAGAAAGAATTCCCATAAAAAGTATGTGGTGGATTGACTTTGCCTGGATGCCAGATGTCCATCAAACTCAGTCTGTCGCTCTCCTCATCAGCTGGACAGAGGAGAAAATATACAATTAAAGGCTCATGAGGTGAAATAAAGACAGGTACAAATCACAAGTTACTGTCATGGGTAAAACAGACTTGGGGAAATTAGTTTAATTCGTTACCAATCTAATTAGAGTAGGATAATGAGAAGTAAACCCAAATATTAAAAATAGCTTTCTCCCATCCCTCCCTTCTTAATTTCTTAACTTTATTCCTGACTCCCTGCCCCTCTCCCTAGCAGTGCAAGTGAGACAGGAATGGGAGTTATGGTCTCTGCTGCTGCATCTTTCTCAGGGGAGGAACTTTTTCCCTTGCTCCATGGACTTCTCCAATAGGAGTCCTTCCCAAAGGCTGCAGTTATTAATGGACTGCTCCAGCATGGGTCCCTTCCATGGTCTGCAGTCCTTCAGGAATGCATGGCTCCAGCCTGGGTCCCCTGTGGGGCCACAGGTCCTGCCCAAAAACCTGCTCCAGCCTGGGCACCTCTCTCTATGGGGCCAGAGGTCCTGCTAGGACCCTTTTCTAGCACAGTCTTCCTGCAAGGTCACAGCCTCATTCAGATATCCACCTGCTCCAGCATAGGGTCCACCTTGGGCTGCAGGTGGATCTGTGCTCCACCAAGGCCCACCGTGGGCTGCAGGGGCACAGCTGCCTCACCATGGGCTGCACCTTGGGCTGCAGATGGAATCCAGCTTCAGTGCCTGGAGCATCTTCTACCCCTCCTTCTCCACTGACCTGGGTGTCTGCAGAACTGCTTCTCTCACACATTCTCACTCCTCTCTCTAGCTGCAATTGCTTTGGTGCAGTAACTTTTTCACCTTTGTAAATCAGTTATCCCAGAGGCACTACCACTGTCACTGATGGACTCAGCCTTGGTCAGTGGTGGGTCTGTCTTGGAGCTGGCTGGCACCAGCTCTATTGGATAGTTACTTACAGAAAATATACTTACAGACTACTTTCTTATAGAAACCACCCCTGTAGCCCCCCCACTATGAAAACCTTGCTATGGAAATCCAGCGCAGAGCAGAAACAACTCCTCAATTTGAATCTTCAAATCTGCCCCAAAAGTTTGTCACTGCTTTTTATCCCACAGTCCACGCTCTTCATTTTAGCAATTTAGCCATGAACTTTTTTCCTGGAGATCAGCCTTCAAGACCAGGAACTGGAAAGGAACATTTTTCTTCCAACACAATATTCTGAGCAGCAGTATAAGACAACCATCATGATATCATGGCTTACTTACTACTCTTGAAATTTAGTAGTAGATTTAGGACAGTGTTGCATGCTTAAATATATAAACATATAAATAAATAAATTTAGAAACTCCTCCACAAACATACATCTCATCTCATCTCTCTCTTTCTCTCTCTCTCTCTCTCTAAAACTAAAGTATGTACATGTGCCAAGTTTGAGTTTCAGAAATAAAATTATTCTTTAAATACTCTGCACTTTTGTGTATGCAGAAACCTAGGCTAGTTCCAAAGAGAGTTGCAAAGGAAACATATAATAATCTTTCATTGTTTAACAGTCCCCTCTGATTAAATTCACAGAAGTCTATTGATACTGTAAAGCTGAAGGCCTGACTTAAATAATAAAACCCCACAACAACAGACTAGGTCTACTTGCTGAAGAATAGAACTTATTTATTTAACATCTCCTGAATTTCTGTGCTAGGTTTGTTGCCTTAAAAAATAAACAAAATGATTTAAATAAATTTGTAGTTAGATTATTTACTCTTTAATTTTTATTGTATGAAGGCATCTTAAGAAACACATACAGAATCTTAGAGAAACACTTCCAAAAAGCAGGCAGAAAGTCTTACTTCTTTAGTGTGATTATTCTGTGTGTTTAAGAAAGCATGAGAAGAAGACAATTATGCATCAGCTGCCAACAGAAACTGAAACAATGAGTGGTGTTTAAAATGGTTAAAAAATCAATGTTGATTATATATCTTTCTTACAGACAAGGTGAAATTAGCTGTACAAAGTCGGTGGTTTAAAACTATTGAGCAAGAAACAAAATTAAGATGAACAGCAGGTGGCAGTGCTATCAAGAGCAGTGGTTCTGATGTTCGTAATTGGCGAGCGTTTGTATAGTGTCAGCTCTTCTGCAAGAAGTAAGTTAAATACCACAAAATCAGCTATGGCTTGTGCTTTTGGGGTAAACAATAACGAGATATTAGCCAAATTGAAACAAAGCTCATGTTTCAAGTGGTTTCTCCTGCTGCAAACATGAAGTTACCTTCATAAGAAGGGTTGTATTCTGTTCTATAAAATGACAAGCTTGTTCTGTGCTTCCTTCTAGATGGAATTGTGAGGGATTATAAACAGTTTATAAAGAATAAATACAGAAAATCAGCAAAAGTAAAATTTGATAAAATAAGTCTGGTTGTAAAATTTCAGACATGCAAACATCTCAGTCCATAATTCTGATGCCTTTATTACTGACTTGTGATATCTTTGCTAATGCAATGCTCTTTGTCAAAGCTGATGAATCTGTTGATATTTTAGAGAGCATTTAAAAAAGCATTACTGAAACAGTTTATCTTAAAGACTCTATTTTAGCATCCTCTCATATAATTGTGCTAAATTACATGTATACATTTCATTACAGAACAAATTACTAAGCTTATTAATTTTTTACTTAATTGGCCATTGGTGCAATTTACTGCTATTTATGACAGCTTAACTTTCTGCCAATGGTTAGCATCTCGCAAGGATCTGTGCAGCAAGAGATTACATCACTGAGGTTCAGTGTGCTTGTGCTTCTTCTATTAGTTAGCTTAAAAATCATTCTAGCAGTAGAGAGTGCCAGGATCCCACATGCAGAGAGCATGAGACCAGTTACTGCTGATGACTGTCCCCAGGGACACTTCTCAAGCATTGTTGTGAGGTCCCTCTACAAGTCTCCTTAGTGTTTGCTAGAGTGCACCCACTGCTTCTTAAAAGAGAAATTGTTTAAAAACATCAAAGGTAATCTAAATGAAAGTTAGAACATCATCTTTACGGCTTAGAAGCCATTTTATGAGATCGGTGCAGCCTATGGATGTTAACAAAAACTTTTTTGAGTGTAGTATTGTTTTAAAAAGTGGTTTGGGTCATGTTGTTTCTGGTGTGTCTAATCATGACTTCCCAACGCTTTCAACTGTATGGACCACAACCTGCCTTAATTACACCTTACCTAGTAAGATGAAGAAGGTTGAAGAAATTCAGAAGAAAGATGTAATACAAAAACATTGTGTCTAAAATGTGTTCTGTCAAGGTTTTCATACGGTGCCAGCTGATCCTTAATATTCTACTTTGAATTCAAATTGTCTAAGTTTTCAGTAGATGACAGATTAATATGTTCAGCACTAGGAATTTAAGGGGCTGTAGTGGTTGCATCATTTAGGGAAAAAGAAAAAAGAATTTAATGAAGTGTGTTATAGATGATCAGTTTTTCAGTAAAACTTCACCCACAGGAATATTGGGCTTTATCAACTCTGGTTTTAGTAAGCTATATGTTAAAGCACAGCTCTTTTCAAATCACTGCAAAGAATTGATTTGTGCACATTTCAGGCAAGGCTGCTTTCTTTGGATTTTTGGTATTGAATTTGCATTGCAGTTAAAGTATCTTTTCCATATAATTAAATCTATATTGGCTACTTCCCTGAGTTGCAACTGCATTTAGAAGTCAGAAATATAGGTTTAAAATATATAAATGCTCTTTTTTTTTAAATAAAAAGATACTGAGATATGAGTAAGATCATACTCTTGCATGAAATATAGCAAGGGAGAAGGCAGATGCTATGTTTTGATTTAAGATATTTCAGTTGTTTTGACTAAATATCTGAAGAAAAATTGATGTTGTCTTTAAGGAATTTCAATATTTTCACAGAAATACTACGTTTACTTTACCTAGTTCTTGAGTTTTTTTTTGTCCAGGTGGAGAGTGTACCTATACTGACTGCTAGGTATTTCTGGGCTTTTAAAATAGCTGACTCTTTAGTAAACTCTTAATTGTAGCAGTAATGCCCACCTGAGAGCTAGATTAAACTCCCTGGTTATATGCAAGGCTTCAGTTAGACTGCTAGTGCCTGAACTAGCTGATGTGGAATGGTAGTGTTACCCATCAATAGGGCACATAGTGTATGATAGTGCTATGCTATGCGTGTTTCAATGTGTATTTGAAGTGTTGTTTGGAATCTATGGAAGATTTTAATGTTAGTACCTATTTTTGTCAAAGGAATCACAGCAACACTTAGTGTATATGAATCAGTGGGGGAAAAAAACCCAGTTAATAATATGATTTTGTCTGAGTGCTGACAAGTTAGGGAAGATGTTACAAACAAGAACAATTGGTCTGAGAACCTTGGTCACTAGAGGGTTCTCATGAGACATGAGAGAGTACAAACCAGTGGATCACTCAGTCTGAAGAGCATAAAGCAAACACAAATATCATCCAAGAAAAAAGAATTTTGTGTTTAAACAGGCAAATAAATTTTTTATTGTACACATTAGTTCAATTTTATAACAAAATACATGGTTTGCATGGAGTGTATCTTTGTGTATGTGTAAGGTAGTGACACCAGGAACACATATGTATGCACAATACAGAAAACCAGATTTTTTTTCTCATCCTGCAAAGTAAGCAAAATAGGCTGAAAGACAGCAAAGCAATGTGTGTGGGTTTTGTCTCTTTATATAAACGTACGTATGATATGCATTTGCTCTGGGTACATATATTAGTTCTAAACTCGCCATCTGAATTTTAAAGTCACTATCTCAAATATGTACAGAGTCTGTGCAGTATGTGATTTTGAGTGTGATTTTCTCTTTCTTTGCAAATTACCGAATTTGGTGTTTTTGAAATGTCAGTTTAGATGATTTGTTTAATTGAAATTGGACACAGTATTTGCCAGGGAAAGCTCTTCCTTTTCCTTATCATTAAAATGGAAAGCCAAAAGATGGAGAGGAAAATTATCAGGATAAAATCATGAATATTTGCATAGACTCCAGTTAGACTTAAAAGGCATGAAGCATGAAGATATTTAATCAAGTATTTGCATTGATTACAAGAAGACTGTAAAAGAAGTTCCAAAGGTGAGGTGTTTGGTTAAAAAAAACTCAAAGAAAAACTACAACAAAACCATGCTGTAACCATTAATCACTAAATTTTTACAAAACATGTTTATTTTACAACAAAGAAGGCACTTTAGATGGATAATAGACATTGGAACTAGAAAACTAGGTATGAAGGATAGAAATTTTGCTCATGAGCCTAAGAGCTCATACACTAATATTTTCTCAAATGTACAAGTTTAGTAATGCTGTAACACACATAAGAAAGGAGATACTGCAGCTTATCTTTATGACCATAATATGTACAATTAAAGCTGGTAATTTTCAGGTACATAAAGTCATTACACTATAATGTTGAAACAATAGCTTTGATAGTGTTAATACATGCAGTGTTTGCTAAAGCATTTTTTGAACCATATGCTACAAGGCCAATTAATTTTGTCCTTGTTACCAAAATCTTGCTAATTTTTATTTAACATTATTCAGTATCGCACGGCTGTTTAAGAGTGATCTATCTGTAAATTAGTAAGGGCTTTTAGGAAAAAATGTTACTTATACAAACCCAGGATTGGGCCTCTTTCTGTAGATCTTATATAAGTGCGTGAGTCAGAATACATTAGTTTTAATGATGATCCTTTTAAATTATTATAAAGACAATGTTTTAATCAATTATTATGTGAAAACAGATTTATTCAAAACAGAGAATGTAGTTAATTCTATTTTTGGAAACAGTTCAAGTGCTGCTTGCTGCTGAATGAAATACAACTGCATGCAGTTAATGGTAGATATTGTCTGAAAAACCAGTAATCACATAAAAAAGACACTCCTATTTCATCAAAGTCAGCAAAATCCTTTTATTACTGGAGATGTGCCTAGCATGCATCTCTCTGTCAACTCATTTTAAGTACACAGACCTCTAAAACTAAGCTTTTATGTCCTGTTAGTGTAAATTAACAGCATAACATGGCTACTTAGTGTTTAGTAGAAGTTAATTGGAAGCTAGGTTCTCAGTGTTTTGGTGTGATGGTTTATAGAGGTTACAAGAATTCTACCATCTCAGAGAGCATACATCTGACAAAGGCACTCTGCAGACCAGCTGCTCCTTTTCTGTGTATATCCAGTGTAGGTATCCCTTAACCTTCTGTGAGGTATCTACTAGTCTCAGGGGCTTAGGGTAAGGATGTGTTTGCTCTGAATCCTTTCATCTGTTTAGGATCATTAATTTGAATTTTGCTTTCATGGCCATTATCTCATCCAGGATGTTGGATTTGCTTACAAATATTTTTTTAAGGTTTACATATTGTTTGCTTCCCTCTTTTTGTGGTTAGGATTACTCCTTGCCTGGTGAATTTAGATTTTTTTTTTTGGCTACTTTTCTCTAACTTCTGAACTTCCTGGTTATCATTGCTTTGTGTTCTAGTCCCACCAGAAAATCCAGACAAAATCATATTCTGTATTGTGCAAACTATATTAAAATTGTGGTAAACTAGGGGACATTGCAGTGTAACAGGGGACTGTAGCACTTGGTTAGAGCTTAGATTCCAGGTGTTTAAGAGAGGCATTTATTGATTGTGGGTAAGTAAGTATCTTGTTAATGTAGGGATATCATGGGTGACCTTGATTACAACAGAATTACCATGAAAATTTATACAACCTGAATAGTCATTGTTGCATTGTGACAATCCATATAAATAAGTTCAGCTGTTATGTGTCATGAAATAAAAGCTGAAATTCCTGAGAAAATAGGGAAAAGTACATTTAATCAAAGGTCTGTCTTGCATTGACAGTAAAGTTGAGAAAGTGTTTGAATGTTGAAAAATATAGGTAGTTTTTTTTGGGGAGTTTTTGTCACTGGAGGGTACACAATGCACAGGAACAGCTAAAAGCTGTGCAAAATCCTTCACTTCTTGAACCAGAGCCCAGACAAACACGTCTGAAGAACCTGCTATGTTTAGCATTTCAGGGAGCATTCAAAGGTTCCCAGAGCATTTCTCTGAGTCTGCAGGTGTCTGTGCTTTGGGTGGGTTTAATAATTGCTTTCTTTACTTAAGTCCTTGGAGAACAAATTGCCACTGTTTATTCTTGTAAACCTAAAATATGCTTAAAACTCTTTTTATGAGCACTAGAAGAGAAGAAGAATTTAATTTACTGTAATAGCTTTAAATATTATTGCCTTTTGTACTCTAAATTTTGTAAGCATTTACATGAAATATGAGTAATCACTGAATGATAGGAGTTTACCTCTGAAGTTTCCATAAGAATCTGACTTTTACCTAGATATTGGAGCTCAAGTATTGTGTATCTGCAGGGAATATTTGTTGAATGAAAAATGTGAGAGCAATAGCAGGTGATGCACCATAATTGTGGACCATAAAATACTCTTTCCTTTTTTTTTTCCCTTAAATTACTGTGTAGTTTCAATTATTGAGTGGAGTTATTCTGATCTTTAGAGTGTGATCCTCATTCCTTCTTTGTGTCCAAGTACACGTTATGTGGTTTTGCCCTTTCAATGTTGTTGCTTTTCTGAACTTAATTTTGGGTACCAGAACCACATTAAATAAGAAATGAGGGTCAAAGTTGTCTAAAATATTAAGAGATTTTTGATCTTTACACTACTTGATGTGAGGCATTCTAGGCAGCCTTTAATACTTGATTTTCTGTTTTTCAGCTAATTAAAGGGTGTCTGGTCAAGCAAGACATACACCCAGAACCAGCTGGAAGGTATATGAAAAGTATGGCTGCACGGAGTGCTCATTTTCTTACAGTATTCTTCAGAGACCAATATCCTTGGTCTGGGGACATCAGCTGTACAGGCTCTCATACATCAGAACAACAGTATGAGGGCTGGTAGCAATAACTAGCTGGGGACTGAAATAATTTCTGTGCACTCTCTTCTTCAGTGTTGTCAGGGAGGATTATTGTGAGGGGACTGTGGTCAGATGGGTTGTGCACACACAAGTTGTATTTGTACCTTCCCTTTTACTATCTCAGTCCAAGGGCAGGTCCATTTTCTCCATGTGTCTTGGCAGCTTTGTTTTCCTGGAGCCAGCTATCAGGGCTGCCTTCTGGCATAGTCTTTTGTAAAAAGAAGGAAGCACAATTAAAAAAAAAAAAAAAGCTACTCCAACTAAACTGGGTTTTACAATCTGATTATTTCAGTGAAGGTAAAGATTATTCCTTTCCCTCCCACTCCATCCTCTGTGTAGTTAAATTCCAGACAATCTGGTACTAGGAATATTTCTACTGTTAAACTTCATGGAGATCTCTGAGCAGCAGAGAAGAGTTAAGTGGTCATGGAATTGGTCCACATTCTTACCACTCTGCTTAAAGGCTTACTGTACCTAACGCATCTTTATGCAGTCTGTAAATTCTGAGCTAAAACACTTCTTCCAGGGCTAAAAGAGCAATTGTAAAGCACTGGTTCTGCAACCATTCTTTGGAGACTACAAACTCCTGTTAACCGGTACCACATGTGGTGGGTTTCTTGATATGGAATAGAGCACTGAGCAGACTACATTTGGTTCATATAAAACTTTAGGTCATAATTTCACATGGCTTTCATCACTATCATCTTATGATGCATTTTAATTTATCTTATGGAGTTGAAAGGCTCTCTGTGCCCTTACCAATAATCTTGAATCGTTCAGGCCGCTTGTTTCAGGTTGTTTGAAGTAATTTGTAAACAGCTGTAGGTACCCACTACAGATCTGGAAGAAAAATAAAAATCAAAACAATACTAAGTGCATTCAAACCTGCTAATGATATACACCATTTTATCATGAGAACAAAGCAAACATTGGGAAGGAGTAGAGACAAGGAAGATGAAACATTTTCATCATGTTAGAAAAAAATGATTGAAGAAGATTCAAGAAAATATTTCACTTCTATGCTTTCCTTCTTGTTTGGAGGGTAGAGGGAGAAGGTACTTTTGTTTCCTTCTAAAAAGAGGCAGAGCCGGTCCTCTTGCAGATTTTCTAATTTTTTTTTTAATGGCAAGATTTGCCTTGAAGTGTTTTAGGAGGTACAAAGTAGCAGAAAAACAGAAAAAAGTTGCCCAAAAAATGGTTAGGAGAAAGGAGAGGGATGTAGTTGAACACTTATTTTTTTCCCCATTCCATCTTTCTTCTGGTTACACCTACATCACAGTGTTTGTCTTTTGCTTAGTTCTGCCATGGTGATTCATGATCACCCCGTACACTGTTTTTCAGGATCTTAGTACGTGGCTTGCACACTGATAGAGCTTTAGAAAATTGTCCCAGGAGTCAGAACCGTGAACTAGAGAGGTCATTCTTCTGATCTTGATGTTGTGTGGCTCTTGGAGCTGAAAGAGGAGAGGGGAGAGTTCTTTCAGGGAACGAACTATGCTGTGATTGTGGAGCTGATTAAGCTTTAGTGACCTCTCAGCTGTCTTTCTAAGGAGCCATGGTCTGGCATTCCTAAATAGAATGAGGTCTAAATGGCATACAATTCTCAAAATTTGAAAAGCTATAGCAAGTAAAATATATAAAATGAATGTGTTAAGCTATACAATTGTGTACCATCTATTCTGTGCAGTTTCTCAATAACTTCCAAATCAGAGAGTCAAGAAAAGGAAGAGTCTGAAGACAGAATGAAAGGAGGGATCTGTGTGGCTTTGTATATCGTGTGGTCCATCAACACCGTTGAGAGGCTGTTTTATATTAGAGTGGATCAAAATGCAGCATGAGCAAAGGTGTCATACACCTTTTTCTTGTGTGCTTTGCCTCTCAGAAAGCTTACTATGCCCCTCAGAAAGCATACCCCATAGTTTAGCCACAGGTTTCAGTTTGTACAAAATGTATAATAAGTACCTTTTTTTCTCCTCTTTGTAAGACAAGATTAGATGCTTCAGGAGGTTTGTGCCCAATCTAGGCATGGAACAAAATTGAAAGTAGCTGTAAACTAGATCTGAGGCCTTTGCGATTAGCCTTTAAAATGGCCAGTGCCTGTTTTTCGAATACAGTGGTGCTGCATAGTGTCTGCAGGATGACTGAGAATTTTAAACTGTGATTCTAGATTTATAGGAAATGTCATGCCTTTGATATACTGGGAACAGTTGGCAGACTCTTTTTGCTTTTTTTACAGAAATGGCATGGTTTTTTGACCATACTTCTTGAGACATTTGGGGTTTTACTCAATGTGGATCAGGATGTTTCAAGAATGTTGTCTGTTGCACTCCTGTATTTTGCAAATGTAGATGATTCTATAATTAGCTGTGCCAAACGTATGCTTAGTGAACCTGTTTTTCTGAAGTGCTTGCCAGAAGCATGTGATTTATCATGTCTTTTATAAACACACAGATGTTGCCATGTGCTAGCAATTTAAGCTAGCATTTGCAAGTTCATGGTGTAACAGTTAAATTAGTAGTGTGATAATTGTACTAAGGGGTCCCAGAATGTAATAGTAACAAACTCTATGGGTAATTCATTTTGCTAACATGAAAAGAACATCTGGCCAAACATGCATAGTCTAGAGTAAATCCAAATTTTTGCTTTTTTAAGTCTATGCCTTCTGCATGTTTCCTGACCCCTTCTAGATAAACATACGTCTTCTCTGAAGTAATTTAATGTCTGACTTTGTAAGATCCCAGTCTACAACTAGCTAATAGAAACTGCTAAGCACAGAAAGAAAAAGAAAAAGACCCAAAATATTATTCTATTGAGACAGTCAGCTATTGTATTTCACATCAGAGGATAAGACATTTTGCTGGTGGCTGAAGTGAAACTGTTATAACCTTTGTCAAATTATGGCAATGTTGTTAGAATTAATTAGCTGACAATTTTAAACTTTTTGAGATTCTTAGGTTAGGTGCTATAGAAGTGAAATATTTGCTTTATACTTGCAGGAAATTTTGGTCAAAGTAAATGAATAAAAGATTATGGTGAATCATTATGCAGCAAATCCATAAAATCATCGAGGAATTAACAAATAGAATAGAATAGGAATAGAATAATACAATGTAATAGAATAGAATAGAATATTATATATAATTTAAGATTGTGACGATTATTCTCATTGTAGGTCATTGACATGACAACACAGTTAAAAGTTTACTTAGAAAAAAAATTGTCCTATTTTTGCTGAACATGCTTGCTATTGATTTTATTTGAAAATGTAAATCTTGCAAAGTTTATTAAAACTGGATCATTCCTATGAGTGCTAATGTTATTTTTATTAAGAATGCATGTCAGAGCGTGTAAATTGCATTATTATTATTGAGAAGAGGGCAGATGAATATTTTTTACTTGTACTGCCTTCACAAAACCTGCTTTTGCCTTAAAATAATCATTGCTCACTTGTTACAGGACAATTTAGTGTAATATTATTATAAATGAGTTACATGAGCTCTGTGTTAATAGTTGAAACTGTAATAGAGCCAATCTTTCCTCATGCCTACTCTATCATGCTTTCTAGAGGTAGACTGCCTTTTGCAAGCACAGTCTTCATAGCCTCACTGAAAATATTAATTGGTCTCCTCTGTAGTGTGAGACTGGAGTTCAGGCACATGAGAACAGGCTTAATTGTTCAGACTTGCCTCCAGAAAGGAAAGGTGCTTGTAACCATTCATCTTTTCTCTTTCCAGAAGAAAAGCATGTAAAGTTCCCATGCTGTGACTGTGACACTCACTCCTCACACCTCACCTCCTAATTCTCTTGACACACAGATTGGCTGGAACACATTCCTAGCACATCTTCACAATATGTCTCTGGCTCCCAACTATTTCTGAGAACATTACCAGGTTATTGCACTGCAGCTAGGCCTGTATCTTCTGGAGAGAAATCCAGGCTCAAAGAAGATTGACTGAGGGTACAGTACCAAGGCACTTGGCTGGCAGTGTGGTTGGTGTCCATCAGTTGCCCTTTCTAGCATGAAGGCATACCCATCGTGTAACTGCACATATATTCATACCTGTCCTGTGGCTGTAGAACACCAAAGGCCTTTCCGGCAGCTTCCTACCTGGTCAAATAATTGCATTCTTGTATATCAGCATTCAGATAAGTTGGAAAACTTTGTCAAGCAGGGAGTAGAACTCAAGAAGATAGTAAGTCAAACTTGAAAAGAACTTTAAAACATACTTTGGAGTTTTTTACTCTTTGGAACAAAATGTGTGCTGATTTGTTGTCACAGGTATAATTTGTGAGTACAAAGAAATGCAAGCAAGTTTGTTGACTCATTACGGTTGTGACACAAGCAATAATTTTAGTTAGCTTGTGATGAAAATAAAATGCCGTGTCATGTTGTCCCTGCTTCTTCCCTGGTAAATTCATTAGCTGATTAGTCAAAAGGGATAAATAATTCCTTTACGTTTGCATGCTTTTCTGCCTAGTGATATGGACTTTTCCTTCACACCTATGAAGAAATGAAACCAACTAATAATGAAATCACTTAAACATAAAAAGAACCTTTTAAAACCAGAATGTAAAGGTGGGTTCTGCACACAAAACAATCTGGATTTCCTATCAGAGTAACAGAATGGAGGTGATCCAAACACAGCTGGTTGGTTCCTTCTCATTTCTGAGGGCCTTGTGTCAGGCTTATGCTCTTTGATCCAAATGAACAAAATATGATTTTTTTTTTTCTTTAGTTAGGTTTTCCTGTACATACTTTTGTCTATAGAGGCCTATTTTTATCCAGGAAAAGGAGGTGGAGAGGTGTATATCTGCTCTGATTCACACACTCATTGCATCTTGCAGGGTGGTTGATGTGACAGTATCCTCCAGGAGAAAGGACAGAATTCAGAACATCTGTAGAAGAATTTTTTTAATACATTCTAGAATTCAGTTGACCTGATACTGTATATCTGATTAATCTACAGAGAATTTTACGTCTATAATCTCTCTCCTCCCTTTCTGAAGGGAGTTACAGAAGAAAGACAGGGAACTGAAAAGAAAATTAAGTGCCTCATACTCACAGACCCTTTCATAATCGTAATTTTTATTATATATTGGCCAAGTATTTAAACACATCTTCAGCCCAAGCCATTTCTAAATGGCAGAAAGGCTACCCAAAGCTACTAAGTGGTTATTACCATTATAGTAGAGTCATTCAGGAAATCCTATTTAATTTGATATATTTTGTTTTCTGTTATACTTTCAGATATTTTTCAGACATATGATCCTTTTTGTTCGGAGTCTAATCCATGCTTCATTAAATCTGGTCAACTTGCATTTGAATAGTTCTGGACATTTTTTGCATTCATGTATGTCAGTGGGATGTAAGAAAGAGGACTTAAAAAGCTTTTTTGGGTCATTAAATACGGACCTTTACTATCACATCTGGGCACATCTTAGAATCCTGTTAATCAGCTTACCAAACTGTGATTTAAACCCAAACTTATTTATTCTCCTGCATCTACAGAATCTAAATTTGACTCTTCTAAAGGTCAGAGAGTAGGAACTGGATAATCTGTCCTTTTATCTCATGTAAAACTAGTGCTACACATAAAATCACTCTTATAATATATATGTTTCCACAGATATATATATAAGATTTCCTTAAGAATTTTTAAAATTAGTTTGTAAAATTCGGTGGTTTTCTGAGTTTTTGGGATTCTGCATATAACACTTTTTTTCTAACATGGAAGTAACAGAGGCTTTTTCTTTCCCTCTGCTGACCTCTGATTCACTGATACAACTTCCCTCATAGCAATTTAAAGCACTGCCAACAAAAGATGCTTTGCCACGTGTTGAATCTGTCAAGCTTTTAACTAGTTTCTCCTCAGGTGTCCATTGAAGATGAAGCAGGTTTTGAACAAATGTGTCTCAGGGCCTGTTTGTTAGCTAATTTTTCATCTGAGTTTCCAGCTGCACCAGCAACATGAGCAAGGGAAAAAGAAGGTGATTTTCAAGACAAATTCTCACTGAAATAGAATAAGCAATGCAGTGTTTGCTATTTGTCTTTTGAGAAAAATTACTTTGACCAGTTACCTTCACCTGTTACTTTGTTATCTCTATGTTTGTTTAAGTCACCAGCAGTAAAAAATTTGTCTGGAAATACAAGCATAGATTTTTTATGCACATTTTTCTTGTACTTCCTAGAAACTTAAGCCAAGACTGCAATTTCTGCAATAGCAGAATAGCAATAGGAAATTCTAATTTTGAAACAGTCTTGGGACAAAAGTAATTCATAACATTGTCAGTGTCTAGTAAACTTGTAAGTAGTTATGTTTCATTATGAGATATTAAAGTAATCAAATAATCTGTCTCCCATGCTGCCAGTGAGTGTCTGCACAAGAAGCCAGGGGAGAGCATGGCCAGCAGAGGTGATCCAAACTGGCCAAAGAGATATTCCATACCACAGAACGCCATGCTCAGTACAGAAAGTGGAGGTCCTGGTTGTTGCCTAAGGACACTCTAGGCATCAGTTGGCAGACAGTGAGAAATTGTATCGGGCATTAATTGACTTCTTGTGTTTTAATTCCTCTCTTTTTTTATATTAATTTATTACTCATCATTATTTTGTGGAATTTTAGTTTTTTTACTTTTTCCATTTCTCCTCCCTATACAGTGTTAGTTGGTGAGGGGAAGGGGAGTGAGTGGCTACATGATAATTAGTTGCCCACTGGGGCTTTAACTCCACACCTACTAATGCCTCTGGGTGCTGCTCTTTCTTAGTATTACCAAATCAACATTTTCTTACAGTGCCCATTAGACACTGTAAGAAAGAATTCTGGTTAAAGAATTCCTGCAAATCACGCACAAAGAGTAAAGTCCAGGGAAAACTTGACACGAGGAGTTTGGGTGACAGGTGATAAAATATTTGCCCTTCTGCTTTGCAGTATTGTCGCGATAGAGGGAAAACCCAGACGCTCAATATGAGTGATCAACAGGAATTCGTTTATTGATTGTACCAGAGCTTCTTATATACTATCAATAATAGGCTCATGCATATTCGTAAAAGGCACATTCTAAGTGGTTCACGTCGTCTAAGCTGATCTCTAACCCCTCCTTTAGTTCCCCTTCTGTGGTCAGCAGTTCTCCTTTTTCCCTGGCCTTCTAACCACAGATGTCCATTGTTTTGCTGCCAAAACCCAACCTTGCTGGCTCTGCAGATAAACCCATAGCTCAGCAATAAGACTCAATGGTGGTTCAGTTATTGAGCAAGATACATGTAATATTCTGCAACTTCAGTTGTTACACAAGATGTGTGGTGCAGTGTTCTGTGAGACCTTGCTCAGCTAACTGCATGGGTCTATGTGCCCATTCTCACGTAGCCAGCTTCTCAGATCAGTAAGCTGCAAAGAATCTAGATGTCCTTTCTCACGTAACCAATCCTTCACACAGTATCATGTATATGGGTTTTCTTACATGCATCCTCAGGCATTCGAGTTTTCTCTTTTTCTCTGAAGGTCTTCAGAGGTTTCTTCTTCACTGTTTATTATAATGTGGACATCTTTGAGTAGTTTTACCAATAGTGAAGACATTTGGATTTTTTCTTTTTTTCATTTAAGTGTTGTCAAAGGTTACCAAGCGTAGTCCCAGAAGGGATGTCCTTGCTAAGGGGTGCTTACAGCTTCCTCTGGGACCTGACAGAACCTATCAGCTGGCCAGTTTGAATATGGACAGTTCTTTAAGCCACTTAAAGTTGTGACCGCCTCTGTGATCCACACTTAAGAATAGACAAACTCCCCCCCAAGCTCTCTCTCGTTTCCGGCGCTGGGACAGGTGGCTGCGGGCCCCGAGTGGGGGCCAGCGGGCCCGGCCAGGCCCTGCTGTGGGCAGCCAGAGCGGCTCAGCACCGCCCCCCACTGCGGCCAAGATTTCAGCAAAGCGGCACCTCTGTCAGGTGACCAACAGCGATAGCCACACAGCTGCAAGGCCGAGGTGAGATTAACCCTTTTATTGCTGTGAAGAGCTGAAAACCTGAGGGAAGAGAGAGAGGAGATGCTTAAAGCTGAAATTCTGTTGTGAAGCTATGATATATCAGAGTATCCCGTTGTAATTTCATGAAGATATGGGGGGTGGAGTGTTCAGCTCGTAAGCAAAAGCACCTGCGCTGAGATAGGTAGATGCTGACGCAGCTGTAATTTCATGAGAAGTTTGGAAAGGGAGAGATGGAAGCGATGAGGACTTTTGCTCCAAACAGGAAAGGAGAAAACCTCAGTTCCTAGAGATGCTCCCAGAGATAGTCTTAATGATGAAGATGAGGAGGACCCTTTGCTCCCAGGGAAGGAGAAGGGCCTCTGTTTTTGTTTCTGAACGGCTCAACCTTAAAATTGTACCCCAAAAAACTTCAAGAGTGGACCCTCGAAAGCAGTTGCGGGAAAAGCTGCAAGTCAGGGGGAAGGGACTCACATGCGAGCAGAGAACCAACCCGGGTGGCTGTCTCGTTGTGATAGTGTTTTCATAGCAGGAGCAAGAAGAGACTTCTCTTTCTAAATGGACTGAACAAGGTTATTATGGCAGTGGTAAACAGACTGAACATCTTAAGGGTTGTCTTTGAACATTGTCAGTGGGAGAAGGGAGGAAGGTGGGGGGCGAGGAGGAGAGTTCTGAAGGTATGGTATAATTTTTTTTCTCCTCTTTTAGGTCTGTTAATAAACTTCTTTATATTCTTTCATATTCATATATTCTTTTATATTCTTTGTTTTCTCCTAATTCTTATCTCACAGAAGATAAACCATAATGAGTATTTTGGACCAAACCACTACAAGTGTTTAGCTTTTTATGTGAATATTAGGAATGTATTGTTTAGTAACCATCCTGTATCTAAAAGTTCTAATCACCTGTATTCCATGAAGTTATTGAGCATGTTGTTTTCTTCATGTTATTACACTTCCATCAAAATCCTGAGTCTTAAAATAACAAGATCTCACTCTGACCAGAACAGAATTTGGATATGTAGAAAATTTTTCACTGCTGCTTCTCAAGACGTATGTAATCTGAACAGTTTGTGTGGGTGATTTGTCTCCTGGGCTTCCTACAGCGTATTTCACAAAGGCTGAAATTCGGCTTTGAAAGAAAACACTTACTTGCTTCTCAGACAAACTAATAGATAATTTCTCCTAATGTTCTGACTTTAATAAGCTGTGTGCTTCATGTTCTCATGAGTTTTGCTTTCTTTTTCAGAAAAAAAAAGTGAGATTTTTTGTACATCCAAAAATAAGTTAGAAAAGGAGAAGCAAACCAGTTTCAAAGATGCTGTATCACAAAGCTGTTAGGAAATCTTTTTTCAATTGGAGATCTTCTATTGTGAAGTAACAATTTCTCTTCTGAGGTCAAGAAATGTAAAAGAAAAGATCACATTAATCTAGCTTTTAGTGAAGTGAGACAGTTTCAGATTGAATACACAGATAATGTAGCACACTTCCTTCTTGACAGATAATGAAAATTAGTGAAAATAAGAAGAAATTTAAGAAGTAGTTCAGAAATGAATCAACTATTTAAAATTAAATATGTGCATAGGTGCTTCTGCTAGGCAGGGAAATACAATCTTTTGCCAGTTATCTAATTGTTGCTTTTCTAATACGTCATAGCCTTTTGAATGGCTCAGATTATGGTTCAGAACACCCTAAATTAAAAATAGCAAAAGATATGTCTTACAGAACATTTACAGGTCTAAAGTTAATGAATGCAGTGTGCTTTTTCTAGCTTTAAATATTTAGAATGTAAATCCCATATAAAGATAATAAAGGTTCTGTATCATTTTGAAGAGTGATGTAAATTGTGTAATCAATTCAATAAGAAGATGCTTGTAATAAATTTATTTAACAAACTGAGTGAAAAATAGCTTGAAGTCTCCTGTATGGTACATTTGTGCTTTCTCTGGACGTGCAGATGCTGGTAGTAAAATTAATTTACATGTAGATGACAAATTATGTATTCCTGTTATTGATTTTGTATTTATATCTTACTGTACAGTTCCTGATTCTTGCCTCTCTGATGGCTTTGATAGAAGCAAGGCTCTTTACTGCTGTTACTCTGTGTGACACACCTCCAAGCACAGGGCTGGGAGAAACTGATTGTTTTACAATGCCAATTCACTCTGCTGTTCACAGAGTCCAAGCTGACATGAATATGCTTTTTGAGACTGTCACCTAGGGACCTTACCCTGAAGACGTACTTCTACCTCTGCATAAAGGTCCAGTGGAACGCATTATAATTCCTAACAAATGTGTGCCGCAGATTTCTTGCTTTTTTTCTTAATGCTATAATCTTGAAATATCAAAACCTCTTGCAGAGATGTCAAGAAATGTGTAAGTTAGAGTTTTGTAACTAACATTTCAGTAGATTTAATGGCACATATGATAAGTTTTGAAAACTACCTGAACTCTATTTAAATTATATAAATCACATGCTAATACAAAAATATTTACTTATTTTTAAAAATAATATAGCTACAATCCAATATATATAATGGAATAAGTCTCTTCTGAGTTGCAAAACACAATATTCACAGAAAATATGACAACATAATTAAGGGGAATAAATGTGTTTCTGCATTTAATGTCACTTCCCCTAGTTTGGGGCCTTGACAAATTCAGCCTAATAGCATTCTTTCTCCATTATGATTATATTTCTGTCATAAAAATCACATCAGTTCATTAAAATTCATTTAAAAAATTTCTGAAATCTAGACAGATATCCCTTCCTAATAGGTTTCTGATATCTGCCCAGGTGTAGCCAAGAAAGTACAGAGAACCATTTAAAACTGGTCAAGTCCATAAAGGAAGTTTTGGTGGGCTGACCTCAGCTTGCAGCCAGACAGTCATCTAGCCACTCTTGTTGTCCTCCTCCTCACCAGGCTGGTGGGAGAAAACAAGATAGAGAAGCCCACAAGTCAAAATAAGGACAGGGAGATCATTCACCAATTACCATAATGGACAAAGCAGACTCAACTTAGGAAAAATTATTTTATTGCCATTTAAAATAGAGTTGAATTGTGAGAAACAAAAACAGATAAAAAAATGCTCCCTAACCCCTGTTTGTCTCAGGCTTATGATTGTGACACTTCACCAATGTGAAATATGGTAAGTTTTTCAAAGCTATTTTAACTCTACCTGTGTCCTGTCAATAATGTGCTAATAAGAGATCGCATTCACTGCTTCATTCCCAGCTTCTCAAGGAACAGGGGTTGTGGTCAGCCCACAACAGGTCCTCTCTGCTGCCTTGTCCTCCTCACACTTGTTCACTACAGTTCACTATGTTTGGTCTATTTGTTTTGATTAGCCAAGAACACTAGGTACTGATGGACTGTGCTGTTGTAGGATAATGGATAACTGATAATCTTGTTTATTGCCCATGGGAGCATCCAGCAGTTCATCATACGAGTATTGGCTACAAATACCTCTTTAATGCTTTCTACTTTGTTTTGAAACAACTGGACTTAGAATCATATTTTGTGTTTCAGTGACACTGTTCACACTAATATAACTGTAAGTATATTGTTATTTAGCAAGTACTTTATTTTCAAAGGTTTGTAAGTTAGTCATTAATGCAACATCTAAGGAAATTTAGTATTCTTGTCTTGAATGTAGTAATAGAATATTTTTCCCAAGAAAAAGGGCAACATGTTCATTGAAGATTTTGAAAACTGATGAATCATTATTAAAATTTTATATGTTAAGATTCAGGACTGTGCCATATTACAAAGATAACAGAAAAAAAGCGTTAAAAATGCTTAACTTGCATTTCAAGAAATAATATCAACATGCAGTTACAAAACAAGCATCTGGAATTCATTCTTTTTACCCCTAACTGGCTCTATGGTTTTCTTACTGCACCAGGGACAGATACTCAGCAGCTGAAAACTGTCATATCTCTGGCATTGAGAGATCTGTGAAAGCTTGTAGTAGTGAGGATATGCTGGTGGTCTGTTTCTACATGTTTGCTCTACTTTTCCTGATGTATTCCACAGTCTCACAGAGAATGGAGAGGAAATGCTAAGCCTTCCAGCTCACTTCAAACTAGCACTCCTGGCAGTATTCTTTTTTTAGAAATGCTTTCTCATTAAATAACCACTATGTATAGCTTCTAGCACTTCAAACTTCTTCTTTTTTTTTTTTTTTAAAACTATCTTACAGTGAGTAAACAGCACTAGTACAACAGTGACTCCTCAGGATCAGTCAGTTGTAAGCACAAGCTGAAATTCCCCACTGGGAATTTTATGTGTAGAATTAAAGGACACCGTATAGTTCTAGGAAAAAAATACTGGTTTTGTATGCCTTAATTCCAGATTTTTTTTTTTTCCTGTGTTTTTGTGAGTAACCTTGTTTTTACTGCTTTGCTGTGTCAGATGCGGAAAAACAATTTCGTGTTTACTGACTCATGACAATGCCTATTAACTTCTGCATAATCTAGATCTGATCATAAAACTGGCTTATCAAACAAGTGAAGGTGACTTTTGGGATATCTATTTAGTCCTTAGTGGCTATTTGCCCGAATCACAGAGCCACAATACCAGATAACTTCTGTCAGGCCCTGCACAGGAGAGGTCCAGATCGAATAGCAGGGGTGTTATAGATCAGGACTGAAATGCGTTCACAGAGCTCTGAAGGGAAGTTTGTGTAGCATCTGCTAGTACCATGTCTGGCATCGTTAACCATTGCTGTAAATTCCTTACTTGAACATATACAGTAGAAATTCACTCCACACCTCAGAAAACCTCTATCAATCCACCAATGAGAAGAGAAACTTAAATCCAACTGCCAAGCTGAAGGCCTAGATTTCACATACAAAAGCAGAGAGGCTAATGAAAATGAGGTAAAGAAAATCTACGTATTGAACATGCTGTCTATAGCTTTTGCAGTTGAAGTTTTTCCTCCCAGTAGTGGGTGTGGTTTAATTTAAAAAGTGAAACTAGGAGTGTAAGTGTAAATAATGCAGATATGTTTTGCATCTTCATTAGTGTTTGCAGAAATAACACTTGCAAATAAATTTTTAGATGGTTTGCCTAATATGTTGTATGTATCTCGGGCTGG
Source organism: Corvus hawaiiensis (assembly GCF_020740725.1). Classification (NCBI taxonomy): domain Eukaryota; kingdom Metazoa; phylum Chordata; class Aves; order Passeriformes; family Corvidae; genus Corvus; species Corvus hawaiiensis. The sequence continues at coordinate 73,680,222 of NC_063255.1, read as the reverse complement.
TTTTCTTTTTGTTTTAGTTTGTTTAAAATTCATTGAAAGATGAGGATTTTTGAGATATTTGAGAGGATTGCACAGTACTATGAAAAGGAGTAAGATCTTTAGAAAAGAGGTTGAAGTCATAGATGAGGAGAGCTACAGTACTGTTAGAGTGTAATATGCATCTTAATTGCTGAAACGACCTTGGAAAAGAAAGAGGTGAAGATAAAAGCGTCTCTGTTCTCTCTTGTAAACTGAACCAGGAGCATTGTGAGCTCTATTTTGTTTTTCTGAACAGTGACCAATATCCAGAATATGAAAGGAACATTGAAGATTGCAGTAGTGTAATAAGACAAGTCATTTTACACAACTTTCATGTTTTTATGTGATGTGCTTTATTATCTTCATTTTATATCTCCAGTCAGTCATTGAAAACTGAAGTTCACTTCTGCTGTCTTCTTTGTAGAGGGTTTTGGTTTCTCACCTTTATATGAATGGGGACACATATTTATCTTCCATCTTAGTTAAAGACAGTAGTGCGTCTTAGAGGATTTTTTTTCTTTCTTTTACACAAAATGAAGACTGAGGTAACAGATGTGTTAGCAAGGGCAGAAATGAGAACTTGGAGTAGAATGTGCCTAGACAGAATTATTCTGAAAGAGACACCGCAATGTAGATAAACTTCTTCATTCACACATGTAAACTAGTACAATAACTAAGGAATTTTGAAATACTAGTACCATGCGATGAAAGGTAAGTACAACTAAAACATAGGGTAAAATATTCCAGGTCTATGGAATTACAAACTCTGATGATAAAAGAGAATAGAATTCTTGTTAACTTGCAATTTTCCTGGACAGAAAAATAATGGATACATTTGTATTAGTTTTTGTGTTCGTTATTTTTTTATAGATGTGTACTTTAATTGGAATGATCAGTTTTTTATGCTTAGTGGGGAAGGAAAGGCTTAATATTAATTCCACGCCTCTGAGAAAGTAAGTTCCACTTCCAGGGGCATCTTCAGAGTGCTCCTTTGTGGTAGTATGTATGAAAGTAATAATTATGAATGCTGGGCCTGTGAGAGGCTTGTGCATTTATGGAAATCATTTATAATGGGCCCTGTTAGCTTCTCAGTATAACAAACCTTTTGCTCTGAAAAGATTTAGTTATTGTGAATAATTGCAGCCCAGGTAGAAGAGGAAAATGGACTGGTAGCCTTGAAGACAATGGTCCAAGAGCTGAGGAAATACTCAGAGGTGCAAGATCAAGTGTGAAGTGGCATGGATTTTGAGAATGCCTTTAACTGTTACCAGTAATTCCTGAAATTCACAGACAGGGACATGTAGATCCTTCTATGTTTTTGCAATTCCCTGCGTTTTTCATTATGTTATTGTGAATGATTCTGGGACATTTCAAGTTGGTTTGTGCTAAAAACAGAAGAAGAAAATACCCTAGTGGATGATTGCAGTTACTGCAGAAACATGAGTTACTGAGCTTTTTGACGCATGCTTGCTAAGTATGTTAGGACAAGAATAACCAGTCTGGCTTTCACACTTAACTTGAAACTCGAAGACTTTTTCCTGGGTATATTTTTCCACTGGTGGTAAGTCATATTTCTAAACATTTGCCTTTCTTTCTACACCATTTGTGCCTGAAAACAAATAGCAAAATATGGTAGTAGACAATGCACGACATACGCAAAAACTCAATAAAGTCCCAGATGATACTATAGGTTCCCATCTTTACAAGTGTAAATAAGAAGTTTGTGCAGTTTAAAGGAAAGAACAGTTAGATAGAACTGTGCATAAGAACAAGGAAAAAGCAAAAACACAAGCTCTGTGATTGTGGTGCAGAGGTTAAGTGACAGGAGGATCTGAGGATGTTGGTAGAATTTCATGAAATACCACTAAAAATTCTAGGCTGCTTTGACAGTGATATAAAATGTAGCATGGGAACTTTGTATGTAACTCTGAATGTGAAGAAGTTCAAAAAAGAAAAAAGAGTACATGTATGACATTAGGAGTGACATTTTAACATTACACTTCAGCCTAAGGACTGAAAAAACCCCAACCCAAAACCTGTAAATAACAGACTGGATTTTTTCTACCTCACATACTGTAGGCATGATTTCTTATTTTTGAGTTTTCTTTTACTTGGAAAGCATTGTACTAATGGTCACTTGGAAAACCAGAAAAAAACCGTTGAACGGATAGGACTACTTGGTGGTCAACTGGGTAAATAAGGATTTAGATCCTGTTTTGAAAATACATGTTTACTCTGGATAGTACGATGGTTGGAGGGGGGAAAAAAGCCTCATTATGTTCTATCAGCTATATATGCATTTTAGGCACTTTTAAAAGTGAATGAAATGGCTCTTTTTGGCTAATTAAAAGGTCTCAGATCTAATGGGTGCATACAAAAGAAAATACTGTAATGCATTCAAGTGCCAGAAAAACATTATTTTCTGCCACCTAGAATAAGACCTCTAGTATTTGAATGTATCATTGATTTATTCACAGTCACTAATCTCAAAAGTCCAGCTTTTATTTTACAGTTTTAGAGCTATGTTACTAGTCACTTTGAATTTTTGGTAACCTCTGTGTTGCTATATGAATCTATAAAGTTAAATAACATAGAGGTACTAAGAATTTCAGTATCTTTTGTTGTTTCTTTAAATAAATTAGTTGTAGATAAAAACAGAGTTAGTCTGAATTCAGGTACCATTCATGGGAATAGGGTTGAAATTCTTTACTCTAAATAACAGGTTTACCAACTTTGTTGACCTTTACAGTATACAAATCAGTGTCCAAACAGATTGTATTAGTTTCCCTGAAGTCTTTTCAGGAGTTAAAAAACCCAACAAAAGTTATGTAGGAGTACTGACTTTTTTATAATTTTAAACCTTGGAATTGTGTCTTGGAATTTGAGAATGCAAATTATAAACTGGCCATTGAATTAACCTAAGAGAACAGTTTTTAATCATTGGAGATAGGATTGACAAGGCTTCAGATTCTGAGAAGTAAGAGGAATTCAAAGTTTTTGTCAGCTTTCTGGTAAAACCTGAGCAATTTGTGAATTACCTATCATGCATTTGCTTGGAATTACAAAACGCTGATTTTCGTGATGTGGGTTTTCTTTTACTTCTAAACAAGTAAAATTGCATTACAGGAGAAATTCTAGGCCATTACTGTAATTTGCAAAGACAATCAATTACCTACTCCTTCCATCTGCACCTTTGACTTCACTTTCAAAAAAAAAAGAACAGAAACATGTATTTGTATCTTCAATTTTTAAAAAAATCTGTTCCTACACTGGGAGAAAAAATAGAAATGTTATATACATCCTTAGATCAGAATAAGACTTGCAAACTCAGAGTCTCTACCAGCAGAAATCAATGTACAAAAGTCACGAAGAAGATAAGTCTTAGGTAAGTAGTGTAATTAGATAAATGTTATCAGTAAAAATTCTGGGATCTTTGTGTGTAATGAACCAAAGAAATAAGAGCCTGGAGAGAAAGTCTGCAACATGAAGCCTGTGAGTTTAAATGAGGATACAAGACAAGATGGATGGGTGTAGGTGGAGTTATTTGTGTGTTGTGGTTGTGTCTATGCAAGTGGCTCTGAGTGTGCCATTAATGTTTCCTGGTGCTGGCTCACGTTATCCAGACTAGTACAGAAGCAGAACGCTTCTGGGCATGAATTTGGTCTGTGCCATCCAAAGCCCTCCCCAGTGCCCTCCCTGGGTATGATTTGGCAGTTAAAATGCTCTCAATTACTAGAATAGATAAGGCTGTGCTGCTTTGTCATGCTCCTTCTGGCATGGCTCTACAATCATCCCAGCAGGCCTTCTCCCATTCCCCAGGGCCTGCCAGATGCACCTTTGGCGTCACGCTCTACAAATGCCATTCTTATGAAGGGTTGTGATGTAATTTGGAGATTTTTCACTGTCGGAAAGCAAAAAGCAGAGTCGTAGTACTGAGGAGGCTGGGAGATGACCACCCTCTTTACAGTCTGCAAGAAACTGAGTGAGAAATGGAGTTCAGGTCTGGCTAGATCTTTCTTCTTCATTCATCACTGCCTATGCCAAGACTGGCTTGACTCCTTTTCAAGAGTGATGATCAGACACTTCCACACACTAAGTAAGGGCAAGGTACACATATGCTTGCACCTTTTTGAGTGGTTGGGATCTTCAAGTGGGAGACATTCCCAGACCCTACCATGGGGCATAGTTTTAGGATGTTTTCTCCTCCAGAGGACTATGCCAGGCCAGGGTATAGAACCTGAGAGAGAGCCTTATCCTTTCTTCTGCTTTTATCATTAATGTCATGTACCCTTGTGGCACAGTCTGTCTTTTTCACTCAGAGTAAAAATTGTGTTCTTTACTCTTAAGGAGTTCTATTTTGGGATCTGATCAATGGAGACACTATCTGAGTTTCTGGAACAGCCAACACTATGGATTGTGATTTATGGGAGGAGAGGCTGTTAACAGAGCCTTAAATAAGACTCCCTTAGGGACTTTTGCATTGTTGACAGCATCAGATAAGAGAATTTCTTTAAGAAATCATCCACAGGAGGGCCCCATCTCCTGGCTGGATATGAAGGGTTTTTTCCTATTAGAGAGGATAGTAAAGGAGGCTTGAGAACACAAGGCACCTAGTTGAAAATCGGGAGCAAGAAGGCCTTGGCAAAGTTACATTTTTGATGTATAGCAGCAGTATTTGATACTGTGTACCCAACAGAGGTGACAAACCTTGATAAGGCATGGTATAGGGTACATTATTATTTGCATGTAATGTATACTGATGTGTGGCTTTTGTGAAAAGCTATGGGGAGTTTCACACATATGTGGTGCTGAAGAGATGTGTGTCTGAGTGTCCTAGTTTAAGCCAAGGACAGGATTAATTTTTCACTGCAGCTGAGAGGGGCTGGAGCCTGGAGCTCTGTGGTATGTCTAGGTTGTTTTTCTGTACCACTTACATCATCTATTAGGTCTGGAAATAGCAATTGGAAGAGGAGTCTCTCTTCTGAGAAGAAGGGGGCATGGCTTTAAGTGGCAGAAAAAGGTGCTGCACAGCAGGTCTGGGGGCAATTCGTTTCTTTTCTAGGGGAGCAAATGATGAATAGAGTGGTGCGGAGGTCTCAGCTGTGGTCCTGTCACATTGGCTGAGACTCAGTGAGCGTTTTGCATGTGATCACTCTCTTTTATATATTGTTGTTAGTAGTATTGTTGATGCTACTGTTTATTTTCTTTTCTGTTTGCTGTTTTCGGTAAGTTGTTAACCCATAAATTCTGGCCTTTGTGTCACTGAGGGGGCAGGGGAAGGGAAGTGGCTGCATGGGGCTTAATTTCCAGCTTGTTTTCTACTGAGTAAAAAGACTGAGTATTTATCATAGGGTATTTCCAACTGGATTTGTTGTTTTGAGAGCGAGGAAGTTCAGGAGTGTAGGTGTGGGCTGTTCCACATTAGTAGGTCCTTGTGACCAGCAACCATTCTTTCTTTGCACAATTTACAGCTCTAAGGTCTGGGTTCCTTGTTCTTTTTCTGTCTTAGAAGCCAAGCTCACTGCTGGACTGCATTGTAAGGGTCTCTGTGCTCTTGTTTATGTTTCTGGTAGAAGAACTCACCCAAAGTCATTGTAACTTTGCAGGGTGCTACAGACTGTGATGACCATTGTGGCATTGGGATAGTGGTGTCTGTCCCTTGTACCTACCACTTCAAGTTCTTTTGTGGTTCTTTGTTGGTTAAGTTGGTTGTATTTCCTCTATTGTGTAGGGGCTTATAGATGTCAGGGCAGTAGTTTGCCACTAATGCAACATAGATAAATGTGCTGCTGGGAGGTCAGAGACAGACTATTTGACATAGTTTTTTGACATTTACTTGACATGGTTTCTTTAAACAGTTTATTGGGAGGGGTTACAGTGTTATGTTTGAGACAGGCAAGTCAGAAGCAGATTGTACGCTGAAGGGGGAGTGATGGCGAGATGCAGAATCATAGCTTATTGCTGGACTCCAGAAAACTGATGAAATGAAGTATGAATCCAACCCAAAAGAGCTCTGAGGCAAAGAAAAAGAAGGACTTCTATCTTGTGTAATTTTTTCTTGTCTGCAGAGTAGATCTGGATCAAAAGACAATCAAACAGCCTGCAGGTTTTTTGATTCACAGTAACATAGAACAAATTGCCAACCTTTTTTTTTTTCTATTTAAAAAGTACACACTCTTCCTTTAGTTTCTTCAAAGGAAGAAATATTGATAAGGAAACTTCTTAGTAGATTGAGTCAATGTTATTTTCTTTTATCTTGCATGGTCCTAATGGTAATACAGAGAATTTAACAGCACTGTTGATCAGAGACTTAAAGTAGTAGGTCTTTAAAAAAATGTCACTGAATGTTGCAAATGGAAATGAAATGGCATTCATTTCATAACAGTTATGACATTAAAAGACAGTAAGTAAGTTTGCTGATGATACTATATTGAGAGGAGCTATTGACACTCTGAAGGGCAGAGAGATCCTGCAGAGACACCTTAACAAATCAGGGGACTGGGCAATCACTAAGTGTATGAAGTTTAACATGGGAAAGTTCCTCATTCTGTACCTGGGATGGGGTAACCCTGGATGTATGGACAGCGTGGGGAATGAGATGCTGGAAAGCAGCGCCACAGAAAGGGACCTAGGGGTCCCAGTCAAAGGCAAGCTGAATTTGAGTCAGCAGTGCCCTGGCATCCAGGAGGGCCAACTCTGTCCTGGAGTGCATCAGGCACAGCATCTCCAACCAGGCAGGGGAGGGGATTGTCCCGCTATCATTAAATATGAAGTGTAAAATTAATTATTAACATTTAAATGATATTCTAGCTGACAGTAGACAGGGCTTTACTTTTCTCTGTGAATTTAATTTTGTTCGCAGTAGGTAATACTTATTGAGCAAACAATGTCTAGTGAAACTTTCCACATGCATATTTGTACTAGCCTGCTTAATTTGGATCCCCAGTGATTTAAAAACCAGTAATTTTTTCCATCAACAGCCCAAACTGTATAAATCCATAAATCAGTGATTTTTAAAGTTGTGACCATATTTAGATAAAGCAATAGATTAATTAAGACAATTGTATTACTTGACTTCATTAATGATAAAGATGTAAGTTTCATAGGTAATACAACTGAAAATGAGGATCAGTGCTTAAGCTAACAAATAGCTGAATAATTACATTAAAGAAAAGAGTTGTGATAGTGTTTAACATGGAATAGAAGTAATGAGGTTAAGATGACTAAGGATGGTGAGGCCCTGTAACAGGCTGCCCAGAGAAACTGTGGATACCCCCTCCCTGGAAGTGTTCTGGGCCGGGTTGGATGGCGCTTTGAGCATCCTGCTCTAGTGGCTGGGAGATTGGGACTAGATCTTAAAGGTTCCTTTCAACCCAATTTTATGATTTTATGATTAAGTCCTGGCAGTTTTTATATATTAAAAATCAGGGAATGGGTATTAATATCCTGGCCAGATTTCTTTACATATTTAATAGATGGTAATACTGATTTTTATTTCACCCAAAAAATAATTTAGGAAGCTTAATATGTGAATATACACTTATAAATCTAGCAAATGAGTTTATGGGGCCACCTATTCACTTTTTACCTAACATCTGTGTACGTTCCAAGTAAAATTACAATTTCTAGGGAGCTATCCATTGCTACTTAGCTGTTTCCTATAAATATTTGTCATATTTAGTCTTTGGAGCCCCACTTGTATTCTCAAAGACAAGAAGTCTCATTTATTTCAGGAGTATACAAACAGAATTGAATCCCAATACAGGGGTTAGGAGATAAATCTGCAAACTGTTCTAAAAGATGATGAAGAGTGTATCTACTGAATTTGCCAATGTCACTAGTTTAGGAGTGGCTACAAGCACACTGGAATATGAAGTAAAATTCAAAGTCATTCTGAAAAACTGAATTCTTCCCTCAAGGGGTCAAGAAGAAACCTTAACTATCAGGAAAAGACCAAACAGCTTGAAGATGTTTAGCTTAGAGATGAGTAGAGTGGTGAATATGGGCTGACAGTCTTCAACTACTGCAAAGGCTCCTGCCAAGGAGTTAATGTATTCTTCTTTTTGATAAGATTGAACAGCAGGAATTAAGACTTTATTAGAAGACTTAAAAATGGGAATTTTTTTTCTAACAAGGATCAGCTAGAAAGATGCAACAATGATGAAGTTATGGGATATCCTGTGTTAATGTGGTCTTAATATTGTAATTTTGAGTGGAGTATTCACTGATGCAAATGGCAATTACTTATTTTCCCCTACTATGATCCGTGATGAAGTGAACAATGAGTAGTGAAATCCTCTCCTACTTGCATTCTCCATACCTCTTTCAGCTTATCTGTCAGCTGTATTGCTGGTTCACTTGGAATTCTTCAGCAAGAAGCTGTGATGAAATACAAGGAAACATGCCTTTTAGCTGATATAATCAATTATATGTAGTATATTTGAAAGCATGCCCAAAGATAAAATGACAAACTAACTTTGAGAATTTTATTGTCACCTCTAGATACTTGGTTTTGGCAGTGAAAATTCTTCTCTTTCAAAACCTGTGAACCTTCAGAGCCATTAATTCCTGAAGGAGTTATACAGACGTCACTTTAGGAATTATATTAGACTCTTTTTTTTGTTAAAGTAGTAGGGAAGGTCATGCAGGCTTTCAGATAAGTATGTGGTTTGATTGCCTTGAAAATGTCTGGTGCGATGCATCTATGTATTTAGTTTTCTTGTTGTCTTGTGTTTATTGAAGGTGCTCAAGGTCGGTTGCTCTAGGATAAAACACCACATGTGCTGAATTTCTGTTACTTTATTGCAACTTGCCATCATGAAAATGGCTTTTGTTCAGTGTATGAATATTTTCACCTCAACTTGACATGTTGTCATTTTTACTGCAGTCATTTTGTTACCTGTCACAAGTGAGACTTTTCCCACCTCTGGACTCTCCAATATCAATATTTATATCATAGGGAAGAGGATGGCATTCTTTCTGATATTCACCAGAATGTCCATCCTGAACTTCTTAGACTTCTCAGGAACATTCCAAATTCAGGGAATTAAACAAAAAGAAAGAGAAAACCCTGGAAGTTCAGTGAGCCATTAACAAATGTCATAAATTTATTTGCAATGCAAAAATTGTCATATCTTATTGAATCCTAGCCATGTTAGTGTATCCTGCTCATGTACCCTTTCTGAAACAACAAATTTTGGGGGTCAGTGTACTTGGAGTCAGAGAGATGTAAGATGTATCTCTAACATGGTGAGATACTTTCTGGCTGTGAAGGTAGTTTGAAAAGCACATGGAAATTGCCAGCCACTGTTAGTAGAAGGAAACTACGACAGCAAGAAATTAATTCAAAGAATGCTTCTCCTGAGTATGTCAGAAGTATATTCTCCTGACTCTCAGTTCTTCTCCCCTCTTCTTGGCTTTGTTCCCTCAACCCTTAATATTGTAAACATATTCTTATTAATACCTTGAATTGCAGTAGTGAGGATAAGGTAAAGTGCAAGAGTGTGCCTGGTGGAAATGTGTTTTGACTGTGTGTCTGTCAATAAAGTGGATCTATGCTAGTGCACTGTTAATGAATTTAGCAAAGACAGACAAATAAAGGAAAAATGCCACCATTATGCACACATATATTGAAACTATCAAGAGGGTAAGTGCTAATGCTGTCATAATAAATAACTAAAAATCTAGAAATTATTAGGATTACCAACAAAGAAAGACTCACAGGCTTCTTTTTCAAGGTTAGCCTAAAATGCAACTAATAATTCATTGTCTTTCAGTCAAGCACCAGTTTCTAATAGGTCTTTGCCCAGACTTACTGTCTCAGACACATGACAAGAGCCCAAACCTCAGCCTGTGTTTCAGTCTATGGATATGTGGAGCATTAGCTCTGGCTAAGGGCTATGCACCCAACCTCTCTCTCACTTTCCTCTCTGTGAGATGGGAGGAGAAACTAGGATGAGAAAAATTGCAAACTGAGATAAGACAAAGAGATCATTTAACAATTATTGGCACAGGCAAACCAGGCTTGACTTGGAAAGAATTACTTTAGTGTACTCACAATTAAATAGATTCAGGTAGTGGGAAACAAGAAGACAAATTTTAATGTATTGCATCCCTGTTTTCGCACATGCAATTTCACTCCTTCACTTCCAACACCTCTCATGGCACGGGGGAGGGGGTCTCTACTCATCCCCTCTCATGGCACAAGAGAGGGAGTTGAGGATGAGAATGGGGCTGTATTCTGTACTTGGCAGTTTCTTTCTGCTGCTGCTCCTCATACGTTTCTCCTGCTCCAGGGTGGGTTACTGCAGGAAACAAATCTATTCTACCATTGTCCGCTTCATCAGCTGTGGGAAAATCTCATCTCTGTGAGGGAGTATCTCCTCCCTTTTCTTCTCTTACATGCTGTTTCTAGCGTTTTCCTCCCTCTACCTGTCCATAATCTTTTTCCTGTGTATTAAATACACTTTCACAGAGGCACAACCATCTTGTCCCTGCAGTAAGTCTATTGCAGCCGGCTGGAATTGGCTGTGTCCAGTACAGAGCAGCCCCAGCCTCTTCTCACAGAGGCTACCTACCTCTGCAGTACAACTGCTCACCAGTACCAAAACCTTGCTGTTTATGCCTGTTGTAGGATGTAATGGTCTTTTTTTTTGTGTGTGTGTATCTGGGTAGCTGCCACGGTGCTTGTCTAGGGCTAGCTTGGCTAGACCTGAGCACTGGGCGATCTTCGCTCACGGCTGGAGGAGAGGATGGAGGCCAATCAGACGCGGGAGGATGGGCAAGATCCCTAGCAGGGCTCGCCTCGACCACCAGTGAATAAGGTGCACAGGGAGAAGGAAGAGGCGAGGGACTCTTCTTGGAAGAACAGAAGCAGGTTTATTGGCGGCAGGGAGAAGGGCCAAGAAGAGCACAGAAAAGCCTCTGGCAGGGGGTTTTATACCCTGACAGCCAGGGCGGAGCAGACATCTAGTAACCAATAACATAACAGTCAAGGGGTGGTACAGAGGTGGAAAACAGCACATCATAACCAGTGGGGAGGGAAGTATGTGGGGAGGGTGAAAGTGGGCCAATCCAAACTGGTTGCATGAGAAAAGAGAGAAGAGTGTGGAGGCCATTGCCTGCAAGCGGGATGGCGCGTCTTTCCCGCCGAGGCCAATGACTTTTCCTGCCAAGCTATCTCGGGGAAGCCATGTTGGGATGGGCGGCCATTTTATGGTTCCTGGGTCCCTGAGGGGTCAAACCATTGGACCTTTTGCCTGATAGGGTCCAGTACACCCTGGTAGGAACCGTGGCTCACTGCAACAGGTAATGAAAATTACACATGTAATGAAAATTGACATTTTTCTTAAGATATTAACTTCAGCCTTTAGTACTGAATATAACTAAGGATTTTAGAGTAACCAACCTATCACACCAGAATAAATCTTCACTTTTCTGTTCCACTTGTTCTTATTTGTGCAGCTGGCCAAGTGCAAGCTGTTCTCCCACAGTGTGCAAGTCTCCCAAGGATATTCTCACCTGCTTCTTAGAAAACCATCACTACGAAACTGCCTGGTGACTTCTCAGACAATGCAAGACTGCGTATCTCTCATACTGGAAGAATCAAAGGTATGGACGGAAACAGTTTCTTGATTAGCTAACCTCCTTGTGCTTAGCTTCTGCTCTTGGACTGTGTGTTAACCACTTCTGCAATGATAAAACTGGTTTGTAGACATCGGTCCTTATGTTGTTACTGCTAAGAAATAAAAGGTAAAAATGCCTCAGCTCAATTCTTGAAGTTGCATCACCACCTTTTTCTCCTGAACCTTAACATACTGTAAGTGTAGCACACTGCATAAATCTATGTCAGATCATTCTATGATCAGTTCAAATAAAAGTTGTCAAAGCCTCTGACACATGATTTGCTTTTTCATGTGTTCAGTTCTTGGTGGAAAATGGTACCATGTGGTGTCCAGGAGCCATATGAACTACTGTGCCTTATGCCATATTTTTTTCTCCTTATGAAAGAAAATGCTTCTTTTCTACCTGTAAGTACTGTAAACTGCATTCCTGTAATGATGACAGAAAACACCTCTTCAAAGAAGGAATTTGAAATATTTCTGTTAAAAAAGACTTCTGCTTTATATGCTCTGAGTGAAGAACGTTGGGTAGTATCTAACAACTTGCAGTATCTTTAAAACCTGCCTATTTTCTTCTTTTCTTCCTTTTTTTTCCCAACAGAACTACAATAAAAAGTATATGTGAGCTGAGTATAAATAGTGCAGAATTTGACCTGAGGTAAATTGGCCTAGCACAATGGAGGTATATTTGAATGTCATTTTTTTCAGGAATGACTAATCAAAAAGACATTAAACTTAGAAGGGTTTTGAAAAAGAATATATAATATGATAATCAATACCAATGTAGTTTCAAGGATATGGAATGGTAAGTGAGGCTGGACTGAGAATTCTGGATTCAGTCTTTTTGTGCTGCTCAAAGATGGAAAGAGAAGCATATCACACCTGTGAGTGTTTACCGTTATTGCCCATTCAGTGTTTGAAAGCAATGGAGTGATACTCAGATTTATAGGTGATGATGTTTCAATTCATTTGAAGATGTGGTGGATGGAAAGGACAGAGAGAGTGAGAACAAGACAGGAAACATTATGTCATTCTTAACCAAAGGACTTAGGCTGTCTCTGTCTTGTTATTACCTTGCCATTACCTGGGTCATGCTTGGTTTTCTGCAAATATTAGCTGCTGGAGTTAGTCGTTAAGCTTGACAGTGGTACCCATGCTAAACAAGGAGCTTAGACATTTTGGAATTCTAATTTTGTCAGCTGAAGTGAATTAAAAATTGTGTTGGGGAGTAGAGCGGCTATTCTTAATAATATGCTGCATCACAAATTCCCACATAATGGATGATTTATTAGGTACACAGCCCTCTGTAAACAGACATTATCTAATGGCACAAAATTCTACAATAGCTATATTTTGCCACCACTTACTTAACTGATAATAATTTGGTGATTTAAAATTGTATTAATGTATGCTGCCATGTTAATTGGATGCTGCTGATAAGGCCAAGAAACTGTCAATATATGTTGAAGACTGACTGTAAGTAAACTAATAATGGAACTGGATTTGTCATTTAGTGAGGAAAACCAGTAAGTTCTTTTGACTGACTTAAAGGTACAATCAACCTGTTGCTGAACATTTTTGAATTGAGCTAATTGGTGCAAAATAGACCGATCACAAATGCTGCAAATGTGGGAGATGGAATGATTTGTGTACAATGTGTTGTCATAGAAAAATGTTATTTCCTAAAATATTGGCTGAACTGTACAGCATGTTAATTTCTAAAAAGCTGCTATGGAAATAAATAACTGTATTAGGATAAGTATAAGTCATCAACACCAAACCCTCCCAGTGGAGTTTAATGTATAGAATGTGAGGATTCATCCAGATTTTAGAAAACTACTAACCTTACTATAATCCACTTGAATAAGGATAATATTTTCATTAACTGTTGCAGTATTTTTAGAGCCACTAATACCATTGAATATATACAGCAATTCAATGCAATAACATTAAATTATTGTGCCACAGTGGTGAAAGAAAACAGTTATAGGTATTCCGTTTACTCCATTTTCCCAAAATTCTGTATATGGGTTGCATGCCCATTCAGGAAAAATGCTTCAAAAGGTAATATATGAAGATGGTAAAAGGAAAAAAGCAGAAAAAACACTTAGCCTCTCAGTCTTCAGTGTCCTCATTCTTTGAGTCCTTATCAGCTTCTTATTACAGCTACTTAGCTTTAAAGTGGAAGCCTGATCACCAAAAGACATGACATGCTTTTTATTGTGAAATAGTCTATGCAGTTTAGCCACTGGAACACTGAACTGGGAACTTTGCATTCATTAAGTGGTGCGGCAGTTGTGGCTGCTGCTGGAGTGGTTGGAGAGCCACAAGGCCCAAGCACAAGCTTGAACTTGTGGTGGGCCAGCTCAGAGGTTTAATATCTCCCTCCAGCTTACTGCGAGGTCCCACAAACCTTTGTTTCCCCATGTAGATCAATGGTTTCTGGTTGGCCTGTTGGCACTCCACCCTGTTTTATGGATGTTTTAATATGTAAGTTCCTTGTTTAATATGTATAAGTTCTAGAATGTTCCCTGTTCCTCAATGCCCCATTGGTCTCATTCTCCTTTGTCCCTCCCCTCTCCCAGCCCATTGGTTTATGTGCCCTCTCCGCCCCTGGGCCCTCTCCTGATTGGTTGTTCATCCCTCTATAAAATGTTCATCCCCTGGACCCTGTGCTATCCTGGTCTTTCATCCCTGCACCCTTCTGGGCATAAACTGTTGCTGCCTGTTCTGAGCTTCCCCTCCCCCTCCCAAAGACACTTGCTCCTGCCCATGTGCTCCGAGCTCCTTTGTTTCAAGCGCGGGCAAAGCCAAATGTAACTCAGACTCTTTAGCAGTGCCTGATTGGCCGCTCACTCCGGGTCCGCCCCCAGTCCTCCCCTTTCCCCTTCTCCGAATAAAAGGGACGATCGAGGGAGGCCCCGTCCTCTCTTGGTTCAGCTACCCTCCTGTGAACATCTCTTGTTGTCTGTTTGTTTTGAAAGCTTCTAACTGCAGGAAGTTGAGCGAGCAGGGAGCTATATTTCTCCCTCTTTGCTTCTGCTGATGGTATTTGCTTTGCAGCTGATTCAGGTACCGATTTTAGAGCTACTAAAGTGCTAGATCGCCCGTGCTACCTCTCTACGCTGCTCGAGGCTTTCTAAGGCATTAAACCACTAGCCTAGCTGGTAAAAAGCTGAAAGATACCTTCCACAATAAACCTGTGCATAACTATATGAAAGAACCCTTTCAGCTCCTTCATCCGCGGTCAACGACTTTGGGGTGCCTGTGTGTGTGATGTGCTCTTAACCACACCGGTAGTTGTGGGTGTTTGCATGGCAGCTCCAGAGCCCCTCCTGGGTGCCTCCAATGAGGATCAGCCTCTCCGAGAGTGCCGGATCCCTCAAGGACGCTCGGGGAAGACACAGCACTGATTCCCTTACTGACACAGCAGGCTGTGTCAATTAAGCATTAGATTCTATCTATTAGGTAAAAATCAGCTGATTGTTAGGTGCAGGTATATTTTATTGTCTATGTTTTCTGTGAATATGTTTCTTATTTAGCTGTTGGAGCTCCAGAGAAATGGAATTGTTTCATCTGAGAGAACCTCCATCTAGATTTACAGGAAAATTTCTGTTAACATGGCTTTGCATCATAGAGCTTTGCTTTTGAAGGAGTTTTTGCTTTTCTGCTCTGCTTTCTAAAGCATTTTAAAAAATGACCGAAGTGGCCCTCATGAAGAGATATTAGAGGGGAATTGTATTTAGGATTTCTGGGAATCTTGTTTCTTATTTCAGAGTTGTTTTGAGTGGCTCTCAACAGCTAATGGCATTATTGGAGAATTTGTCCAAGGACATTTAGAATGATTTGCAGTGTAGTTTATTGTGACATTGTAGCCGTTTCTTTATTAATAGGAAGTTAACAGAAAGTTTGTGATTTATATCTGCTTAATTCTACTTATGCTATTAAAGTGGGACCGGTCACACATTTGAACTTTCACTGGTTTTGCTGGCAAGGAAATTGTGTTGCATAGCTGTTGGCTGGTGTATAGCTGTTGATCCATGGACTGAGGTAACACTAGGCTAATGTGGCACTAACTTGAAAAAGAATTACCAGTCTTTGTACCAATAATGTTAAATATAAATAAAAATGACTGAAGAGAATTTCATTGCTACTGATATTAACAATGAAGATCAAGACTGGAAATACTCCTTCCTGAGAATGATGGCTTTTACTCTGTCAAATAGAGACCAATAGTGAACTCACTAACCTGAAATTGTGTGTGCATATGTGATATCACAGTTGTGGTTTCTGTATTCAATGCATTTGAAGTAGAATCAGCTTTCAAGAATGATACATTTTTCTCTCTTCATACACTTTTGGTCTCAGAGAATTTTATTGTGTAAAAACTGACACACCTTACTGCACATCTGACACCACCTTGCTGAGATGAAAACACAAGCTTTATTCTAGAATGTATATTTTAAATGCCAGTTCTCTAATTCGTCTCTTCCCTCCATCCACTGGTTTAAAAATAACCTTCTGTGACTTCTGATTTCAAAGGTGGAAATAGTGATGGAGAGTCAATTCTTGCTGTGATATTTTTATCCTTCAAAATTGTCAGTCTCAACAGAAAAAACTTTTCCTGGTATTACTTTTAAACACGTAGACTGGGAAACCTTGAAAAAATGATCTCATAGAGCTTTTCTCATCTTTAGGCTTTCAGAATTTCACTAGGAAATATTTTCTTGTAATTAAATGCTTGACTGATGCTCTCTAGTTACACCAGTTAGCTTATTTCCAAGTCTTTCCTTATGCTCAAGTTTGCCACCTTCAGATGTATTACAGATAATTGATTCATTTAGATTCAGTAGTACCAGCCCTTCTGGACCTGGTCTGGTAGAGATATTTGCAGAAATTTTGAACTGTGATCTGTGTTGCAAATTTTACATACTCTGATACTTAAATTGAGCAAATGAGTTGGAAGAAGTGCCCTCCTTTCCACTACTTCCATAATTTTTTTAGGTAAATGGTCTGAAATATATCAGAGAAGAACTAGACACAGTCAGCACAATGGGAAAAAGTCTTATTCTGTCAGGAATGGCATACATTTGCAGACCTGGGCAAACAATGACTCTAATTTATATACATGACTGTTTTTATTTGAAGGACCTTTCAAAATAAAAATCTTAAGAAGACGTTTGTAGACACCTGCTACATGAGCATCACTGGTGACAGAGCTAGTGTTTACTATGATCTTCTATGTGTTTACAGCTTTAAGCAAAAGGATGTTTTGGCAATTTGATTTTCTGCACAATAGGCAGACAATGCAAGACACAAAGCTGGCATATTGTGGTAGGAATGCTCAATGTCATGAAAGCTATTGACTTTTCCCACCTGGCTTGCAGGTTTTTGGAGAGAAATAACATATGTGTCATATTGTAAAATGTGGACTTAAGGAGCACACAGGCATTATGTTGTACCTAATATAAAAATAGATGTAATGACAAGCTGTTTAAGAACACATCACAAGGTTTTGTTTGTTAGTAACTGATTTGCCTTTGGCAATGTTATGAGGAAGGATGTAGACATTTAATTTCCAGTCCAAGAATAAATAGAAATGTTCTTAATGTGCACTTGTGTTTAGTTTAAATAACAATGTCAATATTTTTGTTTAAAGAAAATGTTGGCATTTTTTGGTTTTGATTTTTCTTTTCCTTTGTGGATTTTGCTAAAGAATTTAGTATTCTTTATTTGACTTTGACTTTCTGAAGACTTCTGTAGAAGTGTTTCTTTCAGATCTCAATTGCACAGTTGCAGAAATGTTCTGCAAAATATAAGAAAAAAATAGAAAAGAGAGAATAAAATATGAAACCCTTCATTAAAGTTCTAATGAAATTAGTTAAGGACCTTATATAACCTCGAAGGAATATGGAATTAAGCTGTAATCCCACAAAGTCTTAAGAACATGAATAATATCACAGGTCATCCAAATTATTACAAATTTGATTGTTTATCATGGAAATTCCATGGAGAATAAACCCAATCTGTTCTACTTTTGATGATGAAACACAGAGGAGGAAAAATGGTGTTCAGGATAGGTCACTGGGCCAGTAGCCAGAAGGTAATCTGTCTCTCATTTGATTTGAACTTTATTTAGAATCTGGAAAATGTATGTTGCTTAAACAATAAAAAACCACCAACATGTCAAGTTGCCATTTTTTTCATTTGCCAGCTCTTATGAACTAAGCGAGCGCATCAGCGGCACTGCTTTCTGTAGAAATGTTCCAGAATGTTGTCATGAATCCACCAGAATCTTTATTTTTGTAAATCCTGAGAGAAAGGTTGTATGCACCTTGTATCAAGGAATATATGTTCTGAAGCTTCTTATTAGCAGTCACTGACTGTGAGCTATCAAAACTCCGACGATATAAAAATTCACAATCTCTGCTTCCTCTTTACTATGTCATGTAAAGAAATTATGTAATGTCAAACTACTGCATGTCCAGTGAGGTACAGGTCACTCTTCCCTGATGAAGTGGGAATGATGTGAAGCCATTTACAGAGGTAATAGAACTCTGCTAGTATCTTCCTGAAGGTAAATTTTTGTTACATTTCATGTTAGCCATGTGAGGTGTTGTAGTGCTAGATTTAGCTTAGCAGGCTGTAGCTTCCTGAGCGCTCAGCAGAGATGCTTAGGGAAGTGCGATTCTGGCTGCCCTCCCATAGTCCATTTCGGATGGCCCCGCGATCATGCTCTGACAGCTAGCAGCACTACAACCAGTGATGGCAAAGGAGTCAAGAAGGGTCTCCCATAGGGGTTTGAGATGACTTGAATCACATCTTGTCCCCGCGATCCCCAGAGGCAGAGAGACCGGGTGGTCTGGGCGTGGGGGGGTTTTGTCAGGGGCTCGGGGTGGTCCCTGGGCGGAGTTGGGGTACAGGAACCAATAGGGAGAGCTTGAGGGAGTGGCCAGGACTAGGGGCAAGGAAAAGTGGGGGAGCAATAGGAAAAGCAATGGGTGAATAGATCGCCACAGTGAGGTGCTTGTATTCTGTCTAAATGCTGCTGTTTTTATATGCAGCCACTGTCCTTCATTCTGGCCTCTGCTACATAAAAATGTGAGGTCCCTGCAGAATCTGAGTGAGAGGGGCTGGCATAAAAATCTGAACAAATACAATATGCATTGCCCCAGCAAAATGTCTAAGCCTATGTCCCGATCTGCTTAGCCTTAGCTGCAGTCAAGCAGCTCTTCTCATAAAGGCAATTCCTAAGCAGATTTTTGGTATACAATTAAAACACTTTGTAACAGTAATATAATTCAATATGTATCATCTGGAGCAATAGAGCTAAAAAAAGATTACTGTATTCATAACTTAAATTGACATTTTGAAAGGTTAACACAAGAGCTGCTTTGCTGCCTGTGATCAATAGAAAAAAAGATTTCAAGTAATTAAAATCTCGGATGTGGACATTCCTTATTTGGTGCCTGTCAGAAAAGACAAAACAGAGTTGCATTAGACAGGAGATAAATATAGATAAAACAAGCCCTGCTCCTAGAAGTTCTTATCTGCAAGAGGAATTATTGATGCACAAGTCTTTCCTGGTAAAGGAATTAAGAACAAAGTAGTGCTGTGAATTCACAAGTTGGTAAGGGAAGAGAAAAACAGGATACAGGACACTATTTTGACATGAACAGTAGATGAGAAAAAGCTGTTAGGTAGTACTAGATGTTGTACATGTACATACATCCATACATCAGTTGTATGTATATAAAAATATTCTACATATGCATAGATTTGTGTTATTTATGCTTATAGAAATAGATGCTTATAGATTTTTAAATGTCCTCATTATAAAATGAAAGGAAAAAAGGAGCTTTTAAACAAAACCATTCAGTTTTTTGTCAATTTGTTGTGAAGATACACTTTCTTGTAAGTTCTGTTTGTTACTGATAAATGGTGATAAACATTTTGTTATTGATACCCAAAATATGACAGGACAATAACCTGGGTATGGATTTTTCTGTAAAAAAAATATTTTATGTAATTAGTAGAAGGGAGTAGTCTCATTAAAAGGTTAAGGAGTGTCATTGATGTGGCTCTAGAAAAATGAGCAAAGAGGGTTGTTGTTTCAGGAGGGATACAGGCTCCTTAGGAATGAGATGAGGAAATTGAGAATGATTTGCGCTTTATGTGAGAGAGCAGTTGGAGTGCATGGAGCTGGGTCCAGGAATGGGTAAGGAGCCAGTTGGGAGTTTGTGGCTGGATGAAGGTCAGCAGGTAGACCAGTGTGGCTGCTGCTGCAGTGGGTATCTGCTACAGATCTCCTTAGCAGGAGGAAGTAGTAGCTGAGGCCTTCTTCAGATGACTGGAAGAAACATCACATTTACAGGCCCTGGTCATTGTGGGGGACTTCAACCACCCTGATATCTTTTGGAGGGACAAAACAAAAGGGTTCAATCGGTCTTGGAGATTTTCTAGAGCATGTGGATGATGGGTGATTGAGGAGCCAAGAAGGCAGGGTGTTCTGCTGGTCCTGCTCTTATGAACAAGGAAGAACTGGTCATGGATGTGAAACTCAGGGGCAGCCTTGGCTACAAGGACCATAAGGTTGTGGGTTCATGATCTTAAAAGGGGAAGAAAGGCACAAAGCCAAACAACAGCTCTGTGTTGGCCTCTTCAGGGATATGCTTGGAAGAATCCCATGGGATACATCCTTGGAGAGGATAAGTCCAGAAGAGCTACTGGCCAGTCCTGCACCTCCAGTCCTTGAGAAGGTGATGAAGAAAATTTCTTAAACCATTTGCATGGTGATAATACTAAGTGGAAGCAAAGATATAGTGCTGTGAGGCACCTCTCAACAACATGATTAGTATGATTTATTTCCCCATGACCCCCATCAGAGCCTTACAGGCAGTGTCCTTACGAATTTTAATTTGGATGCTCTAGGATCGTTTCTAGAATATTCTGGAGAACATGGTAGCACTGCTTGATTAAAACCTAAAACGACCCTGTTAACCTTTGTCATCCCTGCTGCATAGCAGCTGCTCATTCATAGGTCAAGCGGAGAATGCTTTGTGTCCTCAATAGTAAACCTGTATAGTATCCTTCTTTTTATGTTTTCTCCAGTCTTTCTGTATGATGCATATGTGAACATCTTGCAAAACTTCTTCAGCTATTTTCTTGTCTGCTCTGTACTTCTGGTGAGCAACATGTTTTTTTCCCCTGTATAAGGACTAGAACATTTTTGGATTTGGGGGACGTGGTGGGGAGAATTGAGGTTTTTAATATGATTCATATTAACCTAAGATAAATGCGACTCTGAAGATGTAGCTCTGACTCAGTTGTGACAAGTCCCTCTAATTTCTCATGCTTTTCTGGTAGAAGAATTAACAATGACAGTAGGTGTGACTACACTGTGATTTATGGTATTTATTGCTATTTGTGGAAAGAGGGTCAAAATGGAAACTTTGACCCTTTTGACTTGACTATGTTCTTATTGTTGTCACAGGTGCTTCAGAGAGATGGTAAAAGAATGGAGAGCAACAAAAAATAATGCATGTGATATGTTCTTGAACCCTTGACTTTCAGCAGCTGCACTTAAAAGCTGTCATTCCATTTTGCTGCTATGTCTGTGGTCCTCTCCACTGTATGTGCAAACACAATCTGATTAGTATTTTTTATAAGCTAGTCTTGCCTGCTTTTATTACAGGCATCACCTTCAGATGTGGGGCCACCACAGCCATTAAGAAAATTTAGCTATTATTTGTAATAAATGTCAGTGGGGCTGAATTGAAGCCAGCAGGAAATGTTCAGGGCAGAAAGCACTCTGACATTCATTCATGCAAATTTATACCACTAGTAGAATTAATCATAAAGAGGGAGGGTAAAACATACATTGCACTTATATTACTGTTTTGACCAATTGTGATTCATCATGAAAATGAGGGCTATAACAGGTAAACAGCAGCCTAGTGACAAAGAGCAATATTCAGAGTATAATTAGGTTGAGTACAACTTCCAAGATAAGATATTTAAAGACTCTTTTTAAGTTACAATGGGTCAATGTAAAAGAACTGCAGCTTGTCAAATTTTATCAGATTTAAATCTCAAATTTCAATCAGATTAAAAAAAAATATTCTGGTGACTTTTCGTATTTTTATCTTTTCTGTCTCTTTTCACAATGTGAAAAGATCTGTTTTTAATACTATTTTGCTAGGAAGTTTTTGAAGGTAAAATACATAAAACCTTTTTACCTTCAATATTGTATACTCTAGGAAACCCTATTCAGAATATAAGATGGGAATTCTTGTATTTTGATGGGAACAGGTTTCTTTGACAGGTGTCTTACTGCAGCATGGAAATGTTTTGCTAGACTGTGGGTGGAGATCACCACAAGATTTACCTTGAAAAAAAACCAGGAGGTGTCAGTAAAGCTCAAGGTCCAGAAGTTGCTGGGAGGCCAAACGACCTTTCACTGAGTTTGAATCTGTAGCCTGCAGAGCAGACATGAACAGAAATTGCTTCAGGAACTAATGCAGTTCTTGGTGCTCAAGACACGAGCTCTGGCGTGCCCCAGGTCAGAGTCCAGCTGCGTTACTTCTGCGCGTCCCTGAAACGACTTCGGCATCAGGAAAAGTGCTGCTGGCTGAGCTAGCTAGCTGGCTTCTTTGCAGAGGGAACACGGGAGGAGCCGACGGGATCGGCTCACGTTAGCTCGGAGACAGAGGAAGAGAGAGGCTGTTCTGGTCTGGCTCCTAACAGGTTTATTGTTAGAAGTTTCGCAACCCGAACAAACTCGGAGGGATGAAATCCGGTGGGAAGGTATGCAATGGGATCATCCCCTGAGGCTTGTCCTCAGTTTTATACGGAATTTGAAAACCCCGGTGAAAGGGGAAAACAACCAATGAGTTACAAGCCAGGGGCAGGATACAAATTAACAAGAACCACTGGGGGAAACCGAGAGGCGGGAGTGATAACAAAGAATCAGTGAACAACCGAGTAACCGAGAATTTTCCCGAACCGCGGGAGGTGGCTTATACCTGGGCACCGCCTAGGGGGGTGCAGCTTAGGCTTCTGAGCTGCCCATTGACCCACCCTCTGAGTCTGCCTCTTCGGGAAACTCGATCCAGGGGAGGGGCTGGGATTGATTGGCATCACACTGCCCCAGCCCCACAGTGGGCTGGGTCACACCAACAAGGAACCCAGCTCTTTCTTAGACTCATGCAGACTAGGAATTCAATTCTGGTGACTAGTGAATACAGCTCTTAAAATTTTGCTCATGAGAAATATAAATAAAGTGCTCCCTTCTGCAGTACTATGCTTTGCAAATTCAGATAAACAAGCTTAATTGCAAATATGTTAAATACTTAGCATTGTAAAAGTGCAAGAGAATATGTATTTTTAGCAATTGTATTCCTTTGCATTCCTATAAAATTAAATGAAAAGTAATGTTAGATCTAGGTATTGCTAGATCAGGATCTGGTAGACAGCCTATTAGTATTTAATAGAAGTAAAAAAACATTTAAGCCTATTTAAATGTATCCTTGTACAATATTTGTGGGAAATTACACACTTGAATAATCTTTGGAAAACATATAATTACTGTTTTCTTGTATAAAATGTAGTCCTTTGCATCAAGCCCTGAGGAAGATTATAATGTGAATCTGTAAGGGATAAAACTCAGAAAAAAATTAATATTGTATTTTATTATTTCTGAAAATGTGAAAAACCAGGGGATGAAAATATACACTCTTTATCTCCTTACATTATCTTGATGTAAAAAGAAAACTCTTAAATTTGTTCTTGAAGAGATTAAAAAATAAGTCAGCTGACTAGAGCTGACATGAAAATGTTAAGGGAATTTGGAGACAATAACTATTCTCACATTTCTTCAGTTATAGGATTTAAACAATGAGTCAGAGAGAGCATGAAGCTGAAGTATGATTATAAAATTGAAATAAAAGGATTTCATATGGTGTTCTCAGAGCCAAATACAATTTCTCAGAGTACTGAATTTCCTGAAGTGCCAAGAAATTAAATGCAAACCAAATATTCCTAACCAATTTTCCATTCTCACTGTTTATCATTATTATGTAGGGTATTATCTTGCAGACTGGGGGAATATGTAAAGAAAAACACCTAAGTGCCAGAAGGAGGCAGTGTTAATTGTTTCTTCAGGGTTCTGCTTTCAGGTGCTGAAGCTGGGCAAAAGACCTGATTTGATCAAGGGGAAACGAATGCTTCCTGTAAAATGAAATATAGCTTCACTTCATGTGATTGATTAATTCACATAGCTTAGCTCATACTGCTCTGTTATCATGTTATGCTCACTGAAAAAAAAAAAATCTCAATTAGAAGTCACTGTTCTTTTTTTAGGGCAAAATGTTTTCATTTTGTCTTCCATGCTGTAGGTCTTAACCAATTTAAGTTAATTACTACTGTGCATTACTGTAAGGCATTTCTGGTGGTCTGAAATATTCTGTTTAGAGGATGCAGGTATCACTTATCATAAAATATCTTGTGAATTTTTTTCATCCCAGTAACATTGAGTCATAAATGGCAAGGAGGCAGAAATGACTTAGCAAAGAAATTAGTCAGCACTTAGCTAAGCACAGGTGGTACCATCTACAAACTCAGTTTTCCATTTAAATTAGGCACTGGCAGTAATGAAGAGCCAATTCCTGAATAAACTAAAAACAAATTTTGATATGTACTAGCTGTATGCATAAAAATGTGGATATATTTAATTTTTTAAAACTTCCGTTTTGCCTCCTGTTTCAGTAACAGTGCTTTATACACCAGTCAAAAGCTGCCAGTGTTATCAAAGAAGTGAACCACAAATAACTCATTCCAAATACTCCCAAAAATCATGAGTGGAGTTGGTTGCCTGAAACAGTGCAATTGATTTAGAAATTGTAAACCCAAAAAATGTTTTCTTGCTGGTTATGTTTTTTATTATTGTTATTTATTAGCTTTTCTTGGAAAACCTGAGAAACAGAGGAAAAATCCAATTTAAAAATAAATAAATATTAAACTGAGATTGTTGTTTTACAGTTCCAAGAGACTAATTTATAGAAAAAGCTTAGTATGGCATCTCCAAGAATTCTGTCAGTACCTAATCTCACTAGTGTAATTGGCTCATATTCACTGTATAATGTGAGGATCCCATCTCTCCTGCAATTAAAAAACCCCCACAAACCCCATATTAACCTTTGTGTTTCTGGCTTATTTCCCTGAAAATGTAGCTTTGTGTCTAATAGTATAAAGGCGAAATAAATACATAACAATTTTCTCATGACTCCTTGTGCAATGGTAAGAGAAATGCATTTCTTATCCTATAACTGTGGTGATATTACGAGTACTACTTTGTAAAGGAGGCTCTGGTGTATGAGAAGGCCAGGTGACAGATCAGTGTCCCTCAGCACATTCTTGCTCCAGAGCACTAGAAGACAACATAAAGCTTAAAATTTTAATAAAATTTTGTATACCCTGGACTGGATGAAGTAAGATCAAATAAATACATGTGGTACAGTATAAAGGGACTGAGCAATAGAGCCCTAGCAAGGAAACAGAACATGCTTAATCATTTTAGTTCTTATTTCATTGCTTCAAGGTTACGTACTGCCTTGGTAAGGAAATGCTTAATCTTCCTATTTTGCTTAATATTACTAAACAGAATGAATATTTTAATTCAGAACTTCCTTGTGATTGTTTTTAGAAACTAAAATTTCCATAAAGTCATAGAATAACTGCAATTAACTAGTATAAGAAACAGTCTCTTCTGAGATGGCTTGTGGTCTGATATTGGTGGTAAATTCTTCCACTGAATTTATTATGCAACTGTGGCCCACAAAAAAATTAAAAAGTATTAAACAGCTGATAGGGAAAATATATGGCTTCCAGTTTAACAACAGTGGTGCTGTCAGTCTTCAAAATCCAGAGAATACCCATTGTTACTTGGTCAAAATTATTTTCTGTGTATTTCACTCTCTGCCTTTGTTTAAAGATATAACAGTCTACCTTCAGTATTAAACAATTTACAGGTTTGTGATTATGTTGCCTCTCTATGATGACCTTGGTCAAAGATAGAAGTTATTATTTTCTAATATGGCTAATTAGCAATTAATAAACCTAAATGTAAAAAATAATTTTTAAAGTAATGCTCTTTCTGTGTACCAGAAAGTGAAGAAAACAACAATCCTGTAACTGTAATCTAAAAATGGATTTAACATCTATTTTTTCCAGAAAATTTGTGTGTAAACACACAAGTTCGTATGTAAACTTACAAACTTTTGAGCGATTGTTGGGAACTATAAGAAGATTAAAAATGGAAACGTGAACTACACTCATGGAATCACATAATTTTAGGGTATATCTCTCTCTAACCCTTTTATAGTGAAATCCTAAAAATCGCTGAGGCCATTTTAAATGTTTTGGGTTATTTCTTTAAAATTACATATGTTAGTATTGTATGAGAGTCCTTCAATGAATAGAAAGGTGGAAAGGTTTGTAGATTTGTGGTGCAGAGGATGATATACTTCTCAATTACTTAATACTGACTCAAGTACTCTAGCTTAGAATTGCAGGGTGCTTTCTACCTTTCAGCTGAGTAATAAAACGATGTTCATGATAACTATTGTCCATTTCATGGTACATTTTGCAAGAACAGGTTTATGCATTCTATTGGCCTTGGTTAGATTCCAACTGCAATAATTACATTATGCCTTTCTAAAGTTACTATTGAAGTATCAAGTATAACCTTCCTTTCTTTTCCTGAAGGGGAACAAAACTGTAATTGCTTGTTTTTTTTAGTGTTGTACGGTGTCTGCTTGGGGGAAGGAGAGTATGTACTTTCAAAATCTTTTTGACATGTCAGTGTATTGAATCAAAGATTGACAGTAAGACTGAGCATATCTGATGCAGTTGTGTTGTGAACCTGCATATCTTACAGAACATGGGCATCTGTTTCAGTTAAAAGAAGTCTATGAGTGGAAATGCTAGCTTTTTCTGTAAGAGTAAAAATTACATGGAGGATGCTGGAAATAATCCACAGAGCAGTGACATGACATGGAGAACACATCCTTCTGATATGTGACTACTTCAGACCAGGTCTGCCTTTGGGGGCATACTCTGGGTAAGAAATATGATGCTGAGATTTGGCCTTCAGTCTGACACTGGGACTGTTCTTGTAAAGCCATCATTTTATAAACCTAGAGAAATAACTGCCTGAAGAATAGGCGAATCCCTCCCATTTACATACAACTAGTAATGTTTTTTCCTAAGGCTTTTAAGAAAACTTTGCTCCATATCACCTGATGAAATTTAACTTTTCTGTGCTTTACGGATCTGTTATAGTCCTATGCTGGGTTACTACAGTGTATTTATTTTACCTGTGAAGCTTGTGTGTTTGTCATACACATTTCCAAAAATGTCCTTTTTATTAGTTCCTGTGCAGATGAAGGGTACGCTAAAACGGATATGTGGGCATGATAAGATTCCAAACAAGTTGATCCATTGATGTACGCTAGCACAGAAAAACTACCTGGGTGAGCACATGTATGCTGTTGTTAATCCTAGTGTTTGCTTCAGCATAAAATGATGGATATATTCATAATTTGAAATACTATGTGATACAGAGACATCCAAGGTACAAAATCAGTTTGCTTCATCACACAGCATAACATTAGGCAGAGATAAAATTTTGAATCTCAAAGGTGTTTTCTTTGTAGGATTTTAAGCTTTCCTGTACAGGAACAAATGCGTTAATATATAAGCAGTCTAGCATCAATAACGTTAAATTATTCAACTGTGCTTATCAGAGAATGCATCTCATATATTTTTGTGGGGTTATTTTTATCTTTCTGATGTTTTCTAAATGCTACTAAGCTCTTGAAATGTGCAAGTGTCTCTGATCATACTCTGAATATTCTGATTCTTTCTCATGCACAACTGATGAACAGCTGATGGAGAATAGCAGTTGAAGAGGTTTTTTTGAAACATATATTTTTCATACTGATTTATCAATCCTTTTAAGGTGAGTAAAGTCTTATGAGGTTTTTAGAATTTTTAACAATCATTTTAGTGCTCAGCAAGTTTTGGCACTTGTGGTTTTATGTGCTTGAATGCTCAGCTACCTGGGAACTAAAATATCATATTGCTATAATCATAATAATTCAAGGAGGTAGAATCTGGGACTACCTGTAACTGCTGTAGGTGAAACCTTGTTGGTTGTCAGCGGTTTTGAGTATTTCTATAGCTTTTAAATTCTGCAGTGAACTTGCTTTCCCATAATCTCCTGATGAACATTCTATCTGGCAACTTAAAATGCCTTGCAGTCTGGTACCTGTACCTCGGCTGGTACCACCCTGAAGCAGGATTTCTAAAAGCCTTTTGAGCAACATTCTGTTTTGTAAGTTGTGTGAATGAAGGGTGATGAAGATTTAAAAATGGGAAGCAAAGTGAATTGTACGTCACAGTCCTACCCTTATGAACTCCCTTTACAATTAAGGTATTATAAAACAGCTGCAAACAGTCAAACCCCTCTGAAATAAATTATTAAATATTAAATAGTGGACTAATAGGCCACACTGAAGACTCAGTATCTTAGAGGCTGTTCTCAGTCCCCAGGAAGGTAGAAGGGAAGTCTTGATGGGAAAAGAAACCACTGCACTTAGATTTCAAACCAAGACTGACAAAACTTTTATGGTTTTTAGGCAGGCAGCTATCTCTGAAGAGAATTTAAAAAGGGACCAAAAGAATCAATAAACCCCCAATGGCTACTTATCTTGTAAAAATGTGCAAGTATTCTGGTTTTGGGGTTTTTTTTAACATATGTAGCTTAATAGAAATTAGGATTTTTGTTTGTATTTCCTTACTGTGATGAAATTTCCTGCACTGCTTACTCTCTGAAAGTCATGAAATTATGAGGTAATTCTTTCTGCAATACTTTAAAAATCCCAGCTGTGAAGATTTTCATAAAGATATACTACAATAGACAGCCAATGTTACCTGGTTCCAGTACTGGAACTTACAAGTTATTACCTTCTTGAGTTTGCTTATGCTTGGCAGTAGTTCTACTGAACATTTATTTTTATTCTCTCTTCATTCTCAGTTTTAGAATTTCTGTAACTATGACCACAGGTATGTTATTCTTAGGCCCCATCTTCTCAGTTACAGCAGTGACTTCCTGGACCTAAGTGTTCAGTTGCTAAAAGTCAAAACATCACTGGGAGAAATAAAGACTTTGATCTGGAGGCTGAAATTTGTTTTTTGAAATGACAATAGATGCCTATAATGGTAAAGGAGAGAATGCAAGTTAGGAGCTCTTTAACACCTAATGGCTTCAGAACTTTGGAGGTAAATGTAGGGACTGAGTGACTGAGTGACTTCTGAGAAGTCATCAGAGAGTAGAAGTATCTGTGTATTCTGAACTTTTTGTTTTGACTTCATCAAAAGACAAAAGCTGGAAGTGGGGTGTCTGTCCTTTGTGTCTAATGAAAAACCAGTGGAAGTTATACAATCTGTGAGAAATTTATTTAGTGGTAAGTATAAGAAGATGGAAAGAAATCCAAGGAAAATATTTTTATAGACTCGATCTTAACACATGATATAAGTGCTTACCGAAAACTGTTCAAAGAACATTTTTTGACCTATTGGAGTCCTCCAAGTTTCAGTTCTTGGCTCCTTCTCTTTGTCATTGTGTATTTATGATAATGATCCACTCTTCTGAAATGCAAAGTGTGATCTCTATGGGGGTGGAGCAATTATTAATAGGTCAAATAAATATTTGCATAGCCTTTTGTATCAAAATCCTGTGTGAGTTGGATAATTTACAAGATTGTGATAAACTGGACAGAGTTGTTTTAAATTCAAAACAGAAAGTTGAATATTTGCTGTACAATTCTGCATGGTTCCTTTTTGTTGAATGCTTTGTTTTTCATTGTAGATTTAAAACAATTCGGGATACAGTTGTGTTAGCTATGAAAAACTAGAATTATACAGAAGACAGAGTTAGCAGAATATGTATATAGGTAGGAAAATTTTCTGCAAAGAGACCTTGCTTTAATTTTGCAACCAAGGCAAAAGCTGCAAAGAGTGTTTTACTGCATTTTATTGACTACTTCAGGCTGAGATGTTTCAATGATAACATACTAGTCAGCTTCCATTCTTGCAATTTACATGTTTGAGATGGAGATGTATACAATAGTATATAGGATGGTCTTATTTTTTACAAAACAAAAAGAGCTTCAGAGGGGAAAAAGGAGCCACTGTTAAGGCCCGCTCTCACAGAAATACAGAACAGAAGAACAGTAAACCCTTTTCTTCTTTCAATGTCCATACTTAGGTACTAGATGCACTCTATTTCTTAACTTGAACAGGAGTTCAGGTGGAGTCTACTATTGCTAAGATTGTGCTAGTGAGAAATTCTTGGCTGTGCTGCAGAGAATTTGTAAAAGTTCAAGGATTATCAAAACAGAAATGATTCCTAGTATTCCTAGTGGGTCTGGAAGGTTGTTGACTGCCTCTCACATTGTATGATGCCTAAAATACACGCCTGTAGGTTTTCATATTACATGATACAAAGTCAATGTACAAAAAAGTGAGTCCAGTTTACGTGTATGTCTTGTAATTGATTTGTCATTTGAAAACATTAAATCCTTTGCAGAAAACATTACACGCTATCATGGATTTCTGTATACTGAAATCCTGGCCTCCCTGAAGAAGAGTCAAAAGTGACACACGCTTCAAGATCTCAAGAGGAACATAAAATAAAACATTAAAAGGTGCAGTTCCAAGGAGACAGAGGAAAATGGGAAAGAAAGGATGACTTCTCAGTGCATTAGAAGCATATTATTTTCTCATTGTGTTTGGTTTCTTATTGCTTGACAGCCCACAAACACTTTAATTTTAAAACTCTATAATGTAATGACCTGCAAAGACAAATAAAGTTATATCCTATACCTTTCGGAAATCAAATAAAATTCTCCAAGTACAGAAAATTTCTTTTGAATGCTGTTGAGGTTCGGCCATTTTACACCCATACTGTGCATAATCATTACTACAAAGCTTTTAGGAAATTTTTTGAAGTAATAGTCCTTCGTTGTCCTCTACTTTACACACTAATACTATCCTTGAATTTTGGACTCCTTTTGAATCCCTACAGAGGGATTCCCATTAATTTAATTCTTCTCAAGCTATGTCTTTTCTGAACAATTTATATGCATATAATTGAACCTGTTGTATCTCATCTCTGCAGTTTTTTCCACTATACCTCATGTCAGACCCACCTTGTTAGTAATCTTAAGCAACTCTTCTTGGTCATAAGAGATTGTGGCTGCCAAATGATATCTCTGGGAACAATCTCTCCCTATGTGTTTCTCTTTTATGATGCCATTATCTCTTGTTGCTTGAAAAGTATGCTGGAGATGCTATCAGCTAGATGTATTTTTAACACGTACAATGCACATAAAGAAATGCAAACCCATGTAGTACAATTCATTTACTCACTTAGCCAGTTGTGAGCAGATATTTCCCTTTGACTCACAGGTTTAGCTAAATGGGGTTAATATCTCAGGACTACATGGTGTAATTCAAATCAGTTGTATCTCTTTCTACTGCACTTTTTACCCCTTTGATTTGAATCATGCCTTGTATCATACTAGCCTAAACATAATTTATATTGGACAAGTCATACTTCAAAATACAAGCTTTGCTATGTTAGTAAGAGAGCACAATAACTTGCTCACTAGTCTAATTGCATCATTGACTGTTGCCAGCACAAAATCTTCAAGAATGTTGAATATAAATTTGTTGCTGCCTTGTGGTTTTCTGAATAGATTACTACAGGTTATTTGAAGACCTTGATATTACTGGTCTCATGAGCAACAGCAGTTTCCACATTCAAGACAAGTTAGAATGACTTAGTTAAGTCAGGTGAGGAAGCAGACATCTAGTGGTTCTGTCTCATGTGTAGAATCAGTTTGTGTAGAATCTAATTCAGAATGCCACATTAGAGACGCTAATGGTTTCTGTATCCTAAGCAACATTTAGTCAAATATAAAATGGAACAGATTATATAGGGCTTTAGAAGTATTTCATGTGAGTTTCACTCTTCTTTCAAGAGTTTGTCCATGAAATTTTCATTTTCAGGAATTTCTATATGTTCCTATGTGTTCTGTTTGTTTGCTTAAAGAAAAACTCTGACAAAACACAACATCAAACCCGAGGATTTTCTTTCTACTTTCATGAATGTATCTCCAAAACCAAAGATGAATTCTCTATGGAAGTACATCTTTTTTCTTTAGTTTCATGTCCAAGGTTAATTTTTACATGTTATACAGGTCATTGTTACCAAGGACTGTAGAAAGAGCTTTTGAGGTCTAGAAAAAAAGATAGTTTTGAGGGCTGTGTTTCCAAGTTGTGCTTGCTGAAACAGAGACAGATTAACCAATTTGTCACCAAGTACTCACAGCTTCCTTACCCCTGAGTGTTAGCCTTTCAAATTTTGTCCATTTCAGTAGGGTCCTCTATAGGCCTTGTGTCAGTGGCAATCAGATGTCTTTGATCTGTCCTGTATCTGTTCAGCCTCCTTGCCATCCTGCAATATGGTGTCTTGTTCCCTGCGAAAAGAAAGGCAAGGTCTAGCAGATAATTTGGCTGCAGGCTGCTTGTGCCATCTGTTGCATTCTTTTGAAGAAGCACCCTGATCATAGACACTGGTACTATTGCACCTGGGCTGATGAAACGTAGGTAAATGTCTGAATTTTTTCTTCTATGTTGAAGAAAAGTTTATGAATGGAACCAGGTAGATGTTTAGCATAAGCTTGTTAGGTATTAATCTGATTTTAAGCATGAACAGCTGACAAGTTCAGGGCTACTGATTTTAAATTCTTTTGCTTTTTTAATTTACAAATTTACAGAGAAAGGTAACAAGTGAACTGAAGTAATATTGTTCAAACCAAACTAATCTGGAAA
The DNA here is from genome assembly GCF_020740725.1 of Corvus hawaiiensis. Taxonomy (NCBI): domain Eukaryota; kingdom Metazoa; phylum Chordata; class Aves; order Passeriformes; family Corvidae; genus Corvus; species Corvus hawaiiensis. The sequence continues at coordinate 73,647,625 of NC_063255.1, read as the reverse complement.
TAATAGGCCAGATCGACAAATTAGTCTTGCAAGATCATTAATATTAATAGTAAAATATAACATGAAAGTTAAAATCACATAGTTACAGTACATAAAACTAGTGTAAGAGCAATTGTTCCTTATTTTTTTGCTGCTCTTTGAAAGAGTAAATAAAATAATAAATAAAAGTGATGCAATGTCATAATGAATTTTCAAAAATGCTTTTGATATGTTTTCTCAGAAATACTTAAAAAAAGTTACAGATGAAAGCCCAGAGGCATATACGCAAAACTGGAGCAAGAAAATAAAAGAATGGATACTGGAGACAGCAGGATACTCCTTTTATTTAAGTTTGTGTGTGCTTTAAAGTAGAAATTGGATAATGAATTTTTTTACTTTGCCATGTTGAGCTGTTTTATTTATTGAAAATAATAGCAGAGTGTGAGAATGACTCATCTAACATGGTGTTGAACTTCTGTGCACACCTGCTAAAAGTAGACATGTTGAATTTGTAGTATAAAATTATTTACTCTGCTCTGTGCTTAACTTTTTTAATATTGCCAGAAAGATACTTTAGAAACCTTCCCTGAGAAGATACCAAATAAACAGCTTTGAAATGCATAATGCCAAACATGAGTCTCATAGCAATAGGTGTATGTAAACTGAAAAGAAAAAGAGATAGCAGGAAACTGACTATCTGGTGTATTTGGAGCTGAGGGCATTTTATTGAGCAATAAAAAGAAAAATCCAATTAGTTCTCACTAAGAAAAGCAGTGAACCTCTAGAACTGTATTCTAAGAAAAAATAAAAGAACTTTCTTAAAATAATTTTGTACAAATTTTGCTAATTTTGATTAATAGCACTTTGCAAGTGTCTTGCCTGGAGAGTGAACTAATTTTGCAGTGGAAATAGACTTGGTATATTTTAGCCATTGAAAGAGAATGGCATTAGGCTATATTTATGAGGTAAATTTATTCCATACAGAACTAAGCTAAGATGAGGTATCAAAGGAATCCCTTTTCCATTTTGTGGAAATAATTGGCAGAATTCTTTTGCATTTGCTCTGCTTAGTGGTTAACAATATAGGTCTAGTTTCTCCAGCTGATAATGCACTATTTAGAAGTATCTAAAATATTCAGTGACATGATAAATTAATTGCATAAGGAAATCGGTAAGATGTGGTCTTCAGTATTTATTTCCCCAGACTTCTGTTTCCCTTTCACTCTGCTCTCTCCTTTTCCAAAGTAAACTCCTACTCTTTGTTCATATGGGAAATTCTGTGGGGTTCATTATATGTACAAAAGTTAGAAAGAGCTAGCAAATCTTAACTCACGTAGTCTATCATTCTGCCAGCGTAGCTTGTTTTTGACAGCACATTTTCTTGTGCATTGTTCAACCTACTTTTGCAAGTTCTAAACAATGTAGGTTCTACCACTTTCTCTGGGAGACTATGCTCCCATTTAGTAGATTTTGTAATCAACAAGAGTGAGATATCTTCACAAGAGATTAAAATGACCGCTAATCTTACCACCTTTCAGAATAAATGTCATCCCCATCTGTCTGCTGCAGCTTTCTTTCGGTATCTAAAAAGAGAATTGAAATTAATAGATGAGTGGCACCATGAAGAAATCTAAATGCGTAGGAAGGGATGCACTGCAAGAGGCAAAAGATCAATTGTATTCAGGCTATTGCTGATTTGATTGACTCAACCCAGAATTTTTGATGTTGTTTTCTTTGTCAAGTTCTTTGACACCCTGGTGATAGTTGTAGTTAAACCAGCTAGCTAGATGAGAGACAAGTCATAATATTGAAACATGTTTCTATATCAACAGATGGAGTACCAGCTGTGAATGGATCCATGGCAGGTTGTCTAGAGAAAGTGCTCTTTCAGTGCTTTCCAGCTTTTTGAATTGCCAGTGCATGGCCTAACAGTAATTGCTAAGAGAAAAAGATTCTTGATATAGAAATAGTAGTAAAGATTAACTCTTCACAGACGATGAGATTTGAAATTCTAAACACGCAAAATTGGTTTACAGTGTTGTATTATTGACATGGTGCTGACACAGAGACCTAGCAGTTCTAGTTGTTGTGCAGATCTAAGGAAAAGGACATTCACTGTGCCATAAAAGAAAGGGTGTAGGGTGTTGACAGGACTGATAGGATACAAATAGGTAAAGGTGATAATAGATCCCAATTTTTTGTTTCCAGATTATTGTCTTTGCCTTAACCATGTATGGTGGTACAGAGAAGAATGGTGGAAATGTAAGAGATATGTAAATTTACAGGTTTATGTTATTCATATACATGCTAATTTAACAAATTTACACAAATGGCTGAATAAATTTCTGTTATTCTAATACGGATTTTGAGAAAGAAAAGTTAGCAATTACTTTTTTAACAAAAACCTTTGGAGATTTGTTTTTAACTTTTCCCAAGATCTCTAACTGAGATTAGCTTTTTAAAAAAGATAATGAAACATGTTTGATAGAGAGAAGTAAGAAAATTAAGGTTTGGACCTGTTTGCTGCAGTTTTGCATTTTTTGAACTTCAGAGCTTGGGGGACTTCAACAACGAGCTGCCTGCAGAAGGAAAAAGTGAGAGAGGATTTATGTTCATCAGTTACATTTCCACTAAACTTTGAGACTAAACACAGATATTTGCTACAATAGTAATACTCAGAATTAGTGAAATATCACAGATTTAACTGCAAAGTTTTTCAGTTTATGCTGTAGCTTAGCTTCTTTTCTTCTCCTTTGAAATCTGCTTTAAAGAGCAGAAGGACTTTTTTGGGTGTTTTCTATGTTTTCCAAAAACAAAAGCAGTTCAATGGTAAAAAACCAACAAAACAAATGACATAAAGGAGACAAAATAGCCTCCCTCCTTTTACTGCCCCAATACAGATTTTTCGTAACCACACTTGTTAAGACTGTCTGCAAAATTTCTTAGTGCTGTCTAGAAAAGGACAACTCATACTTTTAACTACTGCTTTGAAGTCAAAGACTATAAATGCCAAGAACTCTAATTCACTGCTGAAAAATTTCTTCAGTACTTTGAGCAAAGATGTACACAAAACAACCATACTTTTTTGGAGACTGTCCAGATTGCAGCTGGGTCTGACAGAACTTGTATAGAGCACAACAGTGAGCAAATGGAAACGTTCCCATTCTGCATTGTGTATGTTGAGCTGTTTTGATCTCGTTGCTCAGACATTTCAATGTTCTTCTGTTCACACCTTCCTACTCTTGCCTTGTATCTGAAACTAGACAGAGATGGTATTTTCTTCCTTGCACTGTGAAATTCCTATTGCACATCTGGGAACAGTAACCTAAGCAACGGCACAATAAGTTATGTGTTTCAGACCGGGATACCTTTTATGAATGAAGGAGGGTCGAAGAACTCCATGGGTTGTCATTTGGAATCCCATGCTTAGAGAGTTCTGAGACAAATGCAGATAGGAAATTAAGAGTTAAAATAATATATTGACAAGGCAGTTTAGCTTCATAAATCTTGCTGTGAATGTTTGAAGTAGTTTGGCTAATTTTTTAAAGGTTCTCAAGAAAAATCCATCTAGCCATTGTGGACAAGTGATCCCAGACAGAAAGTGATCCCAGAGTCTTACTCTATGAGAAGTGCAATCTATCTAATTGAGGTCAGAGCATTTGGGAGTTGTGTAACTTTTGTTGGTAGCAGTTTTTTATCAATTCTCTGGGTGTTGAAATACTATGCTTATGAAGATTGGAGATACCCTTAGATTCCAAGTATTCCTTTATGGTTAATTCAATAATAGCTTAAAATATAATATTACTTTAACAGTAACAGGCTTGAGGGGTGATAAAAAATGCATGTGCCCAAATATATGTCCTAGTCATTTGTAAATATTTGAATATGCTGGTAAAGAACAATTTTTCATTTCCAAGATGCAATATTTTGTCTTGCTCTCTCTCTAGATTACTGATTTCTCTGCTACATTAACATTGAGCGAGTTGAAAATGAAATATGTGAAGATGGGGAAAAAGATGGGCAGTTTGGCCTCTTAATGACTTGCTGAGTCATTTCCTCTGCCAAGTCCATCATCATTTGCACTGCCAAATCTCCACAAGAGAGATCCAAGAGACATCTTGATAAGACTTTTGCAGCTGTTGCTGGTCAGCTGGTGACTTTCTAAAGGTCCATGTTGTTGTCACTGCTGGAGTTCTCACTTCAAGCATACATAAGCTTTGAAGAGTAATATAAGCTCATTCTTCTTTTTCTCCTCAAGGTAAATACTTTTACTGTAAAATGGGAAAGAAACAGTCCAGGCATGCTCTGAGTAGCAGAGGAATCAACAGAGTGCTCATGTTGTTTGTATTTATTGGTAATTTTTTTGGCATCCTTGCTCCACTGGGAAGAAGAATTGAAGTACAACAAAATAAGAACCACAAGAAGAAAAGCAGTCAAATCCAATAAAAGCAAGCAATTGGTAGTGAACTGAACTGCAACTGATACTTTATATAAAGTGTGGAGAAAAGGAGAATATATAAGGGCCAAAGGTATGCGGCTACATTAGAAAAAGACCTGCAAAATGATCTCCTAACCTGTGTATCAGCATATTGAATCATGATGTTCAATATTCATCCTTCTGGCCAGGCATTTGGAGGAAAATGTTTTTAAATCATCTCCATGCTTATACCTTTTTTGTTTAACTGTTAAAATGTAAAGCAAGGGATGTTTCTATTGAGTGAAATAGTCCCACTATCTTGAAAATAACCTGTATTTATAAAGAGATCACTTTGATGATGATATGAGTGAAAAATCAGGGCATTTTCACATTTTAAAACTAATGCTTTATTAGATTCATTCATTAATAATATACTTTATCCTAGTGGTCAGTTCTTACAAATCATACATAACTGGTGCATATATAAAGCAATTAGTCTTTAAGCAGTCATATTCTAAAAGAGCTACGGATATACAAAACCACAGATCTGCTGCAATATAGTTAGTACTGACAACTATGGTCCCAAGGGTTTCTTAGTTGCAAATGTCAAATTAGTCAGCCCTCACAAGTCTTTCATGAGAGAAGTGGGTTTATCATCTTCTGAGTTATTCCTTGCTTGAAACTGTGATTCTAATGCTGGTAAACTGTTTCCATAAAGGGAGTTCTCCTCTGCTCCTAATGTTGCCCACCTTATATAATTTTTTCTAGCTGTTTATGTGTCCTGTGCATTTGGGAAGCTGCCCTGCCAATTTGCAGTTCCTTGTGTTTCTCCTGTCTGGTAACCTTTTTTTCCTTGGATGCTGCCTGTTTGCAACTTCAATCATCTTCCTCTTCTTCATTGCTGATCATACTGTTAAATATGTGTTATATATATGAGGTTGTGTCTGGTTACACCATCTTAGTATTACAAAATAATTGCATGCTATTCCTAATTACACCATTGTAGTACACCTGTATCAAGTTAGTAGCCAGTTGAAGCTTCACATATGAACAGAGTTAAAGAAATAAATGTACTATTACTTTAGATGAATTTCGTGTGAAAACAGATTTTGAAGATGCGACGAGTTTAACTCCTTGATACAAGACCAAATTCAAAGATTGTAAGGAAAGATGGGACAACAGAAGAGGTGAGAGGACCAAGAGAATGATTCTGTATTAGAAACAGAACTGTAGCTGATATTTCAGATATGTGCTGCACAGCAGTTGACAAGGCTCATCATGTATCACACTGGCACTGTAACAGAAGCGAGAAAGTAAATTTTCTCTCTGCATGCACAATCACTCATCTCTACTATTTTCTTGACATCCTATACTGTACTTTCTTATTCAGTCCTTACATGATCTGAATAATAAAGGATGATGATTTCTGGAGAAATCATAACATATCAATGTATTCATTGATCACTTCTGCCTGATGCTTGCCATAGTAACCCAGTTTTAATGGTGTCGTTCACACCATTTACTTTTCCCCCAGAACAGTGTGAAACAGATGGCTGGAACCTATTACATTTTAGGAGCAGATTGATTCTTTCCTACTACCAAATGTGAAGTATGTCCAGATATTTTAATTACTTTTGCAGTATCATAAAACATAAACACTATTTCTATCCCTTCAGAGGACATAAACACTGCTTTAGTGGCTCTATTTTCAGAGGTAGTTAGTCATCCCTAGATACCTACAAGAAACATACTTACTGTTATGCTACATCAGGTTTTCTGTTTAAAACTATTTTTATGTGAATGCGTTTATTTCATACAGCCACAGTTAAAAGGAAGCAGCAGTGTGTGGACATAAAACATAGTGTACAGCTCTGCAATCTTTCATTCAGTCTGTGTTACCGGCCAGAAGATGTCTGGGAAAATGAGCTTTGGCAAAAGAATAGTTACATGGTGTAGGCCAGTTCTTGGCATAGAATTATCAACAACTTTCTACATTAATTGAAAGCTCTGACTATGTTGCTTGGGCATTTTCATTGAAAAAAAAGGTGGAAGAGTGTCAATGCTGATGAAGTTTGTGTTTTTTTTAAATACACTGATCTTTTTTCTGAAGTACTGAGTTGACCCTTTGTTATTTCCCTCCACATCCACCCACTTCAGGATCTTAGTCTGCATTGGTAACAGAGTTACCAATGGAAGGAGGATTTTTTTTTCCATTTGATTATAGTAAGTGAATTTTTTTTTGCTTGGAAAATCCAAATATTTTTCAGATTAGTTGGAAAAAACTGAGAGTATTTTTTTCTCAATTTGAAATTTGGATAAAAAGGCTTTCACAACTTTGAAATACTCATGGGTCTAATAGTAAATATTTGCTGCATGTCTTGTAACATAAAGCAGATTTCACAGCTGTCTCTTTCAGGAGAAGGGTAGCTAGCATACTAGCCCTCTGACACATGCTTTATATATTCTTTGACATAGAAGGAAGAGTGTCTTAATTGATGACATTATTTTAGTAAGTTGAGTTTGTTAATCTAAGAAAAGTATGAGTAGACCTTTTCTCCCAATTTTTTTCTCTCTGTCTCCTTCTTTTACATTTTATTTCATTTTAGTTTTACTTATTCAGTGCAAAGTCAGGATCTGTGTTAACACTTACTGTGACTACAGCTTCCTCATAAAACCAGTAACATGCTCAAAACTGCAAATTCCTTTAAATTATCTTTCTGGACATATATTCCTGTTACAGATAGGGAATCAGTAGTTCTGTTTTTTTAAATACTCAGTTTTTCAAAAATCATCTTTTGTAAAAAAAAAATCAGAGATCAGCCCAGTATTTTTATCCCATCTAATAAACAATCATCAGAAAAATAATCAAAAAGTAATAGATGAACTCCTTCCCCCCCTTATATTTTGACCAGAACTGGCCTGGTTAATGTCTTTTGAAGAATATTTCATGTTTTCCATTTGGGCCTGTGCTTAACTGGAATAAATAAATAAATAAATAAATAATACAAAAAAGTACAATGATAGATATTGATATATATTTTTATGCGATATATATATATGTATATATAAATAAAATTGACAGCATGTGTTTCAAATAATGTGATGTTTCTAATTTTTCAGAAGATCCAAAAATAGGTGTTTTCTTTCCCTTCACTTGGTTGATTAAATAATAAGAATATAGCGAATATAAAAGAGAAATCTGAACTTGTAAAAATAGTCTGCAAAGCTGGTAAGAAAAACTCCAACTTTTTCCCATATAATGCCATACACTCTAATGTTGTGAAGTTTTTTAACATCTTTGTGTGGCCTGAGATACATGTTTAGGCATGGAGAGATTGAAAGCCTGCTATTTTGGCAGCAATCAAGACTAGGAACTTAGAAGTGAGGAACATATGGCTCAGTATGCAGGATGAGCAATTGAATATTGGAATAGATATCCTTACTTTAAGGAATTCTATAGCTGTTTCTAAAACAAGTTTTGCCCTTTTGAGGTCTCTAAATCATGATAATTTTGGGCTCTTGGGTTCACTTGTGAAGGCAAAGAATAGGCAGAAGAAATAAGGCCCTTCAAAAATACTTTTTTTTATCCCCTGTATGAAGCTATGTAAGAACTTATCATTCTTTTTTTTTGGTGTGACTCATATAACATCTTCACAGCTGTCTTCTGTATGAGCAATGTGGCCAGACTAAACCAATGTTGAGAAAATCTTTATATCATGCTATATAAATGAAAGCCCTTGCTTAGTTATGCTGCTAAAGGTATTGCAAAGCGAAGAAGATAAGTAACACTGCTCATTACCAGCTTCCACTACATTTTTCATAGACTCCATTTAATTGTATTATGTCACTGTATCTAACTTGCTTATCCAAGCAATAAGCTACACTTCCAAGCCAGACTTCCTCAAGCAGAAGAAATTTTTGCCTACAATTATCTACTAAGGATCCCTTTTACTGCAAAAGAATACTCAAACTGCTGCTAGCTCAGCAGGTTGCTAAGCAGAGCTCTAGGGCTTCACATGCTTCCCAAAAGCAGACTCTCCCAGGGACACAAAAATAATATGTCTTTTCCCTTTCCAGTAAGAAGAGAATATTGATTGCCTCAGTTCTTTTTTCACTTGTGTGTTTGGACTCGAGATCTAGTTGAATTAATAGCTTCCATTTGTAAGGCTTTTCTTCCTTTCATAAGATGTCTCTATGTCTGTTGTAATTTATTTTTGTTTCATATGATACAGATCTTACTTAACCTCAGTTTCTCTGCATCTATCCCTATTGTTTATTATTCTTTCCTTCCTCTTCAGTATTCTCTTCCTTTTTCTTTCATTGACCAACCTGGTTCTCTCAAGTGAACTCCTTTCCTCATTTAGTACACTGTCTAATCTGTACAACCTTTTTACCGCTGTTTAACCACCTCCCAAGACATGAAACCAAAGTGATAGATCATCTTCTAGTCTGTCCTCATTATTAATGTCAGTTTTGAGTATGTTCTATTTAATACCAAATTTCATATGATACACGCTGCATTTTTCACTGAAACACTCCTTGCTTATTTTGTGTTCAATATAATAAATTTTTTTTCTTAAACACTAAAAATGACAGAACTCAAACAGAATGAGAGTATTGTATTATTTTTAGTTTACTCATCTGTTTTTAAATGTTAGGAATGTATATAAACAATACAATGACAAAATTTTCTCTCCTATCCATGGTAGGTTGCCTTTCTGTACATTCTCCTGTGATTTTTATTTAAAGTACTCAGTTGCTGGCAAGTGTTTAGTAGTAAATGTTAAATATGTTGCTTAATTATTTATTCTTTCCTGTTTTAAAAATTGAATGGATTTGAAAACGAATTAGTGAAAATGCCATGCAAAAAGTGTGCTCTATAAAAGTCTTAATAGGCAATCCTCACTCTCCTTCAGAGAACAAAAGAAAATACTATTTAAAATGCCTAGTTTTACTTGCCTGAAATATTGACTTTTGCTGAGAAGCAAAAAAATCTGCTTCAAGTTTCAAAAGTTTAAATCTCATAAATCTATTTACTATAAGCCTGTGAATAGACCAACAAACACTAATTAATATGATAGACTCATAGAAGAAAAATAATGAGTAATCAGAGCTGTTTAGCATTAAAGATTAATCTCTTAAATAACCAAGTTAAACAGTACAGTTTTATTACATCACTTCGGCAAATATATTTCATTTGTGTGTTTCTGAAACTTAGGATGAAGCCTGATTTAACTTCAATTAAGTTTTACTTGGCTTTCTAAATATCTAAACTGTTGTACTGTATAGTCATGGAGAAACTCAGATGGAAAAAACCCTACGTGGTTCTCTGGCTCTGTCTCCTGCCAGACCAGAATTCCACTCTCTAGTACTCTCACGGTTGCCTTTGCTGGCTGACTTGAATATGATCACAGAATCACAGAATAACGAGGTTGGAAGAGACCTCCAAGATCTTCCAGTCCAACCCGTGTCCTAACACCTCAACTAGCCTATGGCACCAAGTGCCATGTCCAGTCTATTTTTAAACACATCCAGAGATGGTGACTCCACCACCTCCCTGGGCAGACCATTCCAATACTTTATTATTCTTTCAGTGAAAAACTTTTTCCTAATATCCAACCTATACCTTTCTTGACACAGCTTGAGACAGTTGTCCTCTTGTTCTGTCAGTTGCTGCCTGGTGGCAGAGACCAGCCCCCACCTGTCTACAACCTCCTTTCAGGAAGCTGTAGAGAGCGATAAGGTCACCTCTAAGTTTCCTTTTCTCCAGGCTAAACAACCCCAGTTCCCTCAATTGTTCCTCATAGGGCTACTGTTCCAAGCCCCTCTGGACACCCTCAAGCATCTCAATGTCCTTCCTAAACTGAGGGGCCCAGAACTGGACACAGTACTCAAGATGTGGCCTTACCAGTGCTGAGTACAGGGGAAGAATGACCTCCCTGCTCCTGCTGGCCACACAATTCCTAATGAAGGCCAGGATGCCATTGGCCTTCTTCGCCACCAAGGCACACTGCTGGCTCATATTCAGTTGGCTGTTGACCAGCACCCCCAGCTCCCTTTCCGCCCGGACACTGTCCAGCCACACTGTCCCCAGCTTGTAACACTGTTGGGGATTTTTGTGGCCAAAATGCAGAACTTGGCACTTAGACTTACTAAACTTCATGCTGTTGGACTCTGCCCATCCATCCAATCAATCCAAGTCTCTCTGCAGAGCCCTCCTTCCTTCCAATAGATTGAAACAAGCTCCCAGCTTAGTGTCATCTGCAAATTTACTAATGAAAGACTCAATACTCTCATCCATATCATCAGTAAAAATACTGAACAGAACTGGTCCCAGTATAGATCCCTGAGGGACACCACTGGTGACTGGCCGCCAGCTGGATGCAGCACCATTCACCACCACTCTCTGGCCCTGGCAATCCAGCCAGTTCCTGACCCAGCAAAGAGTGCTCCTGTCCAAGCCATGGGCTACCAGCTTTTCCAGGAGTGTGCTATGGGAGACAATGTCAAAGGCCTTGCTGATGTCCAAATAGACAACGTCCACAGCCTTTCCTACATCTACCATGCGGGTCACCTGGTCATAAAAGGAGATCAGGTTGGTCAGGCATGACCTATCCTTCATAAACCCATGCTGGCTGGGTCTGATGCCCTGGCCATCCTGTAAGTGCTGCATGATAGCACTCAGTATAAACTGTTCCATTACCTTACCTGGTACTGAGGTCAGGCTAACTGGTCTGTAATTACCAGGATCCTCCTTCCTACCCTTTTTGTAAACAGGCATCACATTAGCCAGCTTCCAATCATCTGGGACCTCGCCAGTGAGCCACGACTCTTGGTAAGTGATAAAGAGTGGTTTTGCCAGCTCATCTGCCAGCTCCCGCATCACCCTGAGATGGATCCCATCTGGTCCCATTGATTTATGAATATCCAAGTGTCTCAGCAGTTCTCTGACTGCCTCTTCTTGGGTAACAAGAGGACCATTCTGCTCTCTGACACCATCTATCAACCCCTGAGGGCAGCTGTCTAGAGGACAAGCTGTCTTCTCACTAAAGGCTGAGGAAAAGAAGACATTAAGCACTTCCACCTTCTCCTCATCTTTAGTTACCTGCCTCATCCAATAAGGAACAAAGGTCGGTCTTACCCTTCCTTTTACCATTAATATATTTGTAAAAACTTTTAAAATTACTTTTGACAGAAGTTGCCAATTTAAATTCGAACTGAGCTTTGGCCTCCCTAATTTTTTTCTACATGCCCTAGCAGCCCCCTTAAACACTTCCTGAGAAACCCGACCCACCTTCAAAAGATGATGCATCATCTTTTTATTTCTAAGTTCCTTCAAATCCTCGTTGCTCATCCAGGCTGGACGTTTGCCTCATCAACTCATCTTTCAGCACACAGGGACAGTCTGTTCCTGTGCCCTCAAGATCTCTGTTTTGAAGCACGCCCATCTCTCCTGAACTCCTTTGTTTTCAAGGGCTGTTTCCCAAGGAATGCTCTGAACAAGTCTCTTAAACAGGCCAAAGTCTGCCCTCCGGAAGTCCAATGTAAAGGTCTTATTAATATTCCTCCTGATTTCACCAGTTATCGAGAATTCTGTAATTTCATGATCACTGTGCCCCAAGCGGCCTCCAACCTCCACATCACCGACCAGTCCATCTCTATTTGTGAACAACAGGTCTAATATAGTTCCTCCCCTGGTGGGTTCGCCCACCTGTTGTGACAAAAAGTTATCTTCCACACACTCTAAAAACTTTCTAGACTGCCTTTTTTCTGCTGTATGAAGTTCCCAGCATATGTCTGGTAGGTTGAAGTCGCCTAAAAGAACAAGGGCTGATGATCCTGAAACATTCTCCAGTTGCTTATAGAATAAGTTGTCCACCTCTTCATCCTGGTTGGGTGGACGATAACAGACCCCCAGTAGGATGTCAGCCTTGTTGGCCTTCCCCTTAATTCTTACCCATAAACATTCAACTTCATCGTCATTAGTGTCAATATCTACGACATCCAAAACCTCCTTAACATAAAGGGCCACCCCTCCACCTATTCTCACTTTTCTGTCTCTTCTGAAGACCTTGTAGCCATCCAGTGCAGAGCTCCACCTATTTGACTCATCCCACCATGTTTCCGTGATGGCAATTACATCATCGCTTTGTTGTAATACCATAGTCTCCAGCTCTTCTTGTTTGTTACCCATGCTGCATGCATTAGTATACATGCACCTCAGCTGGGCTACTGATTTCACCCCTAACTCAGGCTTGCCACCCTTGCTGCTTCCAGATAGCCCTGCTTCATCCCCTTCCCCTTCAAACCTAATTTAAAGCCCTCTCAATGAGTTCTGCCAGTTCATGAGCTAAAATTCTTCTGCCCTTAACAGAGAGATGCAGCCCATCCAGTTCCAGCAGGCCAGGTGCCATAAAGGTTGCCTCATGGTCAAAGAACCTGAATTTCTGCCGGTGACACCAACCCTTGAGCCACTTGTTGATAATGTGGGCTCTCCTATTCCTTTCACTGTATTTTTCTGCTACCAGAGGGACTGAGGAAAAAACCTACTTGCGCTCCCACACTATCAATCACCTGACCCAGTGCCCTAAAGTCCCTTTTAATTGCTCTGACACTCCTCTTTTCAGTCTCATCACTGCCAGCCTGGAATATCAGCAATGGATAATAGTCAGAGGGCTGAATCAGCCCAGGAAGTCTCTCAGTGATATCCCATACCCAGCCCCCAGGGAAGCAGCAGACCTCCCTGTGGGTTGGGTCTGGTCGGCATATGGGACCCTCTGTTCCCCTCAGAAGTGAGTCCCCTACTATGACTATCCTTCTTTTCTTTTTAATGTTAGAGGTGGTGATTCATCCTGCAGATGAAACATAACTGGGAGGCTCACTGGGTAGATAATTTTCTTCTAAATCATCTGGCTCACCCTCTAAATCCAGGGTCTCATACCTATTCTGAAGTGGTATTTGGGTTGGTGATGAGGGTCGTAAAGAATTTCCATTATTACCTCCCTGAACAGGGACACATTTCCACTTCCCTTCATCTACCAGGTCCCTTCCTATTACCTGGCAATAAGAGGCATGGGAGTCTTCTGACTCCTGGTCGGCCTCCCTCAAGGAAGTAAGGGTGGAGCTCCACCAATCTATTTCCCTTTCACTATCCCTAATACTCCTTAGTCTTTCAACTTCTCCCTTAAGCTCAGCCACTAGCAAAAGGAGGTTATTTAGTTGTTCACATCTCAGGCAAGCTTCTTCTGCTACGGCCCCAGGAACTACTGATAGGCTCAAACACTCTGCACAGGAAGGGGTCTGTACAGACACATCCTTTTTGGAGGGCTCGATTTGGTTACGCACACTTGTACAAACCACAGTTTTTGATCTCATGGAAACCATTTTTAACAAAGACAACAATCTGAACTTACTGGCCAAAAACCTGCAACTCTACCAGCTTGCCCTGCCTGCGTGAACTGCTGCGCAAACTGCTGTGCCACGTCCCTGTTTGCCCGCTCCTGTTTGTCATGCTCCGGGTTGCCGCGTTTCCTAGAGGCCTCTTATAAGCTGTCCTCGGCCTCACCGGCAGAGGAAGCCCTGCCCTTGGCTGTGTGACGCACAAAGTGATGATGGAAGTGCTGTACTTGCAGAATTTTGCTGAGGTTCAACAGACCTCTGAATTAGCTATTTTCTAGCTTTCTCAGCAACTTTTAACTGCTTTTTGTCCATTTTCAAAAACTATTTATAATTCCTACAATTACCATTTATATAGTACTCATATCTTCCTGGTAATTGTACCCTCCTTTTTTGACAGCAATCACCTTTTATGCCCAGATCCTTGCTGTTTCGGTTTTAATTTTCTACATCCTACCTTTCTTTCATCATAGTTGTTTTTATGATTGCCCTGAGTCATGAAACTTGAGATCCATGATCCTTGCATTAAGCATTTTGACAGAATTTGTCAAATCACATTTATTCTAATATTTCCCTTCCCCTATGATGAAGGACTAAGCAAATAAAAGTAAAGAAGAAATAATGATTCAGATGTGAAAATATTTGTGACTGCTAATGGGGTAATAACTTGAATCCAGTCTATGACACGTTCCCCCTTAACACCCACTTTCCCCTGAAATCTTTCTTCTAATAATCCTCAGTAGTTTAGAGTGGGTAGTAAGAGAGGAACCAGCTAAATATCAATAAGTTATGTGTACCATATTCAGTTCTGAAATGTTAGACATTCTGTCATTTATTTTGCGGCTACCAAGGACATTCAGGAGGTAGGATGGAATGGCAGGCACAGAAGGGGTCACATAAACAATTTTAAAACGGAGAAACAATCATGGATGGTAACTTATCTACAGTTTCATTGTTGAAATATGTGTCTTATATACTGAGCTAAATTCTCACAATGAGTGATATGAGGTCCATGTGACTTGACAGAGAAAATGTGTAGCAACAGAGTATGCAACATTCTTTTAAAACAACTATTGATAAAACCTCGTTCTCATGGGTATTACAACCTGATCATTCTTTTTGCAAGACTGGAGACCAGCAGCTAACTGCTAAGATGAAAACACCCTCTCTGTATTCTTTACCTTGGTATTGCATGATACCTGATATTGTCTGAGCTTCTTCCAGCAGAAAGCAAGGACGGTCTTTATAAAAAAAGGGTTCTAGAATCATTTCAGAGGTAGCAGGAACAGCAACTGAGCTATTTGTCAGTTTTAGTGGTAATGACTATATTCCTTTTGGAACTCTAAGGGCACGAAGGCACGTGTTGTCAAAAAAGGTCAGATACTGAGCTTATGGCACAAACCACATTACAGTTATTTGCGAAGTGTCATCCTTGAAATTACAATGCAAAATTAAGCTTATTAAGACCTGCTAATATGATTATAACTTGTGCCCAGATAATGGAATAGCAAACTCCTGGTTCTTAGGAGACCCACATCACATACAGGTGTAAAAAGTGGCAAATTTCTTTATTCTTGTGTTTTTAGACATAGAAAACTCCAGTCTTTCCACACATCTTTGTTCATTAAATGTTCTCCAGAGTTTTTCAGCTGGATATTGGTGGGGGGAGTTGGAAGGGGATGGGAAGTAGAAATAAAAGGATAGTGTGTCATCTGTACTTTTTCATTACTCATAGTGTACCATAAAGGTCTTCCTTTCTCAATTTGTGATCTCATTTTTTTCTCATATTTCCAGTGATGCCTTTTCCTGGTCTTAAAATCAAGAATTGAACACTGTTAGAAGGGGAAAAGAGATTTTACCTTTGTATTTATTTTAAGGATCCTTAGGTGCACTATGTCCAGGTGGAACGTGCTGAAATGCACACCGCAATGCACACACACAATAGATCAGGTATAGCATTATAGCTCTTACTAATTAACATATCTATCAAAGATTCCCCAATGAGAGGCTCAAGTGAGCCCCCCTCCCTGAGGAGCCTTCCCCCTGGATGCTTCTATCTTAGTTTACAAAATGTGCTCCGGAGAGGACCTTGGTGTCTGGGGCATTCTGATCCCTAATTACGAGGCTTCTAAGATGTTTAGTCTCCTAGCTTGAAAAATAACTCCAAGAATGTAGGCTAAAAACCACTAAGAATACAGAAGCTATAAAAAGGTATATAAAAGGGGTATGAAAGAAAAGGCAAAAAATCATCATGGCATCACTTGAGGCACAGATTTGGTCCAGACTTTTATATGCATCAGAAATTCCAAATCACTTTCTGGTGCCCTCTGCCTAGCCACCTTTCTGCCTACAGATTCTGGAATTTGAAATTATATGTGCTAGTGCCAGCTAGACTTGTGCTTTTCAAACTTTCTACAATATTTCCAGGTAGATACCTGCAGAGACTTATGTAAAGCACTTAAACATTCATTTTTTTTTACTTTATCAGGACACTCAGTTGTCCTGAGTTCAATCTGGGTAGTGAGAGAACAGAAAATAGGGTTATATACTGCTCTTGTCTGTGTTTCTGCCACAGCACTGGGAATATATAAGCAGAGAGTTGAAAACAAGTTCGAATGAGCGAAAATTCAGATTAAGTGCTGACTGCCCACTTTTCACATACACAAAAAGATTTGCATTTATTGTAAAAGTGTTGCATCATATGGAATGTCTGATCACCTTGCAAAGCATAATTTAGTTAGAAGTTAAATTTGGGACTACTGGTTTTCACTATAGAGATGTAGGCAGCTGGACTGTGCTGTGTCCATTCGAAAAAATGATACTAGACATGAGTCTGGGCCTCACATGTTTTTAGAACTTGACGAGGGGACTAGTATATAAATTATTAATCTAAGAGGTTAATAATTTATTTAAACTTCAAAGTTTGAATGTGGAAAATACTTTATGAAAATGGCTCTCATCAAGGCTCTTATAAGGGTCCATAAATCACATTAGAAATTTAAGAAAAAAACCAAACCAATCAAATTATAGTGGACAGATGAATCTGTACTAATATCAATGAACAGGACTACTGTATATTCATCTCAACGATGTTGGAACAGTTTATTCATTGATTTTTCAAAATAACTCTAAGACACATAGGTATGTGGATGGGCAGGGAAGTGTTGCAAATTCTTAACAATTTCAGACACAACTTCTGTGGCTACTTAGTCCTTTAATTTTGAGCATATAAGGAATGGGGAACAGCTGGCAAAACATAACTGGATGTATAATGCCTATGCTTTAATATTTTATGTACTTCTGAAGTGCTGCTATTTCTAACAGGAAACACTGGGTCCGGTTTCTTGTTTACCTCTGCACTGCACAGAGAAGTCTGATGGAACTCTGAGCAGGAAAGAAGCATTCCTGTTTCTATCAGCTGAAGCTGTGGGAGTAATCGTTATTGCAGAAAATGTGTAGTGTGTAATGAATTAGATATGGATATGCTTCTGTTAAATGTGTTTATCTGTGTTTCCTTTTTTATTTTTGGCTTTTTATAAAGATCAGTATCTCTAAAGATTGCATTCTAGGCAACTCACTATATGATGCAGTAATTATATAAAATTTAGTGTGGAAATAAAAAAAAATTAATATTAAATATTAAATTGTCTTTCTGAAACTGAAGTTTTTTTGGGCTTTAGCATGGAAATTAGAAGGAGGGTAGCAATAGGACTGAGTAACAGATGCTTATAGACCCTGACTGGTTTAACTGAAATAGATTTAAAAATAAAGGCATTGAAGAAAAGTAAATGTCTTAAAATATTTTTAAAACTTCATTAGAAGTGGCCTTTTAGGTACACACATACTCTCCTGAAAATTTAAAAAAAAAGAGTCGCGGCTAAAATGCAATTTCTTAATTAACTGGAGTTAAATTCAAAACTGCTATTTAATGTCATGTAAGTTAACTGATATGTAGTATAATCAGGGAAAAGTTGTGGGTGGAAGGCACTTTTCTTTCAATGCTCAGTAACCAAATTTTGAAGATTCCAATGCGACATGGTTAAGGGCAGGCAAAACTGATTCTGAAGTCTGTGTTCATACTGGGTTCACTCAGCATAAAGGGCATTGTTCAGATATTGTATGACCAATGAGATCACTTCGGTACTTCAGGATTTAAGTAAGGAAAATTGGCCTGAAATATATAAAATCTTGTGTTACGGTGTTTCTCCGTGGTATTTGTATTTTTATGAAGTCATGTCGTATTTCGAAGCATCTTAATAAAGGATGTATATTATCTTTCCTAAGCTCTAATTCTGCACATGGTAGAACAGAGCATTTAGAGTGTCATGGACTTCTTCATGTTGTGTAGCCAGCAATAAGGGGCCGTGAGCCCTGTTGCTTTCTTTGTAGTTATGTGTGGCCACTGAGTTCCTGGGCAAAACATCCTTATGAAATTTTCACTGATGAGAAGAGTTGTGGTTTTATTTTCAGCATGGTGTGAATGAATTTAGCTGCATGAGTCCTATTAATGTTAGTAAGTGTTGTGCATCTAAATGACTGTGCATTTTACTGAACATTTGCCTCTTGGTGTGTTTAGAGTAGAACAGGATATATTTGAAAGCATCCTTCCTTGAAATAAGCTGAAAATCTTGTGAATATGGGGGTAATGGGAAGGCATTCAGAACTACAAATCAAAAAAGAACTGGAAGGAACCACAGGGAAAAAAAAAACAACCAACCAAACCCAAGAGATATAAAGCAGATCAAACAGCTGTAAAGTCAAACAGAACATGTTGGGAGCAAACAAGGATGTTAAAAGCTTAACAAACCAGAATACAGAGCAATCACAAAACTGCATTTAATAGAGGTCACTATTAAACTAAATCATTGTGTATCAAATCACCTCCTAAACCCCAGAAATCTCTTCTGTAGATGATGATAGTTGTGAATCATAGTATGTAGAAATTTATGGACGTACTTCTTTTGCCCCAAAGTAGGGGTGAAAGGACAAAATAGGACATCATATTGATTCTCTTGACTTTTCATGTTGGGAAGTCTAAATTTATACTTTTTTTTTTTCTTGACACTGCGTTTGACTGTGTCATCCTGTTGTAATGCTCACAACTGATGCATTATACAACCTTGCATTATAGGCTTGCAATAACCTGATCTCTCAGTAAACTGATATGTCTGATCTCTGTGACCTGCGGGGAAAGAGATGGAGAAAGAGGAAAGCATGCTATCTTTATTTCCTTACATTTTCAGAGTGGGGTGATGTTGTTGATCATCGCCCAAGATGGAGTAGCACATTCTGTAGCATAGGCCAGGCTTTGACCTGGCAGAACTGAACAAGCAGAAGGGCTGCCAGTTACAAGTAGAAGCAAGGTTGCCAGGAAGTTTATGGGAACAATTTTCTCAACTAGGTTAACCTTTAAAAAAGCCACATACTGTACTAATTTTCTGTGAGAAACTGTGTATGCAAGATTATAATCAGAATGGTTTGATGCATAAAACCCCTCCTTCATTAATATTTGATAACTAGTATTCCAAGAAAAAAAAGATTAATTTTGTTGAACATGCTGAAATACTCCTAAAGAAATAAATTTTTAAGTAAGTGGTGAATTACTGTATGCTCTTGTGGTATTTATTGTGTTGCTGCTAATCAAAGCTGCTCTGTAACAATATTTATGCTACTATGGATCTCCAGTATTGCTGTAGTGCTGCCCCACATTTTGTTTAGCATTTTCTTTATAATAGAAAAAAACAGCCCAGAAAGTTCTTAGTGAGCTGTATGAGTTTGAATTAATCTATTTGACATTTTCAGTTTGCAGCTCAAGAAAACTGCCTTGGGATCTCATTAAGAAGTTGTGAAAATTGCTTTATCATGTGTCTTTTGTTTCTGGTAGATGAACACTATCAACATTTTGATTCTCCACTTTAGATCTATTCTTCCTCTTCCTTCCTCCCTTGCCATCTGTATACTTGTATTTTTAGGTGAGTGAAGCTGCTGTGACAGAAAGAGGTATCTCATAATTAAAAATAACTACACACCTTTGTGGTTTACAAGGTGGAGTTAGGTACTTCAAAGAGCAGTGACTATGTTACACACTTTTTTCTGCAAATGTACTAGAGTGGTGATCTAGCTGCTTCACAGCTGGGATGGGGAAAGCTTTGGTTCTGACTTGTTTGATCTCCATCGTGGCTTTGCTTCAGAGTTTTACATAAAAGATACAGCATTAGTCTGTGGACAAATTTAAACAAAATGCATCAAAAAGTTAAAGTGGTGTCTCGGTTTGAGACAAGTTTGGGAGGAAAACAATCTGGAATGAACATCTTCCCCAAAGACAGGTTTTCGGCACTCCCTCCCTTCAATGATGCGAAAGGAATTTCTTGGATGAAAATGAAAAAAACTATTTGTTTAAAAAACAAAGCACCAGCAGGGCACAGGAAAAATGAGTAACTGTTAGAATATTAAACCTCCTTGATGCAGAGAAAGCTGGTGGATTCAGAGTTCTTTTCTGTAGCTGGCTTGGTCCCTCCCGAGGTCTGAGGCTGGGATGCGGCATCCCCACAGCCTCCCTGCTGGTCCACAGGGTCTGATGATCTGGTTCTTGGATCACAGCTAGGCCGAACAGTTCCAGAAGAAGAGGGAGTTCTGGAGGATTTAGGTATGCAGTCCTGGGAAAATTTCTTGCCTCAGCTAACAGGCTGGCTAAAAGCAGGAAGGAGCTCCCTTGGCTCTGCAGTGGTGAGAGCGCGGGGGAGTGTGTGAGTCCTTGAATACAAACCATGCTGAAGAATTCGCCTGGCTTCTCTCCCCCCTCTCCTGGACCCAGCTTAAAGCTATGGGACCCATTTCTGGGCATAAAGCAGATGATAGGGAAATACAGTGTTATTATAAAATCACCCCAAGAGAAGTGGTGAGGAGGAGGAGATTTGAGTGAGTATTGTTTCTGCAAAGATTGATTTATCCTGGAAAAATATCAGGCTAGAATTTTCAAACATTCCAGACTTAGTGAAATTGCATAATTTTTTTTTCTACTTTTTAAGACTCTTATGCATTTTTTGTATAGAAAAGAAGCAATAGCTTTCCTATCTTAGTGTTTTGTCTCTGTAAGTTCAATAAAGGTTTTTCTGAAGAATGTAATATATCCATTATACCCCCTATTGTTTGATGCATCTATATAGGGGATTAAATTTCCTCCAGAAAAACCCAGTAATTATTTTATACACTGAAGCATGTAGATTGATTGCCGTTTTAATTTTATTCTAGCTGACTTAGTCTAACTGTATATGCTATTTTTATTCATGAATGTTAAGTCATTTTTGTATCATACGATTTTCAGTAATATCTGGAGGTATCAAGCACCACAAATTAATTACATGGTATATTGTCATAATCCACAATTTATGCATTTTAAATGTGTAGCCTTTTCTAACAGAGTGCATGGTTTAATCCCAGACAGCAACTAAGTTCTGTGCAGCTGCTCTTAACTCCTCTCTCCTCCAGCCCTGGTCAGATGAGAAGAAGAATCAGAAAAAGCTAAAGCCTGGGGGTTGAAATAAGAACAACTTAATAATTGAAATAAAGTAAAATATTATAATAATAGCAGAAACAATATATATTTATAATTTATATAGTTTTTATTAAATAATAAAAATTTATTATTTTCCTTAATAAAGGAAAAGAGAGAGGAATAAACCTCAAGAGAAAAAAGTGATGCATAATAGAGTTGTTCACCATGCACTAACCGATGCCCAACTGGTCCCCACATATGTTTTGGTTAAGACTCTACAATATTTACAAATGCCAAATACTATCAGATATTTTCAGAAAACGTATTTCTGTGACATGCTAATTGTTGATAGTTCTATTTCTAAAAAATTGTGGGGTCCAATGAACAGATACTTAACCCGCATGAATAGTACAAAGAGTGAACAGCTCAAAAACTACCTACAAATTTAGCTATTTATGCATAGAAAATACACCTAGCACCTGTGAATAATAGGTATATATAAAGAAAATTAAGATGTCATTAATTTTTCTGCATCTTCTAATATGAAAGGTATAGTCAGAACACATAGTAATCAAAATCTTAAATACTATTATTGATTCCAGAAACTTAAATTTCAGAGCAATGTTGATATAACTGGAATGCTCAGAAAACCACATCTCGTGTCCAATAAAAACAATGCAAATTTAATTTATCAAATGCTTACAACTAGATGTTGATAGACCTATTCCAGACAAATTTATATTAAACACAAATATTTTTGAATGTCAGTATCTTCAGATACACTCATCAATTCTATACACAAGAAGCTAACTAGGACATTTTGTGTGAAATCATGTGTTCAGATCTGGTGAAATTCTGGCAATTTCAAGGCCTTCTTTATCTCTTCTATCACACTATAGAAGTAAAATCAAGTTATCAACCTCAGACTGAAATACATTTGCATAGATCAGCAGCCACAATGGAAGAAATGTCAAATTGAAGATTTTCAAAACTAAACACTGTGTTTATGTTTGTCAATTAAAAATTACTGTGGTTTAAATAGAGTCCAATGCCACTGCAGGCTGAGGAGATAGGATAAGAATCCTGTTTTAAGAATCTCTTATCCTTGTCAGATAAATCAGACATCCCTTTCATCCATAGTAACAGGTAACAAAATTCTAAGAAAATTAAATATTCATAAATTCTGGTGAAGTAGCAAGAAGCCTATAGCATCAAAAAATCATAGAACCCATAATTGCATTTGATCTCAAGCTATGATTTTAGACTAGGTGAAATGAGGCTACTTAATGAATATCCACAGAGACAGTATATGACTAGAAATGGTGGAACTACTATCACTTCTCCCACTTTCCTACAGCTTTCTAGACTTGTATTATTCTCTACTTGCTTTGTTTACACAGAATCTAAAAAGAAGATTTTGGATTTCTTCTGCCCATTATGCTCTCTGAATCTCAGAAACCTCACATTCAATTGTCTATGGTCTATCAAACAGCCCTTGGAGGCCTGATCAAATGCATGCTGCTTGGAATAAAATGCAGTGAGCACCACAAGGCAGTCCTGCCTTCCTGCAAGTGTGCCTGAGGGCATTATTATTGCTGCAGCCTCCTGCAGACTGAAAGCCTTGAGGCAACACCTCTTGTGTCTCTCTTCTAGTTTTGCACCGCCTACAGTAATCCTAATTTAGCTCTTAATTAGCTAATTGTACTGGTTATCTCAAAAAGCAAACTGGAACTTAAACACACAGAAATTTTTGTATGGGAACAGACCAGGTTTTTTTTTACTGGTGGCTTGTACCAGATGTGATAGAGAAAAACACCTGAGGACACACAAATTTTGTTCACTAGCATTATATTCTCTGGAGAATAACTACCCTGATTGCTAATTGGTTTTATAGTACAAAAAGCAGTTAAATGCTGCTGCTACTGAGATGGATTCAGTGCTGAAATGAAGATGAGACATTTTCTCTGATATTTTCATCTTGTTCAAGCAAAAAAGTAGAAGTAAAACAGCAAAAAAAAAAAAAAAGGGAACCGTTCTTTTCTGTACAAATACTTATTAAAGCCCAGGTACTTTCCATGAATTATAAATAAACTACTGGAAAAGAAAACTTGAGAAAGTTTATGGCTGAATCAATGGAAGTTACAGTCATACTGAAAACTGTATCAATATATAGAGAAATATCAATGATCAGAATTGCAATCTAGTAAGCCGTAAGAATATCTTTATCTGAAGTCTTCAGTTTCTTTGACTTTGAAGTGCAAATTCCTAATTTGCACAAAAAATTCAGTGATAATTTAATTTAAAATGCATTGTCATTACTGACAATCTCATTCAGAACTCCAGAAGTCCTAATCTGCAGAAGTTGTCTTTCTGGATGAACTTCTTGATGAAGTCCTCATGAAGTTTTTCTGCTTTTCCCATCCTCAAATGTGACCCAAGTGTCTTGCAAAAACAATCACAGAAGAAATATTGATATTAGTTATCGATAATTTGTTAATTGTATTATAAGGATATTTACATGTTGTGTTTTTTAACAAAGGAAGACAACAATGTCCACAGACCTCCACAAATATCTTCACCTTTCTGTGTTTCTTTCTTAAAGCTGTACAGGCTGAATGGTTTTTTCATGTGTGGATCTTCTCTAGATGAAGCACAATCACTTACAAGGTGTGGTGGTTTGTTTTGTCAAATGGTGCTGTTCTCTGGTGTGTGAGAAAACTCCTTCAGTCAAAAATTCCAGTAGTGTATTATTGTGCCAAATTCTCCCAAGTCTGCCTAAGCCTTTAACTTTGAAAATAATATTGTTCCATCAGGTTCTTACTCATCAGCATCACCTACGTAGAGGATTTAATTATTTATTATTTTAAATTAATTTTCTGTTATGCTAAATATCTACATGACACCTTATAATTTGTCTGCCAAGAGTAGTGCCTCAGATTTCTGCTTTCTGAAATCGACAAAAAATGTTCCTAAGCATAAAAAGTCATTAGCAAATGACCAAATCCATAATAAAAGCTACAGAGGGATAAGTATAAAAAGGATCATACATTCACCAGTTTGCTGTTATTATTTTGTCTCCTGTTCTGTTGAAAAACCAGATGCTTTTTTAAGCCCATAAGACTAGAAGATGCATGAAATTTGTGTCTATGAGAAGAAAATTTCTATTTTTTAAATTATCTTCCCTTTCTTCATGCATGTTATTTCTTAATTGACTTTTTAAAACTTCCTGATTACTGTTCTGTATTTCTGCATTTGCTGGCTCACTATGAAACACGGACATTCATGGACAGATGGAAAAGTACTTTTTATGATAATAGTGGGGTTTTTTCACTCACCATTTCTCAGATTTGTATAGATTACTTTAAAATTCTTCCTAGATGTGCTTCTGGATAAAAACATAATATTCCACATGATTCTGAAAAAGATTTTTAGATTTATGACTTTTCTAATTTTACAATAATGAAACTTGTATTTTCTGGTGGAGTTCATCCTGTGCCTTCTTAAATAAAATGCATTAAATACAGTTAAATAGATGCACTAAAACCTTTTTTTTTCAGTTAACATTGGCATAATCTCTTTTTGCTATGGCTTCATTAGTTTGCTTAATTTGCATGTGTGGAAGCAAATTTTAAAAAAGATCACTCTTGTTGTCATATTGAGTAACCATTTGGATGTAGCAAACATTTACTAGAAATTATCTTCCTGTTCAGGGACATCATGGGGTCTAGTTATCATTTAAATGTTATGCAAGTCTTCGAAATTAGACTTAAATCTTGCAAATGTTTTGTGCATTAGGGTGAATTCCTGCGTTTTGAATGTATATCTGGAACTAGTGCCTCCTTTAACCACATTAAGTGGAGACTAAGGATTCAAGCTTCAATCTACCAAATATATCTGTAAGCCTTCAGGTTTCCCCAGATTTGTGGAGCCTTATGAATGGCTAAGGACCAAAAGTTTGTAGCAGTTGATCAATTTGATTAATGCATTTGGACACTCTGTCTGGTGAGAACGAGTGGAGTCTCTCCTTAGGGTTTAAAAGAGAGTCTTGACCTTTGCACGCACAGAAGTAACACTGACGTCAGCACAAAAAAAAAAAAAGAGATCTTCTAGGCTGAAGTCATTGACTAGTGTCTGTCCAGAAGGCAAATTACAATGAAACATGATACACAGAAGAATTAAAGTAGCTGTTAATTTTAGCTCTCTACAGGTTTTAGTTATGAGAAAGAACTTAATTAACTTCAGTAGAATTACAGGCTAGAAAAGAACAGCTGTTTTCCCTATCTGTTGGGATTCAGAATGCAACTTTTATAATGTTAGAGTAGAACATTAGGGAATTTTAAGCAGAAGAGAAGGCTAAAAAAAATAAGGGCTATATGGTGATTAGTACTTTCTTGGATACTATCAATGTTTTGTCACAGGGTAGCAGGAAACTCTAAAAGTATATGCTGTCACCATATAAGCCCAAATCTTACTTGTGATAGACTTTATTCCACATTTGCTTTCAATTGAAAAGACAGTGAGAACTTGGTTCATCCTCTGGAGAGAAAATAGAGTAAGTCTTAACACTGTTCTGTCTTCCAGTGATTGGTAACAGGTCACTGAAATAAGTCTTTGTTTGTCCCAGTATATGGGCTGTCAGAATTGGGGAATGTCTGGCACACATTTCTCTGGGAACAGAATTATAAGCATGTGAAAGGCTTCTTCCACATTCAAAATGAGAGAGCAGAAATATCTCTGCTACTTGCAGGTTTATGTTGTTTTCCTGACAGACTTCAACAACATTTTCATCTGAAAGAGAGAGAGAAAATACACACTGAGAAGCAGACTGAGAGTAAAGCTATCAGAGAGGGCCTTCAGAAAGCACTTCAGACTAAAAGTGTAATATTAACCATTTAGGAAGGGAATTATTCTACTACAATATAGCCATAAAAACACTGTTAGCCACTGGTTGTGGGAAGGATAAGCTGGGACATGTGAAATTGACAGTTTGATATTTGTGATTTTGGCTGTGAAAGATTAAATCTGTTACAAATACTTCCATGATGCTATGCGAAGAGGTAGTTCAGTCATCACTTTTTGGAAGAGTTTGCTAGCATAAGTATCACAAAATATTTTGGTTATTAAAACTTAAATGAATAACATGTGAAAGGCTGGATCTGGGCATTTCAGATAGACTGATGCTGTAGGTGAAATGTTGGTCTTTGTCAGAAACCTGAAACCCGTGGTAGCACAAAACCTGAAATTAGGTGTTCAAAGTGTGAACACCTTTAAAGTTGAAGTGTGTGGTGTGAACATTAAAGTTTGTCTCTATACTGACTACAATATTTTTGTTCTTGTAGCAGCAATGCCTGCACTGTTAAAAAAATGGACACAGTCCATATTTTTTGTGTTAATGAAGGTCATTGCAAAGCACTGTCAGAAACCTATGTAAGACATGCAGAGCACAAAAGTTTTGGGACCATTTCTGTATTGCATGTCCTCACAATTTTTACTTTTATTACTGGGAAGGTTGGCAGAAAGACAGAGTCAGGAGAGCCCTGCAACAAGGAATCACTGAATGTAGATAGAAAATTTGCCTTTAGATTCAGCCTCAGTGTCCGTCGAGTTGAGCCAAGGAATCCAAATGCACTGAACAGGTACTCTTCTAACATACAATTGTATAATAATTGAAAAAAAAAGACCCAAAATCAAAATGATACTTTTTGAGTCTCTGATGATAACTTTAAAAATATAATACCAGTTTCTTTTGTTTTTAAGAATCAGATCCAAAGAGAACTGTCTTACCAAAAAATGTTGATTAATAAACTCAAACCAAACAAAAAACTCTGGCAAGGTAGTTGTAGCAGTTTGCATTAAAACATTTTAAACTGGAAAAAGTTTACTTCATCCCCAGGTTTCCCCACTCAAAGTAATAGCAGTCTTTGAATCAAAACTTCATTCTTCAAGACTAGGATGGAACTGGGAGTCAAATAACTAGTGCTAACTGGGTGTTGCTGTGAGATATACCTTGTACTGCACAAAGATTTAAAAACAAAAAGGAAGAAATAAGATCCCATAACAACTTTTAATGATTTGATAGCCTTGTAAATGATTTCTATAGACATTAACTTTTAGGACTTTAGCATTTATTTTCTCATAACAAGGGTGAATTGATTATTGAATGGTTGAATGCACGCAGTGCATATTGATCTGTTCATGCGTAGCAGCTTTCTCCCAGCAGGCACCTTGCTGCCTGTAACATATTTTAAATAGGATTACTACTCATTAAATTACAATGACCTGGAGCAATGGTCAACACAACTGAAATTGCCTCAGTTCATCATGTTTTGGTGCACTGCCATTACATTTCAGAGGCTGCGTTTCCCTAGAGTAAATAGACCTGAAGAACATATCTAGTTGAATGCTTCAGCTTGTGTTTAATCAAGTAAACCTGAAAAATTCATACCTATATTTGGAAGTTAAGGAAGTGTAAGAAATTCTTTGTTGTAGTTTTAGGGAATTTTAATACTTGTTTTAGATTAAAACGTAACAATCTTTGGCTGATGTGACACAGAGCCATACCCTGGTACACTGGCTTTTGACCACAGGGGACTTTAGTCTGATTTAAAGAACTGTGGGAGTGGCAGTTAAATCAGGCCAAGATCTTCCATCTAGACTGTTTGGCCACATTTGTGTCTTCTAGTTTTAGACATGAACACAGAAAAGGGATGTAGATGTCCGCTGAATTACATAGGTTCTGGATCAAACAACACATAGTAGTTTTCCTCATTGAGTGATGGCACTGGAAGCTGCCACCTACTGTTTTCCAATTCATCCAGATTTAAATTATCTCTGAATGTGTCAGAAATAAAATAATTGCCTAATTTTTTGGATATTTTTAAGGCAGACAGAAACTTTAAGCTATTAGCAAAGACAGTGGCACTGTCACCCTTTATACCAGGAAGACATTGGGATGAAAGCTGGGAAATACAAGAACAGAATTCTCTTTCAAATGGAGCTGAGAAATAATCTGGATCTTCCATATAATAGAAAAGCATTCTAAATGCTAAGATAAAGAGAATTATTAAAAAAAATTTCTCACATAGGGTATACTGATGTTCTGTGTACCACACTGCAATTACCATAATTATCTTTCTGGGAAAAGTAGGCTTTATCAATATTTAAGCTATTGATTTATTTTCACATGATGTCTCAAAGTTGAGGCTTCTTTAAGTGGGGAAGAAAGAAAGAGAGGAAAAGAAAGGAAAAGGAAGAGGGGAAAAGGAAAAGGGGGAAAAGAAGAGGAAAAGGGGAAAAGGAAAAGGGGAAAAGGAAAAGAGGAAAGGAAAAGGAAAAGAAGTGGAAAGAGAAGAAAGAGAAGAAAATAGAAAAAAAAGAAAGAAAAAGAAAAGAAAGAAAGAAAGAAAGAAAAAAGAAAAAAAGAAAAAAGAAAAAAGAAAAAAGAAAGAAAAAAGAAGAGAAAGAAAGAAAATTTTATAACAATGCCTGTTTCAGTAGAGACCTCTTTCATGCAAGTACATTGTATTGCATATTGCCATTAGGCTTCTGTGTGTGATTTGCCAACCACTACTGTAGCATTATCCATGTGGCTTTTGTGACTGTTTTAACACAAGTTGAAAAAATAGTGAATATTTGTCAGTTTTAGTGGAAACTACTTTAAATTTACCCAGACATGTATTTCAGAGTGTTTTTACTGTGTGTGAGAGAGTTGCAATGAGAGACTCTACACCAGAAGAATGTATGAGGGTTGCAGGGTGAACATCAGTCTCCTTACACACATACTTTCACCTGCCCATGTGGTATGCACCTATGCCTTGATGACAGTACAACTGGCATTTTGCTACATATGAAAATGTTCTTTCAACAGATGAAGTATGTTTTTGTCAGCTTGCCCTTTTAGGTGATACTGGGTGTTTCCTAACGGATTCTTTCAAATTTTACACTTCAAAATGGCTCTGGATTTCACTGTCATAATTTAGCTTGACTAGTCCAAGTCCACATGTCAGGGATATTGCAGACATAATCCTCTTTGTTGCATCTAACAAGAAAGTTTGTGGAAAGTGAAATGATTTGCCCAGTGAGACTGAATTCAAACTAATTACCTACTGTTACTTTCCACTAGACAAGCAGTTTGTGAAAACAAGAGGTGAGTCCACATAATTTCCAATCTGTATTGCATATACTCCAAGGGGAGAGGGGGCTACTTGATGATGCACAGCAGTATCATAACAGATAATGTCTTGGTTTTAATTTCTACTTCTGCTTTGTTGCTTAGCTTGAACGATTCATTTTAAATAGATATTCCATACAGTTGTTTAAAGCTCCGATGTTAATAACAGCAACCAGTTAATGTTATTTCACCTTCTGTGTACTTATTGTTGGTTTTCAACTTCTGTAGATTCTTTTCTGTTAGCAAGAGTGATGCCTGGGGTTTGTTCTCCATGCAGGCTCTGAATATGTGGCTTCTTCTGCCCTAGGATTCCTAATTTTTCAGTAGCAATATTGTGTCATTTACAAATAAGTAATTGGACCTAAGTGCAGAAGTTTGAGATTTACCGCTGAAAAACACTGAATGCAAAGTTATGAATTACTGCATATATTTATTTAAATTAACAGAAAAATAAAGACATAAAGTGACTGTTTTAGTGGGTAAATATATCCATGTAGGTACAAAATAATCTTTATACTCTTGAGGCAGATAATTTCCAGTTGCAGTTGACTATCTATTTGCATATTCAAATGTGCCACAAAGGTACAAATTTTGCAGAAACAAAGAGAAGATGGGAGAAAATTATAAAAACCTTTAACTATGCCTTAAAATAAAATCTTACTGATTTTGGCTTTTAATTTCATTGGAGGATGCCCCCATCTAGCCAAGAGAAATTCTCCTTTTCGGTGGCAAATGTGGGATTAAACATTTTGGTCTACAGAATGTATGTCCGTTCTATCAAAATTCAACTCCTCAGACATTATGCTTATAAATAGGCCTGTGTTTTAAAAGATGACCAAAAGAATAAATCATGGTGTTGGTGACTCCTTTTGTATAATCTCTGTAATTTCGTCATCATATAAGAAGCTTTCTTTCTTCTAATGAGAAACTCTGATACTTAAAGTTCTTGTAAGTGTCACAAGCACTAAAATATTTGAAAGTATGTCAGTGTCTACAGGATTTTTAAAGTTCTTTGAATAACAGGGATAGGCACCTTCTTTTAAAACAGCTTGCTTATAGTGGATGAAGACATTCTGAAATTAGAAAATTTGAGATCTAGGAAACTTTGGCGTCCACATTTTCTTATGTGATAGTTGTTTAGACTCATTACTTTTCAATGTATTGACGTCATTTGTTTGGCAAATGCTAGACAAAGCGTTTGCAATTTTGGATTTAATCTTGGGACAGTTGATGTCTTTTGCACTATAAAGAGGGTGCAGAAACTTAATACAATATCATGGATTTTGCTTTAAGATAGAGGGCTTGAAAGTTAAGTTTTATGGAACCTATGCTAAGGGTGTGTAGGTCATTCCCTGAAGCTCACCTGAATTACTTTTCATCACATTGAAATTACTGCTGTGAAAACAGCTGATTGGTAACAAAGCTGGTAGTACAAAGATTCAGCATTGAGTAAAAGAATTCCACTAAAACCTTGTAAACATGCTGACAAGGAGGTTACATTGAGAATATGTGCTGTCAGTTATTTCAGAACTACCATTTATATCTTTGTTTTTTTGTTTGCAAAACAGCACTAAGCTGAAGGTATTTTTGCTACTTCCTATACTGATTGCTGAGATGCCTCTCTCTTTCACACTATCATTTTTTTGAGGGAGCTTAACATACCATTTCTCAGGTTTCAGTCAGAGTGAAACACTGAAGCAGGGACAGTAAATCAAATCTTTGACTTGGCCCCTTCATTTCTTGTGCTGGCCGACAGTTCGGTGACACACTGATGCTGAGTTTTGCTGCTGTCTGTAAAGCTTCTTTTCTCCATTACACGTTGGTGGATTTCTTTTGCCTGAGGATGGGGAAATGCCACCCAGCTTCTTATTTTAACTAAAGAGAGTTTCTAGGGCCCACTGGCATGCTCTCTCATGCTGGATAGGATGTTTTTGCTCATATTTTAGAATTAGAGTGGCTGTTTTCTTATTTAACACAGATTTTGAGAAACTTCGATCAAATGCTATATATTACAGACATAATCCCTTGACACATTTCTCCACATAAACATTACACAGCAGCATGCATTATACCCTGTTGGCATAGTGATAACTAAATTATGGCACTTTTCTCAGTGTTCATAAACTGTTTAGTGGATGACACTATATTTCACTTTCCTCTTTCCCTCTGAGTACCACTATGTTGGATGAGATTTGTTTTAAATTATATATTTGGTTTTTTGTTGCAAAATACATATGTGTAGAAATGAAAATGTTTAAAATCTTATCACCAGTTTTGACACCTCTTCTATCTCAAAATAATAATAACAATAACAATAAAAATAACAACAGCAGCAACAGCAACCCCTATCCCCACCAGTTTTGATATGGATAAAATATGCTTTTAACATGTTGGATAATAATCAGAATTAAACCAACTTGGTTTGCCCAGTATAAATGCTCCTTCATCCTTGTGTTTCAATTTAACATCAATGGATATTCTCACTCTTTCTCTATGGTTTTTTTTGGCACTTGAGAGAAACTCGTTGTAGAGCAGAGCAACATTCCATTCTCTTTGCTACATTGACATCAATCCTCTCAAACAGAACAATGGCAGAGAACATCTGCAGGTAGCAAAACCAATGTGCTTATACTTTTAAACTGCTAGGATGGCAGGTGTTTTACTTTACTAGTCAGCATACTTACAGGAATTTGAGGCTACTCTTCAAGAGTTTGCATAATCCAGGACCCATTCCTGGATATTTGCACATAGTCCCCCTGCACTGAAAGCTTGGAGGATTTTGCTACTATGCACATTAGATATTATGTGCCAGTTGTCCTAAAGTCAGAGGCCACTTGCGAACAACTTTAGTTTAATTGTATTTTAACAGGTCGATTGTATTACACAAATAATTCTGTAAGCACACAGAAGTCAGTGAGCCTTATTTCAAGGTTTAGTGTTCAACAGTTTTCCTAATGAGGGCTCCTGAAAGCCTAACAATCTCTGAATCAAAATGATTTAAAATGTAGTGTAAAGAAGAATATACAAACTAACAATAAAAAAAAAAAAACTACCAACATTCCAACTCTTTTAAAAAAATTGTAATATGAATCCCAAACAAAAGGTGACATGAGTCATGTAGCAAACATAGCATGATGCCACTGACACTCCACATTTTCAGGCAAGCTTTTGACCTTTTCATTAAAGACATTTAGAGTCCTTTTAACTGATTGCGAGGTAATAAAAATTTTTGGAATTAAATAGTTCTTTTTCAGGGGACATATTCAGATATCTCTGTGATAGTCAGTGTTCTGCTGGTAGAAATCTACTAGAAAAAAAAGAGCAAAGGAACCAACAGTTTAGGAATGCTACTAAATCTAACATCCTTTCTTGGTGGTATTCTGTGTTGTAAAACAGGACTAACCAAGAAATGCTGTAGTAAACATATTGAATCTAGTCTAAAAAAGATTCCTTTAAACTTCTGATCTGTATGCATTTCTTTAAGGTCAATTTTTTATATCACCTACTTTCTGTGGCAAAGAATTTTTTTAGTCTAGTTATTTACTGCTGTTGTGATAACTCTTTGACCAGTGTTTGTTCCTAAATTAAAAACTGTGCCATTAACTTATGAAAAGTAATTACGATACTGTTGGCAGCACACACTTAGGATCCACTTGTGTTTTTTAGGAAAGGCCAGGAAAGGAAAGTGCTGACAGAACTCTGCTTACATATACTTTAATATGGAAAGTTACTGCTTGAAGATAGGTTCCACATATGGTGCATTAGTAGTGGAAAGCACTAGATCTTATGTTTTCTTTTGAAGCCGTGGATGTGTTCATATTTACAGGAAAAAATAACAGGTCTTGTTTTCCCAGAGCTTCTCAGCTGAAGACAGGTACAAAGACATAGAGTTAGTATAGGAAAGATTTTGTGCATTTTGCTCTCGGAATCACTGTCTAGACTAACTGTGGTAAGAAAAATAGACCAGTGGATTTCAGTCCACATCATACTGTCATCTCTAGTGGCAGGGTAGATGTTTTTCTAAGAAGATCCTTTTTTTTTTCCCATGGAATTTGGACATATCTTTTTGTTAGCAAGAATTCTAGATATTCATGGCTGATGCATGAGACAGTTTTTGGAGCTAGTTTTCAATAGTATCATGCCAGATTTTTAGAAAACGAGGATTGGTTGATATGTCCTAATACTAAAAGATATGTACATCTGCTAAATGCAGTTGTCTTACATGGAAAATATCTTCTATTGTTCCTGTAGTTTACTAGAAAATAATAGCTCCATATTTGGAATCTTCAGAGACTTAATTTAGGGTATGTATGAGACGAGGCAGTGGTATGTGAGGCAATTAACTTTTGGTCAGGATTTGTTGTCACCATAGCAGTCAATGTATTGAAAAAATTAAGAAAAAAGATTGTATGTAAAACTAAAAGATGGTATACATATTAGCCATACTTAAAAATATATAAATACATAGAAACTTCAGTATTGCTAGCACTGACCAAGAAAAGGAGGTTCAGCTGCTGAATCTGTTTATTGTCAGACAGTTTGAGTAAAAACCCAAACCCACCAGTGTTCTATGACCAACGGCAGCTGAATTTCCTTAATGTAAAAAATTCTTAGCTGCACAATTTCAAAGTGATATGCAAGAAGGCCAGGAAGGCTCTTCAACAACCCTTTATACTTTCCTACCATAAAACCCACGCCTGTGTCAGCTCTTCTCCATGGGCCACTGCTCCTCACAGGAACATGGTGCTGGTGGGCTCTCCACAGACTAGAGGTTCCTTCATGGCATCTTCACCTGCTCTGGCATGGCATCCTCCACAGGTCCAGTGTGGATATCGGCTCCATTGCAGTTCTCCATACATACAGAGACAGTCTGCTTCACCACAGTCTTCACCACAGGCCTGCCAGGGAATCTGCACTGTGGGAGTGTGTTTCGGTTTGCTTTAGTCCGGGTCTCCCCTCAGGTTTTGTACTTTTGTATTTACCCAGTTTGTACCCTCCCAGTTCTCTGTCAATTACCCTACTTCCTTCCTTTATCTCCTCCCTGGCCCTTGCCAATCGTGCTGGTACCCCCCCCCAGGCTTCTAGAAAGCTCTGGCTGGGGCGTCGTGTGATTGGCCAAGGGAAAAAGGTCCCTCCCTTCTTCTCCCATGATTGGTTCCCTTATGCACCCTTCATCCTGTTCACCACACCCTTCC
The DNA here is from genome assembly GCF_020740725.1 of Corvus hawaiiensis. Classification (NCBI taxonomy): domain Eukaryota; kingdom Metazoa; phylum Chordata; class Aves; order Passeriformes; family Corvidae; genus Corvus; species Corvus hawaiiensis. Next base: position 73,612,973 of record NC_063255.1, on the reverse strand, counting down.
CTCCTCTGATTGGTTGTCCCTATGATCCCTCCCTTGTTACCGCCCTCCCATAAAACCTCCTGCAAGTACCTTCTGAGCTTGCTCAGAGCTGGGTGCCCCTGGGAGGTGGAACCTTGTGTTCGAGGGCATAATAAACTTCCCAGATTTCACTCAGATCTGAGTCTGCCTCCTCCCTCCACCGCTTGCCTCCCTCGCCGTGGTCCTGTGGAAGGACCCACGAGCCAGACCTCTGGTCTCCCGGAGTCCGGAGGCTGGTCCCCGCAGCCGACTGCGTCCTGAGCTGACCGGGCTGAGTGGGATCCACTCCAAGGGGACGCAGAGGCACTGCACCTCCTCCCCCACCTTCTTCACCACTACTGGTGTCTGTGAAGCTGCTTCTTACACATTGTTTCCCTTACTTCTCTCTTACTCTCTGCTGTGTGGCATTTTTATGCTTTTTAAAAAATACTGTCTTGGACCTACCATCACCTTGGGTGGGTGTGTTGGAGTCCTCCGGAACTGTCTGTTTTGGTACAGAGCAGCTCAAGCTTCTTCTCACAAAGGCCACCCCTGCAGACCCACACTGCCAGGACCTGAGCACTTGTACACAGTAAAGCTAAATAATGCGACCTTCCAGTGGACAAGATATTGTCAAGAGATTTCACCTCTAGAGCTGACATTAGTGAGCCTTTTTACCGGTAGTTTCAGTGTAGGAAGTCAAGAACTGGATGGGAATATTGATTTACCTATCTGTCCTTGAACTGAATTTTACAGGTACTTTTTGTTTATCAGTAAATACTGCTGGTAAAGCTGAGTACAGGTGTTACAATCCGGTTTAGACCCAGGAAAGCAAAGTAAGCTAAGTCTCTGAGCATAAACCAGAAAGAACTTAAAAGGTTCAAAATATTCCCAGAAATGAGATTAAAACCAAACGAGGTTAGATGTTGTTGCCAAAAAATGGATGTATTTTATTTAATAGTAAAAGAGGCAAAGAGAAGGGAAAAGAAAGAGAAAGAAATGGAAAAAAGAAGTGTGCGTGGGGGGTGGGGGAACAGGGAGAGGTGACAGGGGTTAGGTGGAAGCCTATCACCCATCCGAGGGTCCCAATGACGTCTCCTTGCTCCCCTCCATCTGGTCTGCTGGTGGTAAGGGTCCCCCATCGCCGCCATGGCCATGCCAGTACATGCTGCCACATGCCACACCACATGCTGCCACACCCCGAAGAGTACAGAACTCTGTGGATTAATATACACCTCAGGCCAGGTGGGAACACCCACGTGTCTCTCTTGCAGGGGCTGGCTTGACACACTGTCCCTTGCAACACTGAGGGTCTGTGGCATCTGGTCTGGGGACCCCTTTGAGGGGGGCCCCTGTGATGGGCCATGTCATCCCCTTCTGCTGTGGATAAACTTCCTCCCCCCGGTGAGGACCCCTCAGCTGGGCTCCTCTGCACAGTGGAGGACGGGCAGTCACTGCACCTCTCACCAGAGGCGTTTCCAACACACCCAAAGCCTCTCCTCCCTCCCGCCCTTTGGTGGAGGGTCTGTGCAAGCCTGGCAGCTGATAGCCCTGGGCCTGTGGTCTCCACCTTGGAAGTGTTAAGCCTGTGTTTTGTGAATGTCCCCAGCCCTGAGTTGTTACTTTGTCTTATCCTCATCATTGAGCAGTGTAAGGCCTCAGTCAGTGCCCCGTTCAGGGTGCGGTAGTCTTCTCTGCAGCTTTTGGAATACAGTTTTAAAAGTCCTTTAAGAAAATGTTTAAGTCATATAATATCTCAGTCTCTGACAACGGGCAAGGGCAATATCTGAGTCTTGCATCACCTCACTCTCTAGGGGAAAATGGTAATTCAAGTTATTAGGGTTCTTCACATGAAAAGTCACATAAAACTGTAACATCTGTTAGATAATTATGCTATTCTCATAGCAGATTTGCATCTTTTTCCTTCTGAGGGTGAAAATAAGCTGTTTGAAAGTTGGGCCTTTTATCTTAAGCCAATTATCTTGCTGTAGGAAAAAGAGTCATCTTCGAGGGTCTTTCATTCTGTCACAGCTTAGAAATCTTAGAGAGAGGTGACTTGGCAGGTAGATGATTCATTTAGATTATATCCACTAACCTTTTGAAAGCCAAAATCAGATGAGGGAAGACTTGTATTGAACAGCCATTTGGAATAAGCCAGATATACAGAATCCATAGGTTGTCATGGTATTTAAGAGACTCTGAGAGAAAGACTTTTTCTGAAGACTATGGTAATGTTGAAGACATGGATATAGTCCCTCAGGACCTCAGGTAGAGTCCCAGAGACTGTGACAAATGCCACTTCAAGTTTTGGTGTTTTTTAATGTGTGCAAATCAGTACAGTGTCTGGCTTCTTTCCACTCATATAGTGAAGTCTTGCATAAACTTCCTAATTTTTTCTACCACTTCAGCACACAGAGAGTAATCAAAGTTATGCCTACCTGGGACAGATTAATGTCAATACAAACAAGAACATGACCCCCCCCCATCTTGCTCTCCCTGCTTCTTTTGAGCTTCTGTGTGCTTTGATTGATTTTAAAAACATGACCTCACACTTGGTATGTAGAACATTTGTGGTCTGCATTGACACAATGCAGACATCAATATACAGTTCTAAGGCTTTTCAGGGGCATCATGGGTGGCATTCATGAAAATTTCACCGGTGTTTAATGCTGTGGCTTTGTCTCTCTTAAGATTGTGGCTTATGGCTGTCACCTTTCCTCATCTATTCCCCATTTATTTTCTATAATAAAATACTGAAGGGTATTTTATTGAAATTTTCTGTCTACACAAACTGGCTAAAAATACTCAAGATTAATAATGGAAAAAACATTCAGCTTCATCATGAAATTACACTTTTTAGAGAGTTTATCAGTGTTCACAGTATTTAGTATGCTTTTTTGTGAAGCAGTGAGCACAAATAAGCTAGGTAAGCATTATATATTTAGCATGTGATACTAAAGTGATTTTGAGCAATTTTTCATGTTCTAGAGAGACCAAGATACTTATAATGTAATTTAGATGTTTCCAGCATTAAAGTTATATGATTCTTTCAATCCATTTGTACCATGTACCACACACATAAGTGTGTGCATATGTGCGTAAAAGCGTCTGTGTGATAAGCTGTAGTAAATTCTCAACTCTTTTATAGGGAGAGCAATATAAATTAGTTTCCAGAGCAGAAAGTGTCATGGAAGAGGTGAGTAATTAATCAGATTGATAGCTTTTACTCTGTAGACAAAATTATTGCAAAAAGTTAATTTTGAATGTCTACTGTTACAAAACCTGAGTTTCAGAGCCTTGTTCTTATTCTTTTTCAATAGTAACAAAGTGTGCCTAATAAAATATTTAAATCAAATCCAGGTTTCCTGGTTTCTCAGTTATTAAACTGTTCTTATCTTAACACATGTGTTTTCACTTTTTTTATTTACACTCAGGGTCTGGGGGGGGAGTGGGTGAGTGTCTGCATGGTGCTTAGTTGTTGGTGGGGACAAGGATAAAATTAGTGTTTACTGAATGGGAAAAGCAATATACAGTAAAAAATATGGAAATACACTTAAAAAAAAGTATAATCACTATTTACAAATGTTTTGTACCTTATTTTGTAAACACAAACACACTTGTAACCCAAACCCCCTTCTCTTCCGTCAAGGTTTTTTGACATTGTAATATATTTATCATGTGCTGTAAGCATTGCAATTTCTCGTGAGAATATCTGAGCATTCTGTGATATTGCATAAATATTAAAGCAATACCTTTCCAGGTATTCCCAGATAACCTTCTGCAGTTTTTTTCCCCAGTTCTGGCTTTTTAGATCCTCCACAAAATTTTTGGTGCTAAGCAAAAAATACTTGTTTTCATATGGCTGCATTGAGCTTGTTACCATGCATTCACCTCCTCGCAGTGCAAATATATGTGTACAGGAGAGGTGTTAGAAAGTGTGAGTGTTGAAATCATGGTGAAGTTGTAATCTTCTAAGTCACACTGTTTTACAATTTTTTAATTGCACATTAAGTAAAGGGGGAGAAAACTGTTCAGACCTGAAGTTCAATGAAAGTGAATAGCCTGATATTGAAAGCATTAAATCTAATCTCAAATAATTTTGAACACATTGGAATAGCTATTTCAGTGAAAGCCAACACTAAATTTCATTTTCCAATGCAAAAAACTCTTATTATTAAAGTAAAGGGAACTGCTTGTCTTCACAAGAACTGGGTGGTCTGTCTTAAATTATGATACAGACATATTCCCTGTAATAATTCCTGGAGTACTGTGACATCCAGAGAAATATGAGTCCAATATGCCCTGTCTTCTTATGCCTTTTTCAATCTGTGCAGTGTTTATAGTCTCTTCTGTGAGAAACCTGATTGCATTCAAACAAGAATTTTGAAAACACAGTGTTCATTGTCAGATCGGACCTTAACACAGAAAGTTGTGATGGGAAAGATGGGAACCATGGAAGAATGAGCTGCTCTAGAATGTCCTAAAAAGTGAAGAAAATTGATAAAAGGCAACATAATTAGCATTGGTCAGAATGGCAGAGGAGGTGTCCTTTTTCATAACTTCTAATTTAATTTAGTTCCATACTCTTGAGGAACCCATTAAGTGCTGATAACTTGGGGTGCAGCTGCAGTGAAACTGCAGGTTGAGCTCTGGGTGGCAGAGCCTGAGACAAGAGGTTGTGAACTGGCACTGACCCTTTGCACAACAAAGGGCACGGGGACCTGTGGGACAGCCAGGTGAGGGACACTCAGATACACAGCAGGAAATGAGGACTCAGCAGGAGCAGCCGAGACTTCTACGTGTTTGGACTGTGAGGCTATAAAACCCCAGGATTTCCTCCCTCCAGAGGCATCAGCTCAAGATATTGTGGCACGATGATTAAATTAATTTAATGATGAGATTTGAGCCTCTAAAATGGGAAACTGAGTGTGTCTGACTGTGTGAGTGGTGTGAGTAGGGAGTCAAAACTGTGTAGCAAGATCACTAACACATATGTCATTTCTTGGTCTTTTACACCTTTGTGATTAGAAATGCTGTTTGGGTGTACTAGTGAGCGGACATTTTAAATTATACATCAGAAATTTTTCTTTCAAATTTTTATCTTCACATTGAAAAGAAATTTCTGTTTAGTAGAAATCTGTATGCATGTCACAAATAGCAGCTCAAAAAGATGTTTAGGATACCTAGTATTTAATATCTAGCTATCCCTTGCAGCAATTACTGCCTTTGCCATGTTGTATTGTAGCAAAATGCAACTGGAACAAATTAGAGGTCTGGTTTTAACTATATAAATTGATCTTGGAATTCTGGGAACTGATAAGGAAGTGGCTTTAGCCCAATATTTGATTTATGGTTCAATATGTTTCTTCATTATTTGATTGTTGCAAATTCAGGCAAACCTTACAGGCTGAGTTTTCCTGATAGAGAGCAAATGTCAAGAAACAACATGAAAACTGAAGCAAATAATACTAGTATTGTTCAGATAGCTCTGCTTTAGCTTGCATTAGATAGCAAGTCATTAATGAGCGTAAGACTTCTGTATAGCTATCAGAACACTTTATTGAAAAGAATATGTAAAGCAGCATTGAGTGTCCATATCAACTGCTAGATTGATTTTCTTTGCATTTTCAGGAAAATATTTTATAATAATATTGCTACAATGAACGAAAAAGGCCATGTTTTTTGTTTAGATGCTACTTAGTTGTAGAAGTGCATACTAGGAAATAAAAAGATGCCTAAGGTAGGGATTGGTGGTATGCATTTTTATGAGTAGAGAATGCATTACCTAAATATCTGTATCTGCACTAAATGACAGATAATTTACACTGTTGAAGTGTTAGGCAGCTTATAATCATTTTGTTATCCTACAAGTTTAGTATTTTTCAGGCATATGTCTTCTTGTAACAAAAAAAAATCCGCACATAATATTTCTTCCAGATTAAGAAATAACTTCACTATTTTGCCTGTTATAACATTTTAGATATACTCTCCCCATAAGGTATTTTATTATATTTTGCAGGAGATAAGCAGTCCATATGCTATAAAGATTTTCTTTAGTGCAAATTGTATTTTGATAGAGTATCTCTAGAAATTCTTTATTAAACATAATTAATATTGTTTCCATACAATATTTAAGGTATCAGAAGGACATTTAGTGGATATAGATGTAAATCCAAACTGAGCGATGGTGATGTTCCATATAGTAAAAAAGTTGTGCTATCAAAAAAAAGCTGAAAAAGTTAATCAAGCGGTAGCCAAGAAGCGTTACATGAAAGGGGTAAAAAGAGGAAATAAGAGAGAACTGGGTGGACAGTGGGCCTGTGCATTGTGAAGAATTTTGAGATTTCCATAGTTGGTTTAATTTTAGCTGGGACCTGAACCATAAGAGACTGAAAATCTATCTCAATCTGGGAGATCACATCACTTAAGGAGATGAAAATATTTTGATAGGGCATGCTGCTTTCCAATATTTGAGACTCCATGAACGGCCATGTTACTTGGTCTTCTTTTGACCTAAAGGCAAAAACGCTGAATCTCTGTCTTTATGGTGATCCTGGAGGTATTCTGGGAAGCTGTGTGTTTAAAGCTCAAGAAGATCCTGGACTTCAGACCATGTCACCAGCATCTGTAAATTGGATTGCCTCAGGAGTCAGTTAGCTCTAAAGACAGGAAGCTCGCGTAGAAGTTAGGAGGCTGTGAAATCCCTGCGTTTGAGGCAGCTACCAGGTTTCTGGTGGTCAAACAGCAGATTGCTTTGGAAAATTGCTCCAGATGAAGGAATTTGGATGCTATGTAGGTATGAAGATGAATATTACCATACCACCTAACCACTCCCTAGGCTTCAGTACAGTAAGTAGCCAAAGGCCTTGCCAGTGGTGAAAAAACATGGAGGCAAGTAGAACGTTTCCTTTGGCAAATCTATCTGTATTTTGTATGATGCAAAATATAAGTATCTTTATCAAAGATGGTTTTATGGGGGAAGAAGTATCTCAGTGGATTGGTAAATGTCAATATACTTTTAGGAATTTTCTTAATCAACTTTGGAAAAAAACAACTGGGAATAGTGTAGAGAAAGTTCAAAAACCCCCAAGAATTACAAAAATGGTCTGATTACAGATGCAGACCTGGTAAAGTTACAGGTGTCTATTTAAGCATTAAAGTACTTTTTATAATGTGTCCATTTGTACAACTGATTACCCTAGAAAATATAATATTAAGTTATATAAGAACCATGATAAAAGTACAGGAAAAAGAAATAATTTAAAATGGGTAGGTCAGAATTTCTGCACTGTATTTTTTCATAGTGAGTAAGGCTTCATCAGCTTCATCAACTATCTGGAATTGTAGATGATGTAACATTATATTAGGCCAGTGCTGTTTATCTTCATCAATGACACAGGTGAAGAAATTGAGTGCACCCTCAGCAGGTTCGCAGATGACACCAAGCTGAGTGGTGCAGTTGACACCCCTGAAAGACAGGATGCCATCCAGAGGGACTTGGATAAGCTTGAGAAGTGGCCCCTGGGAATTTCATGACAACCAACAAAGCCAAATGTAGGTCCTGCACATGTACTGGAGCAATCCCTGCTATCAAAACAGGCTGGGGACTGACGGGATTGAGAGCACAGAAGTACTTGGGGTACTGGTGGATGTTAAACTGGACATGAGCAAACAATGGTTCCCCTGATTCTGGAAATACATGGATGTTATGGAGACGGTCCAGAGGAGAGGCACAAAAATGATCAGAGAGCTGGAGTACATACTCTGTGGGGATAAACTGAGAGAATTGGAATTGTTCAGCCTGAAGAAGAGAAGGCTATGGGAACATCTTATTATGGCCATTCAGTATCAAAAGGGGACTTGTCAGAAAGATGGAAACAGATCTTTTAATAAGGCCTGTTGCAACAGGACAAGGCATTAAACTCAAAGAGAGGAGATTCAGAAGGTGTGAGAAAGAAATTTTTTACAGTGAGGGCGGTGAAACTTGCGCAAGTTGCCCAGAGAGCTGATGGATACTTCATCCCTGGAACATTCAAAGTCAGGGTGTCTGGGGCTCTCAGTAACTTCAATTCATCTCTCCATTGCAGAAGGTTTGAAGTCAATTAGCTTTCAACCCAAACTATCCTATGATTTTATTACAAGACGGAAAATAGAATCCTGTACTTCAGGATTTTATACAGTATTTGGTTATTATTGTACTCACATCCTGTTAAAATGTTTTTCTGTATTTTTATGTAGCTAGCTTCTGTTGACCTCAGGGTACTAAATGAAATGAGATGAAGACACTACCTTTTGTAGTACTGCCACGAAGTCAAGAAAAAATTAAATGTAGAACTTAGTTGGAAGCCAACTAAACCTTTGTCTGTCTTTTCCTCAGGCTCTGCTTCATTATGAACAGAATGCCAATCAGGCAAATATCACTAGATTATTGATTTGACTGAAATCAGTACGATTTATGTTTAAACACATATTCAGTTCTAGTTTTGCTTTATTATTTTTCTAATCATGCTAATATGATTCAAGAAAGCCTTCTGTATATCAAAATTCTGGTGTGTATGGATCTTAAAAATCCACAAAACATCTTCACAAATGGGTCTATCTTTTGCATATACAGATGCAAGTGTGACAAGATCTTTGATGTGATAAAATTCCAGGTCATTTCTCCTTCTTGCAGCACTCTGCTGCCATTGTTTGGCAAGATTCAAGGCCTTAATGATTTCTTGAAGTAATGCTCCTTTTCAATGAGGTTAGTCATCTAGTGAAAGAACTGAAATCATACTGCACTTACAAGCAGTATGAATAAGAATGTTTTAGTAGTGCGTAAAAATATTTGTACTTAGATGAAAATAAGGGTCTGGTGAACATTTACTGAGAAATGAATGATCTGCAAAGAGAGAGAGGATCCCTACTTCCTGCTGATGTCATGTGGGAGTTCAAGGTGTCCAAATTTACTTTATAATGCACTTCTCACTTATGATCTCAACACCAGTAAAAAATTCTTAAATACTTTCTACATTCAGTAACACAGTAACTATTCCAAAAGAGACCAGTCTGCTGAGCCTGGCTGTGTTTCTTTGCACAGCAAGTATTGGTGTCATGCTATCATTTGTCTGGTCTTTGTTATGATTGTGCATATGTTCCTGTCAGAGAATTGCTGATAGTGCTGGTCTGCTGCTCCAAGACCTGGGTCAACCTGTAATTAAAAAAAGCACCATAAAGGAGGAAAAACTTCCCATCTGAGACATTGGTTAGGTTCCCACATCTATTAATGAGAGTTTTCAGGCTTGACTGCTTACGAGAAACGTAATCAGGAAAAATATTCTAAGGACAAATGTGATTCCATTGTACATAGATAGAAAACCCTAGTGTTAAAAACCAAACAAAACAAAACAATTGTTCTGGAAAATAATGAAAGCAATGAAATATCAAATAAAGTTTTTCTGCCAAAGGTAAATAATTTCTAAATAGGGCAGTTGTTAAATACTTATGAATATTGGAACCTTTAAAGAACACACATGATCAATTCAGTGTTCAGATCTTAGAACTTCAAACAACTTACATTAAAAAATCAGTTTCTTACATGTGTTATGTGCAAAAAACAACTTGTAGATATTGAGTTCTTGTGACTATTAATCAAGGCTTATTGAAAATTCTCTTGGTGTTAATTTCCATGGCTTGAAATTATATTATCATCTACTCTTTGACATAATTCTATGACTGCAGTGATAGAAGGGCTTGTCAAACATAATATTGCATGATACACTTCTGTGTTTTTCTGGCTGACCACTGCAGTGGCCTCCTTCAGGTAATGGAATCAAAACTACTAATAATGTTCTGAGATTTACATAAATACATCAACTTTAGCAAAAAAAAAAAGGAGAATGTTTGCAAATTAGTGGAAGGTGTGAAACACAGTATTACTATATCTCACAGAGCTTGCATTTTGAAGAAAGCTTTTTCGAAAATGTTTTTTGGAAAATAATTGTCAAAAAGAAGGTTTTTATTGGAAAAAATAATTAACCCCAAAATCTATATTAACACTTTTAACTGAGCCAATACATTATTAGTAAATGCTTATAATGAAAAAGTTACTTTTAAGATGACATATCAGGAACTTTGAAATTGCTTTACCTGCTTACTGAATTGTAAGGTTCTACATCCATGCCTGGGTAGTGGCCTCTACCCCCTATTTTAATCAATGACATGTGACAGCAGTAACGATTAAAAAGTATTCCTGACAGCTGGAGAGATGTTCAGATGAGACACTAAATATAAGATACAGTCTGTCTTTCTTTTTTCTGGACTGCTTCTGACATTAATTTTAAGTAGAATTGATGAATATTTAATATATTACTTAATTGCAACATCTAAACAAAAATTAGATAGTAACAAAGCAACAGAAGATGTGAGATTTGTGTGTGAATTTCTTCAGCAGTATCTATGTAACCTGGCAATTGTTACAGTTGTCAGGTGGGATTCAAAATGTGGCAGGTAGCTCTTTTTAATCCAAGACACTGGAAACTGGCTTATGGTTTCCTAATGACAACATGAATGGAACCTGACTGGCATATTTATCTGCATCAATGAAAAATAAATAAACGCATTTGCAACAACAGGAGACTTGTAAGTGCTATATTTTTTCACTCCTCTGAAAAAGCAAGACAAAAGCATCTACCATGATTGATACAATTTCTTCCTCTTTATGTGTATTGTAAGCATGTCTACAGAAGGAGAAGGTTTCAAGAAAAAAAGGAGTAATTACTTAAAAGAAGCCATTTTTGTTACCTAGGTTGGTTTGACTTTTAAAAATGTGTGTTGGGTTATCTTTTTTTGTTTTTAGTAACAGCCTTGAGGATAAAAAATCATTCTGGATACACAACACATTTGAAACTATATTAGCATGAAAAGGATGAAGTTTCACTGAAGAGTTAATGGAAGTAAAGGTACAAGATCCATGGAACCAGTGGAATATGGTTCACATATTAAGACACCATCTTTTCCACTGGTTGAAGCTGATCCTTATTTTGAAAATTTGTGAGAACTGTGGACTGTTTTCCATGTTTAAATATCTTATTCTGTAGTGATGGTCAGTGAATTAGAGAGGAGTTTGTTTTGCTGTGCCTGAGCCTAGGAACCACACATTCACAGGAGAGACTGTTCCACTTTCTCCTGCATGCCTACTCTTTTGTGGATAGGAACAGACATTGGGAATAAGATTTCCTATTAGTTGACTAGGTTCAGAGCAGTCAGACAGACTAGCTTCTCCTACTAGCTCCTCTGCTGTACCTGTCAAGGGACTGACAGAATTGCTGCAGACCTGATGAAATTTGGGGTCAGGGATGGGGAAAAAAAAAGGATGGGGCTTCACACACTCCTGTGCATTTGAAGCATGCCAGCTTTTATCAAATGGCAGTATGCTAATTTTGTGGTCCAGGCAGATTTGGCAGTTAGGAAAGTTTACCTCAGCTGCTGCCTAGTAGCAGTATTTGAAGCGTGGGTCTGAAAAAGCTGAGCTGCTCTTGATATGAATGATTGACCAATGCCTGTGTGAGGCAATGAGTACAGCAGGAAGCCAAACCTGGGTTTAATTGAAACAGGGTACCTGTGGTCTGAGGTAGATCGGCCATGAAGACTGCAGGAGGATGTGAGGGTGTAAAGAGTAGGGAATGTGTAGATAAGGCCTTCCAATGCAGGCTATTAATAATGGTTGGAGTCTGAGAGCATGCTTAGATGAGCTAATTAGCTAGCTAGATAGTATAAGCTTGACGCTCAATAGAAGGCTGATAGCTGATAAGATTAAATGATAATATCATTTTGGGAAACAAGAAATGCACATAAGAAAAAAATTGGATTTAAGTGTGATACAGTTTAAAGAATGTTAAGTGCATTAGTTATTGCACAGGTATATGGTACCTGATCTTCAGTATGAATATTGATGTCTGCCATTGTCCCTTAAGAAATTCAAACACTTAAGCAGTCAATTTGACTGTGAATTGAGCTTTGGGGCTAAGCATACCTAGGTGAATCTAGTCAGTTGGGATCAGAAGCATATTCTGGAGTAATCAAAAGTAGCTGATTGATGGACATTCAGACGCTGGCATACTAGCAGCTCTGGAAGCAGCAGCTAGTGTGCTTTGGCATTAGGCATTACAGTTCTGAGCTGATGTTTGGATGAACTGAGGGAATCCCTTTAACTGTGAGGTGGTCACCCTTGCTAATGTAACAGTGTCCACTGAGAGTAATGACACCCACTGGCAACTGTGACATTCACAAATACTTTAAGATAAAAAAGGACTAAATTAAATGACAGAAAGGGAAATATTCTTGTATGTGTACCTGATTTAGAGAAGCAAACTGTAAAGAATCCAGCATATACCACATCCAGGCATCTTTTCATCCATCGAAACAAGTCTCTGAGAAGAAAGGAAGGAAGCATGGTGTCCTACAAACTGTTAATCATATACAAAATTAAAGAATCTATTGAAAAACACTTTAAAAAAAATTAATAGATATGAACGAAAAAGACAATTTTGGAAAAATTCAAGAAAAATATAACTTCGCAGAATTCAAGCAAGCTGCATTACAGTGAGAACCAGAAGTATAAGAATTTGTACATATTCCTTGGGAATATGTGACTATATTCATGGGGAGACGACAGTTCGTCTATACTTACACCAGATGATTTGGTCTGTTGATACTGATGTGGCGAGAAAAAGGTGAGGAAGCAAATCTTCACGGTCTGACAGTGAAACAAGAAAAAGATTTTCCTAATTTGTTAAATGCACATATTAGATATAAAGTTAGACATATCTAACTTTAAGATAGGTATCAGTTGCAGAAAATTTAAGGATGTAAAAAAAGACTGTAGATTCTGCATAAAGATGAAAAACCTGAAATTAATAACAATATGGTTACAACCACCTCACAATGTTAAAGACGAAGATTTGTAATATGAGCCGAAGACATTACTACACTATGTTGGGAGGGAAATTCTATTGAGACAGTTATCTAAAAGTATACCCTGTACATTTATGTGTGGTGTGTGCTATGTGGGCAGAGAAGACTACCTTTCCTTATATTAGAAGACTAATATGAGAAAATTACTCTGCTACCTACAGATCATAAAATGAAACTTTTATGAGTTGCCTTAATAATGTACTGAAATGCAGTCTATAATCTGCATCAGGTGTTTGTGGCTGGGGCTGAATCTGCATGATTCTTCTGATTGATGATGGGGAGATTGGTAGAGGCAAACCCTATGCAGAGGAGAAGCTTGGAATTATCTTTTCCGGCTTTAATAACAGGAAGCTTCGCTCAAGTGTCAACTCGCATGCTATAACAGATTCTGTGGTTTTACTTCATGGTATAGAGGGAAAAGACCTACACTGAATAAATGGCTAGTTGCTAGTAACTGATTAAAATAATATTTTTACTTCCTAAACTACAAGAATTAATTGAGCCTAAGGGAAACTAAGTATTGTTAATCAAAACAGGAATTATGTCAGCCAGAGAAATGGGCTTGGATATTTTTGAAAGATTTTCTTTACAGTGACTTGCAATTCCTGTCATATAACTGGTTTGCCCTAACAGTAATATATGTACTATTATAATACTCTGAACAATTTTTTTTAAATAAATGCTTCTTTTACAAAGGAAATAAGAGAATTGAGTTCTGTGAACCTAGTTAGGAAAATTAATTCAATTTTATTTTATCCAGTAAGATGTTATTATTTAGTAACTTCTGAGAGACTAATTTATAGGTCTACATTATTTCTATCAGTGGAATAATTCACAGAACATGTTGTTTAGCTTGGAAGCTTAAGAACTTTCCCATGAAATACCTCAAAATTTTTTTAGTGGATCTTCTTGTTTTTAATGGAGGAAGAGTGGAGTCATAAATGAGAAATGATAGGGGTATGATTAAGAAAGCATTTATTTTCTTATAATTCTAGTGCAGAATTAAATGTATGAGTCTCTGTTAAGTAGGATGTCACATAACTTCCCTAAATCTCAATTTATCCAGAAAAGAAATGGAGTTTTCACTTCTTTGGCAGAAGTACTCCTAGCCACCAGTATAATTAGGTACATGCAAATGTATAGCAAGTATTATTAATTTGAATTAGAATCTGTGAGATTTATAATGAAAAGCAGAGTAAGGCATGGTGAATGAGCCACTTGAATGGGATTTTGGGAAAGGCTGTTTTAAAGAGGGCAAAGGTAAAAAGATCACAGAATATTTAAGATTGGGAGGGACATAGGTCAGTGACACAGTGGGTTGTCTGGTCCTACCTCCCTGCTCGAATATGGTCTTCCTAGAGTTCATGGCACAGAATTGTATCCAGACAGTTCCTGAATATCTGAAAATGATACACGGAAGTATTAGGACTAGTGAAATTTTCCCTGGTTTCATGCAAAGTTGAAACATTTTCCAATGTTCAACATTGTTTCATTGTTCAAAACTGCAATGTGACAATTACTCTAGAAAGTGGAAATAATTCAGAAGATATATACAGGTTAAAAGGTTAAGATACTGAAAGAACTGTTATCTCTATTACCATAAATATAATTCAGAACATCTCCATTTGAACCTAGGGATTTAGCTAATAAATTCTGTCCTTATAGAATAAAAAACCAAACAGTTTCCCTGGGCAATAAAAAAAGTGCTATTTTATTGATTTACAAAGCTCTTTGCTGCTTATGGCACTAAATCCCACTCTCTTTTTTGAGGTAAAACTCTTAGTGAATTCTACAGCAAACATATTTTTATTTGAACTTACAACCTCTGGCAGAGAAACAGCTTTCCTTATTTTTTTTTTTTCCAGGATAATTAAAGATACAATACTATCAGCTCTATAAGAAAATTCCTTTCCTTTCTCTCCTAGTGAGAGTTCTAGTAAAAAAAATTAGGGCAAAAAAAGATCTATAATAAATTAAAAAAAATACCCAATCCCCAAAAAAAAACAGGTTCAGTTTTCTTTGAATTTGACTTGGTACATTAAGATCTTTAAATTATTTCATTTTGGTGGCATCTGTATTGTGATGGGCCCTCTGGAACCCCAAGAGTTGCATCTAAAAGAGAAACCTGAACCTCAAACAGGAAAAATAAACAAAAATTCTAATAAAGGTTATGTCTCCAAGCTGCATGCTGATCAACTATCTCATGATAATACAGAATCAAAAGATAAATTAACCATTTTCAGGAATTCCCACATATCATAGTAAGTTATGAGTATTTATTTTGGAGCATTTCTGTAGAAATGTGGAGAAGCTGCAGAGCACATAACAGTCATGTCCACCAAGTCATGAAGGTAGCTGACATCATATGTGACCCCATCAAAAGAAAAACAGAGATGCTTTCTGAAGAAACAGAGAGGCTGTCAAGTCTGTCACCACTCCCCATCCCTTGCTTCCTTCAGTAAAGTAAGATAAAATAGTTTAAAGCAGAAGGAGACATAGGTTGCATTGTAAAGAACAGAAACAAACTGGGAGCACTGACAAAAGAAGACAGTGCAGGGGGATTTTAATAACCTTGACTCACAGAAAAAATGATCTTTTTTGTGCTTTTTTGACTACCTAATATGTAACTTATTTGGTTTTGAGATCAGAGGTTTTAGAACTGCAGTGAGAGGAAAATGAGTATCCATTATATATATAATTATTTTCAAATATTTTTTTTGACATCTATAATCCTGTAGAATCTTTTATACTATGTACATCATCTTTATCAAATCCTAGATGGACCATTATTATTTTTGTAAAGGGTAAAGAAGGTAAGATCTTCCTTTGGTTAAAGAGGATTGGTTAGAGAACGCCTCGAGACACCCACAAGTGAATGAGCCCTGATTCTCAGCATCCATGAGTGCTGAGAATGCTGGCTGAAACAATAACTAGATAACTCATAAAATCTTTGAAAGGTTGTGGCCATCAGGTGAGGTGCCTGAGGACTGGACAGAAGCAAATATCACCCCATCTTTAAAAAGGGCAAGAAGAAAGACCCCGGGAACAACCAGCCAGTCAGCCTCAGCTCAGTCCCTGGAAAGGTGAGGGAGTACCTCGTTCTGGAGGCCATCTCACCCATGCAGATGAAAAGAAGGTGATCAGAAGGGGTCCACAGGGATTCAATAAAAGTAAAACATGCTCGACCAACCTGATTGCCTTTTACAGTGAGACAACCACCTGGATGGATGAAGGGGGAGCAGTGGATATTGTCTACCTCGTCTTTAGAAACGCTTTTGACACTGTCTCTTACAACTTCCTCACAGGCAAACTCAGGAAGTGTGGACTGGATGAGTGAACAGTGAGGTGGATTGAGAACTGGCTCAGTGGCAGACTCCAGAAGATTCTAATATGTGGCAGAGGGTGTAGTTGGAGGTCTGTCAATAGCGGCGTTCCCCAAGGATCAACAGTGGCCCCAGTATTGTTTAACTTATTCATCAATAACTTGGATGAAGGGGCAGATGCCTCCTCAGCGCTGATGACACAAAGCTGGGAGGAGTGGCTGATACCCCAGAGAGCTGTGCAGCCCTTCAGAAGGACCTCAACAGGCTGGAGGTATGGGCAGGGAAAAACAGTTTGAAGTTCAACAAAGGCACGTGCAGGGTCCTGCACCTGGGGAAGGACAAACCCTGACACTAGGACAGGCCAGGGACTGACCTGCTGGAAAACAGCTCTGCAGAAGAGATTTGGAGGACCTGGTGGACAGCAAGCTGTCCATGAGTCAGTAGTGCCCTTGGGGCCAAGAAGGATAATAGTATCCTGGGGTGCATTAGGAAGAGCATTGACAGCAGGTGAGGGAGGTGATCCTGCCCCTCGACTAAGTCCTGGTGAGGCACATCTGAAGTGTTGTGTCCAGTTCTGGACTCCTTAGTACAAAAGACATGGAACTCCTGGAGCGGGTCCAGCAAAGGTCTATGAATTTTGATTAAGGGATTGGAGCAATTCTTTTGCAAGGAAACACTGAGAAAGGTGGGCCTGCTAAGCCTCTAGAAGAGATGACTGAGACAGGAGCTTATCAATGTCTAAGAGTATTTGAAGAGAGGGTGTCTGAGGACAGAGCAGGCTCTATTTGGTGGTGCCCAGCAATACGACAAGAGGCCATGGGCAGAAACTGATGCACGGGAAGCTCCACCTGAACATGAAGAACTTTAATTTGCAGTGCCTGAGCACTGGGTCAGATTGTCCAGAGAGGGTGTGGAGTCTCCCTCACTGGAGATATTCCTGAACCAATTGCATTCCTGAATGGAATCCTGCGCAATGTGTTTTAGGATGACCCTGTCTGAGCAGGGAGGTCATACCAAAATTGCAGTAAATTGGCACTGATTTGCCTATCTAAGCTTTGATATAGGCTCCTGGTTTAACGGCCTGGAAAACAAAAGAAGAAAAGTTAATATTTGTACCAAGTTTGAATAAAATACACTAACAACACATGGAAGTTCCATTTCATATTTTTCATAAAGTCTTTTAATTTTTTAAAGTTTCCTGGTTAGGGATGTTGAGAAGAAATAAAGTATATCACCAGGAGCATTCTTTATTTCAAGGTATCAAGCTTGAGAGTGGCAATTTGGAGTTAATGAAGAATAATAATATCCAGTTTAATTGGGTTGGGTTTAAGCATTATTAGGGAGAGAAAAGTAAGATGTTTTACTGATTAAGACCACAGGTATATCAGTTTGTTCTGTTTGTTCTCCCTCCCCTCCTCAGGATTAGACTGCATAAATACTAATTCCAAGTTAGGACAACAAAGGATTTTCTCTCAGTCTTCTGGGTACCATGCAGAATGCCGGCTGCAACGCTGCATTTTTGAAAATGTATTACTTTCCTGCTAAAAGAGATGGATTTTCCTTTGACATTTTGACATCATCAGAATATAGAGATTGTCATGTCAAACAGTCTTCTAGAGTCCATTAGAAAATAACTATTAAGAGAAATGTAACACAGCAGGACTCTATTCTAGCTTGTTTTTTGAAAATAGTTCTTTAAAAGTTTATTTGTTTAAACTGGCTATTTCTAGGGATTTAAACTATGCCGAAGATTATTTCATATAAGTCAAACAACCTTGATAATCACAGGTTGTCACAGACAAATGAATTCTTCTGGTTACTATGAGTAGATAAAACATTGTAAATGAAATAAGAAGTAGGTTGTTTTTGCACTTCTCACACTATGAATTTCAAGTAATGAATAAAACTTTTTGCTTGTTTTTAATAAACATCAAGTTTTAATAACACAACCTAGTTTTAAAGCCTCATTGTTGAAAAAAATGCTGTTCTCATGAAATTCACTTGCCATTAAAAATTCACAGAAGATTTGATTATCCTGAAGAATGCTGGCAGGAATCCTCTGGTATTTTGCATTTTAACTGTGAGTAGATCTTAGTCCTCAAACATTAATGAAAATATAGAATGATAATGAGAAATGCTTGTTCCCAGTCTTTACTACACAATAAGAATCTTTACAAAATGGGAATACTTCTACATATAACATAAATATATCCTGTATGGGGAAGAAATGCAACACCAAAAAAGCTAATGATACGCATGTTGCCATATCTGTAGAAAAGACACACACCTGCTCTGTCATCTGTGTTACATGGAAATAAAGTGGCTCAGTTTTCTGATACTCTGATACTTTCTATACTTCTGATACTTTCTCCTTTTCAGTGATGCTAGGATCTCTGCAGCTATTGTATGAAGATCTAGGTACTTAAATTGGAATTGTGCAGGGGCTGTATGCTTTTCTTGATAAAATTTTATGAGGTTCAGGATGTGAGTTGAACTATACTAAAAGCCTGGGCATAGTGGTAGATACTGAGATGTTCAGAAGATCTTGGTTATTTAGTCTAAAAATTTCATGTAGTCAGTCAGTCAGCATAAATTATTAATAAATTAAAGTTATTAATAAAACCCCATGCTTTTTGTAATCTCAGTACTTTTTCCACTTCTTTGCTACAGAATATTCTCAACATAAAGCAGACTAAAGAGGTTACTGTCACAATTTTCTTATAAAGCATGAATATCTCTTTGAGGTTGCTGTGGGGAGACCTCATGAGCACAACAGACTGTATATGTGGAAAGTGCTAGGAAAGTGTGAAATACTTATTTTGCAAACAATTTTTGCCTGTATCACTTTCAGTTCTCTTTTGTAGGAGTTCCTTTGATAGTATCTTTCAAATGACAACTGACTTTAAAATATTTGAATTTTGAAGGGCTCTTTTCTTCTCTGTTTTTTATGTATTCTTGAAGCATCGTGCACTACAGAGCTATTGTAGTGAATGATTCTTACTTAAGTACAGTGAATGACACCAAAGTTTTATTCATCTTTTGCTTAAACTTTGCAAAAAATGATTTAGAGGCAACAGAAAGCTTTTCAAAGGATTTTTAAATCAATTAATATGAGTGGCATTTACTTTTTTCATTCCACATTTTCCATAGCTTGCTCTTAATGCTCTTCCATTTTCCCCCCTGCAGCTTTAGTAATCATACTGGTTCAATGGTCCTCATCTCTCTGTAGAGCTGTTTAATGATCAGGATAAAATGCAGTTATCCTTGAGATTTCCTTGAACCTTGCATTGTTGGTTGAACCCAGATTCAGCCAACAAATGATTATTTGAGAAATTCTAACATTAGCAGTCCAGCTTTCCCCAAAAATATGCTAAGGAAACATGAAAAATTAGAAGTCAACTGCAATTCAACTCATTTGCATCTATCATGCCTAAATGCATAAAAGGTCATGTCCTCAAGCACAAAAGAACCAGTCACATCACAACCATATAACACCTTTAAAATAAATTTTTGTCTTGGACGGTGTGCAATATTGCAATACTTGTGTTTCTACACCATGTCCTGCATTGACAGGTAAACAAAGACATTTTATTTATATAATTATTACAAAAAGATATTTTGTGTAAAAAAAAAAGTGAGGATGAAGTGACCAAATTCCATAGGAATTTCTGCTTATTATAGTCCAGAATGATTCACAGAATCTAAATGATTCTAAAAATAACTGTGTGTTTATTTTTCTTAGGAATCAAAATAGATTAAAAGGAGATTCATGTGCCTTTCCCAGAAAGCCCCTAAATATTTTGAGTGTCTTCTGTTCTTATTTGCTAAATATGACAATGTGGAAGACTGTGTATCTGTAAAAGATGATAAAAGAGAGACAAGTAAAAATGCACTGTTTGATTCCATTTTTCTTCTACCTTAATTTACAAAATAAAACGAAATTGTCTCAATTAAAGGAGAAAACCAATGATGGTTTTAAGAAGAGCAATAAAAAGTAGTTCTGCAAAGTAGAGAAGTAGTTGAGTACTCTTCTCAGTTCTGGGCTCCTCAGTGCAACAAAGATATGAAGCTCCTGGAGTGGGTTCAGTGAAGGGCAAAGAAGATGATTAAGGGAGTGGAACATCTCTCTTGTGAGGAAAGGCTGAGAGAGCTATGACTGTGCGAGATGAGTGAGAGGAGACCTCATCAATGTATGTGATTATCTGAAGGGAGGCATCAGAGTATGGACAAGGCTCTGCTTGGTGGTACCCAACAATAGGACAAGAGGCAATGGGCAAAAACTGATACACAGGAAGTTCCACATTTTACTGTGAAGTGACTGAGCACTGGAACAGATAGTCCAGAGAGGTTGTGGAGTCTCCCTCACTGGAGATACTGCAGAACTGTTTGGACACAATTCTGTGCCATGTGCTCTGGGATGATCCTGCTGGAGCAGGGAGGTTGTACCACATGACTCACTCTGGTCTCTTCCAGCATGCCTCCGTCGGTGATTCTGCGAATCACACTCTAGCATCTGTATAACTGAAAAACTATAAGAAAGTTACCCATCCCCTACCATGAAAACTTCTGGAAGCTGTGATTCTTGTTGTAGCTGTAAAATAAAATTTTAGATGCAAGAGGCAACTGTCTACGCACGGACTAGTGTTAATGTGCAGGCAAGGCTTCACATAATGTTTTCTTAGTGAGGAAAGGAGGAAGTAGACATTCTGATTTCCTGTGTTTATATTGTTTTCCTCCATCCTTTGTCAGAGATGATAATTTAGAATGTTTAGATATGCAGGAATCCTTTTAATAGTATTTACTGTAAATGTCCAAACTGGGGTAACCAGCCCTTTCTAGTGGAAAATTTTTTTAGTATTACTTTCCCAGATCTCGCAATACTTACTGTCTATTTAGAACGTATTCCACTCTTTATTCTCATTCCAATGCTGAAATTCATCACTTTATAAGAATAAATAATTTTAGAGTGGTTGCTGGCTAAGTGATTTTTACATTATTTATTGACAATTATTATTTTAAAAGGAATTTTTTATTCCCAGTAAAAACTATTGATCTAAGTTACTCTATGGAACCATTAGTCCATTCTGTTCACTACTGATTGAAAATGAGTATCTAAATCTCTTTAAGAGAATCCTAATAGTTCTCTTGGGAGATTACACTCAGTGAAACATGTGAAACATGGTGAAGGTATGCATTTTTGCAAAGATTTTTATACACATATAATGCACAGAGATGTCAACTTTGCTATATTAATATGTGAAGAATAAGAATATGGAAAAGTACAATTCATGGTTAAGTACTTGTTAAAGTGGGCTAAATTATCTGCAAGTAACTGGCTGTCACATGCAGTATGATTTAACGTGACCCTTCAGAACTGTTCTCTATGTGACAGAAGTTTGCAGGGAAGTTCAGTGATACCTCTAAGAGATTATGCCATCCGAATTATGGATTCAAACAGTGCTACCTTTTATGTGACCGTAGAAAATGAAAGGGTTTTTGATTTATAGATATTTTATCCCAATGTACATTTCTCCATTATTGTTCACCTAAAACTAGGCAATATATATACATAATTTCCACATTTTCCTTTGAATCCTCCTGCGAGCTATATTTAAAATTAAATGGCACCACTGCTTAAGGGAAATATGAGATTGAGCTAGTATTACTGAACTAGCAAAAAGACTCATAATAGCCACTACTAAGAAACAGAGCCTGGACAGCAATACAAGTTTTGACTGTCATGGACTGAAATGGTTCATGCCTTAAATATTGTTATGAAGGAGTTTTGCCTGTAATATCAAAAACTGTATAAAGAAGCTACAACACAGAAGCCCACCCCTCCTTGAAGATGCCTGACAGGAACTTTGGACTAGGAGTTAAGCTGCCTAGATAAGATAAAGGGGACATTAATATTCGATCATCTCAGGTTGAGGGACAAGAATGCATCCACAAGAAAGCCAAACCCAGTAGCTGTCCTGATAATCATCTCCGGCTATGTTTGGGGTGGGGGAGACACAGCCCACAGAGGCCAGGTTTACACAGACTCCCCCCACAAGTGAGGGTAGGAGGAGGAGGTTTCGGGTGTGTGGTGTAACCTTTGGTGAGAGGCATCAAACACCCATCCTCTGTTACACAACCTGGCCCAGCTATGAAATCCCAACCCTGGGAAGGCCACATTCATGGGACATTCATGTGGGATTTAGCTGAGGGGGAGTCATAATCCATCAAAGACCCCCAAAGTGCTCCCCAGAGTCATTCCTGTGGCCTTGCACCACAGGGCTGCACGTGATGCAAAGTAATGCAACAGACCCAGAGTTTGCTGCAAGAGACTACGTCAAACTGACCCCTTGCACTGGGGGAGGTACTTGGGCATTCCCACCTGTCCTAAGTGTGTATTAATCCATTGAAGTCTATGTTTTTGGGGGGGACTGTCACCACCAAAAAGACTTAACTGGAGAGGATCATTGGGATGCCGGTGGGATCCATGGAGTGGTGATATTTTCTTTATTGTTTCTGTCACTCTCTGTCATACCACCTCTTTTCTATTTCTTTCTCTTCCTTCCTCTCTCATATATTTACTATTAAAAAACCCTGTACTATTGACTTTGGCATACGGTCTCATTTGCACTTTAATTCGTGTAGAGGCATTTCTAGTAGCTTTAAAAACCAGACCATAACACTGACATGGAGAATGCTGACTTTTCAATTGAATATTGAAATGCTTTGCTCAAATTCAAGGTCTTATTTTGGTGGTATTTAGTTTAGAATAGATATAGCTGGCTCTGCACACATTATTTATTGTAAAATTTCAGTTATGACAGCTGAGTCTGGAAAGACTTTTATTTTTTTCATTTGGCTGCTTCTGGTAAGGAAATACCATGGATTTTTTGTTTTATTTTGCATTTTACTAGCCAGATCAGGTTATAAAACTCATTCAAGTTTCTTCCTATATCTTGCTATTACACAGAGATTGCTAGTTGTGATTCTGCTGTGCTTTCTCTGTGGTGACAACCAGACTACATCTGTTATCTTACCATGTGTTTTTCTAAGACTGTTTCACACTGTCAGCTAAAAAAATACAGCAAGCCAAACTTTCTTTTATATCACTGTCCTTGCTCTAGGGTTCAGCTGATAGAAACTGCTGATTGGACACTGTAGCATCATAAAGTAGGCATGGTCTATCTGTGGACAGCAGAAAACAAAAATACATAGCTGCTTGTCCAAAGAGATTTTATCTCTTCTAAATGGGACAGCAGAGGAAAGATGGAGGTAGACTGCGCCATTCCCACTGGAACTTTATAAAGCTCTCTAAAATTTTATTTTTTTTCTGTCTTAACAGTGACAATTCAGTGCCAGCAGGGTGCAATCATGGTGGCTTTGTACCCTGTAGAAATTTGTCACAACATGTAGAAAGGTAGAATTTGCTCCATTTTAAAATATGTTTAAATTTAATTTTAGCTCATTTTTCTTGTAACGAACATTTAAGGGCATTACAGAGTTTAGTCTTTTGTTAGTTTGTGTAATAGATAGCAGGGGAAGTTATTTTGCCTTTTCCAAACCTAGCATGGACATACAACTCAAGTAGAAAGGGACACAAAGGAGGCAGTTGTACATTTGGACAGCAGCAATCATTTGATGTCTTTGCCTTTATTTAAGAGCTAAAGATTCTTGTCTGTCGGCGATTGAATCACGGACCCAGACCGGCAGGGGATCTGAATAGTTTATTCAAAGGAATGAGCTGGTTTTATACAATTTTCTAAGGCACAGTATTTCCTTATATGGTAATTCTCATTATGTGACCTATCCCGTGTTGCGACATCAGCAACACACTTCCTAAATGTCCTTCTGTGGGGTGATCACTCGCTGTTCACCTGTCTGTCAGCTCCCAGCAGGCTCCTCTCCGTAGGGGCCTGCCGTGCGACACCTCCTCCCCCCAGAGTCTGGAGGAGGCAAACCTCTCTGTGCTACCATGTGCTCCTTCGTGCTGCCGTGGGCCTCTGCAGGCAACTTTTACAGCTCACAACCCAATTCTCTCTTATAATTCCTCATACTTGTCTGTTAGAATAATCCTAATAATGAAAAGCTTTTCTTCTATCTTGAAAAAAAAATAAAATTTTTAAACTTTCTTAGCATTGTGTGAATCTTCTTGTGCCTTTGCATTATTGAAGATTTTCTTTTGAGATCCTTAACAGTCAACAGACTTTAGAGGTGTCATTGGGAGAGGGAGCATTTTCTCTCCAGCTCTCCCCAAAGTGCAATACTTTTCTCAATCATACAAGTCTGAGACTTTTTTTCACTCTGGGCCAGCTTATTTTCGAAGAACCCCATATTTGTTATCCTTTCAATATCTTCAGGAAGTGGGTTGGAGATCTTTGTGATAATGCTGAGCCTGAAGTTTTTATACTTACACAAGGAATACAAAAGTGTAGGTGGGCTAAGTGGAATACATCCTCTTTAGACAACTCAAAATTTAGTGGTCCTAAGTGGAAGTTTGTTGTACATTCAAGCATCAGTGATCCACCTCAGCAGACATGCTGCTCTGCAGTGTTCTGTACAGTGCCATGCTGTATGGCACAGGCAAGCCTTCAGAATTGCACTCTGCTGCGCATACCTCTTGATGTGGGATAAGCTTGGCTGGATAACCATTAAGGAAGGCTCTCCAGGTGGCACACACTTGGTGTAATGGTGATGCTGGGAGCAGGTGTTTGTCATAAAGTGAAGCAAGTGTTTCCATATAAACTTCATTTTGATCAAAATACAAAAGTTGAATAAAGTTGCTTGTTGCTAAGAAAATTCTATCAAAACTCAACCACAGTGCCCTCAGGCTGTTGGGGTTCCTCCCCCCTGGCATGGGGTCCTGGGAGAGGGGCCCTGGGGTAGAGGCAGGGCCTACAGGGTTTCCCTACTCCCTGGTCAACCTTGTTCCTCATTGGTTGTTTTGTGTTCCCCTGCCCGGGAAGGACCCTCTGGTCCCGTGATTGTTCAGTTCTTGGGCAAGTCACTGACCAGGCGGCTGGAAAAATAAACATCTCTGAAAATATCTACCAAGAATTGGTCCATATAATCTTTTCCACGGACCTCGTTGTCTGATACACATGTTGCAAGAATCCCCACTGCAACAAATAGTTGGAGAATGCTGTCAAGACATCGATCCCTTGGGACAGCAACTGTGATTTGTGAGTAAACTCTGGATTTCTCTTCTTGTTTTTGTTTTGCTGTTCCATCTCTAAACTATGGAGGAGCCATGGAAAGACTCTTGGCTCTCAGAGCCACATAGGGACATTTTTCTTAAACTTGAAAAGATTCTTGAACAATGATTTGTGAATTTTACCTTAATTCAAGCTCAAAAGGAACTGAAACACTTCCTGGCATGGTTGTTTAAGAACTTTTTCTGTGTTTTGTGGGGCTTGAGTCTTAGCAAAGCCTTTTGGAAGACTGTTTAGACACAGTTAATTTCTGAGTCAAAATATATTCCAATGGAAGAATATTTTTGTGAATATTATTTAATTACCGGGACTGTTGAACAATATCAGCTGTGTCCTGGTGAAGGGAAGTGTGCCTCAGGGACTGTGTGACCCAGGCCACGTGCGTCGAGCGCTCTGCGAGCAGCAGCGAGGCAGTCCACGTGCGCGTGCGGAGCAACGCGAGCTGCAGTGTTGGCAGTGCTGTGAACGCCCGACCGAGAGGGACGGTGCGTGGGTGGTGGCTGGTGGCGATGGCCACGGAGCGGAGCCGCGTGAAGCCCAGGCATGTGCCGGGATGGAGCCGTTTGCAAGGCGCAGGGGGCCATCACTCGGAGGCCTGGCTGAGATGTGGGCGCGGCTCCAGGCAGCAGCAGCGCAGCTGCGACCAGAGGTGGCAGCAGTGGCAGCGCGTGGGGAGCTGAGCAGCGCGGCCTGGCCCGGCCCACGCGGCCCTGAATGTGACCCTGGGAAGCCGAAACCCTGCGGCGAGAGCACGCAGGCACGAGCAGCCCCAACGGCCCCGGCAGCCCTGGCAGCTCTGGCAGCTCCAACACGGGAGCAAGCGAAAGCAAAAACACAGTGAGACAGAAAACAGCAGCCACTCGGAAAAAGGAAAAAATCATCGTAGCTGAGGTTGTAAAATGGTATAATGTTAAACAAAATTATGGTTGTATAATGAGATGTGACAACCAGGAAGACATATTTGTTCATAGAACTACTATTAAAAAGAATAACCCCAAAAAATACATTCCAAGCTTCGGAGATAGAGAAGTAGTAGAGTTCAAGATTGTCCAAGGAAAGAAAGGGTTACAAGCAGCAAATGTTACTGGGCCTGGGGGTGTTCCAGTCAAAGGCAGCCATTATGCACAAAACTATAAACAATATCCATCCCAGCAGCTTCCCTACCCGCAACCTACTTTCCCCTTTTACCCTATGCCCAATATGAACCCTTTCCTAAGTTTACCCCATCCTAAGTTTACCCCATCCCCAGTGTATTCCCAATCAGTTTATCCACCCATAGTTTCCCTCACAAAACCATACCTTTGCCAATTGTTTCCCCAAAAATCCCTTTCCAATGCCGAGTGGGGGATGAAGAGGGGGAGGGAAGAAATTAACTGTTGTTGTATAGAGTTCCAACAAGTACAAATTGAAGAAACCCTCTCCTGCCTTAGTTTCCCCACAAAGCATGCTCAGAGAGTCCTGTCTCCCTTCTGCTGACTCAGGATGATGGCTTGTTTTGTTTTGTTTTGAAACTGTTCTTGTTATCTCATGTTTATCCAGTTATTTTCAATGTTAAGTTTTAAATCTCTTTTTGTTAAACGGGTGAAGTGTTGGGGTTCCTCCCCCCTGGCATGGGGTCCTGGGAGAGGGGCCCTGGGGTAGAGGCAGGGCCTACAGGGTTTCCCTACTCCCTGGTCAACCTTGTTCCTCATTGGTTGTTTTGTGTTCCCCTGCCCGGGAAGGACCCTCTGGTCCCGTGATTGTTCAGTTCTTGGGCAAGTCGCTGACCAGGCGGCTGGAAAAATAAACATCTCTGAAAATATCTACCAAGAATCAGTCCACATAATCTTTTCCACGGACCTCGTTGTCTGATACACGTGTTGCAAGAATCCCCACTGCAACATCAGGCCTCACTATGAATAGTAGAGCTGTTCAGCATGTTGTGCCATTACCAGAGGTCCATCCAATACTCTATCACCTCAGGTTTACCAGCATCAGAATAGATGTAAAATTTTATAATGTGCTATCAGTTGCTCTTGGAAAGTTATAAAACCTTTCTGCACAATGTTTTTCTTACTGAGATTCAGAAAGATGACAAGTCCTATTGTGTAAAACAAGAAACCATCTAGAAAGTGCATTTTCTCTGTATCTCTTTCTTCGTTAGGATATTAAAGGTATGCCAAGTGAATTTCCATTGAAAAGTACAAAGGAAAAGCAGCTTTCTGAAAAAGTGGCAGAGAGGAAGAAAAGTTCTTGTAAAAATTAACTGAAGCATGGAAATTTTAAGGATTCTCCCCTACTCATTTATCATCGTTCATTATACGTTGGGATACTTTACTGACTAAAATTTTCCAAATCTCTGCCCTAAAACTTTCCTCAGATTCCAATCTGTTCTCTTTTGTTGTTGCAAGATAACATTTTGACACTTAATATCAGCTGTAGGTATCAGATATTCTCAGATTCTCAAGAGAGAACATGACATAGCTGCAGCTGGAAGAAATTTTTTCCATCCGAAAAGCATTTTGACAAACATGTGGAATATATGATAGGGTAAAATTTTATCTAGAATGTCTGGAAAGTTGCATTGCTGGTACATCACTGTTGTATTTTCTCTATAGAATAATGTCTTGTTACCTTTCTTTAGTGACTTACTGCCCAGCTCTTTAGTAGTTAAGCAGGATTACCTAATATGTATATAATTGATCAATTTATTCTGTTGATATGAAAAAAAACCCCACCCAAATGTACCCCTTTCTGATTTTTCTGCTAATATTATCTCACTTAGGAAGGCTTTGGGAGTGGAATTGCTAATTTTGTAATTAGCTAAGGTAAATAATATCGGTGTTGACTACTCAGAAGTCTGAGACCTGGTTTTTACAATAGGGAAAAAAGGTAGAATACATTTATAATTACAGAATTTGAAGGTATGTGTAAACATAAACGTGCTCTTTTATATAAGCAGTAAACATATTTTAAATATAGCATTAGGGGAAAAATGACTGATTTGGTCACATAAAGAGAAATTCCCTACACTGGCTGTAAAAGGCAACATTTCAAACAGGAAGACTACACGTAACTGAAGTCTAGAGTGCTCTCTCCTTTAAGGGCTTAAGCATTCAGGAATATTTTTATATTTAGGATCTTGTTTTTCTGAGTGCTTTATTTTTCCTTTTGACAGTACAGATGCAGTGATAGTGTCTGAAGTTTAACTTGAAGAGACTACCTACCCATTTTGGTAATATTTATATAAAGAAGAAAAAAAATTGATTGAATTATGAGCTACAGGTTTTTTTCAGATGTTGCGGTAATCCTATAGCTCCTTTGAATATGTGGGTCAAGGAAAGTGTAGAAATTTTTTGGTTGCACTTTCAAATTTTTTTGGGCTCTGGTAGAGATACAAAAGAGAGACTGATATCTTGGAAAAGCAGCCTCTAAGAAGTATGTTTAAGATGAGATAGCTTGTCTGACTTTATGTACTACACATAGTTGGGGATAACTATGTTTTCCATCTGAAGTCTGGCAATTAGCTCATGCTCAGCCTGATTTGCTTTTCTGTATAAAACTTAACAGCTACTAGGAAGTGATAGAGTTCTTGTATTCCATCACTTTAAGAAATTTCGTAACACTGACCCATTAATGCATAATTTTATTCAAGAATCAAAATACTGGGATCCTTAAACTACTTATTTAAAATTTATATTTTGGAATAAAATAATAATAACCCCCCTGACACACAGATCTATAGATGTTGTCAGTATATCTGGATACTTTAGTAAATTTTTGATAATTTTTGTAGAGGAAATAGACATTAAAAATATTCTGATAGGTTTCTGTATTCTTCCAGAGCTTTGAAAACACTACACATACGATTTGGATGTCTTATATTCATGTTCCTCAAGTGGCCACGAATCTCTGATCTTCTCTCCCTTATGGGAGGGACCCCCTGTCCATGTCCTAAATCTGTCTACTTGAGTGATAAGGGAAGAGAGGTTGCCAGTGAGGACTGAGGCAAAAAGTTGTTCAGTACCTCAGTTTTCTTATCTGTTGCCACCACTTTTCCAGGATTGTTTATCAGTGAGGGTATGATTTCTTTGACCTTCCTTTCCTGGCTGGCATACTTGTAGAAAGATATAAAATGAATTTACAAAGGAATAACTAATGTGAGGCTCTTGGCCTGCACGTTTCTTTCAGGTGATGATAATCTGGGAAGAATGGTTCAATTTCCAGGGCTGAGGGTGATTTTTTAAGTGCTTAAAAAGACTAAAAACAGATACTGTGGGAGACAGAGGAGTAGAAACTCCTGCAATTAAAGGAGGCTTTGATTTACAACCCTGGAAGAGACTAGGTCTGGCTTAATTGACAGAGATTTATAGATTTTAAGTTAAAAGATTACAAGCTTGTATTCCTATAATTATAAGTAAAATTGTACACTGGGTGTTCTGGTGGAGGGTTTTAAAATACAGTAGTGTGATTTTATATAGTTTAAGTTAAGAATGTAGATGGTGTAAGAGAGACATCTGTGTGTACATGACATGAGAAGTTATTGGTCAAGACACAGCTGCACTGCAGTGAGAAGTGCCACAGGTGATAGGTCATAAATTCAAAACAGTGTGGTTTTAAGTGCCCATTGGATTAGAAAGTTATAAATTACAATGTAACTCTAAATCTTGTGACTAGTCGCCATTACTCGGAGGTGTTGTAAAATCTCACGCCTCGACTGATGCTTTTGTTATTTTAAACAATAAATTAATGTAATTGCATAGTCCCATCCCTTAAAGTTATTTCCTCCGACACGTGAATGTGCGGGAAATTTGACAAGATACATCTCCAAAACTACTTGCCTTAAACTGCAAAAATATTTGCTGTGCTAAATATACTGGTTCATAAGTCTGTTTTAACCGAGTTACTGGCAGGATTAGAGGTAAGGAAGTGTCAGACCTGATACTATGGAATTAAATGTGGCCAGGATTTTGCCCTAGGTATGTCTAATCTAAGAAATATTTTGGAAAGTTTCAAGCATAAATCAGGAGATGATTGTTGAGTTTGTTGGCCACTCCCGTTTTTAAAAGGTTCCACCAGAGGGAAAGGAGTCCAACTATTAAAATTCATAGATCTTTGATATACAATAAAAAAAGTCTGACCTCAATGATAAAAAAGGAAGTAACTTTAAAAAAGTAAAATGAGTCTTAAATCCAGCTGGAATATTCAGTGCTAGGAGATTTATGTCTATCTGTTCGCTGGGTATTGCTAGATTTTTATTTCTATACAAAATTCACCATCTCTGGCTCCACAATTACAGATTTTAGTGAAAGAGAAAGTGCAATTAAAAAGAGAACAATTTAAAATTACATACCTAAAGCACACAATTTCTAGAATGTTTTTTAATTTCTCACTTTTAATTACATTGAACTTAGTGCTTGTATTAATCTCTAGAATTCACTGACCCAGGAACTGATGATATTCAAAACCTGATAACCTGATAGAAAGGTAGGACATATTTCCTATATTTAAAAGAAAATCCAGAGCTGTACTAAGTTTATGATAATTGAATTCTGATGCAATTCTTTACCTACTGCAGGCAAATGGGAATATAGTATTGAGGAGTTCTTCCTGTCTGCATATAAAAGAGTTCCTGCAACCTGTTTAAAGATTCTGATCTAGTCAATTCTAGCCAATCAATGAGTGCTTGAAGGTTTTTTTCCTAGATTCATGTAACAGGATCTATTAGATAGCCTAACTCTGCTTTCTTTCAGTGTCTCTATTTTCAGGAGGGGATTGTTGTTTTTTTTCCAGTTTAAAAACAAGTCAATTTATTTTGATGGGAAACCTGTTGCTTTTTGTGTATTAAAATAGTTCAATTATACTTGAAAAGAAAAGAAGTCAGTTACTTTCTGCACTGCTTCCATTTTATATGCTAAAATGTATCTACATTAGATTTATGCTGCAGTGAAATATAAAAACAAGTGGACCAAAAGTAACTTAATTGACTCAGAAAGCAATAACAGTTTTGCTACTGCAGTTTGGTGCACAGCAGGGACTAATTTAACCTATTACCTGCAGCTAAAGTAATCTACACTGAACTCCAAAGCTGACAATCAGAGAGATGGTACTGTAATTACATACCCTGTGTTAATTTAAACTCTTTACAGAATTTGTTACAGAAAGAGTGACAGATTTTGAGAATATTCACTAATGAGTTTGTATATTGAAAAATGAAATGTTTTCACAGAAGTGAAAGATGAAATGTTTTCATATGTTTTCAATAAAAAAATTTGGGGCATGAAGCAGAATTAGAAGACCTTTCTCTCTAGTCTGTGCCATTTAGAATGAGCTGGAACATCTGGCTAGTTATTGAAATATTTGTGAAAAGCAGCTGTCCATAACAGGAAGAACAAACAACTTCAAGAATGTTTTAGTTTAAAAAGGTATGCAGATAATAAAAGTCTATATTCTCTTAGGATCTATGTAAATTAAAAAAAAAAATTGCAAATTTCATGTCCTGGTCATGGTAATAATGATAGATTTCATGGGTTATCATGTTGAAAGAAAAAAAAAAGCTCATATAAAGCATATAAAAAAAGCATATCTGTGTTGATTAGCAAATTTTTAGCAAAGATTATACATGTTTTCTGAAGAATAAAAGTGAATACAAATTAACATGTCTTCCAATCTGTGTTTTACTAATTCTTCACATCACTGCAACATCAATTATAGTTGTCATGCA
Source organism: Corvus hawaiiensis (assembly GCF_020740725.1). Lineage (NCBI taxonomy): Eukaryota > Metazoa > Chordata > Aves > Passeriformes > Corvidae > Corvus > Corvus hawaiiensis. The sequence goes on along the minus strand of NC_063255.1, from coordinate 73,580,787 downwards.
ATTGCACTTGACTACATACAGTAAAACAGGCTCTCAACTGGTGCACATCTGTTGACTTCACGGGAATTGCTGTGTTATGTCTCAGCAGAAGATATTCTGCAGATTGTTTATCTCAGGAATCAATGCCAAGTTTTAAAATCAAAAAGAAACAAATGTTAACTCAGTCATTTGCTTTTTTATCTATTTGTCAGGATGTCAGGATGATTCTCAAATACCTGTTCATATCTCTTAAGTTAGAAAGTAATTGTGCTTTTCTGAAATACAAGAAAGTTCTTTGAAATAATTTATCAACATAATTTTCAAGAGAACACTTTGTTTAACTCCCATTTCATGCTTAGAAAGGCTGCAGAAAAAAAAAGATTTTATGCTAAAATTTTTGCTTTCCAAGTCTCTTTATCAGAATAATTAAAATAATAGTGCGATCATTTTCATTTTATAGTTTTTCATCCTGGAGGACCTTCAAGAATATCTCATTTTTTGGTAGTAGTAAATCAAACAACAAAAAAGTGAAGAGAATATTTTAGCAATAATAGTTCATTATCTTCAAATAATATAATTTTCTTAATCTTGTCCTCAGAGATGTAGCTGAAAAATAGAAATAGAAAATAATTAGTGTCCCAAATCTGTGAGATTTTAGAAATGTCAGTTGAATCAATTTGTTTTATGCAGTACAATATAACTCTTGGTCTTTCTGTATGCTACTGACAACACAAAGACAGAGATCACAAGTTCTTGACCCATTAACAGTTGTGTCATCTCTACTGCGGGACACAAAGCATTGGTCAAAAATTCGTGGTCACAAAACAGGTTGGTTTCTTCGCCTCACATCTGCATGCCTTAATTAGGATCTTCAGATACACAGTTACCACAGTAGACTGGCAGGAGGAAGAAAGAACCTTACTAGGCTACTGGATAATTGCCTAATTGTAATAGAGAGCTATACTGGTGAAGCTATTGCTTTTGAAAATCAATGAGAATGACAAAATAGCCAAGGCAATCTCAAGTGCTTTTTCAGTCCTCTGTATTCGAAAGTGTGTTAAGATCTGTCTGGCTTATGTTTCTGGTTTGGTCCAAACTGTTTTTTCCCAAAGGAAGTAAATGTCTGTGTACAAATTTCTGGAAAACATTATGCCCGTAACACACAGCTTCCTATTTTTATGCATTTCTGCTTATCATTCCAAAGTTTTCATACCATTTTCCTCTGTAAAATGTAAGGTCAGACAAATTGGAGCTATTGGTGACAGTTCTGGTTATAAATATTCTCTTCCTCCCTGTCTTTGCTTTTAAAGATTGCTCTATTCCTGACAGAAGCTGGATGAAATTCATTGCCCCTTCAGAGACTGATCCTTCTGCAGAATGTCTTCACTTTTGGAAAAGAATGATATCTTTTTGCATAAGTCAGGAGACAAGTATACATGTATCTCTTCTCACCCCTTATGTATGATCATGAACTTTTCAATGACTCTTTTTTTGTCACCTTTATTTCTGGGGTGATGTTTCCTCCTTTTCACATGTAGCTCTCCTTACTCTGTTTTCACAATCAATGAAGAAGTCAAATAGAAAAAAATTGTCCTCAGTTCCCTAGGCAAAGGAAAATGTCATCTCTGTTGTGAGTTCTTCCTCCAGCAGGAAGTAAAAATCCCAAGTTCTGATGGGGGAATATTAAAAGATTCAGTTTCAGGCCAGGTGATTTTCCAGGACTTTTCTGAATATGTCTTTGGCACCTATGTTTTCTCACCTAGAGGAATTTTAGTCCAGCTTAACATCACTGGCCTCCTTGAGTTGTTCCTTATTCACAAAGATGCAAGATAGGCCCGTGTGGTCCACAACAATTTATCCATAATTTTTTTCCTGTTTCTTTTATAAACTATTTTTAACATGAAGCATAAGTGCTGCAAACCCCACAGTTTTATTTATGAACCTGATTAGCATAGACAGCTCAGAGTTCTTTGGAAATGAAAATTATTTCTAATTATTTCAATGAAGTAATGAAAATTATTTCAAATTCACATTAGAATGTTTTTAGAACAAAAAGGAAAAACAAAATCCCCAGGAAGGATTTCCTGCTTTTTCTCAACAGATTTACTTCTTCAATTCTTTCCCTTTCAATTCAGTCTCAAACCTGCAAGCATCCATCACATAAATTCTTAGTTTTCTGTTTAAATATACAAATATACAAGCATTTGGTTTAGTTGCATGACCTTTGCAATATTTTAATGTTGCAAAAGATACAGTATAAGGACATTAAATTACTGCTGTTGCAATATTGCGTTTTTCTCCTTTTTCTTCAGCCACATTTTAATCTCTTAATTTGATTAATTGATGAGATGACAAGTGGACAAAGCAATGTGAGTTATCCTATGGATCCCTTTATTACTGCGCCTGGCTCTGCCTTGACAAGGAGGGAAGGAAAAAAGCATGAAGGGAAAGTTAAACACATCTTGTGCTAATGTAATGATGAACAACAGTGATACAGTTCCACTGTGGCACTTCTGGCAGGGGATAACAGTACTAAGTAATGAAACAGAGAATGACATGAACAAGCGAGCATATAATGAAAGGAGCATGTGAAGAAGATAAGGGAAACGATCCCATAAATTCAAAATTAAGTTCCTTCTTAAATTCCTGTAAAGGGAGAGCCCCATGGTGAATACCTGGCAGGGCATTAGCTTTTGCTATTCTCTTTTATCAAAACCTCTAAGGAGAGAGAAATTCACTCCTTTATGTTTTGAGGATTGATTCCAAGACTTTACATTTATTCATTTATTTGTTTTCCAAGTCAGATCTTTCATGATACTCTTATACAGTAGCATAAGCTGCAGGAGGGAATTCTGGCTGTTCAGTTTATTTTCTTTTCACAGCATTAATAAGCAGTGCATTGAAGAACAGGACAGCTTCTTTTCTGCAGTCCAGATTCTTGCTGCTGTTAATTGTAAATTGTCAGAAAGGCTGCCTGCATTTGCTGGAAAAAATAAACAAAGCTGATAGCATGTTCCAGATCTGCAGCCTCATATTTGTTTAGAATTTGTTCAACTATAACTTTCAATGGGTACTTGAATATCAGAGCTATTTATACAGGGATTTTCATTGAAAAGGATTTTCGTTGAAAACTGAAATTCTGCAGTTCACCATTTGCTTCATTTGTAGAGCTGCTTCAGTCCAAATCATTTCATAGAGATGTCTGTTCCTCCTGCCCCCCTGCCCCAATTCCTCTGTGAGATGTAACGTATGCTTGCAGAGGTAAACATTTCACATTCTATCAGCAAAGCCCTTTATTCCATATTTGTATAGGAGACACAGAGCAGGGCCTTGTTAAGATGATTATCTGAGATCTACAGAATTTGCTTCGGGGGGTGAGATAAACTAACAAAAGGGGAATTTTAGAAAATGCACTTGCACAACTCTTCATATCTCGTCTGAGAGACATACAACGCAGAAATGATAATCCTTTGAACATAGATCAATTTTCTCTCTCTCTCTTCTGTGAAGGGCCCCTCAGCTGTAGAAGCAATGATGCTTTGTAGCTCTGTGTTCTGTGTTAATGGTGGGGAACAGAATAATTTGGGACAGAGCAGAATAAAGCTAAAAGAGTCAGTGTTGGGGGGTTGGTTGATTTTTGGGGGGCAGGGGGGCTATTTGTTGTTGCTGCTGGTTTTTGTTTGGGTTTTTTTTTACCCCTTATAGGAGCAGGGGCTGAGGTAGGAGCAATTGGAAGGGGAGAAAGGATTATTCAGTTGGTCTCATTACTGTTTTATCTGTCACCACCAGGCAAAACACCAGTTTGCACTTTGTCCTTGTAGTGGGTTGGGTTCGTAACTGGGCAGAAACACCGATTTAGTGTAGTGGTTTGGTCCAAAATACTCATTACTGTTTATCTTCTGTGAGATAAGAATTAGGAGAAATGCAAAGCAGGCACCAAACTTGAAAGAATATAAAGAAGTTTATTAACAGACCTAAAAGAAGAAAAAAAAGTTATTCCACCTTCAGAACTCTCCTCCTCCCCCCACCTTCCTCCCTTCTCCCACTGACAATGTAAAAAGACAACCCTTGAGATGTTCAGTCTGTTTACCACTTCCATAATAACCTTGTTCAGTCCATTTAGAAAGAGAAGTCTCTTCTTGCTCCTGCTATGAAAACATTATCACAACGAGACAGCCGCCCACTTCCAAATATTGTTCAGTCCATTTAGGAAGAGGTCTCTCTGCTCACAACGTGAGTCCCTTCCCCCAACTTGCAGCTTTTCCCTCAACTGCTTTCGAGGGTCCACTCTTGAAGTTTTCTGGGGTACAATTTTAAGGTTGAGCCGTTCAGAAACAAAAACAGAGGCCCTTCTCCTTCCCTGGGAGCAAAGGGTCTTCCTCATCTTCATCATTAAGACTATCTCTGGGAGCATCTCTAGGAACTGAGGTTTTCTCCTTTCCCATGTGGAGCAAAAGTCCTCATCTGGTCCATCTCTCCCTGTCCAAACTTCTCATGAAATTACAGCTGTGTCAGCATCTACCTATCTCAGCGCAGGTGCTTTTGCTTACGAGCTGAACACTCCACCCCCCATATCTTCATGAAATTACAACGGGATGCTCTGATATATCATAGCTTCACAACAGAATTTCAGCTTTAAGCATCTCCTCTCTCTCTTCCCTCAGGTTGTCAGCTCTTCACAGCAATAAAAGGGTTAATCTCACCTCAGCCTTGCAGCTGTGTGGCTATCGCTGTTGGTCACCTGGCCTCTGCCGGACAGAGGTGCCGCTTTGCTGAAATCTTGGCTGCAGTGGAGGGGGGGTTTCCGAGCCGCTCCGGCTGCCCACAACCCTGGTGGGGGGGTTCATCCTGGAGCCGTGGCCCGGCCCGGCCTGGCCCGAGCAGGGCCTGGGCCGGGCCCATTGAGCCCTGCTTGGGCCCCGCAGCCACCTGTCCCAGCGCCGGAAACGAGAGAGGGCTTGGGGGGGAGTTTGCCTATTCTTAAGTGTGGATCACAGAGGCGGTCACAACTTTAAGTGGCTTAAAGAATTGTCCATATTCAAACTGGCCAGCTGATAGGTTCTATCAGGTCCCAGAGGAAGCTGTAAGCACCCCTTAGCAAGGACATCCCTTCCGGGACTATGCTTGGTAACCTATGACAACACTGTATTCAAACATTTTACCATCTGTTCATTCTACATGTACCTGAATAACTGCTTGCTTTCAGATTCCCATTGGTTTGTGCCTTGTACAATATATGGGGCTCCCAGAAGTAACTAGACGGGTCCTTGAGTATATAGAACATTCGCAAAAATGCCAGTATTACCAACCTCTCTCTTTATGTAGTCCTGATGTTAGCAGAATATCCATTATTTGTTTAAGGCTGTTTTCAAAAGTATCTGTGAAAAGTGTGAAAGCGAACTCCTCTAGATACTACTTTCCACAGTTAACTTATTTGAGAACACTTATCCTGGAGATTTTCAACTGTGTGACTGTTCAAACAAACTCACGCATTAGGATGTTTTGCCTGGGTATTAAACCTGCAGAAACAGAATTCTTGAATTGCTCCAATCTCCCTGTTTTTCACTCCTGGGAGGTTGCTTTCATTGTGCCTTCATTCTCCATCAGTAAAATGTGGGCAGTAGTGTTTCTCCACTTTCTACAAGCAAGATAAAGGAAAAACATTCAGTAACAAATTAATAATAAAAAGACTAATTATAGTAAAGCAGATTTTTTTCCCATAGACAACATATTTTCACTAACTGCTCTGTATCAAACATACCGGCACAGGAAAGTTGTCAGTCTACCTAAAGTAATTTAGGAAATCAGAATAATTTTGGATCCTATTTCTCTTGTGAAATGTAGAATCTACGTTCATATACATGAATGTCACATGTGGTGCTGGGCTGCAGATTTGCAACTGGCCATGCAAACAAGAAGACACTGTAGGATGAAAAATATAGAATCACAACAGTAAGTTTTGCTTCAAGCACGAGGGGTCCTATTCATACTGGGATGCCCCAAATGTGACTTTACACAGGGTTCTTAATTCAAATGTTCAGATACAATGTGATTTGACTAAGCCCTAGCACCCATATTGCTCATTACTAACCATAGTAGAAGTCCCTGGGATCAGTCTTGAAGTAGTGATGTATCTATGATGCCAGATCCTTCTGGTAGGATATTAGATGGGCAAGGATGCTGGTGTTACCTCAGTTGTAGAGGGGTATCCTTTGTCCTTCATGGGCAGCTCTAATCTTCCAAGAAGCAAAGTCCTTATTTCTAGGGCCAGGCTGCCTTTTACTTTGTTTTGCTTAAGCATGAAGAATACAAATCGAATTTTACAATCCTGTAAAATTTGACTAACTCATTACATTACTGCATCTAATGTGAACTAATATATGTATTAACAAAGTTAGTAAGTTTTTATAATATAAAGAGTGTTTGGGGGTATTAGGGAAGAGAAATTTAATAATGCTCTACAAAATACTTCTCTAATGAAAAAGTGGGAATTTACCTGGGTAATTGACATCTTTTTGCTTGAGATTGTCCTTCACTTGTCACAGCTACTGCTACTGTTTTTTTACCTGAAGAATATTTTTGCACCTTCCCCAAAAAACCCTGGAAAAGTCTGCATTCCTCATTTCTGCTTGGCTTTGTACAAAATTAGAGTCATTTATACTAATATTTAATTCAAAACTCAAGTACAAATGTGATGGATAGAGCTTATACAAAACATATCATGAGATGATTTACACAAGCAGAAAATCTGTTAGAACACAGGGTAAAGTTTGCATCTTTTGACATCAAAGTCTTGTTTGTGCCAGAATAAGCATTACAGGAAATCAGTATCCAGCCCTTTCTGGATGAAGAACTTCAACAATGGGATTGCTGCATAGCCACAAGGTGAGGGGAAGTAATACAAAGTGCCTGAGCTAGGACTAAATAGAATTACAGAATTGGTTAAATTAGACTCAAAAACCTAGCTAGTGTCTGAAGTCTGGAAACACATGGAAACCATGGATAACTATCCTTTTGAGCCTCCTGAACAATTAATACCATGTTGGAATGCTAAATCTACATAAAGGATACTTCCTAAATGAGGTAATATATTGAAAAGCATCCCTATGAGATCTGTCCTGCATGGCTATCTGTAGCACAAGGTCCATGTAAGTGTGTTGTTAAATATTTAAGTGTAGGGTGCCTTTTAATGGCCTCTTTAAAGGCAGCAAAAGAGAGGTTATGGAGAGCAGTTGTACATTGAAAGCCATAGGGTCTTTCTTCCTGAAAATACTTGAGATGATGAAAATGCTTTAAAAATATACAAGCAAGGGTTAGAAAAACTTTCAGTCCTAAAGTCACATTCCCACCCTTGTCATGCAGTGAGATATCAATTCACTGAACGTAGAATTTAAGGCAGTGCATAAAGACATCACAGTAAAGTGCACTTGGTTCAGTCCCAGGATTATTCTGCAGGCTCTCACCATGTGTTTTCTTCTGGAAAATGTATTTAGATGTCTTTTCTGAATGTCATTAATTATAACCAGGCATATACATAGGAGGCATATTCTGACATGACAGCTAAGGATTGAAAAGTAAACGACTTGTGATGGTGATCTCAAAATGATTGGGTAGTTGGTTTTATGCTGAAACCATGTGACACAGACAGCTCTAGATAACCAGATTCAGGTGGGAGAGTGTTTCTTGGGGTTGTTTAATTTATACAGCTTTTTGTATAATGGACTAGATTTTGCAGCTTGATGGATGTAAAAGATGCCTTCATTCATGTAGTTAGGATAAAGACCATAAAATTGCTACTTGGCTAGACCTGAGGACGTGAAAAAAATGCTTAAACTGCTGTGCTCTTTACAACACAAAGTATGGAATCTATGCGATGTAAACCTTTTCTAGACTTGATGGGTATATTTTTCACAGTGACCCTATTCATTTAGACATCTTGCCAGTAATTTGAAAGGACAGACAACAATATTACGTATATATATACATTATATATATATATATACACACATGTATATGTATGTATATATGAAACTATTGAAAGCAGCTGCCTACCAAAAAGCTTGCAAAAGGCAACCATTTTAAATTCACAGTTTAAGAAATAATTGAATGCAGTGGGAAGATTTCTTTTTATGGAAATAAAAGAAAGGCTCAAGGCAGTTACAATTTTAAAGAATAAGGAAATAATCTAAGTTGAAAAGCAGCAGTACATTGCATACATATCAGGTCTAGATAGAGGTAATCTCAGAAGTAACACGTAATTTGTAACACACAAATGTTCAAGCTGAAAAGATTCTTTAAAATTTATTTTTACATTTTTTTAAATTTTATTTTTATTTTATTTTATTTTATTTATTATTATTAAATTTTATACATTGTTGAATACTTCGCAGCATTTGCAGAATATTGATTTTCTGCATCTATGGGTAATCTGTCTCAAGAGAAACTTTAAAATAGGATATTTGCTTGGTCAGGAGCTCTTTATTAATTCTATTGTTTCGCCAAAATCTCATAGGTGGTTAGAGCTATTTTAAGTATTTTAACTTCTGGTACAACCAACACAGGTAACAAAACTGACAATTTCACCAAAGAGTTTGCCCTTCAGACCATATCAGTGTCATTACCTGTATAGTATTTTGTGTGTTCAAAGGAAGGACAGATGGTTAGGTGCAGGGTTCCCTAGCCTTCCTTTGGCTGCACTCATGATGCATGGGAATTTATGATGTACCACAGCAATGTCAGACAGAAGCATAGAAAAAAAAGTATTTCTGTACCACAAAATATAGAGCTCTAGATTTTATTAATAGCTTTTCACCTATGTGAAAGCTTTTGCAACTTTTTGCAACACAGTTATGTGTGTGTGTGTGTGTCTGTGTGAGTGTGGAATGGACCAGTCTGAATTGCCTCGGTTTCTGCTATTTAAAATAGGGATTGTCCTTTAAAATGCATTGAGAGTTTAGATCTGTTAGTGACTGGGAAGTTATGAAAGTATGTAAAAGAAAGACTGAACTGTTTTTTTACCTTTTTAAAAGAATGTTGCAAATGCAAATTCAATAGTTCCACAGTTAGTTGGTGTTGCCAGCTGGGCGCTGTGGCTTTGTGGTGCTGGACCGTGGGGTGCCGCTGTTGGGGAAGATGAAACAGGAAAGCCTTATAAATATGACTGCCTGACAAAAGATTTTGGGAATATGAAAACTATAAGTGACATCAAAATGAAGGCCACCTTTGAGATACCAAGTCTTAGTTACTGAACAACTGGAAAACAATGGTATGGCCGACTGAAGGTAATCCCCTTTTGATTGAACAATACCCTCTGCTTGCAGGCAGGTCCAAGGGTCAGAGCAGACCCTACTAGCTCAGCAGAAGGGGTCCAAAGAGTAGTTTTTAGGAGTTAAGATGTAACACTCTATGGTAATATAACAATTCTTATAGGCTGTATGTAAATGCTATAGGATTTTTATCTTGTATTAGATTGGCTAGTGAAAATTAGAATATTCAGTACAGAAGATGATTTATTGTATTGTAATGAGAACTTCTGTACCACTCTACTTACTCCCTTACCCGCTTACTCTCTCACTTACCTCCTCTTCGCTCACTCTTACTCCACTCTTACCTACTTGCTCTTACTTTTACACTCTTGCTTTCTTGGGCCTGCTCCGAGCTGCGGCTGGCAGCTCTAAGAAGTGCCCCTGTACTCACGCCCTTTGCAATAAATCGCATGTTCCAAGATCTGACTTCAGAGATCTCTCGTCTCCGTCCGTCCCGACCGTCCGACCCACCCAAACTCCTACATGCCGCAACCTTCCTAAAAGCATCTTCAAAGCAAAGCCACTCGGCAGGACCACCACACACTCACACACGTGTACAGGCACGCACACATGGATAGCTCCTTAAAATGGGTCAACGGCAAAGAGATAGGAAAGGGTCTCTGTATAGAGTTCCACAGGAGCGATTTATTGCAGCCACACTCGTGGAGGGCTCCAAGGACAAAGACCAAGAACAATGGAAGGTCCAGGTTTAAGTATGGGAGCAGATCGAGCATCAGGGACATCTGAGGGCACAGGGGCGGTACACAGGGGGGACTAGGGAATGGGAACCAATGGGGAAGCTCTGGGGGAGTGGTGAGGGGCAAGGGCCAATGGGGGAACCTGGAGTGAGAACTTTCTAGGACATGGGACATATGGGGTGGGAAGGCCAACGGCCAGCAAGGGAAGCAGAACTGGGATACATTAACAAAGCAAAAGCAAAGCGTCCCAGGGGAAGCCTCTTCTGTTCACCATAACCTGGGGACGACACTCTGGTCTTAGGGACTGTCCCACCAGCAGACTCTCTTTGTCCTTTGTACCACTGGCTCACCGGCCACCACAAGTTGGAATCACATAAGTAGGGCTGAAAACATCCATAAGAGATCATTTTGGATACACTCGTATGCATAATATTTTGCATTACTTTATTGATTTGATACTGAATGAGTTTGCAGAAGATAAAGCTTTTTGACACTCTAGGGTCTCTGGGTGCTCTTTTACAACTTGGTCAGGGCCAGTTGACTGTGTTTTGATTGCATAAATACAGTGTCCAGAATGTACGCCACCACTTTCCACTGGAATTTTCCGATGAGAAATGTAGGAGCCCCTAATGGGCGAAAGATTGGCAAATGCTGGCAATGTTTGATGCGTAGAAATTCACTATGATCAAGAACATTGTTGGCATGATGAAGAGAACCTGAAATCATTCAGAGCTAATTCAGAGAGAAAGTCACTACTGAATGCTCCCAAGCTGATATACCCAGTAGCCTATACTAGTGACAAATAAAAGAAGTGAGTTCAGAAAGAGAGCCAGTATAAAACACCACTTTTAATTTCCAAATTACCTCCTCCCAAAGAAGGGAAGATTAAAAGAGACGTAAAAAAGAAGAGCACTGAAAATCTGATCAGTGAGAAGTGCAAGGTTTTGCTGCTCCCTTTTTTTTTTTTTTTAGTGTGTGGTTGGAGTACTGCAATTAACAATGGCTTGGGCTCAGAAAGAGAGGCAGATATATCAACATGAGCCTGGGGGCAGACAGAGATGAAGTAAGCTTTAAGCACAGGTCTTCAAAGGTGAAAAGCTAATGAATTAAAAACTGCTGCTCTTTCTGTCTTCCTGCACTGACTTGTTAATTACAGAGTTATGCATGACCTATACTTCAAGTGAAGCATGCAGAAGGAAAGTGAGTTGGTAAAGTAGGTGACAACAGTTAAAAATGCCACTAAAAATAACCCAGTCCTTTTACAATATATTATTTTCAAGTACCTTGGGACATCATGATATATGAAAATTGCTGTGCTAATTGAAATTGCTATCTCTTCTCATAATAATTGACTTTATGAATCCCTTTTCTCCCAGCTGGTAGAAAATGAAAGAGAGAAGGCAGCAGCCTCCCACTTTTTGCAGAACAAAAACCGGGAAAGATTTTGAGAGAATTCTCTGCGAATATTGTAGGAGAACATGAAATTTTGAAGAATTTATAAGCTGCATACACCCACATAATGTAGATTATTAAGATTATTTTTGATGCATAAGAATTCAAATAGGAAGAGTGGCTAAGTACAGCTCTAATGATAGAATATCTGTTAGGGCACCTTTTGGGACATGTTAAGATCCTATTGTTGAGAGATGCCTCTGCCCAAATTAAGGTGCAAACAAGATCATATGCCGAAGCCAGAAATAAGTTATTTAATAGTAAATGTGAGGTAGAGAGATAGAAAGAAAAAGATAAAAGCAAAGGGTGAAGAGTGGAAGAGGGGAGAGAGTCAGATGAAGCAGAAGAGAGTCATCGCCCATCGATACAGCAGCATCCTGTTGCTCCCTCTCCAGCCTAGGCTTCTCAACAGTGGGGATCCTCAAGTCATTGAAAATTGTTCATTATTTATCTATTTTAGCAAACAAAGAAATTAATGCTTGTTTTTTACACTGTTCTCTTATTCTATTAGTTAAATGATTCCCTCACCTCTAATGCTACTTAGTCCCATATTCAGTCTTTTTCTTCTTTTGAGTTGGTGGTTTTTTGTCAGTGGTTGTAATCTCCCTTCGCCTGAATTACCTTTCACCCAGTCCAAGCTGATCTCAGCACAGTTGCTGAGTTTGCTTTCCTCATGGCACATAAATCCTGTCACTATCAGTGACAAATTCTCCCTCAGCTTTGCTTTCCTCCACCTATGCCTGAGATAATGGACAACTGACCTTTATCTCAAGTTCCTGTCTTGGTGGTTTAACTTACAGTCCAAGTTTCAGTTAACCACAGAGGCATATTCAGGGTGGGGGGTTTTGGTGATTCCAGATGCCATCTGTCCTATAACTTGAGAGGATCTTTGTCTGACCAGTAACATGTGTGTGAGCAGTTCCTTTACAGTCTACCACAGTGGTAATTTTTGCCTGGATGTGCACCCAGGATGTGCTAACCAAACCTTGCTTCCACCAGACTTGGAGTTAGAGGCAGCCTGTCCACTCCGTGCTTATCTCATGGCAAAATCCTTCTGTGGCCAAACCAGTGTTTGATAAAGGCAGCTGTGCTCTTTAAGACTTTACAGGATAGTAATTTTCAAGGTGTTTTCTTTCTGAGGTTGAGTGTGGTTGATGTTTCTTACGAGAAAATCTTCTGTGCTAGGTTCTGGGAAGGAGCAATAAAAATCAAAAAGGCCTGTGACTTAATTTGTAACCAGAGATGGAATTGGGACAGAGACATTACCCCTACTTATGTTATAAATGTGTTAGTGGTTTGAGAAACAGACATGGGAGGAAGTTACATGGAAATATGCCTAGTGATGCCTTTTCCTGGTCTTAAAATCAAGAGTCATACACAGTTAGAAGGGGAAAAGGGATTTTACCTTGGTATTTATTTTAAGGATCCTTAGGTGCACACGTCCAGGTCATATGCATTGAAATGCACCCTGTGAAAATATACACCCCAAAAAATCGGGTATAACACTATAGATTTTACTAATTAGCATATCTATCAAAGATTCCCCAGTGAGAGGCTTGACTGAGCCCCCCTCCCCAAGGAACCTTCCCCTGGATGGTTCTATCTTAGTTTACAGAATGTGTTCTGGAGAGCACCTTGGGGTCTGGGGCACACTGGTCCCTAACTACAAAGCTTCTAAAATGTTTAGTCTCTCAGCTTGACAAACAAGTCCAAGAATGTAGAGAAAAAGCACTAAGAATATAGAAGTTGTAAAAAATGTGTAATAGGGGTATAAAATAAAAGGCAAAAAATCTTCATGGCATCACTAGGATGGACAGTTTATTACAAGATGTTTTTGAAAGGCTGTAAGATGAGCTTGTTGACATTTACTAATTTTTTAAAACAACACCCACAACTAATTTCTTCATTTTATCTCCATCAGTTTTCTTTCCCCCTCCCCTCTGCCCCATTTCCTTTTGTCTTCTTTTTTCTCAGCCACTAAAACTTGCCAATTCAAATATTGTGGTCAGAGCTTGTTTGCTTGAAGAAAGGATCATATGTGCAAATATTTGCATGCTTTCTTTTAGATATTTCAGTGACAAAACTGGTAATAAAATCAACTCTCCATAACACTAAACTAATTCTATTTGAACTGAATAATGAAAGCTTCTAACTTCCTCTACAAACCTTATTTTTCTACATGTGAACATGTAAAACATCATGGCACATCCTGGCACAAGTGTAGGTATTTGTCTGTAGACAAGAAGCAGTATTTGTAAGACATAAAACGTGAAGAAAGGGTCTAATATATATGTATATATATATATGTATATATATATGTATATATATATATTTATGTATAAATTTAAGTTATGTTGTGCTAATGTATTTTTGTGATAGGTAAAGCTTTAACAGTAGGTTAAGTGCTCATTTCACATGAAATGGCATGGACTTTTGTGATTGTCATATTGGTTTCTGCACACATGTATTTAAAATAAATCGCATGGTTTAAACTTTAATTTCTAATTTATTTTTGTGAGAGTTTTCAAGTAGCCATTACTTGATCTTTAGAAAAATAACGTACATTTGTTAGTAATTCTCTGTCCAATTCCCAGTTCTAAAAAAGTTATCTGAATATATGACAAAATATTATTTAAAAACATTTCAGGATGTCATGGGTTAGCATAGCTACGGAAGTGATTTTCTTGCAAAGAGGTGCTTACAGCTTCCTCTATGACCTGACAGAACCTATCAACTGGGTAGTTTGAATATTGGCAACTTTCTAAGCCACTTAAGGAGCTTGACACGCCTCTGTGATCCACATTTAAGAATGAACAAACCCCGGGAAAGCTCTCTCTTGCATCTGGCCTTGGGACAGGTAACTGGGGGGGAGCCCATGTGGCCCAGTGGGGCTGGCCCAGGCCCTGCTCAGCCTGGGCCGGGCCAGGACACAGCCATCCTGGAGCCGTGTGGACCTCTTCCATCTGCACCCCGCCCGCCCCAGCACTGTTACATGCAGATGGCACAGCTCCACACCCTCCCCTCCAGTGCGGCCGAAGATTCAGCTGAAGCTGCCCTGCTGCCTGGCAAAGTTCATGTGACCAACAGAGAGAAGCGAATTCCAGCTGCAGGGCCGGGTGAGATTAACCCTTTTAGTGCTGTAAGTTTGCTCCAGAACAGATGAATCCTGCTGACATCAATCCTCTTCCGAGTCTGAGGAAGAAGGAAGGTGAAGAAAACACCAGAGAGACACCAAAGTCAGTAAAGAAGGAAGAGCTGAAACCTGAGGGAGAAGAAAGAGGAGATGCTTAGAAGCTGAAATTCTGTTGTAAAGCTATGGTGGTGATGGACTATGATATATGAGAGTACCCATTGTAATTTCTTGAAAGCATGGGGGGTGGAGCATTCAAACTGTACTTGTGAGCCAAAGCACCTGTGCTGGAATAAGCAAATCCTGAAGCAGCTGTAATTTGATGAAAAGTTTGAACAGGGAGAGATGGAAGTGATGAGGACTCTTGCTCCAAATTGGAAGGAGAAGATCTCTGATCCTAGAGATGAAGATGCTCCCAGAGATAGGTGAAGAGAACCTTTGCTTCTGAACAGCTCATCCTTAAAATGGTACCCCAGTAGCCCAAGACCGGACCCTCGAAAGCAGTTGTGGGGAACGCTGTAAGTTGGGGGAAGGGACTTTCACATGCAAGCAGAGAACCAGCCTGGGCAGCTGTCTAGCTCTGGTACTGAAGCCATGAGAGAACTTCTTGTGGAGATGTCTCCATAGCATGAGCAAGAGAGACTCCTCTCCCTAAGTGAACTGAAAAAGGTTATTATAGAAGTGGTAAACAGACTGAACATCTCAAGGGTTGTCAGTGGGAGAAGAGAGAAAGGTGGGGGGAGAAGAAGTGTTCTGAAGGTTTGGACTGAATATTTTTTCCTTTCTTTTAAGTCTGTTAATAAAGTTCTTTATATTCTTTTAAGTTTTGTGCCTGCTTTGCTTTCTCCTAATTCTTATCTCACGGAAGGTAAATAAGTAAGTAATGAGTATTTTGGACCAAAACCACTACACGGGAGTTTTTGAAAACCTAGTTTAGATTCTGGACAGCCATTCACCAGCTTTATGGTTCAGATACCTTCATTCATCAGAAAGAATGATGAGCCATTTACTAATTCATCTGGCAAGATATTAGCAATTGCCTGGGTTGGTAATTAAATAAAGATAATAATAAAACATGATAATGTATTATCAGAGAAAGAGTTCCATAGGTGTGAAGAAAATAATTTTAGATTCCAAAGCTCTGGGAGAATGCATATCCATTCTGCTTCTGTTGTTTTGATTTAGAAGACAAGGGAATAAAAACATGAGCAAGTAAGGAGGCTTCACACAATTAGGGCAGCAGTACATTAGCAAAAGATCAATTTAAGTGTGAATTTATTGAGTAAATTTAGAGTAAATTATGAAAAATGCTAAACTGTTTGAAGTACCCCGAAGAGTTATATCTGGAGAATCATCCAGATAAGCATGGAGGTCCTCTGGACAATTAAATGAAATTAGATGGTTATGTCAAGACATACAGGATTCATGCTTTTTTTATTAGGGAAAGAGCGAAAGTATTTTTTCACCTGTATCCAGCTCAATCATGTATTTTATGATGAACTTTTAATTACCTTTTCAGTAACCTGATACTCCAGCAGTACAGGAAAAGAGAGATAGTTTTAAAAATCTTTAGAAATATGAGGTCTGGTGACTTGCCTGACCTCAGATCATGTCTAATGATAAGTTGTATGATGTCTCGGTTTGAGACAAATTATGAGGAAACCCCCAAAATGAATGGGTCCTCTAATGGAAGACCTCTCCCACCAGGTTTGGAAAGAAATTCCAGGAGAAAAGTGAAAAAAACCTATTTATTTAACAAGCAGCATGTATGCAGGCATGAGAGGGAAGAAAAAAAAGAATAATGTTAAATAATAAAACCTCTCACAGTGCAAACAAACCTGATTAGATTCAGAGTCCTTTCTGTAGGTGTGGCTCTGCTCTCTCTGGAGCTGGGGTGTGGTGTGGGCCTCTCCAGGCCACAGTGTGGGGCCTCCCAGTCACGTTCTGGTATTGCAGAACAGTTCCAGAAGAAAAAAGAAGCCACAGTCCCAGGAAAACTCCTTGCTTCAGCTAAAGAACAAGAAGCTAGCTAAAAAGCAAAAGAATGCACCTCTCTGCCCTGCTGCAAAGCCGAGAGCTGGGGAGAGAAACTGAGGGAGTTATCTGTGTTTTTTACACAGGTGTCGCGGGTTTGGTTTGTAACTGGGCGGAAACATCAATTTAGTGTAGTGGTTTGGTCTAAAATACTCATTACTGTTTATCTTCTGTGAGGTAAGAATTAGGAGAAATGCAAAGCAGGCACCAAACTTGAAAGAATATAAAGAAGTTTATTAACAGACCTAAAAGAAGAAAAAAAAGAAAAATATTATACCACCTTCAGAACTCTCCTCCTCCCCCCACCTTCCTCCCTTCTCCCACTGACAATGTAAAAAGACAACCCTTGAGATGTTCAGTCTGTTTACCACTTCCATAATAACCTTGTTCAGTCCATTTAGAAAGAGAAGTCTCTTCTTGCTCGTGCCATGAAAAATTATCACAACTAGACAGCCGCCCACTTCCAAATATTGTTCAGTCCATTTAGGAAGAGGTCTCTCTGCTCACAATGTGAGTCCCTTCCCCCGACTTGCAGCTTTTCCCTCAACTGCTTTCGGGGGTCCACTCTTGAAGTTTTTTGGGGTACAATTTTAAGGTTGAGCCGTTCAGAAACAAAAACAGAGGCCCTTCTCCTTCCCTGGGAGCAAAGGGTCTTCCTCATCTTCATCATTAAGACTATCTCTGGGAGCATCTCTAGGAACTGAGGTTTTCTCCTTTCCCATGTGGAGCAAAAGTCCTCATCTGGTCCATCTCTCCCTGTCCAAACTTCTCATGAAATTACAGCCGCGTCAGCATCTGCCTATCTCAGCGCAGGTGCTTCTGCTCACGAGTTGAACACTCCACCCCCCATATCTTCATGAAATTACAACGGGATGCTCTGATATATCATAGCTTCACAACAGAATTTCAGCTTTAAGCATCTCCTCTCTCTCTTCCCTCAGGTTTTCAGCTCTTCACAGCAATAAAAGGGTTAATCTCACCTCAGCCTTGCAGCTGGAATTTTTCTTATCGAAGTGGAGAGGGGGGGAGAGCCGAGCCGCTCCGGCTGCCCACGGCAGGGCAGTGGGGGGGGTTCCACGGCTGGAACAGGTCCGTCGGCTCCAGGATGGCCGTGGCCCGGCCCGGCCTGGCCCAAGCAGGGCCTGGGCCGGGCCTGCTGTCCCCAACACGGGCCCCGCAGCCACCTGTGCCAGCGCCGGAAACGAGAGAGAGCTTGGGGGGGAGTTTGCCTATTCTTAAATGTGGATCACAGAGGCGGTCACAACTTTAAGTGGCTTATAGAATTGTCCATATCAAACTGGCCAGCTGATAGGTTCTATCAGGTCCCAGAGGAAGCTGTAAGCACCCCTTAGCAAGGACATCCCTTCCAGGACTATGCTTGCTAAACTATGACAACAGGCCGCCAAAAGAATTCCACCACCTTCCCCCCCCCCTTCCAGAGCTACCTTTAAAGGCACAGAACTCATGTCTGGCATAGGGCAGACGATAGGGGATACAGCATCAAAAAGTCACCCCAAGACATGTGATAATGGTTGCAAAGAGGTTTGCAATATGGGTTCTCAGCTCTCACTTTCTGGCAATTCCTATTTTACATCCTCTATTCTCTACAACTTGTAAGGATTGAAAATGAGGGAGGTAAGAATAGTTTTTGGAGTTCTGAAGAATAGATTTCCTACTTGACTTAAATTTACCCAAGTTAACATAGTGTTATTACTTAAATTTCCTTAAATAATTAAATCTACTTATATTTACTTAAATTAATATTGAAAAAATATGTGGCATAATGTGGCTATGCTGTGTCTCTGAATATTGTGATCGGACAGGGCAGGAATGATAGGAAGAATTTTCCATATATTTTGAAGCTTGGAAAATAAGGCTGCTCCACAGGGAGCAGGGTTTATGGGCAATAAAAGAAACTTTACTGAGAAAATTAGAATCACCATCAGAGGAGACGCAAGTGTTTTGAAATAAATACACCTATGAAATAAATGCTAGTGCAAAGGGTATTTACTTTAAACCTAACATAATTTCATACCCTTTGTCTGAGCTAGTATTAGAACTAGTCATCTTTAGCCTTAGGATCTTATGCCTTGAACTTTTGCAGAGATAGATTGCTGCTTCATCCTTTCCAGCTGAGGAGAATCAGTATTCAGAAGTATAAGGTTATAATTGTCTATTTTTAAACACTTAACCTTGTTTCTTGGCAGCTTTTCCTTTATGAAGTGCATTAATCCTATAGACTTGTGCATTTACAGGTTTGCACATACAAAATACTGTGAAATGTCATGTCAAGGATTAAGTTATCATTGTCATCATCATCAACATCATCATCATCATCTAGTTGCTAATAATAGATTTCCACAAAACTGTTCATAACCTTTAAAATATAATTCTGCTTAAAGTTTACTATTAAATTTCTTCACATTATTTTCTTCAAAAATTAAATAAAAAGTGATAGATGTATATAATACTTTCTTTAGGAATTACAGAGTTAAAGCTTCAGAGAAGCTAAAGAAAAAAGCCAGCAGCTCTTAACAGGCCCTTGGTACTACTGTGGGAGAGCTGTAAATTTCCACTGATTGATATTGTGAGATCATTTGGGTTTTCTGCCTTTTTTTTATTGCAAATCCCTGTAGTTTTGCTACAAGTTTAAGGCTCCCAATTGATGTGTCATGTCTTCATTGATCAATGAAGATCACTCCAAAGATTTAAGAACAAACCCTGTAAAATGGTTTCCTAGTTAACTCAAGGTGGAGTTCATATTCCCTGGTGATCTCAGATTTGAAAGATCTTTCTACAACGTTTTTGGTGGCCCTCTAGGTGCATTACATCTTGTTTGAAAAATTAAATATGTCTGGGCTGGTATATATATCCTTTCTTATCTGAAAGCAGGAGTGATAAAATTACCTTATACTTCCAGTATAAGCTTTGCAAGATTTCAGAGATTGAATTATTTTCTTTGCTGGGCTTGGCTGTCTCAAAATCTTGGAGGGAGGTACTATCTAAAAGGCAAATAAGTTCTCAGTCATTTGTGTTCTCTCTCAAAATATAAAAATAAGTGGCAGCTGATTCTAGCATCCTCTCTTTGACCCTTGTGTTAGAATGGAGGGTTGCATCTCTTTAGATAAAATACAAGCACACTTATTTTTAGGCTAAACCAAATGCATTTCAGAGATATTTGAGAGAGAGACTGAGAGCGAGAGAGAGAGGAAGAGGGAGTGAGCTGAATACCTCAGAAAGTTTTATTTTACTTAGAAAAATAGGAACTGCCTTGGAACTCCACTACATTTGTGGAAAAATAATATGCTGGGTTAGTTCCTGAGGTGGCAGATAGTTCTCATTTACTTCACGTGGACTCAGGGACTTTTATGTTTGGGGAAAAATTACACACACCCGCATCAACATTAGGAAAGTTTTGTTCTACTTCTCGGAAAGGAAAAAGCTGGTAACT
The DNA here is from genome assembly GCF_020740725.1 of Corvus hawaiiensis. Taxonomy (NCBI): domain Eukaryota; kingdom Metazoa; phylum Chordata; class Aves; order Passeriformes; family Corvidae; genus Corvus; species Corvus hawaiiensis. Next base: position 73,560,738 of record NC_063255.1, on the reverse strand, counting down.
TACATCCTGTGTTAGCCCTTTGGTACCATTTGAACCTGGAAGATTGTACTGCAAATCCTATGCTTGTACTGTGTGAACAGCACTGTTAATTGTGCTAGGATTTCTGCAAACATTATAAACTATCATGAATAATTCTGTTTACATTTTTTTCTTTGAGAGACACATGAAAGGGAGACCACAAGGGCTGTTAAAACTATTCCAGTGATGAAGAATCTGAATTTACTTTTCAAAACTTACTGAGCAACAACTATAGAAAAAGAAATAGCATGACTAAATCTTAATTATTTTAAATCACATAGGGCTCTTTACCAACAACCTGTGACATACATGCCTAAAGAGTATACTATTCACGTGATAAATAAGTGTGATATACTCTAGGCATCAGTGAGAATGTACAAATGCCATTTGAAAATTAAAGTGAATTGAAGAACCTTATTTAAAAAAAAAAGCTCTTGTTGCACAGGAGATCTGAGGATTTTTTTTGTGTATTGTAGATCGGGTATGTAATACAACACTAAATCTGTTTGCATATAATGAGCTATGGACTGCATTTTCTTATTAAGAGACTGCATCGGATAGAAGGAAAGCCATTCCTGCAGATCACTATAGTTCACATCTAGCTGTTTTCTCAGCAGCCAAGATTTTATGGAGCCCTTGGTGAAAGCAACACTTGGGATTTCATACATATAGCCTTAAATAATTCCTCAAGGAATTGATTGAAGTGGCTTTGCAAAGGAAGTATAACCTGTTTTGTAGACACCTATGTGTTTAAGCAGAGAAGTGTATGGTTTTGCATGACAAGTTCTTGTGAATGTTCAGTTATTTTCTGTTCTTCAAAAGTTAATTGCTGTCATCTACATATATTTGGCAAGAGTTTGCTCCAGATTATTTTCAGCCTATTGCCTATCACACTGACTATTACTTTCTTACTAAAATACATTTTCTAGACCTGTCTGTTGCCATCTCCTGACCATGAACTTGTTGTAGATTATTTAGTACAGCAGGGTTCCACCTCAGGATTAGGATGTTGGCATGATGTGGTATTAAAAGTACTTCAATAGTAAAAACAACAGTAAATTAATGGAAAAAACCCAGTAAAACAATGGCAAAAAAATCATATTATGGATTAAAAAAAAAAAGTTTATTAATATCAGAAGGTCACAGGATCCTAGAAATCAAGCTGGAAGAGGCCCAAGAATCTTATCTGTTCCAGCCTCCTGTTCTAAACAGTTGAGACATATTGGGCCTGACTTTTCAATATATCACCATTTTTACAAATAAATATCTTGTAGGTTCTGAATTTGGGAAATTTTCAGAAATTTCTAATCCCAAAATAGGTTACCATTTTAATAGACCAAAATGCCTTGAATATCTGAGGGAAAATTTCCAGTCTTTTTAATAAAATGGCTATAATTATTAAAAAACAGAAGTAGTATTCAAATGTTGGGGTTTCTGTTCAAGCCAATAATTCTCCATGTGGTAGAAAAACAAATAGTTGTGTGGTATATGTTATTCTTAAATTTAGAGGTGTGCAAAAAGTACCACTTTTTCTGATGTAATTGCTGTATGTTCAAAGGGAATTAAAGAAAGTGAAAAGATGCTGTATTCACAAAAGCATTAAGAGCTTCATAGGTTCCAGGTATCTCAAACTGAAAATAAACGTGTTAATTTTTGAGAGTGTTTTTGCAAAATGCATTGTCTCACATGCACATACATGTGTGTGTGTGCACACACTCTCCCCTCTCACTCACTTATGTCTCAGCATTGTAGCTGATTTGTGCTTTTGGTCCTATGTGTAACCTTTACCGTTGTGACAGTGATTGAAGTTTATCAAATGCCTCTGGTGACTTGAACTGTCAGAAAGCAACAAGAGTGACTGATGCTTTCCTTGGCCTCACCTTCTGGGAGGAAAAATCCACCTCCTGAAACCATTTCCAAACCTGAGGCTTGCTAAGGTGTCAAAAGCTTACTTGGAAAGCAAATCAAAAAGAGAAAGTGAATAGTAAAAAAAACCAGTGTATTGAATACTTTTTTTTCAAAGAAGAGAATGCAGCTTTGTAGGAGTTTATAAGCTGCCTGTTACATGAGAAACCCCCATGTGATTTGTCATTACACTGCATTTAGACAATTAAAGACAGTTATTTCAATCTACTGTTTGGCAAACGTTCTGTAAAACAAACTTACAGGTTTAAGGATAAATATCACCTAATAAGCACACTAGCAAATACTGAGTCTTATAATTGTGACTGACCTGTAGAACAGTTAACTGCAGGGGAAAATATATATTTCCCCAAACCGAAACGTTTCAGATCAGAATTTAAAATTATCTTGCTCCTTAAGCCACAGTCAAATCTCCAATCACTCTGGTAGCTGGAGATTTGAACATGATTCCAAACGTTGCATCTAGGTTGTTTTTGATCTTTCTGGTTTTTGCACAGAGAACTAGCTTTTTATTCCTTCAATTAAGAAGCTGAAACTGCAGAAACTTTTGCTACCCAGCACTTAAAAGCTAGCATCTGGCGGTCTCTCCCTCAGAGTGCCTCCTATGCTGCATCAGTATCTGCTTTGACCCTGTATTTATTCCCCTTCACTTTCTGACCCATTATACTCCATGCCTACAGAAAGGGTTTGTCTTCAGCCTGATTTCAGCAATAGAGATCCTTAGAGAAACCAGGTAAAAGAATGTTTGAAACCAATTTTAAAGCCCTGGGACTTTAAAAAGAGGATTTTAATCAAAAATACTGTAATTTTAAGTCTGTTTATGCCTTGTGTAAAGTAGTAATTCATACCCTAGAAGAATGTGGACATTTTTCTTTAATGGCCAGGAAAACGGTCTGTGAAAGATGAGAAAACCTAAGTCTTAGGGGTAGATGTTTAAAAGCATGTCCTTATGAGAATATTAAAAACAAACACATAAAAGCTTCATTACAAGAAACACTTGTAGTTATGAGGCAGGTTGCAATGATTATCTATGTGTGTATGCATGAACAAACACACTTTAAGTCATTGTGGAACAGACGAGACTCATTTTAGTGCAAAGACCTGGAAATTAGGGAATGAAACCCTTTCATAATCCAAAACATGTCTCTTAGGCTAGATACTAGGTCAGTGAGGAACAAATAGAAAGCATCATTGAAAGGCAGAGGTTACATTTCCAGGAATGTAGAGACTTAGGAATTACTACTGCAAATCAGGTGAGTTCCTAAATTAGTGTAGTTTCTGTAACTCAGAGCAACTAATGCAAAGTGCTTTAGCAGAGGTATGTCCACTAAGAAAAGCTGTGCCTGAAGCATGAAGGCTGATCTTTCCACATTTTTATTCTTACAAGGAAGGAGAAATTCTTTCTTACCATTAATTTCATGTCCAGATTTCTCCATGCCTCAGCTGATTAGAGGATGAAGGAATGTTAAATAGAGTTTTCTCTAGCTGCAGTTTCTGATTACTGAAGAATGACCTCTGTGTTTGTGTTCTGTCCTTGCTCCTTACCTGGCATACAGAAACTGCCGTAAAAAAGGGCACTTATACTCCCGAAAAAAGGATGTTTAACATAGGACATTAGCTGGAGTTCTAGAAGTGGTCTCAATACATTATCTGAGACAGGGTACCCTGGAAACCTCGGATCAGCTGTTTAGCTTGTCTGGGTCTCTGTATGTCATTTCTAAACTGATGGTAGTGTCATTGACACAGAATACTTGGAAAAATATTATGAGACTCAGTTAACTAAATATTAAAGAATTTGCACAGTCATTTTTCACAAGACCTAACTGACAATAAATGAATGCTTATTTGTACATGATACTGAGCACTCTACCTCTGCCCTTGTGAGACCCCACCCTGGAGTGCTTTGTCCTGCTGTGAAGGCCCCAACAAAAGGAGAATGTGGACATGCCTGAGCAAGAGGAAGCCACAAAAATGATTAGAAGCTGGTGCACCTCACCTGTTAAGACGGGCTGTGAGAGTGGAGGATGTTCAGCCTGGAGAAGAGAAAGCTCCGGGGAGACCTCATTGTGGTCTTCTGGTACTTACAGGGAACTTTTAAAAAAGAGGGAGAATGACTTTTTACACAGGATAAGGGGGAACACTTTTAAATATAACCAGATGTATAGATTAGATTTAGAGAAAAGTTTCTTTACCCATAGGTTAGTGAGGAGCTAGAAGAGGTTACCCAGAGAAATTGTTAATGCCCCATCCCTGGAAGTCTTCAAAGCCAGATTGGATGGGGGCTCTGAGCAACCTGGTCTGATGAGTGGCATCTGTGTCCATGGCAGGGGGTTTTGAACCAGATGATCTTTCCAGTTCCTTTCAACCCAAGTTGTTCCATGGTTCTATGATTTGTTATGCTAGGTGAAATTGCCACAGCAACAGAAAATTTTAGGGGCAAGATTTTGGTCAAAAAGGGCATGAGTTGCATGACTACATGTTCCTCTAAGATCTGCTTTGCATATAGAAAGGCATATCATCTTTTCGCCTAAACTCCTTTTCAGACCCATAGTGATAAATTTTCTCCGTTTTCCAGCCATTCATATACCAAGTTCCTGATGACCCATTAGACTTCAGCCCAACTAACACCTACAAATATCGTTCTGTATGAGGAATTAGGGTGAATATTTTACCCTCCCTGTCAACAGGACAAAAAAGAAATGTTAATACTGAGTAAAAAAAAGGGAAACCCAAATTACTTTTTCACTCTTAAATTAATATATAGTTATTTCATATATATGGAACATATATGGCCATATATAAATGATACACATTAAAAATATATATAAAAACCACATATAATTCATATGTATTGCTATTTCAGAGAACACAATGTGAGGGTATTGGAGAGTGAAAGAAGAGATAAAATCAATAACATTAAGAACTGGATTTCTGGAAAAGCAGGGTATATCTGCATGAAAAATGGAATAAATTTCAATTCACACCACTGTGTATTATTCTATTCTGCTGAACATATTCCTGGGACTGACAGGAGAGAAGACAGCAAGGAATAATATGGCTACTCCACTCATTACATTTAAAACCCCTTCCCAGGCATTGCAGAGATTACTGTTTCTGTTTCATTCTCCTTGCCTTAATTGCGCCTTTCATATTTTGTGGCAGGATGTCTTGACGTTTAAGCCAGATAAACTTGCAGCCATTACTTCCCAGCCCTATTTTTAATCCTTCTAACAATGGCTTTAAGTTTCCCAGACCAAACTTCCAACTTCTTATGTATAAGTACTGTGCTCAGTTTAAGATTAAAAATACTTGTCTTTCCATTTGCTCTCCAGGACATAGTGAAACTAACTTAATGTTAGTCTTCTGTCTCTGTGATGGAAGTTTATATGACTTTTCAGGGCTTTTGCCTCCCTTCCCAGGACTATTGATCAATGTAAAATTTCCTTCACATTTTTTCCTTTTTTTTCTTTTGGTGACCTTCCCCATCATTTTGGTGATCATTTGTATGTCACTGTGCATTGTATACATCCTGTTTGTTACCAGACATATCAATACTTGTCTTAATATCAGATAACATAGAAACAAATTTAAATCTATGAGATTGCCAAGGAAGAAACAACTAAATGAGAGGTATTTGAATGTCAGGTAATCAATAAACACTAGAGAGTGCTTTGCAGAATATTCAGAAAGATTTCCTGTCCGTGTCAGACAACTGATATCTTTTCTTTGTGTAAAATGACTAATGTATTTCTAAGGAAGGCTGTTCTGCATCAAGGCAGAATCAAGAGTTAAGAAATAGTATAATATTATAAAAGTTGACCTAAAATGAATTAAAACTAGATAGTAGCCTTGCTGTGCATAGTCATAATTGCTTTATGTGAATATTTATTTATTGTGTGATTGAACTAGTATCATGATATATTATGCAGTGTTTTTTTAAACACTGGGTGCAAAATATTGTGATATATTGGACTTAATGCTTAACTAATTATTTTTTCAGAGCAATATCTGTTCCCTTACATTTTTTATTGCTTCATCTGAATTGTTTTAAAATAAGGTACATTAAAAGATATACTTGTGTCTAGAAAATGGTTAATTTGATATCATGAATTAATTTGCTATTTAGTACAGAATTCCTATGTCTATTTAATTTTACTAAATCAGGATTTCCTGGGGTTTTTTTCATTTTTTTCCTGGAAAACAAAATTCAGTAGAAAAGCAATGAGTTTAATTCACTCTAGCTTGTCACTTTATGGTTTTGTTTTTTTCTTTTAAAGATCCTGGACAATTACTGAATATTTGCAAAAGGAGTTCCTTATTCCTAGACATTTAGGAATTGTAGTAAAAACTTCTATTCTTTTTAGATTTTATATTTGGCATCAGCTATTTATTTTGTAGTTTTTTCTTAAAAACCTTGTGCTTTCCTTGTCAGAAGCTGAGACTACAGCATCAAAACCAGCTATCTTATTATAGCACAAATAATTTATTTACAGTTTTTCTATCCATTTCTGTTGCATGAACTATATGTTTCATAGTTAGTAAATATATATAGAAATCACAGTGATTTGTAAATGAAAGAGACAATGCAAAACCAAACCTCTTTCCTGATTAATTCAGTCCTTTCTGCTTTTATTACACGTGTTCTAAAAGACTACTTAATTTGAATTTAGATGCCTCGACGAGCAAGTTAAGATACAATTTAAGAAACTTTAGAGGAAAAGTAAAGACACGCTAGATTTAGGGAGAGTGTCAGCTGTAAGGAAAACTATATAGAACAAACGACACATAAAGAGAGGTTTTATGCAAATGTCTTCCACAAGAGATTAAAAAGAATAGATTTGGAAATATGTTTTAAAGAATATGACACATTTTTTTAAAATGTAAAAGAAATCTGATATTAGAATTTACTTCTTCAAAGCTACATTTTCCTAAATATATGATACATCTAAGAATTTGATTTCATAGTTTAGACTTCCACAACAGAATTATTATGAACTTAAGGGAATAAAACCCCCATAAATACGTAACAGCCAGGCCATACTGTACCTGAGAACCACATAATTTGCTAGATTAAAGTTACATTTAATCCATCTATATATATTTAAACAAAGTACTTCAAGTCTTCTGGTTTAGATTGCACTTCCACTTTTCTTCAGTAAATTGTCTCCACAGAAAACAAAGTGGAAAGCTTGAGATATATGGAAATATTGAATCATCTGTTGTTTGAGACAATAGGTGACATAATATAAGCTAGATCTTAATAAATTTCAATCATGATAATGGGAATCAGAGATTTGTTATTTAATTAAAACTAAAATTTCTTGAAATATGAGTTATGCTGTATTTTAAAATACCATGTAAGCATACTGCAAAGAATGTTCTTGTAAGAGCTGGGTGATTTTCACTTTTTAACGTTACATTAGAAGTCATGCAAAATAACAAATGTATTTTTAAAAATTATTCATTAGGAAAACCAAAAGAACCTATGACTTCTTCTATAACAATCTGAGGTGGAAGACATGATAATGATGACAAGAAAGAAGTATTATGAACTGCTTATGCCTCCAAGATTCAGGCTGCCTTTTTTGTTGTTGGCATTGATATTTTTTGGTTTGTTTCTTTTTCCACTCACAACTAAGGTTTTAACTTAAAACACAAATCTGATTTGTGTTTTGATCTCCTAAATTGAAAATATATTCTCAATTTCTCTTGAGAGGAAAACAAAGTATCCCTGACAAAGAAAGAGCCATCAAAACTGGCAATAAACACTAATGGTTAACTTTAATACTCTGTAAAGCATAAGAATTACAATTCATAGTGGAAGGATAGGTAGTAAACTACTCCACTGAAATGCAGTTTTGACTTGAAAGTAGTAAATGCAAATGTAAAATAAAGAGCTGCTAAAAGTGCATGTCAGAAAACATTCCCATAACCCAAATCTCCTTAGCTGGTGAAGTTCAATTAGTTAGTATAAGACAGGGAGATAAGACCCAGCTTCAAAGTGTGTCTTAGACATGATGGCATAAATGACTTCCCTGTTTAACTTTTTAAACGCTTCCTCTGTTTATAGTGGAATCCACATCCCAGAGTAAAATACCCAAGTGCCTTTCTTAGCCAGTGCATGTTTAAGAGCTTTAGCATGCTGTTCTAAAACAATTTAGCACTCAGAGCAGGGAGCTGTCTCAACATTGCAAATAAGAAATATTGAGTATATGTTAATGATTGCCACTATCTGCATCCATTCAAAGTAATCCACCCTTGAAGATGTGTGCCAATTCTGCTTCCTTGAAGTGTGAAGCAGACAAATCGGCCCAGTAGAAGAGCCTCAACAGGAGGGAACTATCTTGCCCAGACAGAGGCACTTCTGAGTATGTAAAGAGGTGATACTGTAGGCATTTGGAAAAGATAAGTTAGAAAATGCAGCTGCTTATGGTATTTACAAGGTCTTTATAGTTAGCCAAGAGGATCATTGATTTGCAGGTATTTCAATTCCCACTGTAAGCATCTGAGTCTTTATAATCTGGCCACAGGTTATTTTCAATGCTATTAGAGAAATAATAGCAGAATGAAACTTGGTTTCTCTGAGGGGTATTGTATTAGTCCATCTACTTTAGCAGAAAAAGACTGACATCTATCAAGTAATTATGCTATCCAAAAGATGCCATTCTCTCTGTCTCTCTTCTTCCCTCTCTGCATAGTTCTGTATGTGTGCAAGAAACAGAGACTGAAAAGGAGAGAAAATTGTTCCAAAATAGCAACAGAACTCCTTTGAAATGCAAATGGAGATTACGGAGAGGTCTTATTAGTGATATATTCTTTTTGTTCAAACTTACACATTTTAGAGGTTTCTGTTTTCAGACAATATTTTCAGCTATTAAAGGACAAAAAGACCTTGAACAAAGGATTTAGTTGGTTACAAGCCTTTCAATTCCCTTTTTGCATACTCTATTAAATTCTATAAGAAGGTATAATAAATACTATTCTGAATGTGACTTCCAGATCGTAAGACTGATAACAGGAATGGCAAGTCGTCCTGAGACTGTATCCCCAAAAGGCTGCTTGCTTCCTTATTTCAGTTCCAATGTCCTTTTGTGCCTGATTAGGGCATCCGTTTTTGCTGATCAGTGTAAACTAGCTATGTACATTACTGCCCTGAGGCAACATCTGAAATACATATAGAACTGTAATCTTTGTCTGTTAGGTGTTTTTGTTTCTATCACAATGCATGGACAAGGCAAAATGGGAGGATTTGTGTTGTTTGATTATAACTTAATTCATCTTTCATCTGTGAGCAGAAACCCCCTGTAAAACCTAGAGCAAAGAATATAAACACAGAGGCAAGATGAAAAAAAGAGGTGTTACCAAAAAGCACCTACTCTTGAAATAATTTACCAGCACTTCAAAAAATGTTAGGGATGGAGCTGAACTTACTCTTAAAATACTTCCTTTGTTTCATTATTTAATTCTTATGCTTCCCTTCAAAAAATCCAGCTGCACAGCCAGTACCACAGGCTCCCCCTCTCCTAACTTCACTCAAAGGTAAAATTAAGGAAATTCCAAAATTCACCATAAAATTCTGTCCAAGCTGTTAATTGCCAGCAAGGGATCTGAGATGTGAGATCATAAATGCATACTAAAGGCAGTATTCACAAAAATTAAAACTCATTGGCAAGCACTGTTTCTTGTATCAGAAGTCTCTTTATGGAGGATACAAGGGATAAGAGACCTGCAGCTTTATCTAATTCAAAGTAAATATTCAAAGCATATGTATGTTACTTGATATAGTGCTCTAATGAACTGATCAGTAGCTATTTAAACTGAAACAAAGTAGCATTTAATGGAAAAGTAGGAATGTAAATTGTGCATTTAATGTAGGACCTTTCCCTCACTGGGCAACAAATATTCAAAGCTTGGAGGGGCATGAAAAAACCTGTACATCTGCCTGGAACTGCAGGACACCTGTACTCCCACTGGGGTCCCCTCATCAGCTCACTCAGTCTGACTTAAACCAGAACCCAGAACCTGTCAGGGCAGGTGAAGAGTTCAAGGAGCTCCAGGGTAGTATTGACAGCCCTGAACACTGGGCAGCAGGGGGCATTTCAGCACAATCTCAGTCACTTGCTGAAGGCTCTTCTTGAAAAAAAGGGGGATCCTCAAAGAAAGTCACTGAGAACTGGAGCTGGGAGCAGGTAGCTGTAAGGGCGGGAGCATGATGGTATTTGGGGCCTTAAACATGTGAATGGGAGGTAATAAAGACCCCTGCAGATTACAGCAGAAAGCAGAGGCCACCACCAGGCATCTGCTCCAGCCCCAGCTCTGCAGCTCTGCTTTTGCTCCACCTATCCACACCTGGTACATGATACTCAGCAAGCAACTGAAGGAGACTGAGGCCCACCTGCCTGGGTAGCTGGTGGGAGAAGGCAGCTACATAACCACTGACCTTGTGCAGGTTGACCACCTACAAAGTTGCAGTCTTCCCACCCTGCAACATCCCACAGGGAAAAGTGACCCCAGCCAGGCAAAAGGCTACCCCTCTCCCCTGTACTCTGCTGAGCTCCCCAGCTCTGTGCCAGCTGGCAGAGATACCAAGATCATCCAAATAAAGACAGCTCTGACAGCATTGTTCAGGATGTGTTTAATCACATTAATCTCTTTAAAGGACAGTGCAAGTAAAAGGCAACAACAGAGCTGTAAGAGAAAGAAATCCAGTCTGGTCTGACTCTATTTGTTCCATAAACAGGCAAGAGGAGAACTGTGATCCTTGCACAGAAGAAAGGCAGGGCATCTTTGGGGGGACTCTATACTGCCAGCCTTACTGATTGGCTCTGCTATGGAATTAGGAGCAAAATTTCAACCTGGGCATGGATTTGCTATGGATGCTATGGATGTCCTCTTTAAGTAGTCTCTGGAACACAGCTGCCAGCACTGTGAGCACCTGTTGCCGTTGGCTATGCACTTCCCAGCACTGCCAGCACAGAGGAGCCAGGAGCTGGGAAGTCGAGATTTTGCCACTCTCTACAAAGAAGCAGAGAGCTCCCAATTGCGTATCTGTGAGTGTGCAGGAATGCCAGGAACTGGCATGACAGTGTACACCAGAGTGACTGAAGAGGAGGCCAGCTCCCTAGTAAATGCTGTAGGTGTGCTCCTCTATGTTGCTGTCCAAGTACACTGGAGATCAGTGGTGCAGAAACTTGAACTGTGGAGGATGGTAAATGAGCAGCCTCACAAATTCCAACACAGGCTCTCTTGTATGTCTTGTACCACCTTTCTCTTGTGTGAAGGGGTGATGCAGAATGCTGTCACAATGGCTTAGGTCAGAGCATCCACCCACATGCACATGGGATCAGGACTGCTCAAGCATGCCCTGGCAAAAGTCCTCTTATTTGTTTTTATATTATTTTAATTATTTTAGTTATTATGAATTATTTTAAAATACTCCCAAAAGGTCTTTCAGAAATTGTTTCCTCAGGGTGCTGTTAGCTGGGTGGAAGATGGCTCAGTAAGTACCCAGTCTGTACTGTAACAGATCCCAGACAAATGCCAGGACCAAGAGCCTGCAGCCACATCTCACTCACTGACCCTGTGTGTTGGCTGTAGAACTATGTCCCAGACCCCTTTAGCATGCTGCATTCCTTGCTGAGGACCTAATGGAAGACTGAAGCAAAAGAACTGTCCCACTGATGCTGGAAAAGCTCCAGCACTACCAGGGTCATGGCATCCTCATGCTTTCTGTAGAAGTAGGCAACTACTGCCCCACATCACCCCAGAGTCTATAAAGAAGAGGTAGAAGAGGAAGTCACCAAAAGAAAATCTCCCAGCTTCTTCAGCTCTGTGCACATTGCTGTCCCAGGCAGGGAAAACCACAGTCTTAATAGTCTGTTTCGTATCAACAGGACTCCACAGTGCTTGCAGGGCTGGGATTTTTACTTCAGGTGATACACAAACTCAAACTAACCCTGAACAACCCTGAAGATTGAAGGAAACTGCTCTCCTGCAACAGTAATAAGCACATGACTGTAACAAGCAGTAAGAGCCAAGCCAAGTGATTGTGCAGCTGAATTGTGGCACCAGCTGAATATTCTCACTGAAGTCTATAGGGCAATCTGGCTTGAAGAGAACCAGGATGAAAAAATGACAGACAGGGAAAGGGGGCAAGTAATGAGAGACATTAAATACCTGTCTTTTAATAAGGTAATTATTCTTCCTTACATAATTTCTTTCTCCTATTGATATTTTTCCTGTTTGTCTACTGGTGTACTCATAATCTCTTTTATTGTAAGCTGATTTTCTTGCATTTCTGTTGCTGCTAGCTTTATTTGAGACAACTGTCTGGTGTGTTGGTCTTAAAATTTACACAGCCTGGTTCTGGTAGGTTTTCCTTTGTAAAAGCTGGCTAATCTTTAACAGAAGGTGTAGGTGATGCAGGTAAGAAATTTCCCCAGGACATTCCAGGACAGAAGTTGTGATCAGATCTGAGATATAGATAATCATGTTGAATTAGATGTAACATCACTGATTGTTCTTACTGATCCAAGTAAAATCCCAGCTGACAGTGATATATAGCAGTGCTACTATAGGTATAATACTTGCATTTTCCAATTAACCCTTCTTTTGCAGTCATATCTATATTTGGATGTAATACCGACATTTTAAACTAAAATAGAGCAAACTTTTTTGTCTTTTCCTTGGTTTTTTGTTGCTCTTTCTCTTCCATCTGCCAACTGCCAAATTTCATATCCATTAATTGCTTTCCATTTGTTACAAGCTATTTATACTGTCATTACAATAAAATTTAATTTTTCAATTAGTAAATCTCCAATGATTCCAAAAGTTTTCACTTGATTTATGCAGCTCATCTCTTTCAGTTGTGCTAGTATATCTATTCCAAAATAGAGAAGGTGATGGTAGTATATAGTTTTAACTGATCAGGATAAAAAGCCCCGTCCAAATCTTGACCTAAAATTCTACTGTTTTCATTTCTGGATCAGTACCTACAGAATTATATATAAGTAAGTACTCAGATGGTAAGCAGGCCTAGTTTTGGATCTTGGAAATATATACATATGTATATGTGTATGTGTATGTGTATTTATATGTATATATTTACATGGATTTTTGCAATATTTATTTTAATATTTTAGATGCTGGTGAAAAACTGCTCAATGCTCATGCAAGAAAGTCTCTTATTTTCTGGATGATTATGAAAAATAGGATTTGAGATTAATTCCTGGTTGTATTGAAGTCTTTGTGAGAACTTCCACTGAAGTTCTCTGTGGATCGCATTTTCCATTAATGACACCTGGATCATGTATTGTGCAAATCTGACACGGACCGCACTGACTGTATCTACCAAAGCAAGACTGTAACTTGAAAACAGTATGTTCTGTATAGGCCCTACTGTGACTTTTTCTATTAACTTACTATACTTTCTAAAGCACATCATGAAGTTTGATACAATGTCCAAATTGCAACAAAAATTGATTAATTTTTTTTTCAGTTTTCATTTTCTCAACAGTCTCTGTCTTATGAATGGATGAATATAATTTTACCTGGAGTTCTCTTTACAGTCTTAAGACTGTCACAAGAATGGATTGGGTGTCACTTTCTCTTCTTGTTACAGTCTTTGTCATGAGTTCTCACAGACCTTTAATGCTTGAAATGTTCTCATTCTCATTACATATTCTCATTCCCATAACAAAGATTATAATGAGAGAAGAAAATGTCATAAAATTAATGCATTCTCATAACAGACTGTAACGAGGACAGAAAATGGAACAAAATTAATCCATTCTCATTACAATGTGAAGACTGTAATAAGAGCAGAAAATGGCATGAAATTTATCCTCCTTGTGACAGTCTTAAAATTGTACCAGGGCAGGAAAGCATACCAGATTAAATGGCCCTCAAGACAAAAGGCTCTAACTAGAACTGAACCTTGGTACCAAAGTAAGCTATTGTTGCCATTAAAAAATCCCCCAAAAGTGTGATCGTATGTTTGTGAGGCGATACCATATATAAACCACCTATCATTTTAAGGCCCCCTAAAACAGTTTGAATTTTACATCTATGTCACCAGAGGACTGAAGAAGTACACATAGTTTGTGATATTCAGACCTTGAAGTCAAAACTTCAGCTCATGGTTGGAAACAAATCACCAAAAACTAATTAATATTTAATTGAGTGCCTAACAGAAAACTTATTATGTGTATTGCACAAATTTAACCAAATATTTAAGGAAGTACTTTTGGCTTTGTGACTTTTCTTCTGGATAATATAAAAACCTTAACACCTCTCATTCCTCATGTGTCCTGGACTTCATTCACAAAAGGCTTCAGGTAGTAAACTGCTCCTTAACCCTAACATTAATCTTGTCAGTAAAATTTCTGACCCACTAATGTCCGCTCAGATATCCCTTGCCAAAACCTGGACAAATGGATAGATTTTAGACAGTATCAGTTTTCTAAGTTCTTCAGTTTAGGTTGTGCTTGCAGATGTGATAGGCTGTTCTGGTTTCAGCTAGGATAGATTTAATTTCCTTCTTTAGACCTTATCTTGAGAGTCAGCATCATTTGGGGATTTGAAGATTAAAGGGTTCCTCCTGCTGATTGTCCCTTTGGTGACCTTCCAAAGCAGCTCTGTATTGGGGATCCCATCCCAAGGTGCTGAGATCTCTCTGTGCAAATTGAGATTGGTATATGCTGCTCTGATAGGATGCAATAAGTTAGGTAAAGCAATCTTTAAGACTACATCTACAGGCTCCACAACTTTTGGGGGCACTTAGCTTGTACTCTGATAATGAAATTGTGATCATTTAAAAAATCAGTGCCAAACATTGCCATTTGGGGGCATAAGCATCACTGAAATAAGATGAAGGATTTTTTTTTCTTTTTTGCTAATTTACACCACCTTAAGAAGAAAGTACTCCCCATATCTTAGAAGAATTCAGTAATCTATACTGGTTTAAAAAATACCACATCAAACAATAAACCAAGGTAAACAAAACCAAAACCGAATAAATAAACTCCCACCAAAAACTCAACGGTTTTTTTGAAGCCTCTGCCTCTAGTAATTCTGTAAAAAATGCTAAAGACATAATCCTCTATGATTTTCTTGAAAGTAAGTTTCTTATTGTGGCCTTATGAATGAAAATTACTTACTGACTCCTATCTACTCTGTTTGATAGAGTGCACTCTTTTAAACAAGTTGTTAAAATTTCTTCTGTTGTCTTCTCACTGTTGATTTGTCATAGAGAAATAGACAGACTTTTCTTTTTGCCACTATAAACGTGCACCAATACAGCTGGGAATTTTTGCTCACTGGTGTTCTTATACTGTCTTCTGAAAACTGTAGACACACAAGATTCCAGATTATTTGACTCCCAGGAATTTCATACTGTACACTGCTTACCGTTAGACATCATGACTGAAAGCTAAGTTTTGTACAGACCTATGTGTCTTGTAATATAAATAGTCCTTTATTCACTAAATGTTAAGGAGAGGAGAAATAGGTTAAGAGAGCAATAGAAATTTTTAGTAATTTTTAATTTTTATTTGTATCACCCTTTTCCTCCTTTTCTCCTTGCTTTTTTTTTCAATTGCTTTAAATTCGCAAAGCCTGATTATAAGCATTCATAGTTCCTGCAGAATTTTGAAAAACAATCCTCTGCTTTTTCCAGATGTTTTATTGAATGATTTCAATGAACGACTCAGCCTTTCTTACTCCTTCTTGTCCACTCAGGTAAAATGCTGTTGTCCAATAACACCAGTGAAAATCTTTCCATATGCCTGGCCTTTCCTTATCTTAAGTATAAGCTTACTGAGTTGGACACTGCTTGCTTTAGCTCTTTCTTAAGTACCATTTATATGTGCAAAGCCATGGGCTTTTTTTTTTTCAGAAGATCTTTATTTTTTAGCAGATCTCAAACAGTAATATTTGTTAGCCACTCTTTCACATACGAGTTCTAAAAGATGTAAGTCCCTCAAAGCTTCCATTTGCTGCTGGACCATCATTTCCAGTAAACTGCATTCCTAACATTTGGTCAAGAGGGTGAACAAAAATAGAAAGTCTGAAAGTCAGTTCAGAAATATGTTGATGCCAGAGTATAAAAAGGCATGTTATCTAAAAGTGACCAGGGGTTTTTATATCTCACTTTATTTTCAGCTAGTGTTCTCCACTGTCAAAGCAAACTTCTGTTGTGAGTGCTTTTCTGCTGAAAAAAACTTATAAATCATCTGATGATTAATGTTAAATATTTTATTCACAATTAATTAAAAAGGTTTAATGACCTAAATCTGACATGGATCTTAGAGATTCCTTTCATGTCTTATAAATATAGCACCAAAAGAATAATGCATATGGAATTAGGTGTTTCATCTAGTTGTGAATTCAGTGTCCTTGTTGCTAACCAAAGTACATTGATATGTTATATGTAAATATGTAGGTTTCCTAAACAATATGAAAAACAAACAAAATTTTGGGGTGTAGTTTATAATTTTGCTTAACAAGCTTACAAAACTTACTGCAGGAACTGGTAACCCAAAGTACCACTCCTGGTTTTATTCTCATGTTTTACAATAATTTCTTCATAAATAGTTGGCCTAAATATATTCTTACAAGCAGGGAAAAGGCCATTTTTGAATTTTGCAAAACTGTAAAACTTTCTGTCAGTAAACTAGCACTGACTCAGTGTAAATCACAGCTAAAAAGTAAAATATTTATTTGACTATATACAGTTCATGAATTATTTATGAATGGATAAGTTTTTACAGGATGCAGAATTAACTCTTCTCTCTGTAGCAGACAGGGGTAAAGTAAAAGAGAAAGAGTAAGCAAAGAGTACCATTACCAATGCAATCCAGGCAGTGCATACAAATGCCTTTTGTTTCTTACTGCTGACAGTAATCAAGCACTTAACATTTCATTTGGTTTTGCACTCCATAACCAGAATGCTACAGAATGCTTGAAAATAAGATAAAATTAAATATCTCAATCACAGTGTATATATGAGTTCTGTTTATTTCTTTGAAATAATGATCTTGGCATATTTCCCCAGCAAAATGTGGCTATTCATTTTTTAAAATTTATTTTGTTTGGTTTTGGTTTTATTTTTCCTGTTTTTTCTTTCTTTTGAATCTGTCTTTCTTGTTTAAAAACTCCAATAGAGTGCGAACCCTTAATCTCTATTGCACACCCAAAGCCTTTAAATATTGGGGCAAGTGAACCATGATGAACAGTAAAAGTGCACAAAATAAAGAAATTATATTTTTAAGTGGGTTTTTTTTAGTACTATAGAGACCTTCCTTGGCCAGATCTCTCCAACTCTCCATTAGTCCAACTGAGAGAGACTTTGTTTCAAGGTTTTCAAAAAAAAGCAAATTTTTTTCCTAAAGAAGAAGACAAACTCAGTGTTTTAGCACCAGTCACCTACCAAACTAAAAGGAAGTCCTAGGAACTCTGATCAGCTCTGGGTGCCCTAGATTTATATTGCAGTTCTTTATTATCCAAGAACAGGTGCACATAGTAGAGCTTATTCAAAATGCATTTCAATGTGAGGACATGGAGTAAACCTGTGGTAGGCAGAATTTATGCACACAGGTATTTAGACAGAAGCCCAGTATTTTTTATGGATTTGTGCTGCACTGCCTCTCACCCTTGAAGCTGGTATGTCCCCAGAACTATTCAGGTTGGCAGGGATTTCTTTAGGTCACTGGATCCCACTGTCTTGCTCAAGGAGAATCAGCAAGACCAGGTTGCCCAGGTTCAGTTGCATCTTGCATTTCTCTGTAGAAGATCCACAGCGTCTCTGTGCAATCTAGGCCTGTGTTTGACCAGCTTCACAGTAAAAAAAAACCAATTCCTGATGTTCAGAGGGAACTACCTGTGTTTCGACGTGTATCCCCTGCCTCTTGTACTGACACTTGGTGACATTGAAAATATTCTGGCTTCATCTTCTTCCTTCTTGTTAGATATTTACATATGCCAGGAAGATCCCCCTGAGCCTTCTTTTCTGTAGTCTGAGAAAATCAGCTCTTTCCCAGCCTCTCCTCATGAAGAATGTCTAGAAATTCAGGACAGTGACCACTGAACTATTCAACTGACCTGCTTAAAAATGGCTTGAACTGTAAGACATATTACTGCAAGTGACTAAGTCCCACAAAAGTGATAGTTTTCAGTCAAAGCTATATCTGCATTATGAAAACAGGCAGGGGACAGCATGAATTGGAAAAAGATTGAGAGGATAGTTCAGTTTGGCTGTTTTCATGCACTGTTACATGCCTTTCTGATTTGGAAGTAAGTCTTCAAGGATATGAAAATTCTTGTACAGTTTTATGTATTTATTTTCAGGAACTGATTATACAGGGTTTTTTTGTCCAGCTTTGCAACAGTGCAAAGTCATGCTAGACCTGAGGGAAATAAAGAACTCCTCCTTTGAAGACATAGGTTGTGTTGCCTTACTAAGAAGCACATGCTTCCTGGACTGTGGATTGAGTAACATCTTGACCTCTTCACATATCTCTGTAAGGGGGAATAAAACAAGAAATAGGTTTTCAAACTTCTTCGTTTTATTAGGGTCACCATGCAGTGCTTCACTGACGGGTGTCAGCTTGCTTTCTCTATGTCCTAAGTGACAAGAAACCAGTCTTATGGTACAGTCTTATTCAACTTGTTTATCAATGACCTGGACAAAGGGATAGAATGCTCCCTCAGCAAGATTGCTGATGATACGAAACTGGAGGGACTGGCGGATACATCCAAATGCTATGCTGCCATTCAGAGGGACCTTGATCAGCTGGAGAAATGTGTGGAGAGAAATCTAATGAAGTTCAGCCTTTCATACCAGCACCCCCAAGTCCTTCTGGGCAGGGCTGCTCTGGATCTGTTCATCCCCAGCCTGGCTTGGCACTGGGAGTGGCCCCAACTCAGGGCAGCACCAACACTTGGCTTTGTTAAACCTAATGAGATTCCCATGGGCCACTTCTCCAGCTTGTCCAGGTCCCTCTGGATGGCATCCTATCCTTCAGGAGTATTAACTGCACCACTCAGCTTCATATTATCTGCAAACTTGGATGATACAATGCCCCAACCCCTTTGTCTCTGTCATTGCTGAAGATATTAAGTAACACTTGTCCCAGTACAGACCCCTGAGGGACACCATTTAGCACTGATGTATATTGGGACTCTGAGCCACTGATGACCACCTCCTGGATGTGACCATCCAGCCACTTTCTCATCTATCTAACAGCCTATCAAATCTGTGTCTCTCCAATTTAAGCTGTCACAACCACCAAATATTAGCAAGCAGTGTTCAGCAAATATGTTCCAGTTAGTATGCCCTACTGACATAAAATTATATTAATAAATCTCATGTCCTGAAAGACAAATTCTAATAATCACATATGGCAAGAGTGGTTGGTAGTTTTCCAGTAAATTGTTACAATTTATGATTGTATTATAATTCTCAAATATATGAAACAAATCTGACTTTTATTTTTCCTGCACTTAATTATTTAATCTTGATGACTATACAAAACTGAGCCTGAAGCAAGAGTTTTAAGATTTGGATGCTGTATTTTTGACATGTCAAATTAGATGCCTGAATGAAACTTTGCTTTTAAGAACAGAGGTAAGCAATATAAAAACTGAACAAATCCTTCAATTAGAGTACAAAAAATAAGAGTAAATGGCAATTGCACTAAGAAATTGTAGCATGGATAGGTCCATGCTATTTTACTTCAAAAGCACAGTAAATGAAATGTATATTTCATTTAGTCATAATCAGTTAAGGACTGTTGATATCTTCAAATACGTATCTTTGCCATTGTGCCATACCATTTTCACAAGAATGCTCTTCAAACAGTTCTCAAGGTTAATTTCACTGTTACTCCCTCTGGCAGGGCAAGAAGATACAATTCTTTCTACTTGCTAATTTTTTTCCCATCTTGCTTGATATCAGCAAATTTTACTAATGCTAAATGTTTTCATCTTTTTTCAAGGCCACTGTTTGAATTTGTCTGTTATATTTTTTAAGGAAATACTGATATTTCAAAGAATATAGGAAAAAACATATTTTGCTTCTTGCTAGTAAGATTGCTGAGAATGTTATACTCCTTCAGTGACAACACTATAGAAAAAGCTGGTGTGTTTCTCCACTTCTATTTCTGAGCAGTTAAAATTGAAGAGGATTTGCTTAAACATAAGTAAAACTGTTTGCCCCTTTGGCTGTATAACAGATTGGGGAGAAAATTAAATCTGTTAGTCACAATGTCAAACATTAGGATATAAATTAACGGTATAAACCTTAAAGTTTTACTTTGTAGGTCATGCCCATAAAAGGGTCTTTTATTCTTTGTCTCAAAGTAGTAATTTTACTGAAATAAGACTATTCTTCTATGTATAACCTAGGACTAGATGTAACAACAGCACTATATGTTCAGCAATACCTTTTATTAATGTATATATTTCATGTTTAATCTGAACTTGTGTTCAATTAAGAGCACAAAACCTTTAGTTAGGGCCTGCTCCTCTATTTGCAGCCCGCAAATCTTTACCTATTCACACCAGTTGAAGATTTTTTCTGCAGGAAGTGTGCTACTTTCCATTTGAAGCTGCAGAATGTTTCTGTGTGCTATCACTATTTATTAATTAGGAAAACATCTGAAGTAGTAGAAATTTTGTAAGCCAATCCATATATTTACAGGTGAAAGAAATCCTCAAATTCTGTTAACAGATAGGCAGTTTTTCACATGCATCTGGCATGCAATCTTTTTGAAGAAGTTTATCTAAGGACAATAATAACATGTAATCCATATAAAATTATTGCATTATCTGTAATAAGAACTCAAGCAAAGATGACAGGGTTCATGAAGAATGAAGATGATCCCATTTGCTGATATTTTATAGTAACAAAAGACCTTCATATAATAAACTGACATAGAACTACAACAGCAATAGAAAAATAACAAAAAGGGTTTTGATTTCACTGTGCTGTTTAGCAGATATTACATTCTCCATTTCCAATTGTAATACAGAAAGAAACCCGAAAAACAGCCTGTGGGGTTTTGACACAGTTACCAATTACACTATTCTGGGACAAGACACAGGAAAAGTAGTTATTCTGGCTGTTTACACTTTAATGGTGTGGTTCTGCAGTCTCTGCAGTCAAGCCTACTGATCTTGTTTTTGTTAAAATGAGGAGTCATTTTTTCCCCTTTTTTTCCATACACCTTGCTAATCTGGCTGATAGATACTTTTTTTTTTTTTAAATTAATCAATCTTTTATTGAAAAGTGATTTGATTTGAGTAGGGTTTGAGTAGGTACACCAAAAATCCAGAGCCAGCACAGAACAAGCAACAGAGGCACGTGACTGCAATTCAGAGAACAAGCAGAGATAGCAGTGCTCTGTTAAGGTTGCCTTGGCTGATGAAAAGATACTGAGTCTTTAGAAAGATTCAGAATTGACACGATAAAGGATTTCTTTCCACCAATATCTTTCTCTAGACTTCTAAAAACATGAAAAGTGAGGTTTATCTTTGAACATGCTCAATTCTCCAGTATTATCCTTTGTGTACTAGTGCTTTCATTAGTGTACTAATGAAGCACAATGAATGAAGACAGCAAAATCACCTACAAACAAAGGGAGTTGAGAAGAATTTTAAACACTATTCACCTATGTTTCTTTCTAATGAAACAGAAGTGCCAGTGGTTTAAAAACTTCTGTCAATGATCAGCTTAAAACATTACTTTTTTCTTCCTTGAAGACACTCAGTCTACAGGGATTTAAAATGAAAATTATGTAAGAGCATACTAAATCACCGAGTTAACTGGAGTGATACACTCAGATCATACAGGAAGACATAGGTCAGATGTGACAATTTAGATCACCCATACAAACAATAAGTAAGCATAAGTCAACGTTGTTTTGGGGAAACAAAAAAAAAAGAAAAAAACTGCCAACAAATGAAAACAAAACCCAGCCAAAACTAAAGGAAAGGAACAAACAGAAGGCAAAATCACCCAAACCAAAACCAAAAGAGCAAACAAACAATCCTCCCAAAACAAAAAGAAACAAACAAAATCAAACCCCCCAAAACTCACTTCCCTCCCAAAAAAAGAGCAAAAGCTACAATTTCAGGGGAAAAAAATATGATACCAAATAAAATATTTAAAAGAATAAGGTGCCTTTCCATCTTAAAAAGGACTGAGGGGTAGAAAATCTTTTGAGGTAATATAAAAAAAATAATTTGTATTGGTTAATATGTATCAAGTGGAACTTAAAAATAATCAAGCAGCATAACTGAGTTTAAAAAAGCAAATAATTCAGTTAGTGGTCTGATTTTATGAATTTCCTCTGTACAGCTAATCTGGGTTTCAGCTTTGATTTCTAAAATACTGGCACTTCATATACTATTCAGTTAAATGGAGGAAAAAAGCCCTAAGATTATGAGATTGATGTTTTCATTGTGAATCTTTCACTGACTTCAGGCAACACAGAATCAGATCTCTGAATATTTTGGCCCAGAAAAAAAAACCAGTTTTGAAGGCCAACTTCTTTTAGTTAAGGCGCTTGCCAACTTCATTCTTTCACATGCAAAATGTACAGGCTTTATATATACAAAAATATACAAAGCAATAGCTTTAACCACTAGCATTCACGTCAGTAGTGTATTTTTTATATATATTTTGTATTTGGTATATTTTCCTAAAAATAAAATTGCACAGGTCCTACTTCTAGCTAAACATTTAAAACTTTATGCACTGAGCAATGAAGTAACTTTCAACCCTTAATAACTGAACCTGCTCAGAAAATTATTACATGAATCTTCCAAAGCATAATATAGAAATATTATGTACATCTTAAGTATTTTTAAGTTATGCTTTCCATTATAAAATTTATGACAAATATTAAAAATTATAGTAATTTTATCTCATGAATTTCCAGGTAATTATGTCATGTTGCAGCGTAAATTTAAAACTTACAACCTGATTGGGTCATAATTTAAATGCAGCAGTTTTATCTATAAAACAATTGCAGCTTCTGTGGTCTTTTGTTAAGAGGCTGTGTGTTGATTTTTGTTTGGTGAATCCCACAGGGTGATGTAGGACTGTAGTTTCATTTAAAAGAATTCATCATTAGAAAGACCCTGAATAGTTTCCATTAAGCACATTAAAGAGTGAAAAAAGAAATTAATTCTTTCTTCATGCATGAAGTGCAAAACAAGAGACATGGAGTAGGTGAAAACAATAAGAAAATTAGTTTCCCAAACTAGTGCTGACACTTGGTCAACATGATGAGAAATATGATCAGCCCCACAGCAATCTATCAAGATAGTTCTTGTAGGTACTATTCAAAGGTGAATTTAAAAAAAAGATTTCTAGAAAGGTACTAAAAATTTTGTATATGTATGAGCAAAGCAGTATTGCAGAGTAGAAAGCCAAAGATACTTGTTTGAAAAAGTCACAATAAGTGTTGTCACTCTTGATTAATCAGAGACACAAATCAACTTCTCAGTAGTGAATGAAAGGAGACAGATATAGGCACTGATTGTGTGTGAAATGCCTTGAAAGCAAAAGAAAAGTAGGTCCTATTTTAAATAATAAGAAGTTGGAAGACAAAAAGGCCACAACCCACTTCTAAATAATGTTGCTCTACCTGATGTCAGATACATACCTACCACAGGGCAACATATTAAGAAACATTAAAACAAGATCCAATGCTTAAGAAGGAATGTTTCCCTCTTAGACATTCACAGGGAAAAAAAAAAAGAAATTGAAAATAAAAATTAAAATATTTCTTAGAGCAAGAAAAAGATTTCATCACATGCCTACATCACAAAGTGCTTATGCATTAATCCTAAAATAAAGAGTTTACAATTTAGACCACTGCAACCCAAAGCTCTAGAATATAGCAACAACAATTCTGCAGAATGTTTTTAAAGGTATCTTCAGAATGTGCATTTTAATTATACTCATTCATAGTGCTAGCGGAGTTAAAGACAGAAATTTACTGAAATGACACACGAACACCAATCATATGCTCATCAAGAATGTAATTCCTTGTGGATAATAAACATGTCTGAAATTGTACCTATGTTCATCATGTTGCAAATCAAAAGTGATCCACTGATCCAACAAAAAAGCCTTAAAGTATGGAACTTAAGAGAAAGGTGAGAAGAAAGCATATATACAAGAGAGTGTGTGTGTGTGTGTATGTTCAATTGTGAAAGCCACCACTGTAGGCTGACAGATCCCTTTCCAGTTAATATTTATCTTCCATCTGTATCTAGAATATAGTTAGTAATTCACATAAAAAACACAGTCATTTCTTGTCTTCCTTCAGACCACACAGAATGTGCAATTATGAATTAACATTTCAGTTTTAACTCAGATTTTAAGGTAGAAGGTCTAACAAATACAATATCTAATGTAATACAATACCTTATACATTTAAAAGGAATCCATCAGAAAAGGCCCAGCCCTGTAATATCCAAAGTTTTCTGAGAAGTGCTATTCTAAAAATTTGAGTTTAGTTTGATTGTAAATATCATCTTGAACTAACCATTTAAAGTACTACTACACCTTCAATTTCTAAAAACTATGCCTCCAACCTAATAATAATTTTCCAAGGTGCTAGACAGGTCCAGTGAATTTCCTTCCAAACTATTTTGTTTGAAAGCTGCAATTCAAGCCTTATACATTATGAGGCTGATGGAAGATAAATCTGGCGCTTTCACTGACATCTGTATGTCACACTCCAGTTAGCATTCCCTTCTGTCTGCATCTGCTCTGTAACAATCATTCATGGAAGCACAGGTTAGAAGTGGTTTAGATGAGCAACCTAGAATAGTTTATAATGTTAGAAAGCAGCTGTTCAAACAGAGCACTAAAAGATTGGCAGCTACATATAATTATGAAAGTTCTTTACTTATGCCATTAGATTTTAAGTATCATTTTGAAAAAGACAAATTCTCTTCCTCTTGGCAATGACCAGTAAATTAATAACACCAAGGGCACTGGAATGGCTTGTTTTTTTCAGATACATTAGCCTTGAAATATATACATATATATATATTCCATGACCATAAGAACACAAAACATTGTTTTTAAAATATCACTTCCAGTGATTAAAATGAATTGTTAGCTCCACTTAAAAAATGACATTAGACACACCATATAGAATGATTTGAATGGAAAAAGTGCATGGACTTACTCAGGTTATTGTTCAGTCACTGTAAGGGTTGGTTTGTACATGTTTGCCCAACATGTGCCCTCTGAATCTAAAGGAAAGTTGGTCACTGACTTTGACTGATCAATGACAGTACACTCAATCCTACAATCAGCAATCTTTGCAATTGCATGAAAATACAGAAACAAGTCTGCTAAACCTTTGAAACCGTCTGCATTGTCTCACATGTAATGCCATCCACATTCATTGCAAAATATAGAAAAAAAAGCAAAGTTTGCACGCTAACCAAGAGATCACTGCTTTTCCTTCTCTGCAGCCATTTATAGCCTTAGACTATCCAAAACATGTTAACATTATCACGATCCTGTCCCTCTGAGGACAGTTAGTGAGGTAGTGAATCATCTCTTAATAATAGACAGCTTTAGTTTTTTTGTGGGGTTGGAGAGGTAGTTGAGGGGGAAAATGTGGTGATTAGGAGGGGAAGGTTGTTAGAGAGTTTTGTGTTGCTCTTTCCTGGTCCTGGTACAAATATTTGAGCTGTGTAGAGAAGGTAGATATTTACAGGACAGGGTTCATTTATATAGAAGGCATGAACCAAAAGTCTCATAGTCCATTGTCCTGGAACATAGATCTCTTCCTATCCTATTAGTTCTTCAGTGTAAAAGCAAACCTTTGCAAGATGTCATCTTCCTGCTCCATTACATGCCTCCTACCATTTTACTTAAAAATCAACATGAAGGAAATTTTTATCAGATACTTTATCCAATCCTTGCATTTTCTACTGCAAGACAAATAGAAACACATGCCAGTTCTCAGCTTTAACAAGGCATTTTACTCCAAAAATTAATGTCAGAAGTTATGAATGGCTATAATATTGCATTTCCTTATTTTAGAGGGCTATAAGCAGTAACTTAAAGCTATCTTGAAGCATTAATCAACATAAAATTTTTGATTTAAAAAAACCTAGGTCCATCAATGCCCAATAAAACTTGTAACCAAAATCCCTCTCCCCAGCTGTGAACTTTCTTTATTCTCAGAGGAAGAACTCATGGTGTTTAAGTAGAGATTGATGTTACTCATTCATACCAGTGACTATGGGCAAGTCTCTCTCATTCATCCTTGAGGAGTAACCCAATTTAAAGGAGGAATCTCTGTGCACACACTGAGAAAGGTGTGTTAGAATTCCTTATGGTTAACAAGAGGGACTGAGCTTTTATTTGATACAGGAACTGACTGACAGTCAAATGTCTCCAGTCCAGCTGTGCCAGTTCAACAGCTTTAGATAAGTTATCAGCACTATCACTTGTTGATTCCTCTGTCAGGAACTTTGCTAGGTCTGCCACATCTTCACCTCACGCGTGTTTAACTTTGGGATTATCGACTCTGGCTGGTTTCAATACCTTCTCCATTGACCACTGGTAGCTTTGACAATAGGGTATTGTTTAAGTTGTTTCATGTGCACTCCAGCCACAGCATCCAGCTACAGTCCCTTCCACTTGAAACAGTCTATTCAATTCTAAATTTCTTACAAAGTCAGACTTACAGAGAAATTAAAAATCTATACAAAGCTGTGTCACAATGATGATGATGATGATAATAATAATAATAATTTATTTGAATGTGTCTTTTTTTTTTTTCTCCAAAAAACAGTTAATGGTCATGATCCACAGGTCTACAAGTATGCATGAAATGATGTTTGCGTGAACCTTTTAAGGGAAGAAGTTGTTAAATATTTATTAAACTGAATTACACATACTACACAAAATATTGGTGACATCAATCCTTGTATGAATTAAAATTTCAAGCCATTTATTTCACATTAGCAACCAGCTTTATGTGGCTTTCAGAGGAATGCCTGAATGGAGTACATTTCAGAAAACAAGCCTAGGGTTAAAAAGAGTTAGATCACCTCTTTATATTCCATATCAAAGGCAAAAGATTGACTAGAGTGTTCATTTAACTTTTTTCCTAACATTTCAAAGTTACCTGCTGACTTATTTCTGAATTAAACATGTATAGTAATAGAGGTTTAATTCTGCAATCCAAATCAAAATGAGTTTTGATAATGTTCTTAAAATACATTCATAAATTACAAATCAGATGTACCAAATATTTTGCAAATCCACAAAGAGCTAATGTCAGTTATAAACCACAGAAGTGAACAGAAATGAGGAAGAAATCTGATTACTCTCAGTGAGAACACTTACCTGAATAGTCACTCCCATTCATAAAGAAGGAAGCCTCAGACCTCACTCCAGATTTCATTAAGGTCTTCTGTGAATATTGCCCTTAACCGAAGCTTCACACACCATCTAATGTCAAAACACAACGTTCCCAAATTTGGTGACATGCTTTCACCTTGCATTAGATGACCTATCTGGGACTCAGGACTAAAGCATTAAACATTTCCTATCTTTCAGCTCTTAGTCGAGCAATTTAGTGTTCAATCTCCTAGGACAAAAGAAACCAAAACCAAACCACAACTCACTCTCTCCTCTCCCCTCCCCCCACACTGCCTCTCTCTCTCTCTCTTTCATTCCACTGCCTTTATCAGAACACTACATAGCAAAACCAAACCTGACAGTTTTTCTATTACAAGTCTTATATGAGAAGCTGTTCAGCACTGCTCTGAACAAATTTTGGCTTTGTGCAGTAAAGTTTCTCTTTACAGGTGATATAACCTGACTGAAGGCAGAAAGCCCTGCAGAGTTGATGTAAGCATTGCATATTATAAATCACAAAACATGAAATACTTGCTTCTGGTCACAACTAGGATGGCTTCAGGCCAGAAGCATAGAACCCCTGTCAAGAAAACCTGAAAGAATCAATTGTATCTTTGGTAAAAGTCTAGGGAAAGATTAATCCTAAACGCAATCCAGATTTTATTTGGTTTTTTGCTTTGTTTTTGTTTAAGACACAGTCCACAAATCAGAATGCAACAGCTGTGTGTTTCAACAGAAAGGAAAAAGCTAAAACTGAGCTTACAAGATGATGATTATTAGGAAATTAAGGAACTTAGGACTACTTGTGACATTCTAGTTCTCTGAATTAATTAGAATAATTTACAAGCAATCTCAGCTAAGGATTTCAGACTTCTAATATTTAAATAGGTCTTCATATGGGAGACCAAGTGTAATGAAAGCCCTGAAAGGAAGACAGCAACTTGAAACCAAATGATCAAAGACTTTGCGAGAAAATAGGGTTAAATATGGTGAAATATGTTTCCCAGCCCTGACATCCAGCAGAGAACCTCACTGGTGTCTGGATAAGCAGGGAAAAACCTTGTACACGGATGTTGCTATCTCCCCAGTAAAGTAATATTTGTAAGTGGAAGACATTGATAGAGATTACCAAAAAAAATGTTCTGGGGAAAGATGTAGTGGATTAGACAGAAAACACAGCACAGGCTTTGAAAACAAAAAGTCCACTCCTGTATTTACATTTTCCAAATACAATTGATGTATGTGGAACTAAACATAGACAATAAATTCTCATTCTCAGGACACATTTCAAGATATCACTTTAATTATTCCTATTAGTCCTGTTGTCCATTGATCTCCCATTTCTGCCTCCCTCAGCATATGAATGATACTTTCCATGTTTCCAGCAGTTTTACAAAGCAGGGGATTTTGTGCACCCTATCTGCAGGTGCAGCAAGGCCTTGGCAAGGGGGAAACCAATTGCCACTTTCAAAAGCAGCTACATTTTGTTGTTCATACTCATATCTCCACAGGGACACTTAACAATGTGTCCAGAGAGTGGTAACATGCTGCCAAGGAAACATGGTTCTTTTGTTTGCTAAAATGTATAAATAGTGTAAAGTTTTAAGAATCGGCGCACTAGCTTTGTAGAGTTACCACATAAAACCCATCTTTTTACCAATATGAAATAAAAAACCCCCTCAGTTCTATGTGTGAGACTAGTTGACTCCACACCAGGTGATTAATTCCACCCTTACAGATGAAAATAGCTCTTCAAGGTCTTGAGAAAAGCATAAGTTCTCATGAAAATTAAGTTAACTGCAGTTCAAGCATCTGACAACCAACCTGGTAAGTCTTATTGTTGCTAGTAGAGATGATTTTATGATATATTTTGTAACTTACAAACTTTTTCTCTCTCCCATGCATTTGTTTTTTTAAATTCAAGTAAGCCTTTTCACAGGTCTTAAGTTAAAAAAACCTCAAATAGTGCAATATACTGAAACCAGAATATAGTTACTAACCTCTAGTTCATCTTCAGCTCAATTCTATGGAGCTGACTTCATTTTCTTAAAGAACTCTACATTTTCCTATGTGCATTTAAAAAAATGCACAGATTAATTTTTGACATGCTAAATACTATTAAGTCTGTGCTGAATCTTAGGCATTAGTGTTGTTTGTCTCATACTTCCACTTCTGTTGTAGCCCACAGTAGTTTTTGATGGTAGCTCAAATAAAAGGGCACTGTGTAAAGAATATAATGTATTTTTATTGTCCTTAATATATGGATACATATTGCAGGTTTATTCTTGCCACAAGTGGAGTTGATCTTGATCTGATTCAGTGTTCCTTTTTTCTGTGTATATCCTTCCTAGAGAAATGGTTCTAAAGAGTAGGGGATGTATGAAAACAGAACAATTGGGGTTCCTCACCATGCATTTCAAACAGTATTGTCAACATGACTACAAATATATAGAGAAAAGAGACATATGAAAAAATGAAAGGCTAATTTATTAAACTCTCAACAGTCAAAACCTGCATAAAAAGATACTGGCATCATCTGCTCTGATATAATGACTAAACATTGATTTGATCTTAAAACCTGATTTATTACAAGCATAGTATTTTAAGCATTTATCCACCTGCAGTATTTAATACATCTTGGTTTAATGTTCTGTCTAAAACATGAATTCCTAAGAAGTTACTTTTGTAGTCCTTATTCCCATAAACTTCCAATTGAAAATAATGGAAATATAGTCACACAAACTGAAAATCTGCAACACTTTGGACCTATCTCACAGTCAGCATCCACTGAATTCAGTTAGTGCTAACTCAAGTGTGTAAAGCCCAGTTATGCAAATGCTACCTGAACAGGCTGTCTGCAATGTAAGATTTATTCTTTGGATTTGATCCTTTAAGAACCCAAGTTCCTTTTACATGATGCCTGCATGTGTGGAATTACAAATTCTTCTCTTATAAAACTCAGATAGTTAATAGTAAATCAAATAATAAACATACAACAGTTTTTTCTTCTTTTACCCACAGGTATTTTGAAAGAGAAAGTGTAGAAGCTCTCTTGGTTTTTTTTTTTCATTCCATAGAAAAAGAATCATTAAACATATTTATAAACATATGTTTCTGTCCAATGACTTTTATTTATTCTAAATAGAAGGGTATCATATCAATCCTGAGGAAAAATATTAGTATTATGAAACAACATAACTGTGCATACTGCATGTCAAATAAAAATCTAATGTTTCAGTCTCAGATCAAAATTTGCCTTACCCTGAATCACAGGTTCTAACTAATCTTGTAAAACTATGTGCTTAGTGGTTATCATTATGCTACACTATTCAGGCCTAAATGAATATTTTAGAAGTTATTTTTCATTTTTCTCTACCATAATAGTGTCAAAGGACTGTTCTCTTTACATGTCACTCTTCTTTTTCTTAAACTAAAGGACAATAAAAAAATTACATCCTCAACTGTATCTTTATTCAATTATTTCATATCAAACTTTATGGTAAAAGGGAACTTGTGAGAGAAGGAATTTTTTAATATAAAAAATATAAAATCTATCCACGGTTATTAATATAAAGAGAAACCTGTAGAATCACTGCACATAAAAGAAAAAAGGCACAAAAAACAAACATACCAAAAAAAAAGTAAACAAGAGACAACCCCTCACATAACTTAGAATTTCTGAAATTCTACAGATATTTCATTAATATAAATGAATTTATACATTAATATAAAATAATAAAAATTAATAATTTTTTTAAAAATGCAGTTGTGTCAGAAGAGTACATATTTTACCTTTGTTGTGATTTAAGGCCAGCTGGCAACTAAGCCACTAGCACATTTTCCTCCTCCTTCCCCAAGGGATTGGTGAGGAGAATCAAAGAAGAAACTTTTAAGTTAAGAACAGTTTAATAATTGAAACAAAGTGAAATCATTGTCATTTATACAACCCAAAGAAAAAACAGAGATGCACAATAAAATTGCTTACCACCTGCTGACCAAGGCCAATTCCCATCCTTGAATCCTGATCAAAGTCCTCCCCATTCTGTGTAAATAAGTAACTATTATTAAAAGTATTATTTAATAAATAAATAATAATCTGGTTAACTCCCCCAGTTTATATGCTGGGCATGACATTCTCTAGTGTGGAATATCTCTCTGGCCTATTCAGGTCACCTGTTCCAGCCTTTCCTGCTCCCAGCATTTTTTGTGTACTTTCTCATGGCAAAGCAGGAGAGACTGAAAAAGTCCTTGACATATGTAGTGGTTTGGTCCAAAATACTCATTACTGTTTACCTTCTGTGAGATAAGAATTAGGAGAAAAGCAAAGCAGGCACAAAACTTGAAAGAATATAAAGAAGTTTATTAATAGACCTAAAAGAAGGGGGGGGAGGGAATCATACCACACCTCCAGAACACTTCTCCTCCCCCCACCTTTCTCCCTTCTCCCGCTGACAGTGTAAAAAGACAACCCTTGAGATGTTCAGTCAGTTTACCACTTCCATAATAACCTTGTTCAGTTCATTTAGGAAGAGGAGTCTCTCTTGCTCATACTATGGAGACATTATAACAATGAGAAAGGCGCTGGGGTTGGTTCTCTGCTCGCATCATGTGGGAGTCCCCCTCCCATGACTTGCAGCTTTTCCCACAACTGCTTTCGAGGGTCCAATCTTGAGCTACTGGGGTATATTTTTAAGGTTGAGCCGTTCAGAAATAAAAGTTCTCTTCACCCATCTCCGGGAGCATTTTCATCTCTGAGAATAGAGGCCCTCCCCCTTCCCTGGGAGAAAAAGGGTCCTCATCATCTCTAGGACTATCTCTGGGAGCATCTCAAGGAACTGAGGTCTTCTCCTTCCAATTTGGAGCAAGAGTCCTCATCGCTTCCATTTCTCCCTGTTCAAACTTCTCATCAAATTACAGCTGCTTCAGCATTTGCTTATTTTAGCATAGGTGCTTTAGCTCACAAGTAAAGTCTGAACGCTCCACCCCCCATGCTTTCATGAAATTACAACGGGTTCTCTGATATTATCATAGCTTTACAACAGATTTTCAGCTTTAAGCATCTCCTCTTTCTTCTCCCTCAGGTTTTCAGCTCTTCACAGCACTAAAAGGGTTAATCTCATCTAGGCCTTGCAGCTGGAATTTTGCTTATCGCTGTTGGTCACATGATCTTTGCCGGGCAGCGGGGCAGCTTCAGCTGAATTCCTTGGCTGCACTGGAGAGGGGGAAGCCGGGCCGCTCCGTCTGCACATTACAGTGCTGTGGGGGGCCGCAGGTGGAACAGGGCCGCACAGCTCCAGGATGGCCGTGGCCCGGCCCAGCCCTGGCCTGGGCCCGCCGGGCCCTGTACAGGCCCTGCAGTTACCTGTCCCAGCACCGGAAACAAGACAGAGGTCCCCCGGGCTTTGTCCATTCTTAAATGTGGACCACAGAGGCAGTGAAAATTTTAAGTGGCTTAAAAAATTGTCCATATTCAAACTAGCCAGCTGATAGGTTCTGTCAAGTCACAGAGGAAGCTGTAAGCACTTCTTTGCAAGAACATCACTTCCAGGATTGCTAACCCATGACAACTTAGAATAAACGCTACTTAGGAACAACTGAGACATCAGTGTGTTATCAACACTATGCTCATACCCAATGCAAAACCAGCATTGGATCAGGTACTGAGAAGAAATTAACTCTATCCCAGTTGAAACCAGGGCAACTTTAATCCATTACTTGTATAACTTAGCCTACTACAAATCCCAGATGTTGTGCATCAAAACTGGTGCTTTCTTCCCCCTTTATTTTTTTAGGTGAAACAGAGTGCACCATTTAAATTAAAAGCTAACAGGAATAACAGTTTATTCTTAGTGTGGTTTAACACTGTCATGCTGATAGCAAGATATCTGACAGTGACTTTGACCACCAGATTCTCAGCCTTTGTAAACCTCCCAGTTTCCAATGATTCAAACAGGATTAAGAGTTATCTCAAACAGAAAGGAAGAAAATGGTAATCTTTCTCTCACATTATTTCTCCTGGCTATGGGGAATATACCACCGGTGGAAAAGTGTTCCATTAATCCTGTCCTGCTAGCTTCTGGGACAAGCTGTTGGATGGTTTCAGGCAATGTTTTCTTGTAGGCTACTGTTTTCTGGTGGTTTCAGGAGTGTGAAAACAGCCACTTAACAGGGCTGCTCTTACAGAAAAGGCAAAGCAGAGTTATCTTTCAAAAGGAAATATCAGATATGCAAACTGACTGACACAAGTTTCTAATGAAATGGTTAAAATGAGAGGGAAACACACATCCAGAAAGTACCTGTTTACACCCATAAGCATCAAAACATTGTTGTATCCTCTTTCTGAAAAGTTACAGAACTGTATTTTTCTTCTTTTCAAAGGATGTTAAAATATTGTGTTCTTTAATTTGTGTATCTTGTAGATACATTTCTTCTGCTTTCCCAGAGTATTTAGGAAGTTGCAGAATCATTTGAAAAGGTAAAGGTTTGTCTCCTTTCTAAAGATGCATTATTTTAGAAACCAGTTATGACACTTTCTCTTCCTTTGATCTGATGAGGTTAATTTGGATGTAGTTCAAGCATGTCTGAGCATCTGTCTTTCAATTCATCTTGTTTTGGATGCAAATTGGACACTTAAGAAGGTTTTGCCTTTGACTCAGTTTATCTGAGAGCAAACATTGGATCCTCAGATCTTTGTAAATGTATTTGTGAACCATACTAATGTTTAATTAAATATTTTTATTAGTATCTTTACCCTGATCTGAACCATTTACATTCTGTTTTACCTAAATATTTTACCTGCACAATTAGCAAATGTCAGTAAACTGAAAATCATTAAATAGTTAAGGACTTCCTGGACTCTCAGTCTTAGTCTTAAGTAATTGATGACATAGTCTCTAGTTTTAGTTAGATGAAATTAAAGAAATCCACTTTCTATGGCTAAATTCTGCCAATCAGTTACAGTATTGGCACTGGGATTAGTGCTTGGACTCAACCTTTAATACCAGCTTTTAACAAAATGCTACCTGAAGTGTCCACCTATCCACAAATCATCTGGCTCCTACAGGTAACCCTCAGCTAGGATTCCTGCATTTTATGTGACAATCTGAGTTAACTGCTGTTAGGACTTGATTTTTAATTGCTATGCATTTATTTATGTTCTCTGCAAAACCCTTGCAAGTTAAGATAAAAATAGCACTGCCATAAGGATTGTTAACATGAAGGTCATAGTAAGCCTGTTTTCTGGATGGGAAGATTGAAGATTTTTTTTCTTTGTCTCTGTTCAACTGTAGATAACAGTACTGCAAAACTTAGAGTCACTGCAGTAAGATCTCTCTTATGGGTCAGGGTAGGGTGCTGCTGGTCAGGTCAGGCTCCATGGTGGGTGTTTTGCATGGGAATCACTTGCCTCTCTCTAGTACACTTTTGTAATTAGTATTGTTGCTCTTACTGTTCATTTTCTTACCTTATTGCTGTTTCCAGTAAATTGTTCATATCTCAACCCATGATCCTCACCTTTCGGGCCTCCAGTTCTCACTCAACTTGCCGCAAAGGGGAGGGAGAGGGAAGAAGGAGTGTGTGAGTGAGTGGTGCTTGGTTTGGAGGATTTTGGTGGAAGCAATAAATTCAGAATACCATTTTAAACCACAGTGGGCTGTTACAGAGAAGTCAGCACAACTGTGAAGCAAAAGAGAAAACTGATAGCATACAGCTAAATAAAGACTAATGTTTAAGGCAGATGTTTATTCAAGAAGCACCTATCAGCCTTTCCCTGAATGGTGACCACTAATTGAATTAATAATAAATGGGACACTTTAATCCATTTCAGCTACTAGGACCTGGTAAGAAAGGACATTTTTTTCTGTCTTAAACAATACACACAGAAAACATTTCCTTCATATCATTTAAAGCTTTAAAAAAGAATCACCCAGTTCAACACATGCAACTAAGCAAGTTACCTGGGCTTCACAGGGATGACTGATGCAACAACAGAATTAATAGATAAACAATACAAAACCAACTGTGGTTATGTAAATGTAAAATGGGAATTTGT
The DNA here is from genome assembly GCF_020740725.1 of Corvus hawaiiensis. NCBI lineage: Eukaryota > Metazoa > Chordata > Aves > Passeriformes > Corvidae > Corvus > Corvus hawaiiensis. Next base: position 73,525,342 of record NC_063255.1, on the reverse strand, counting down.
ACATGCCTTGAATCAGCTTTGATTTAGTTATCCCAATTGATTATTTGCTGAATCCTATTAGGAGAGGCATATAAATGAGAAGTGAAATTTGGCAATTTATTCAAAGTCTGCTGGAAACTAAAGTGAATGAATATACAAAACATAGGAACTCACTAAGCATTTTAGCCTCAGTCACATGCTGAAAACCAGGTCTAAGTTTGTCCCACCTTAAATTTTTCTGTACCACCAAAGTGCTTGTAATTGCTACTGAGTTGCATATTTTATTGTATTGAAAAACATTTCTACTTTAATTCAAATTGCCTTATGTGGTTTTCTTTCTAGAAATACAGGGACAAGACTGAAAGAAGCAGTGTCAGTGTTTCAAATGGAACATATTTCTCTTTATACTCTTCACAGAATATAAGGTCCAAACTCTACACCCTCATGAGGATCCTCTCCCAGTGCCACAACTTTTAGTCAGCTACACTTTGCTCTTCGACTTCCGACTTAGGCTGACTTTTCTGTAGTACACTGGGTGGGGGGCATAAACATCTCAAAGGTATGTGAAGCCCCATTTCCTTCCAAAATAGTTTAAAAGGTGCAGCTGAGGTGTCAACATGACATGCAAGTCTTGAATGGCAGCAGCAGTGTGACATTATGATGAGGCACGAGCAGGTCCATAAAAAGTGTGCTGTCCTAAAATGCTGACAAGAGGTCTGAACAGAGCTTTACTCTCAGCAAAGCAGATTCACAACAGTTAATGCAGTGAAAAGAATACACATCTCAGCCATTCAGAATATTACTGAGGTATGTTTTTTCAGCCCCTCCTTCTTTAAAGCTCATCTCAGAATACTTAGACCTTCATTTTACTTCTACTGCAAACTGGATCATTTGAGCCATTTTTATTTGCACATCTGTGTAAAGGACAATAAAGTTTTTCTCAGTCATCGTATGTCAAATAAGATGAGGGTAAACACTCATAATTGGACAAATTTGTATGAATAACCTGACCTGTATTTTCTGCAACATGGAAGCTGCAAGTCAGCTGTGTGCCAGTGACAGACTAAGGGACATAAATGCAGCACACACAGAACAAATTAATCCTGTTCAAAATTTTATTAAAGTTCTAAGGAAAAGCAAAAATCATAAATTGAAAAGCAGTTTTTTCTTATTTCAGATGCTTGTGCCTAGTGTAACTAATCAGTGTGTGAATCATCACATACAGATGAACTGTGAGGTGAGAAATTAATGTTACTTCATTTAATCCAAATAATGGAATATTACATTGTGGAACTCTGAAATAATTGTGGATGTGAAGAAAGGAGACAATAACTTGGTTTTCAAATTATGGCCATCAGTGAAACTTATGTTACATGGAATGAAAGAAATGCTGTGTGAAAGAAATTATTAAGCTTTAGAACCTCATATATTAAAGTCTCTCTGCTGCAACATAAAAGATATGGTATTAAGTAAGCCCCATATAGTGTAATTGAATGTGTTCAAAGAAAAGGTAAAAATATTGATAAAAATACTGAAGTGGGAATAAAGACAGAATGTAAAAACTTTCTGTAAAATTGGATTGTATGAAAGAATTTTAACTTTAAAAGAGGAGAAAAATGACAAAAATTAATTGTAAAATAGAGATATGTATTAAAAATCACACTAAAGCACTCCTGGAAAGAATACATGACAATCAATAATTACACATTCTATTCACTCAAAGACGGGAGAAATTCAATTAATGTTTAGTCTCATTAAGAAGGTTTAAAATCAGGTTTTGTTTCTTTTTGTATTAAAGAGTTTTCATGTAATTCTACAGGAGAAGATTTAATAAATACTCTCTGCATGGATATTAGAGGATTTTACTGGTTGCTAAGCTACTGCAAAACCTTTTTTAAAATTATTCTGTGGGTAAGTATTTGTTGGAATAATGTGCAATGCAATATTACATTTGCTATGAATGCACAGACATGGAAAGTATTTATGAAGTCTGTGCAAGACTGTTCAAATTTTTGAGCCCAAGAATATTAATTTGTTCAGGCTACACATGGGAGAAGAGTTCCAGCAGATCATACTTCTCAAGAGTGAAGCAGATGCTGGCCTTAAGCAAATTAATGTAATAGATAAACACTCAGAATTGATTTTCATCTTGTAAGTCTGTTCTCAAGTCTTTTTTTCAATCTGTGGCAAACAGGGTGGGGAAATGACCTAGTGGAATGGTGTACAACTGATAGTAAAGTGAGCTATCACCCTTTAATCAGCTCTCTACACAGGTAACAACACTGATGTTAAGGCCCATTGCAGTTAAATTGTGAAAAGTAACAAGTGCTTTAGACAAAAATATTAACAAAAAGAACCTTAACATCCAACAAATCAAAACCCGCAGTTAGTGCTTCTGCTATCTGGCAGGTTTATAGTTTCTTCAAATGAATAAGCAAAGACAGGTCAATTATTTAAGTACATTTCTTATACTTCCAGTGAAAACTAGGAGACCATTTTCAGGAAGTCCTTTTCTCATCAACAGCCTGAATTTTATTATATTTTTAAAATTTTGATTCCTCATTATCAAAGTATCTGGCGCTTCTTAAAATCCATACATCCCCAGAATACTCATATGAGACAGGATACTGTGGTCATCACTCCTTGTAGCACAAAAAAAGTGCTTATCAAGTTAGTTGGGACTAGGTTTGGATCCTTGGTATTCGTTCACCTTTTTTTTTATAGGAATAGAAGCCAGATATAAAAGGAAATGTTTCCTGTTAAACTTTTTTAATTTCCTTTTTTGCTTTTTTCCCCCTCCCTCCTCTCCTGCCCCCATCTTGCCTCACCCAGCCCCTCCGCAGTTATCCATAGACAGTTTTAAAAACAGCTGGATGCATATAAATTTATTGACATATATTAGGGAACTGCACAGTCCTCTGCACTTTTCTGCTGCTGGACTAAGGTTACCTTATCCTGCAGATCAGACATTTGCTGCAGGATGTGACCTGGTAGCATCACAATCAAGGTACAGCATGTGGCTCTCTGCTGGAAACATATCTAGAGAGAGAGACCAGGTGCCCAGTTTCTCCAACAGCCCTGCTTCAGTGTGACTGTAAGAAGGAAGGTAATGCCATCCCATTCTCATCCTTGTTCACATGTAGGTATGCATGAGTGGGCAGCTCTGATTTCCAACAAGGAATGAAACTTTAAGCTGTGTTCTGATCTCAGGGATGTAAGGAGACACTTCTAAACCTGTCAAAACTTTGTGATTTACTTCAAGTTATTCTACATTTTCATGAACAAGAAGTAAGACATTTCTTTTGTTGTTGCTGTTGCTGTTCTGAATGTATATGATGCAATTTCCCATTTCTTGTTTTGTAGCACAAGTTCTGAAAACACTCTTTTCTTATGAAACATATTTTATTGCCCTTATAAGTTTATAGCTCCTCAGTGCTGCTTTTTACAAGAACAGAAGATGTCTGAGACCAAGAAAAACAAAATGGAATTTCTGGAAGAAAAATTTACATCCACAGCTTTTTCAAACTTTGAGACCCAAGTGTCTGCACCTTCCTAAACTTTCTAAAGGTTTATTTGGTTTAATTATATACATTTATTTTCTGTACTTTGTAAATCACTGTTGCTTTTGAATCTTATATTATGTCTGTTCAGGATAAGCTGAAGCATCCCTTTTCTGTGCTCAGTGAACAATGTGTTTTACAGCATTAGTAAATTAAAGTTACCGATTCCTTCAAATCAAAGTTGCATAAATGTTTGAATTCACAATGCCTTACTACATTATAAAGCTTTTCAGATTAGACTATAAGTAAGTGTAAATTCTTAAGACTGTTCTTGCCCAAACCTGTTGGTACTGCATGATTACATTCAGACTTAGTGTAGGTAATTGTGTCTGTGAGTCTGCTCTAATTTCTAGTAAATTTATACACAACAACAAAGGCAACCTTTCCTGTCATACCAGGTGCAGAGGGATACATTAAGACTAACAAAGCAGGAAGGGGTCTCGAATTGAAGCAGTTTTTAAAATGACAGCTTAATGAAAGCAGTGTGAAAATACTATCAGTTGGATGGAAAACATCTGTCCTCAACTATTCCTGAATGATGGAATGTTATGAGATACTTAAAGAATTTTTTACCAGGCTATGTCTCTATCAACCATAGTTCAGGCATGACTTGCCCCCTTTAATATCATAGCAGTGACACTCCACAAAACCTTTCAAATGATGTGTAGATCCTGTAGTGGTCCTTCTGCACTAAAGGAATCCTTCAGAAATGTTGCATGCCATGATTCATGGATGCATAATTAAGTTAAAACTTACATTTTTGTTCTAAATAAAAATCTGAGAGTGTAAAATAGCTAATGAGACTTATGATATGCTATTCAGACAATATGAAAATGAGAACCTTAATAAATGGCATTATATAAATTTACTACATTACCTGTCATTTTATCTCAATCCATAAACACTAACTATAAACTGTGATGAAAGTCATCCTTACAGATTTCCTCAATTTGCTGATGTTTATTTAATGGTTTCAAGCAATATTGCTAATTGATCATTTTCCATTTCTGCCCAGTATTTTATATTCCACCTAGCATTTTCAGAACAGTATGACACATCCAAATTGTGCCTTCATTGTAACACAAAACCATCCTTGATTGACAGCAGCAGCAAGTTTGTCACAAATTCACGTTCGTTTTTCACAGTGTGATATACTGACATGTCTTACTAGCAGCATACAAAAATCATTTACAATTCTAGCTGAGCCATTCATGCTGCTGCGGTCAAGGGTATGCCATTACTTTACGTTTAAAATCCACTGATATAACTCAACAGTGCAAATTTGCTTCAGGCAGGTGGCACAGAGGTTCTCAGATTTTTTTTTTTTCTCCAGAATAGGAAACTAATTGGTCATTTGTTTTATGTTCCAAAAGGGAAAGAAAAAACTCAAGGAAGAAATTTGCAACAATTTGAAAGTAGCTCTGATAAGTACCCTTAAAAATGTACCTGGGCAGGTGATCAGCCCATGATTTATAGACAAAACACTGGGGACAGGGTACCAATTAAATGAGAACAGCCACTGGAGACATTTTTCTGCAAAACTGCTTGAATCTCAATACTTATTAGATAATGTCACTTCATTCATTATATACCACACCTTATACATTTTTACATATATGTTTTTAAATTTGCTTCCCTGGGATTAGTGTTCATCAGAGTTGTGCTTTGAGAAATACTGGCAAGTGAATTTTAGTCCTGACACTGCCATTGCTGGCAGGTTGCTTTCTCTCTTTCTGTGTGTGGGTTTGTTTGTTTGTTCCTGGTTTTGTTTTTATTTTGTTGTTGTAGTTTTTGTATAAGTTTTGTTTGTTTGGGGGGTTTGTCTTGTTGTCTAGGGAGGTGGGTTTTTTAAAATTTTTTTTTTTTGGACCTGTTTACCTTGTCTGTCTTACTCCCTGTATACTCTCTCCCCTATCCCTGTCTGTCTTGCGGGAACAGCAGTAACAAGGAGTTGGCCACCAGCTGAGGTCAGACCACCATGCTTACAGTCAGATAGATATACATATGGCTTTGCTTGACTAGGTAAAATACACATGTATACCTAAAAATCTGAATATTATTTAAACCTCAGTGTTAAAATCTGTTATGAGTCCCAGTGTGCTTGTTATTTTTGTCAAAGTAAAGTTCTGGTTCAAAGAACTATAGGCTCCCTCTTTTGAATTTGATGTAGTTTTTATATTCGCCCAGCCAAAAGGCAAATTTTAAGATCCATTGAGAGCATTTGTGAAGCCATAAAATGTTGCTATCTCAGCACTTCATTTTCAACCCATTGAGGAAATATGAATGTTTACAGCTGAGGTGTGATTTCAAGCCCTAGCATTAAAAAAACTGTGTGAAATCTTGAGGTCACTGAAATCAGTGATCAGCTGCCTCCACAAAAGCATAATTTTTATTTCTGCAACTTTACAGAGATTTGCGATCTGCTTAATATTAAAGAATGACAAAAACATTGCAAAGTGTCCAAGGAAGATAGGTCACAGTTTCAGTTCAGTTACAGATTAGTTTAAGAGCCAGTGCTAATACTGCTAATACCAGTGGGGAAAAACTTTCACCATATACAAGTGAAATCACTGAGGAATGCAGAAAGCCATTAAACAAACGAGAACATTTCCTTACATTACTGATGTATAGGAGCCATACACAGAAACTATCACATGGAGTTGGGACAATCAACTGTTATGACAGAGGATGAACATAGTTCAAAAGAAATAAGTAAAAAAAAAGTTTCTTCAAAGTCAGATATAAAGAAATGAAGGCAGAAAAGTACACAGGTGAATATTATGCACTTATATACACACAAAACTGAAATATAAAAATAGAGTAAATCCCTAATGAACATTTCCTGGAAGGCATAGTTATTGGCTTATATTTGTAGAAAAATCGTTTTCTTTTACATTAGTAGTGAACTACATCCACAATGGAAAGAAGGAAAAAAACACACACAAAAAAATACTTATTTTTGATTTGAAGAAAGACCTGTAAATATGTTGCACATTGTTACACCCTGGACACTTAATGTATGGGCTAAACCAAGGTTCTTTTGCTTTGGGTAGACGCAAAGAAGAAATACCAACCAGATTTTCTCAAGAGCTAAACATCACACAAAAGTTTTCTAGCAAAAATATAGCAAATTAAGAAAACTTTAGCAAAGGACTAAATACAACACCAAATTCAATATAAAGCACTTATTTTAACATTACTTAGCATTAATTTAGCATTTACTTAGCCCATTCAACTTAGAAGCCCTTAAACCCATAAAATACTAAGTTACTCAAAAATGTTCAATGAAAAAGAGAATTAGGAGAAGAGAGAGAAAGACAGAAAAGGTACAGAAAAACACACACACGGCTACCAACTCCTAGGGTTCCAGCATGAGTTAGAAACACCAGGAGAAGGCAGGGTCTAGATGAATGGCTACTTCACACTCAACCCCTTTTAAACATTTGGCCCTTCATGGGCCTGTCCCTCAGGTGGGACTTCTGGTCACTTGGCCAGTCAGAAGCTGGGTCAGCACTGCCCCTGATGTGTGATTGATTGATTGATTGATTGACAGCTCTCCTAGGCTGGGGGGTCTGGGGGCAGGGCCCTGGCTCAGCAGAAGCAAGGCCTGACCCACCCGCAACCACACACACACAAGCATTGGCTTGATACACCAAACTTGTCCAGTCTGACATGCATTCAGCAGTCTGGAACAATCCTCCCCTATGCTCATCCAGATGAAAATAAATACACAGTTGTAGTGTCCTTTCTTCTTGTACCACAGGCATTGTAATTAGCTATCAATCAAATGAATTTAAACTTTATAATGAAAATATAAATGGGGTTTTTTTGATAAGAGTGATGCTGGTGCAAAGTTATGCCTTTAAAGCTGAATTTAACCCTATTTTAGAAGGCAGTCCTGGGATTTATCCACTCTTGAATAAAAGACTGAAATTATCTTTTACATATGCATCTTCCTGTGTGCTCCCTGATTGTTTGCGAGTGGATACCATGGTTCTGCTGAAAGGTTATATTTGTTGTAATACCTTTCCTCAGAAACCTACATTTATAAACTTAGTAATTTAGGATGCTGCTGTATGTTTGGAAAAAGTGGTGCAGTGTGCACCATGTTAGAGGGCTCTTGCACTGTGAATGCTCATTTCTGGGAACGGATTAAAATAACATTGCTGTACCTGGCAGGTCTAGAGTGAGTCCTAGATCAGTCAATGATCTAATGCATAAATGGAAGGATCAGCATGGGTCTTTCATTAAGAAGCTGTCTGAGATGCTAGCTACTGCCCTAGGTACCTGGTAATGTGCTGACAGCTACAGCAATTGCCTAGGAACAGGAGGGGAAAGAAAAAAAGTCTTAGGCAAAGTCACAGATCTGCAAGCAGAGATCATAATTTAAAGTTCCTAAAATGCAGGAACAAAGTTTGTAAGCAAAGTTCTCAGACTAAAAATAAGAAAGCTGAGTTACTAAGGAGGTGTGCCTTTTAAGTCTTTGCTGAAGATTGACCCTTAGCAGTTGAGCAAGTTTGCATATAATGTTCAATTCATACAAAGAAAATTATGATTAAGAAGAGTAAATAAAGGAAAAATTCATATTTAAGCTGATCAGAAAGATAGCAAAAGTCTCTCCTTAGCAGAGAACTTCAAGAGAAGCCTAATCCCCACAGAGTGTAAGAAAAACAAATCTGACTATCATTTCAAGGGCTAGAGGCACTTTTCTGAAGGTTGGATGAAATATCTTTGCAAAGCCCTGGGTATAAGGATGTGCCATACTTAATCTAAACCTTTGGTTGTTTCAAACTTTCTAGCCTCCAGGCAATGGCAAATCCTTCCGTAACAACTTATGGAGGGTGAAACTGAAATCATACACAAGACAGTGGCTTACACCAGGTGATGGTTTGCATGTCATAACACAATGCAATTTCCTGCCATTTTAAGCACACCTGTTATGTCTAGCTAGAATGGGAAATGGTCATAGCAATAGAAACTTCTTGAAGTATTACATGTACAGTCACTCTGCCTTAATTTTCTTAAGCACACTAAGCACTAAGCAGCCCTTAGCTGAGTTTGGCTTCTAGGCATCTCTTGGAAGGCTGACCTCTTTACATTTAAAAAAGCTGGTTTGCTTAAAAGTAGGACACTTCTTCTATTCAAAGTTCAGCTAGCTCCTGCATCTGATAGCAAATGTCATAAAAATTTCAGCAAATCCAAAGACTTACGTGGACATGATTTCTACTCAGATGCCATTAGCACATTAAAAAAGACATGTTAAAAAAATTACTGTTCTGATTGAATCTTAATTTTTTCACTCTGTAAAGAACTTAGCTTGAAAATCAATATTCAGTACTCCTTTGTCAAACAGGCATGCTTAGTATGGCTGAAGAAAGGGTGGAGAAGAGGAGGAAAATAATCTGCAAAAGGGAAGGATCACTACCTGATTTGCAGGTGTGAGCCAGTTTTTGACCATTGCCTTTGACTGCTGGTAGCTAAATTTGGAATGACCAGCCACTGACAGAAAGGAATGACAAAGGAATCAGGGGAAAAAAAGAAAAAAAGAAAAACAAATGGAAAAACAAACATCTGTAGCAAAATCTATAGTGTATTTTAAGTAGCAACAACATCCTCCTCTTTAAAAGCTTTTTAAATTCTATCAGGAAACCAGCCCTTTGATGAAAGGCACCTGGTTCAAGATGCACAACAGCTGTAAATTTATATTTTCTTTAAAGCACTCAGAATCCCTTTATTTCTGAAGAAAATACAGCTCATTTTCATCAAAATATTGAGAGACTTGAAACCTGCTGTAGTCTTAGCAGAAGTAGCATCAGTTTCAAAAAATGTTGACTCCATGCCACATCTCAGTTGGATGGAGCCTTTCCTCTTTCTGTTAGCAGCTTGCATACAGACATCCTTTTCAAAGGCGCTGGTAAACTTTAGTGTGAGGATTAAACTGAAGTTCTCCAGCTGCAAAGCTGATGGCAGTGGTAGATGGGACATAAGGCTTTTTGCTACAGCAACACTGTGTCCCCTGAGCTAACCATTTTGCCATTTGGTCTCCCATATTTATAAAAGCTGTGTAAAGTTGCCTTTGACTGCAGGCTTGGCAGGCTCAGATGTGTAGGAGAGGTAAATCTTCCTCAAGGCTCTGGCAGCCTGGCACTTGTGTGCTGTGTGCTCTGAACAGCATCACTCTGCTCCAGGTCACCTCAAAGCCTTGTAACATCTCCCCTCCCCACTGTATGCTTAGCTGCAGTTTACAAAGGTTAAGAGGGCTGCTGAAGTAATTGATCTGATTCTGCTTCTTTTACAATACCAGTGAAAATCCAACTGATTTTATTGGAAGTACAATAACAATTGTAATAAAGATAGATTAAAGGAAAAGTGGCATGTTAGAGAACCTAATCCTTTCACCAGCTTATGTAGAATTATTTCTGATGGGAAAAGCATAGGTGGCTACCCTGATCAAAAATATAAGCTTAGTTTTATTTGCATCTAAGTCTGCTGGAAGAATCTGGATGTGTGAATAAAACTGCATGTGGAGTTTTATGCCTTTATTTAAGTTTGGCTATAGGAATTCTGTAATCTTAATGATCACATCATACCAAGATGAGATATCAATGTCTCATACATTTTGTGCTTGTAATGAGTTTCCCAGAGGCTCTTTGCATGTGGTAATTGCATACCATCATTTTACAGTGGAAACTATGTGTTTGAGAATGAATACTTGAGATCTCAAGAATGTTTACTGAAAGAACAGAGGTAATCGTAGAATCAATATCTCCTTTAAAACTAACAATTCGGTTGCTTAATATTTTATACAGAGTAATAGTTATGCTGCATAAGAAACCTGAGAAGGACATCCATATTGTAAATTTAATGAATCAACCAAAACTCCTTGTATTGTCTGAAAATGACATGAAGGGTTTAGAAGAGTCTTTGAGCTAGTGAAGCTGGTGTGTAGTATTTCAAGCTGAAAATAAAGAGAATGATAGTATTTTTTGAACCCACTTCTGGGATCAATAGCTGTTTGGAAGAGATGAGATCCACCTGATTATGTAGGACAAATCTACCTTTGTCAACAGCCTCTATGGTTTGTAAGACACTTGGTAGGGAGAGATTTCAAATAGGAATAACTGGGGAGGGAGAGGTTTCCCAGCAAGTAAGGAAGCTGTGTGTGGAGTAGGCAAACCAAAGGCCTGGGGTGATGGGAGCAGAACTGGACACAGTAATTAACAAAACAGGAGTGAAATGCAATCTGTTTGAGAACAGGCATGAAAAGAAGGAAGTGTCTCAAAAATAGCCTTCTTGGGAGAGCTCTCAAGCCTGTATTCAGTAGTCAGTACAATTGGGTGCCTCTCTGTGGTGGTTTGACCCTGGTTAGATGTCAAATGCCCACCAAAAGCCACTCTGTCACTGCCTTCATCAACTGGACAGAGGGAGAAAAATATAACAAATGGTTGAGATAAGGGCAGGGATGGATAGATCACTCATCAACTACTGTGATGGGCAGAACAGATTTAACTTGTGGGATTAATTTTTTGACAACCAAATGAGAATAAAATAATCATAATGAATAAAAAAAAATCTTAAAACACCTTCTCCCCCTCCCTCTCTTCTTCCTAGACTTAGCTTTACTCCCAAAGTTTCTACCTCCTTTCCCTAAGCAGTGCACGGGAACAGGAATGGGAGCTGTGGTCAGTTCATCACATTGATAGAGGGAGCTTAGGCTTTAAGAGTTAATTGCTGATTGTGGAAATTGCTGGTATTGCTTAATTTTGCAGCTGCTTGCTAAACAATGTGTATCGCTTGTTCAATACTTATTGTGTGGGCCAGGTAAAAGGGAGGGATGCAGGGGAGAATAAGGGTAAGATGCCAGACCATTGGTAAGAGGAAGAAACTGTGACCAAAAGATCCTGCTTTTGGACCCTAAACCAGTTCAAACCAGCCTTGAGGCTTGGAATTGGACCAGGAACTCAGTGAGCAGTGCAAGAGAGCAAGGTGAAAAGTTTGAACCTGAAGAAGACTACTTACTTCACCAGAGGAAGACCTTACTTCATCCCTGAGACCCCAGCCCACAACCACCAGGTGGCACTGTACCGGCATGCTAAAATGCTAATGATGTCTGAGCTAATTATAATATGAAGCAGGGACCGACAATGAATATGTATAGGCATATGGTGTAATTTAATGCATATGTAACGTGTAATCAGATATATATCGAGCTGAACACCATGGAGGGCACACATGGTTTTTGAGGGCTACCTCTCATGCGTCCAGTGCTGCAATAAACATACCCACTTTACAACTTTATTAGTTGTGGAGTCTTACATGTTGGAATCAACATGTTGTCTCTGACACCTGTAAAGAAAGAACCTTGGAATCTTCTGCTCCAGCCTGGAGTTCTTCCCACAGAAGACAGTCCTGTGGAAACTGCTCCAATGTTAGTCCTTCCCATGGGCCACAAGAGACAGTCTTCCACATATTTTCCAGAATGAGTCTTCCCTGTGGGCTGCAGTTCTTCATGAACTTCCAGCATGGGTCCATTCCATTGAGTGCAATCCTTTATGAACAGCTTAGTCAAAAATGAGACCCCCTTTCTATGGATCACAAGTCCTGACAGCAAAGCTCCTCCAATGAGGGCTCCTCTCTCTGTAGGGTCAGAGATCCTGACAGAAGCCTGCTCCAACATGGGCTTTCCACAAGGTCACAGAATCTTTTGAGCATTCCCCTGCTCTGGCATGAAGTTCTCTACAACTGGCATGTGGATCTCTGCTTCCCTGTGGACCCCATGGGCTGCAGGGGCACAGCTGCCTCACCATGGGTTGCACCATGGGCTGCAGGGGAATCTGACCTCCAGTGTCTGCAGCACCTCCAGCCCCTCCTTCTGCACTGAACTGGCTGTCTGCAGAATTGTTTCTCTCTCACATTCTCACTGTTCTCTCCCAGCTGCTGTTGAGCAGTAATTTTTCCCCTTCTTAGCTCTGTTTTCCCAGACCAGTACCATCATTGCTGACAGGCTCAGTCTTGGCCAACAACAGTGAATTTATCTTAGAGCCAGCTTTGTTGGACATAAAGGAAGTTTCTAGCACCTTCTCATAGAAGCCACCCCTGTAACCGCCCTGCTACCAAAACCTTGCCACGCACCTCTAATAAAATCTGTGAAATGCCTCTAGAGCATGCTGTATGGAAAAAAACCTCAAAACAAACCAAAACCAAAAAAACCGAAAAAACCAAAAGGAGTTAGAAGTCTGTGTGCTGTCATAACGCTATGTCAGTGGATCAGGGAAGTGTAGTAAGAGAGCTCCCAAGAAAGGAGTGCTGTAATGGTTGGATACAGGCTCCTTAGAAAGACCAGAGTGGGAAGGTGCAAAGAATTGTTTTCCCTTTATGTGAGAGAGCAGCAGGAGTGCGCAGAGCTCTGTCCAGGGATAGGTAAGGAGACAGATGGGAGCTTGTGGCTGGATGAAGGTCAGCAGGTAGACCAGTGTGGCTGCTGCTGCAGTGGGTATCTGCTACAGATCTCCTTAGCAGGAGGAAGTAGTAGCTGAGGCCTTCTTCAGATGACTGGAAGAAACATCACATTTACAGGCCCTGGTCATTGTGGGGGACTTCAACCACCCTGATATCTTTTGGAGGGACAAAACAAAAGGGTTCAATCAGTCTTGGAGATTTTCTAGAGCATGTGAATGATGGGTGATTGAGGAGCCAAGAAGGCAGGGTGCTCTGCTGGTCCTGCTACTTATTAGCAAGGAAGAACTAGTCATGGATGTGAAACTCAGGGGCAGCCTTGGCTACAGGGACCATAAGGTTGTGGGTTCGTGATCCTACAAAAAGGGTGAAGGGCAAAAAGCAGGACCACAGCACCAGGTTTCAGGAGAGTAAACTTTGGTCTCTTTGGGGACTTGCTTACCCAATAACGTACAATAAGTTATTACAGCATTTCAGATTTTTTGACATAGCCATGTAAATACTAGATTTTTCTTTTAATTTATGTGCCTATTGGTAACTCAAAATTCTATGGTAGGAGAGTGTTTTCTGGATTTTTGAGGCAAATACTGATTTTGTGGGCAGTTTTGTCTTCATTTATACTTTAAAGTCAGAGACTGCACTAATATGAATAAATATCAGGATACTCAAATGAATACAGCCATACTTCTTCACTCCAGAAGTCCCAATTAAGGCAGGAGATTGAATATCTTTGTAGTATCTGCTTGCTTGATTTGCTTGATTTGTAAATTTAAAGAGATCCAATTTTACTTGCTTTAAAACCCTTCCTTAAAACCTTTTTTTGGGAGCAGTGCCTACAAAGACACGACATGGCTAGAGCAGTCATGTGTTGTGTCTGCTGCTTATCACAATGATCAGTACAGGGTAATTGTTTTCTCAAATTCCTCTGTGCATTGTCTTCATCTATTGCTTCCTCATGCTTGTATTGTAGGCTCTTCCAAACAGGAAAAGTCTTCATAATGGTCAGTTCTTTCATTTTCTATTTCTGTTCTGTGTTTTTATGGAAGATCCTTACCTTTGGATAATTCTAAGGATAGCCTTGTCTAGATACAGTGACAATACAAGTACTAGTGTTAATGCTTTTGTCATTATTCTTGTTTATACATCTGAGAAGCTCATCTGTTTGCATAAACATAACTATTTTTTGGCTTGAAACTGCTCTCCCTAAAAATCTATGACCTGCCAGGAATACAACTTTTAGTATTTGGCATCTTACACTCTCCTTCACTGCTGGGCAGAATTCAAAACCAAAGTACTGTCTCTTTGAATTCATTTTGTCACAACTGGGCAGTTTTTCTTGTGTAACTCACAAGCTCACTTTTCACTCTTGTGTTAAGAAGAAAATCTCCAACTGCTCAAAACTTTATTCTGAATTTAGAATTAATTGATGTGACTGTTCAAGAAAAATAAGTGCAACCTGGCCTAAGCAGATTTAAAATCCCTGCCACTAAGGTAGGTGTTCCACTGCCTGAGAGTGACAATGGACTTAAAAGTTTCAGAACAGCCTGCATCAGCTTCCTGTGGTTTATGTTCTTTGTTGCTTTCTTTTCGTCTCAAGAAACATAATCTAGTCATAAAATCTAAAATATGTTCAGTAGTTTCTAATCAGGCAACAGAAAATATGATCTATGCCACTGTGATTTTGCAGATCAGACACTGTCTTTCCACTATGCCCTGAAACTAAGTTACAGCTCCTGAGCATCCCACAGAAACTCCATCTTGGCCCTCTTCCAGATGAAAGAAAACAGCTGGCTAGAGGAGTGAGGAAATACAGTAAAACTAAAATAAACTCTGAATTTAAAGGCTTACACACACAATGCATGAGAGAATTTAATCTTCACTGAAAATTTTAGGACAAACTTCATATTTGATTCCCATCCTGTTTCCTCTACTTTATTTTTTATTGGTCTTTTGAATCAATGAAACTCTACTTTGGGTTCTGCAGTCCCTTCCTGTGATATAGAATACACTGTTGTGTCAGTAGTGACTTCAGACTGCTCTCTAAAAGCATAACAATGGATGTTAACGTTAGAATCAACACATTTCATTTATCTCTATCCAGGGACATATTCTGATAACAGATCAGCTAAACTGGGCAGCCTGTCTTTCCTTAGAGGAAACACTCCTGTATTCATAAAAAGCATTTTAAATGAGGTTATTTTTTGTTTTTAATGTTTGAAATTGGAAAAATTATGGATATTTTTCAAAAATAAAAGAGAAAAAAGAAACAACACACAACTAAAACCCTAATTTATATTTAAAATAAAACTAAAATTGTTTTAAAAATTAGTCCCCTTACTCAAAAACTTAAGTGAGCTTGCATTAATTTATAAATTTTTATGTCTTACTTGTTAAAAGTAACAGAATAACTGCCTGATTTCTCCTTGCTTCATGTCTTTCCTCATTATTATAATGGATACCATTGAATATCCAGTTCTATACTAATCTAATTTGCATCAGGCTTAATATGATTCAGAATTATGGATTATGGTTATATTTGGTTTCTCATTAGTTTTTAACAATCCAAATGTGCAAAAGGATTGCTATTACAGTATAAATATATTTACTTGCTTTCTTTCTTTTGTGAAGAAAGGTGGTCATAGAATCATAGAGCCATAGAATCATAGAATCATAAAATCATAGAATATACTGATTTGGAAGGGATCTGTCAGGATCAATGAGTCCAGCTCCTGGCCTGGAACAGCACAGCCCCAAGAATTATGGCATATGTCAGAAAGCATTGTCCAAACACTCTTACTGAACTCAGACTGGCTTGGTGCTGTTACCACTTCCCTGGGGAGCCTGTTCCACTGTGAAGACTCTGTGTGAAGAACCTTTTCCTACTATCCAGCCGAAACCTCCCCTGACACACCTTCAGGCCATTTCCTCAGATCCTGTCACTGGTCACCACAGGGAAGAGATCAGTGCCTGCAGTAGCTGGGAGGGGGTGTAACTGAAAGGGTGTGGCCAGGACAGGATGTTATCCTATATCACCTAATGTCACTGTGGGGAGGCAGAGGTAGAGGGACTCTCTGGAGAAGAAGGGTGTGCCTGCCTGTTGTAAAAAACCCAAATGTAATGGAGGGGGAAAGCTGTCTGTCACTGTTCATTGTCTCAGGGCCTGCAGTGAGCATTTATGCATGTGAATCACTCTCTCTTTTGTGTAGTTTTTGTATTGTTGCTGTTACTGCTCGTTTTATCTCATTGCTGTTTCTAGTAATCTGTTATTATCTGAACCCATGATCTTCACCTTTTGTGCTGCTGATTCTCAACTCTATCCTGCCTAAGCAGGAAGAAGAAGGGGAAGGGGAACTGAGTGAGCAGTGTGTGGTTTAGGAGTCTGAGTGGAGGCACTGAATTGGGGAGTACCATTCCTAAACCACAGCAGATTGACAGGCCTGTAGTTTTCAGGGTCCTCCTTCTTGCCCTTCTTAAAAATTGGGACAATGTTCACCAGCTTCCAGTTACTTGAGACCTCTCCAGATGCCCAAGACTGCTCAAAAATCATTGAAAGTTGCAATGACACCAGCCAGCTATTTGAGGATGTATGGATGAAGCCTATTAGGGCCCATGGAGTTGTAGGGTTTCGGCTGTAACAGCAGATCCTGCACAAGTCCACTGGGAGTTGATCATTCTTGCAGTCATGGTCCTCCAGTTCAGGGCACTAAGACCCCCTTGGTCCATCATCTGTCGTGAAGACAGAGGATAAAAATACATTAGACGTCTCTGCCTTGTCTATGTCCCTGTTTGGGAGGTGACCATCCGTATCCTGTAAGAGGCCTATGTTATTTCTACACTGCCTTTTGACATTAATGTATTTTTTAAAACTCTTTCTAGTATTCGTGGAAAAGATTTCACACCACACTCTTTCACCTAGCTGAAAGAGATTAAGAAAGTTCCTTTTTTACATATCATGTCATTACACTAACATGTACTGCACTATCTCAGCCCTTTTCTGCTTAACAAAGTGAGATTCTTTGAGGATTTTTTTCTGATAGTAATATGCTTTGTATGATTCAAATAAAATGAGAGTTTAAAATGTCTCCAGAAGGACCATAATTTTCTTGAACAATTCTTCCAGAGCAGAGGATGACAGAATTATTTTTTACGTTCAGTATGTGAAGCAACTTGGATACCTTGAGGTATACTTAAACTTTAAAGCTTGATATTATGAAATGTATTTTATTTTTGTAAAATGAGTCAGTTCATGCAGAATGACTTCCTCAAAATGCCAGCAACCCTGATAAAGGGCTAAATTGTTCTAATCAGGTAATTGTTAAAGTAATGTTGTAGCTGTTTTCTTTAAATCAGTTTCATTACTCAGATCTGTGATCTATGAAGTCTGTACCAGCTACTAAAGTACAATTCATCTTAAATTAAAACGATGATTTTCTTTGGCAAGACAATACAATGTTCTTTGTAATGCAATGAATTATGTGGGTATACTTGTCAGTATAAATTTTCTGGCAACAGTAATAAACCATTTTATCATTCATATTATTGCTGGAGAAAATAATCTTTTCCTATTCACACAGATGTATCATTTCCATTGCTCCTTAAGAAGGACTTGGTAATACTTCAATCTGAGTGCTATTAGAAAGCATTCTATTACTGCTCAGTAAATATATTACTTTCTTTTCCATTATGCTTATGAATCTCCAAAGAAGGACTTGCTTTTATTACCCTGGTCTTCTCTGGCACAGGACCAGCCTTCTTCAGAATCTGTCCATCCACAAAAGTGGCTTTTCATGGAAACACCTCTCACATACCAATGACATTGCAGTAGCAGTGTTCACAGAATTTTTTTCACCATTCAGTCCTAAAACTCCTCAATATGGTCAAAGTAGCACAGAAATATAACTATATTTCTAATATGATGTTAGTCAAGTTGCTATAATTGTAAAACTCCCCTAATTTATATTGTACAAATGAATATGCCCTGTTACCAGACTGTAGTCTTTTCTCAGTTGTGACTAGACAACAAAGCCTCCAGACAATTTATTGAGTGTTCAGTTTTCAGAGATTTTGCTTATAATATAAACTGCATGGCTGAGAAGGAGTTAGAGTTTATGGTTCCAAGTGCCGTCTGTAGGGGACCCACAGCCTGCACAAAACAGCAAGAGATTCTTTCAATGAAACATACACAAGGGAGGGGGAGGAAGAGAACATACATGGAAAGGACAGACAATGTGGAGGAATGGAAACTTGCAATGACAAGGACCTGCAGGAGAGAGGTACCAACAACGATGCAGCAAATCAGAATGACAGAGGAGCTCATGCATTTCTGCTGGATATCATTTAACACATAATCTTCACACACTTTCTCATATTGTTGTGCTTTTGTCCCAGCCAGCTAAGTACCAGGCAGCTGATCAGTGACTCCCCTCCAACTCTCTTGGTGAGGTGGGAAGGAGATTGAAAAACATGAATAAAACTCATGGGTTGAGATAAGAATAGTTTTATAACTGAAACTAGACAAAATAAATAGAAGATAATTGTGATAATAATAGTGATAACAAAATAATAATAAAAATAACAACTGCAATGAAAAAGAGAAAGACAGATTAATAAAACCCAGAGAAATGCACAATACAGTTGCTCACCACCCACTGACCATTGCCCAGCAAGTCTCCGAGCAGGACTTGTCCTCTCCCTACCAGCTGCTATGGTTTACCCTACAAACCACTTTATATGCTGGTCATGACATTTTATGGTGTTGGAATATCCCTTTGGCTCACTCAGGTCACCTGTCCTGGCTGTGATTCCTCCCAGCTTCTTGTGCAGCCCCTCACTGGCAGAGCATGAGACACTGATGAGTCCCTGACCCTGGGAAAACACTGCTTAGCAAAAGCCAAAACATCAGAGTGTTCTCAACATGATTCTCACACTGAGTACAAAGCACAGCACTGGACAAGCTACTGGGAAGAAAACCAACTCCATCACAACTGAAACCAGGACATATATAAGAGGGGTTTTTCTACTTTAATGTAAAGTGCAGTTTTGACTGCTGTTTTTATTTCTAACTCTGTTGGTTTTTGCTAAATAGTTGCAAAGCTACAAAAAGAGTAAGGAAGTATCTTATCTTCCCTGTATATGACTCTTTGATCCTAGACAAATCCAGCACTGCAGACAGGGAAGGATAGGAGTTGATTTCCAATTAAAGCTGTCTGTGGTGTCAGCAACCTTCTCTTGTTCTTTCCTGATAATCTGTCATAGCTCCTATTCCTACCATCTCTTTGTAGGTGTTCTGTTCCTCTGTCTTTATCCATGCCTTCTAAATAAATCTTTCTTAACTGTGATGTGCTTCAAAGCAGAAATGTTTCTTCAGACTTTGCTATGTATATTGATTCTGCCTTTGGGACCACAATTCACTCCAGTTATATCACCTTAGAATAATTTGTTCACCAGAAGTTGATAATAAACAAGGCATTGAGATCAATATCAATTAGCATCCATTAATAAATGAATAACAAACCAACAAGCCTTTTAATGTAAACAGAAATGGAGAATACGTTGAGAACTTCAGGAGGAGCAGAAAAATTAGGAGAAAAAGTAATAGTGATTGTATAAATTTTTTTCTCTTTCCCCCACCCCTCTAATTGTTGCCTATCTTGTAGTGTGTCATTAATAGTTGTGTCCCTGTTTTATTGCCTCATTTATGCAGAACCTTACTAAAAAGGGACTGCAGGAAGGACTGGTGCTCAGACTATACCAATTCTATTACATTAAGATAACCTATACAATATAACAATTCAGTTGTATTAAGATATATCTCAGAGTGCTGCAACTTCTGTAGATATTTTAGATTATAAATTTTTCAGAGTTAGAAAGCAATTCTCTTTCAGAAAAGAAACTAGAGTTTGTGTTTGTTTCTGTTTTAGGAAAATGTTTGGCATACTTGAGGTTCACTAAAGAATAAAAATAATCTCAAGTATTTTGCTCTCCTAGTATGTTTTTGCTTGGTCACACCATAAGACTTTAAAGAGAATGGACTTCTCCTAGTCCAGTATAAAGAAAATTTCCATTGGTTATATGAGAAAGGCAGGTAACTCTTTATCACCACTGAAGTGATTTGGGTGAAAATACCTGCCTTAAGACCAAAGAAATCCTAGTTACTATTGGAGACAAGATAAAACATATCTCATTAATTCTTGTAAAAGGAAAAATTCAAAAAGGTTTATTTGGGAATACTAGCTTGATTTCATAAGTCTTAAGTGCACTTCCTTATATCAGAGACAAGGGAAAATGTTTAGGATGTGAAGCTCCAGGGATTCTTAGTGTCACAGCAGTAAATTAATGCCATTGAGAACTGACACTGATATAATAACATATAACTTGCTATTTCAAGTACTGTGCCAATTACCTGTCTGGTGTCTTATGATTAAGTTTAAAAAGCAAATATGATTCTTCAGACTGTGGGTTAAAATTTGACAATTTAGGAATATAGGAAGCAGGAAGGTGCTGAAAAACAGTCGTGTTTTACTGTGTATTACTGCAATTTGTTTTTTGAGAAAGTTTTATCTTGCATGTTTCTTGGTTAAAGAATAAGATGGATTAAAAAAATATGGAAAAATGAGAGTGACAAACAATAAAAGGCTGCAGGATTCAGATAAGAAATGCATGAAAGAATAACACAACATAATTGCATATCTGAATAAATCTAAACCAAGAAATGGAATATATTTAAATTCTTTCAAATTTATCTGTGTCAACAATTATAAAAGAAAAAAACAAAACTAAACAACAGGGAAAAATGAATGTTATTTAAGCGAACCAGAACAACACAGAACAAATAAACATTCATATAAGGAGATCATCTGAAAACATGGTCTTTCTAGTTATCTTTGATGTTCTCTGTATTCCAAAAGCAAAAAGTTAGTTACAATAATAACAACTAATAAATTGTTAGTTAGTAGTCAAATGAAAAATTGGAGTAAATACTGCCAAGCCCCTAATGACCATATTTTGTATTGATTTATATGCTGCAGAAAAACATAATAAAATGCATATATATTTATCTCAGGAGTGAAAATGCTAGCTGAGCTAAAATTCATTCAGTCAAGACTTATGAGATGTGCTTATCTTCTATAGATTTTCAAGTACAGTATAAGTAGAATTTTTAGATTTCTTGTATTTGTTTTCTAGTTAGTTGAGGTTTGTACTCACAGCAAAAAATGGTCCAAATCTTAGTTACTTACTTATCACTCAATCAGCTCTCATTCTTATTATTGATGATGAAAAAAATATTTTCTAAGATGAAAAGAGAAATCTTTTACTGCTTTCTGAATGGATTCTAATTTTTTTTTCATAGGTTAAGATGAACACAATCCAGAACATTATCTGCATGAACTGAATACAACAAAGGAAAAAAAAGAGACTATTCCCAAACTTGTGAACAGTGGTGTACATCAACATCTATCCTCAAACAGTTTAGGAGGGTTTCAATGACACTGCATCATATACATGCTGGTCACAGGAAGCGGTTTCTGTATTACCTACCATTAGGATTAAAAATTATAAAATGGAATTAAAGATGATAATTCTTAGAAAAACCATATAAAGATTAGTTTCCTACTTCTGCCTGGTTGGTTTTTTTTTTAATCTATAATGTTAGAGAATAGTCCAATTATACTTTTCTAGTTTTATCCAGTTAGAATCATAGAATGATTTGGGTTGGAAGGGACCTTTAGGATCATCTGGTTCCAGCCCCACTGCCATGGGCAGGGACATCTTCCAGTAGATCAGGATGCTGTGAGTTCCATCCAACTTGGCCTTGAAAACTTCCAGGGCTGGATCTTCCATAACTTCTCTGGACAATCTATTCCAGTGTCTCACCACCCTCATGGTAAGGAATTTCTTCCTCATATCTAATCTAAACCTACCCCATTTCAGTTTGAAGCCATTCCCCCTTGTCATGTCACTCCATGCCCTTGCAAATAGTCCGTCTTATCTTTCTTGTTAGCTTCCTTCAGGTACTGGAAGGCCACAATTAGGTCACCCCTAATCCTTCTCTTCTTCAGGCTGAACAATCCCAATTCTCTCAGCCTTTCCTTATGGCAAAGGTGCTCCATCCCTCTGATCACCTCTCCAACAGCTCCATGTCTTTCCTGTGCTGGGACCCCAGAGCTGGACACAGCTCTGCAGGTGGGGTCTCACCAGAGCAGGGCAGAGGGGCAGAATCCCCTCCCTCCCCTGCTGCCCACGGGGCTTTGGATGCAGCCCAGGACACACCTGGCTTTTTGGGCTGGGAGCGCCCATGACCAGCTCATGTCCAGCTCTCACCCCAGCGCCCCCAAGTCCTTCTGGGCAGGGCTGCTCTCGATCTGTTCACGCCCAGCCTGGGTTGGCACCAGGGGTTGTCCTGACTGAGATGCAGCACCAGCACCTGACCTTGTTAAACCTCATGAGATTCCCATGGGCCACTTCTTGAGCTTGTCCAGGGCCCTCTGGTGTCATCTGCAAACTTGCTGAGGGTCCACTCAATCTCTTCATCTGTGTCATTCATGAAGATATTTAACAACACTAGTTCCTGAGAGACACCACTTGTCTCTGATACCCATCAGGACTCTGAGCCATAGACCACCATCCTTTGCATGAGATCATCCAACCCCTTTCTTATCCATCTAACAGTACACTTATCAAATCCAAATCTGTCCAATTTACAGAGAAGGATGTTGTGAGGAACTGTATCAAAGACCTTACAGAAGTCCAGATAAATGACATCTGTAGCTCCTCCCTTGTCAACTGATGGAGTGACCCTGTCTTAGAAGGCAACCAGGTTGGTGAGGCAGAGCTCGCCCTCAGTGAAACTGTATTGGCTGTCTGGAATCATCTCCTTGTCCTCTGTGTTAGCAGAGTTTCTAGGAGATTCTGTTTATGAACTTCCCGCGCACAGAGGCTGACAGATCAGAGTTCTCAGGATTCTTCTTTCTACCCTTTTTAATAATGGGTACAAATGTTTCTCTTTTCCAGTCACCTGGGACTTCACCTGACTGCCAAGACTTTTCAAATACCACGGAGAGCAGCTTGGCAACTACAACAGCCAATTCCCTCAGGACTCTGGGATGCATCCCATCAGGTCCTGCAGACTCCTGTGAAGAAGGTAAGAAAGATTTTTGCACCCTGAAAGTTTCTTTGCCACCCAACTGTAGCAGTAATATCATTATATATTGTAAATTATAATAAGCAAAAGCAGGTTAAAAAAACCCCAACGCAACAAAAAGCCCCAATATTGAATCATTGATTCATAGAATTATTTAGGTTTGAAAAGACCTTTAAGATTGAGCCCAACCATTAATCCAGCACTGTCAAGTCTACCGCTAAACCATGTTTATCAGAACCACATCTGCATATCTTTGAAATACCCCTGGGAATGGTGAGCCAGCCAATGGTGAGCAGCCTGTTTGTGCTTGACAACCCTTTCCATGAAGAACACAATCTGAGATAATTTCCTCTTGTTCCATCACTTGTTACCTTGGAGAAGAGACTGACTCCCACCTGGATACAACCTCCTCTCAGGCAGCTGTGGAGAGAGACAAGGTTCCCCCTGGTTCCTTTGTTCCAGGCTAAACACCCCCAGGTCCTTCAACTGCTCCTCATTAGTCTTGTGCTCCAGACCCTTCAGCAGCTCCATTGCCTTTCCCTGGACCCTTTCCAGTACCTCAATGTCCTTTGTGTCATGAGAGGCCCAAAACTGAGCACAGAATTCAAGGTGTGGCCTCACCAGTGCTGAGTAAAAGGGACGGTCATCATCCTGGTCCTGCTGGACACAGTATTTCTGATTCAAGCCATGATGCTCTTGGGCTTCTTGGCAACCTGGGCACACTGTTGGCTCATGTCCAGGCAGCTATCGACCAGCACTGCCAGGTCCTTTTCTGCAAAGCAGTTTTCCAGGGATTCTGGAGAGAGGCCGAGGCATCGTCAGTGATAAGTACTTTTTACTGCACTGCCCACCAGGGTTATCATTTTATTGCATTAATTTCCTGCCCTGGGATGTTGCATTCCCATGCATAGGGATGTGTTGAAAATAGCAAATATACTGGTAAAGGACTACAGAGAGGTGAAAGAGCCTAAAATAGTGCAGTTTCATAGATACTGCCCATTGGGAGGATCTGTTACACTTCCCTAAACTGTGCTTCACAGAATCACATTGTTGAAAGTAGACCTCATGCGATGTTATCTATTCCAAACACCCTGCTCAAGCAGGGTCAGTGAGAGCAGGTTTGCCAGGGCTGTGTTTGGTCACATTTTGAATAGCTTCAAGAACTGAGATTCTAAACACTCTCTGGGGAACTTGTGTCAGAATTTAATCCAGGCTTGCAACAAAAACAACAGCAGATTTCTTGTCTTCAAACAGAATTTCATGGTGGTTTTGTGCTTATTGCCTCTTGTTTTGTCAGTGAGAAAAGCCTTGTGCCATCTTCTTTATACCTTCTCTTTGGGTATTAATAAGATCTCCTGCTAAGCTTTCTTTTATCCAAAAAGGTCGCATCTCCCTCAGGCTTTCCTCATGAGACATTCTGTTCATTAGTCAGCTTCATAGCCCTCCTCTGCTGAGTAAAGATGACCTCCCTCACACTGCTGCTGACTCTCTGACAGCACACTACTGGCCACCTTCACCATGACAACACTTCACTGGCTCATGGTCAACTTTTTGCCTGCCAAGACAGCCTGCCAGTGCTTTTTTAGCAGCCCTGCAAAGAATAGGTCAGCCTCCAGTGTTTTCTGGTGGCTGGTGGTGTTCCTCTGTGGGAAGAGATGGGATGGAGTTGATCTGCAGGCTGTGGGACGTGCCTGCAGAGGCACATGGAAGCACAAAGAAGCACATGGTGGCACAGAGATGCTTGTCTCCACCGGACCCTGCGGGGAGGAGGTGTCACACGGCAGAGCCCTACAGAGAGGAGCCTGCCAGGAGCTGACAGACGGGTGAACAGCGAGTGATCATCCCACAGAAGGACATTGAGAAAGTGTGTTGCTGATGTAGCAACATGGGATAGGTCACATAGTGAGAATTACCATATAAGGAAATACTGTGCCTTAGAAAATTGTATAAAACCAGCTCATTCCTTTGAATAAATGATTCAGATCCTCTGCTGGTCTGGGTCTGTGTCTTGGTCACTCACATTCCTCCCCAGGTGCAAGGCTTCTCACTTCCTCTTGTTGAATTTTATGAGCTTTCTGCTAGCCACTTTCTCCAGCCCTTCCTGATCCCTCTGAATCACAGCACAAGCACCTTGTCTACCAACCACTCCTCCCTGTTTTTTGTTGTCTTCCTTTCAAACATACTAGTTGGTATGCACTGTGCCAAGAAATAGACTAGTGTACTAGTTTGAAAACAAACTAGTGGGAGACACTAAGTCAGAATAACAATTTAATAGGGAAATAAAAGGAGGGGGGAAGGAAAAAAATAAAAGCAGATAACACTAGGTTAAACTGACAGAGTCAGGATACAACCCGGCACCCTGTTAGTCAGGGTGGTGGTAGCAGTCCGGTAGAATGGTGGCTGCAGTCCTCTGAAGCGGTGATCCTGTAGAAAAAAGGGTCTGCTCTTCCTCAGAAGGTCCAGTGATGGCTCTGTAGCTCCTGTCCTCTGGAAATCCAGTGGGAAGCTGTGTCTCTGGTGTTCAGAATCTCAGATTATATCCATGATGGGATGCTTGGTTCCTCCGTCTGGGTGGAGCATCTCACAATGGGGTAATGAGTCATGAGGCCAAGTGTTGATTAGGCTCATTAACAGAAGATAGTCCGGAGGGAGTTATCTCTGAGTCATGCAGCAGGACAATGACGGGCCATTAACAGAAAGATAGTCCGGGGGGAGGAGGCAAGGAAACACTGCCCCACCTGATTTCAACACCTCATGAGGATGCTAATAGAATACACTGCAACCCAGGACAACTAGTAGTGAAACAATATGAATGAAGAGATGCTAATGGCTTTAATTCATTCTTCAGACATCCCTGCCTAATGTATGACATAGGTGTCATCTAAGCCAGGAAGACACTGATTTATTTTTCCTTGTTAAGAAATAGTCACAGTACTTAGTCTATATGCTGTTAAAGCAGAAGTACATATACTTGGTGTATAAATATTTTTCTTTTACTAACAAAGAAAACACAGAGGGTACTTCCTGCCCCTCCACCCCCTCAACTTCTCCAATTCTATTTTCTCTTGTCACTAGAACATTAACACACATTTAAGCTGTGTGTTTAACAGTCTCCAACATGTTTGACACCAGAAATTCCAAACAATCCCCAGTGATTTTAGGAAAAGCAGTTGGGAAATAACACTGATTTGTAATGGTAGCCCAGCTAACAAGGGGATGTAGAACAAATACTTTCAAATAAAGCATGGCAACGAAAGATGGATCAGAAGCAAATACAAAATCAACCTAGAGATAATGGTGACAGAATTATTAAAATTATATCTTTCTTGTAAGTTTAAAATTATGAGCCTAAATAACTGATGTACACAGTTACTTGACATCCAGATAGATGTTTTTCCAAATTAATGGGATACTTCTATGTCAAATTATCTAAATTGGGCCTAGAATTATTTGCATCAGCAAATGAGATATCTTAAAATGGCCAGACTAAAACACACTCTACAAATTTTATATTAGAATCCATATCTAGCACTGCAACTTTTTTGCTAGATAAAAGTCTGTGATACATACAAAGTTCAAGGAGCTTGCAAAATTTGATTTCCTCTGACAGCTGAGTACTTCTGTACTTCTGTATGCACAATGAAGATGAATATAAAATTTAAACACCCCTACAAAATTAAAGAGTAGGCACAAAATTAAACACTAGAAGGAAAGCCCGCTTTTGGCTGACATTAGTAATAGACCATAAGCATTCCAATAAGTCGGGAAATGAATTTGTGTGACATTTTAAGTTCACTAAGTTGGATTTCTCCACTTGTGTGAGTTCAAAAGCCAGATAGGCACTGATTTATATTTCCCTATTAAGAAATAGTCACAGCATATAGTCTAGCTGATTTTCCATTGTACAGATAAATAGGAAAAAATATCTAATATGACAGGTTAAGGGAAAAAGGAAGATTACACTGAAGTGCAAGACTGGAGAGCACATGAGAAATGACTAGCTAAAGTCATTGAAGCAAATTGTATTCAACAATCTGCAAAGGATAGTGTCATCCTTTGTAGAAGTAAGCCTGATTCTGATTCATAAAACAAGGTTCAGATTTATGCTACAATTATTTGATTCATTTCAATTTACTTACAATAAAGGGAGGAAGATGAGAATCCCAATGATGTAATAAAAATACTTTGTCCTATACTTTGACCAGAGACTGGTAATGTACACATGCCATGAAGCTGTACCAGTTGGATGTGTTGAAAGCAGTTATTTATGCTGCACAGTTGTGGAAATCTGATTCATATTCTGAGCAAGATTCTGATACAATAAAGCTTTTTCTTTATGGTTAATATTGAACCAGTGGTTTTAAGCACTCACATACATAAAACTTTGCAGAACAAATGCATAATGATAAAATCAATGCGTTTTAAAGTATGTTAAAATCAGAAGACACTTGTAATAGGTGAAAGGCTGAAATTTCACCAGAAGAATGTAATGTGAACCCTATCTTTTCATTTATGAAATTTAAACAGCAGACTATGAAAGGTTTGTGTAGCTTTTATAAGAAACTTCACATGAGAGTTTTCTGCATAAATTAGTACTACCAAAACAAGGGAAACCACAGGTGATATTTTAGAAAATGATTTGGATGAAGCTGTCAAACACAGGGCTATAGAGTATCAAAGAAAGCATTGAAAATCTGCCCTGCCCAAAATGTAACCCCAAAAGCAGTTGAATTTATTTATTACTATGATAAATAAACTTTCTCAGAATGTATAGGATTTTATGAATATATAGAAAAAGTATAAAATGTAGCCCAGACACCTTAACTGGACAAGTAGAAAGAAACATATCAAAACCAAATGAATACTAACAATGAAAGGGACATGAAAAGCATGGTGAGAAAAGCAAGAGCAAAATATTGTAAATAAAAGCAAGAGCAAAATATTGTAAATAATCTTCAAAATGTGTTTTTGCTTCCTTTTAAGAAGAGTTCATGCTTTCTGACAAAAATAACATTAGACATATTGCATTGTTTAGTTTTACTTGAAGCATGGTGTTGTAGAAAGGACTGCTCTTTTCTCGTGACAGTGCAGCAGACATTCTGAGTGCTGTTCAGTGACGAGCACTCAGCATGCTCTGTCTCTGACATGGTGTTCTTCTTCTATATCACCCAGGCAGAAGTTGGAAATCCATAAATATTTCTAAACAAATTGTCCATTGATTTTTTTCCTTTTTCTCTACTTTCCATTTGTTCACAGCTGTATTGTAAAATTCTAGAGAGCGCCACTGAAAATTTTTAAGTTTTCCAAATAATAGTTCAAGATCTTGCACAGTCTTGTAACAAATTTTTCAGTCTGTAGTATTGTTACCTATTTCGGGGTCCCCAAGAGCTAATTTATGTGCTGTGATTTTGCTCCAACAAAAACATTTAAAACACTTCAACACATGAAGAATTCCACTTTGACCACAGAGTTTGAATTTGGAGTTCTGATTGCCTCTAACAAATACACCGAGTGTTGAGAGAAGGAGTATTAAGTAAACAATTTTTTTTTGAACTCAGTAAACAAAGACCACATATAGGTTTGTATTTGCTCTTTAATTTGCAGTATTAAATAATCTTAGCAATAGTACTGCTTTAGCGATAGTCTAAAGATTATTGCATAAAGATAGAATGGAGTCTATATGTATTTTATTAAATAGCCTAGTTTAGTGGAGAAACACAGGTAAGCTTTCAGGTCATTACTCCAGTTATTTTTCCAGAAAACATGAGTGCTGTTGTAGCCATTCTGAAAGTGACATTTCTTTTGAATCTTAGCTATTCTTCAGAGAGATATTTTCCTTCATTTGTTCATGTCCAGTAAACACACAGTAGATTTCAGATACTTTAGTTCTTTGAACAAGCTAGGAAATGTTTAGTCAGATTTTTTATGACTTTTTCATTTTATGGAAAGACTCTCCAGAAGGTTTGTATTTCTAGCACAGAGTAGTAAAAGAAACGACAGTACTTCAGTTATTTTAATAAGTTGCTGGAGGTGAATCAGCTTTTCCTTTGCAGTCTAAATTTAAAGTGTATGTGACATGTACCTGCCAAGAATAAATAGGTGTAATTGCTAGGGCTACTTCTCCCTAAACAGAATGTTTTCATGTCAAGATATTGGGGCTGTACCACAATATGTCTTTCTTTCTACTATGACAGCATGTGATGTCATGTTCTTTGTCTGTACTTAAAATGTGCATTTGTCCTTGACTGCATTCATGATCAGGGATAGATTGTCCTTTCTAGTGTGACACTTTTATACAGAATTAAGAGTGATGCAATAAGGACTTACATCTGGAAAAATCTTCAAACACTTATATGGGACGTTAGTACCATTCTACCCTACAACGCTGTAGATGAATGGGCTGGATTCCTTTATCAATTGGACCATGCACTGGAGGTATTTAAAGGATGTGTAGATGCAACACTCAGGGACATGGTTAGTGGTGGACTTGGCAATGCTGGGTTAATGGTTGTACTTGATTTTAGAGGTCTTTTCCAAAGTAAATGATTATATGATTCTATGATTTTGTTCCACAATTTAGAAGTCATCAGAAAACGTTGAAAGCAGCAGGCCTTACAGCTTCTGTATGTTCAGTAATTGCACTGATTTAGACCCTGCTGTACCTCTGTGGCCTTGTGATACTAAGTTCTTGAATAGAGTGCAAGAGGATAAAACCTCACCCTTTTATATTTAGTGACTTAGCTGTTCTGCTTTCCCTGTTTTGTCTGGCTGAACTCAATTCAAAGATGCAGAGGTGAACAGCCAAGTGAAAATGGAGAGCATTCATCTAGGTCAAAATAAAACTATATGCAATTGAGTTTCAAAGGACATCTATCAGCAGCCATTAAAATTCTAATATCTGAGTCTTAGACAAAATTTAAAGAAAAGAGCAAATGACCAAACATTAATCAAGTCTCTTTACAAAGGTTAAAGAAATGGAAAGTGATGATAACTTATCCTTGCTGCAGTTTTCATAAAATCACCTCATGGCCTACCAAGGTTACTGAGTTGTATGTCATCCTAAAATGCATGGGTAGGGACTGAACCATTTTTCTCCCTGATAATATCTCTTCTTCAAGTATTACAAGTGTTAACTGTATCTTTGTTTTCACAGTTTATGCCCTGCTATCCTACAGGTTCCAATACAACTGCCGAAATAATCCTGTTTTTCTTATTCTCTCATATCCTTAAACTAAACCTTACTTTTTCATAGGTCTTGTAATAGACTGGATTTATTGTTGCATCAGCTTACACTAGGCAAGCCTCTTATTATAATCACTCTTTAATAGCTTGTAGGGAAAGATCTTTGAGAAAATGTAGAGAAACTGCAGTACACATACAATTATTTATGTTTACTTGTCTTAAGGGGGCAGCAGCAGCACACTGTGCACCTCGAGAGCTGCATTTGTCTGCTCTGCCTGTGGACAAGATTAAGTGCAACTCTTTATTCGGTAGGGGAGCTTAATGGGATCTTGGTGATGTTTGTCATATCAGGTCTTTACAAAAACAAAGTCTGGTGTTTCAGCCTGATAGTGTTCATTTTTTGACATTTGTTGGACACATAAGCAATTTAATATCATGTTGAAGTACTTGGTATGTGTCACTGTAGTTTAGCTGGACAGGTATAAGGCTGTTGCTGCTAGCAGCAGCCACATATGCATGTTTTCACAAGCTTTACTCATCTGGAATTGGTTTCTGTAGTCATTACTAAGGCCTTCAGGACATAATATGGAAATAATAGAATGCAAATTTACTGCGGCACCACTCTTTAAAAGCCACAAGGTTTCTGTACTTTGACATATTGTATTCTAAATCCCTTACACAGAACACAGTTGATCTAATATGTTCTGAATCACTCTCACATTCTCCTCAAGTGTGATGCTTACTAGGCCCTTTGTCTGCTTTCTCAAACCAGTGTCTGAACAAGTAAATAGTTGTTGCTTGGGTGTCCTTTTTTATTGTATCTTCTTGACTCTGTATCCCATCTACTGTAAATATACATAAATACATCATAAATACGTATTTCCGTGTGGGTGAAAGGCTATGAATACATGGAATTTCTACCGAATTCCTGGAATGGGTCCATGTAAGAGGAATCAGGGTTTCACCAAGTGTCTTCTAAAAGCAAATGTATTTTTCTTCTGTAAGTGGCTTTATCTGAAAAATCTTGAGATGCACTTCATAGGAGTGTATCTGGAGAACACCCAAATCACTACATCTCTGCATGTGATGCTGAGAAAAGAAATAGCTGATTATGCAGCTAGTGCTTCTTCTTCAATTTACCTCTATTCATCAACGATGTATTGTATGCAAATAGTGAAGCTGAAGGTAACAACTGTGGGGACTAAACTTCACTGAGTAATCACTCAGTGGTAGCATGATGTAATGATCAGTGGCAGATACATTAGAATGGCCATTTAGCAAAAAAAAAAGTTGAAAGAAAGGCATTGTCTTTTCTCTAAAAAGCAGTTACCAAATTACTGCGTCTACCAGATAGACCATTCACTATGGCTATCACTGACCCAGAGAAGGAAATTTTCCTACCTGTAAAGTTGTTCTTTTTTATGTATGAGGTAAGCATGAATAGCAGAGAAGCATGCTATTGTCAGCTTCATGTGTGAAAGCAAAATTCATCCAGTTACTATGTCCTGAATAATTTTGATTTTTACAACTATTAGAGCTTAAATGCAAGGGAGAACAAAGCGTGTAGAGTGAAATTCTTTGCTTATTTTCTCTATTAAGTGGTGCATCTGTTCTGGATTTGGAAATGTTGGCTGCACCTGCAGGCTCACAGAGATGAGCAAAAAAAGAATAAAACTACTCTGCTTTCTCCCAAAGAATAAAAATATTAGTCCCTTGTAATAAAAGACTGCAATGGTGTAAGACTAAGGAAGCTATGATAGTAAAAAAGATTCTCCCACATGAGATATCCTGGATGCCATCTTTGTCATGCCAGCCTACTGTAGCTCTGCAATACAGTAGGCAGTTTTTCTTTACTTTTAGACAAGTGCTGAGAAATATTTTGTTCCTGAATATATAGTGTGCCACTGATGTAAAGAGCATTTTTAGTATTCAGTGTCTGAAAAAAGTTTTCAGAGTCTTCTCATCTCACAGCATTCAATGCTAAGTTGTAGGAAAATGCAATCAAATCAGGCTGTTAGCCCACATACTGCAGTAGATACACAGCATCCTTTATTCCAAGAAACTCTGTAAGATGAATAACAAGTAGAAAGATACACAGGTCACAAACCAAGAAAACCTAGTGAAGACATTGTTTTGATATTAAAAGTTGTTCCTCTTTACACATACCTGTTTTTTTTCTGTATTCTCCCTGTATACCTATATGAAAGGTGAGAACAAAGACATCTAAAACTTGACCAGAACAAGACAAGATCTTTCTAGATAAGATCACAGTATGTTGCACACTCTGAGCAAGATGACACAGCAAATGACAGAATGTTCTGGTTTTTTCCATCTTTTTCTCTTTGCTCCCCTATTTGCATTGTGCCTGAGCCTATCTGTGCAACCTTCCACACATGTTAATATGCTTCATATCCTCCCCTCACATAGTAGTCCTTCTTGCCATAATGTACTGGATAAGAAACACTAAATGGCATCTGATTATGACTATCAATGATTCTATAATTCCAAGGCCTCTGATTTTCAGCGATTAATTTTCTATGAGAAGTAGAACTTGAGTTAAAACTATTTGGGTTCCTTCCTTCGTGTTTTTTCATCGTAAAGGATTTAGCTTCTTGACAGTTAAATATAATTCTTCTATCCCAGGATTTTCTGTATGAATATTAATCAGACTTCTATTCCTTGTGAAAAATTTCACATGGTTGTCTGAAGTTACACTTTGCTTTATAAAGTACCTTGCTAACTCTGCACTGAGGCAGGCAATGTGGAGGATGTCATAGCTAGCACTCAGTAGTGGAGGCTGCAGTGCTGCCTTGCTGTGGGGTGTGCAGCAACAATCACTAAAGGACAGTTACTGGGATTCCTCTGCTCCTGGAGGGTCAGTGCAGCATGTGAAGCCACTGTGCTTTCTGCTCTGGGTCTTTTCACCTGTGTGATGCACCCACCGAAAGCTATCATATAGATATAGGTGGGATTTATTAAAATGTTATTTGTATCACAGGATTTTTAACTCTCTTCACAATGGGAGCATTCATTGGTGAGTATCTGTTGGGTGCTCAAGCAGTAATTCCTGTGCACACAGACATAAGTATATACCTTCAGATGACACAAAATCCATAACAGAAGTGTTTGACCTTTGGTCATAGCTATGAGAGATTAAAAGGTTGTTTTTTATCAGACTAGTGTATAAATACTGTCTACTTTAAACCGTATGTACATTCCAGTGCACAGAGAGGCACAGCATGTGTACAAATAAAGATGTGGATACACTGTATTTGGACCACTAGTCCTTCACTTGACATATTACTCTGCTACAAATTACAGTGATCTTGAATCATGCAAGAGCATCCATGTCTGTAATTTTCCTTCAGTGGGGTCAAACTAGGTTGTATTGTGGGTTCAAAAGACAATACCTATGTTGCAGATGGATTTTATACTTTTGGATGTTGGTGAGATTCTTTCTGGATTTCAAGAATCCTTTTCTCAGCACACAGTCTTCTCAGCATTTGGGTGATAACACTTTGGCTAACATTATGCAGTAAACTACCCTGTGCATCAGACCATGTAATAAAAAGTGTTTTTTTCAGACTTTTTTCTGATATTTTCTGCTGATGTTAGTTGTCATCTTGTTATTTTTAAAAAAATCTTTTTAAAAGGATTAAAAAAATTATATATTGGCTCCCTTCATCCTTGTGCTGAGAAATAAAAAAATCATGACCTAATGCCTATCATAATCATGACATTACCAAGACAAAAATATATCTGGGCTATGTTAAGTGATTAATCAGTTTAAGAAGTAATAAATGACTGTATGCCGGGAGGAAAAAGACAGGGGAAAACCAGAAGGTAAAGAAAAGGTACTCATTTATTTTACAGTGATTTACAGATTATGAGATTATGCACTTGCAATGAATACAAAAGACATTTTGGGGTGTTAAATCCATGTGAACACAGAGATCATGAACAATACTCTCTGGAAAACTTAAATAGTCCTTGTAGGCCTGATGCCTGAAGATGCTGAGCACAGGATAGTCTCTACTATAGCTATTTAACCAGGTATATTTATAACCTTTATATCCTTTAAAAAATTGAATTCTGTGTTCTTTGATATGGGGCAAGGAGATCAATACATGAAAAGGTGGTTATTTAAATGCAAACACATTTTCATTTATCTTGAAAAGGATTTTATGTATTAGACAATGAAATAATAAACCTATAAAAGTGTGTTCCCTTTTAAAAGTAAATCTGGTAGTTTCAGTCTGACTATCCACTGCTTCAGATAGTGACAGTGATCAGAACATACTGCCTCAAGATTTTTTTTTTTGTGTTCTCTCAGTTCATATGATCTAAGCACACTGTTTGATTTATCACTATCCACTCTACAAACAGTGTCTGACTGAGGGAAACAGGCTGTCTTAGGGCTGGCCTTAGGCACTAGAACGTGGGCAGCTACTTGAGTCAGAAGGCTGCTGAGAGCAGCAAAAGGCCCTTTGTGCCAGTGCTCATGGAAACAAGGAGCAATAGTTAATGCAAAAATGTTTACCCTGAGTACCCCATCTGCTAGTGACAAAGGATTCAGAATATATTAGGGACTGAGATGGAAGGAATGAAAAAGACGCTTAACTAACCTCAGCCTTCTGTAAACCTTGTCTCAAAAAATGGCATGCTGTTGTTTGAGGGATTGTTGTCCTTGTCCTTACCCTTAGATGAGGCTTTGTTTCTGTGTACCCCGTCTGAGACAGCTTTCAAGCTTAGAAACCTACACATAAGATTTTAAAGCCCTCTAAAAGTTGTCCTTAGAATTTGCATCTGCAGTAGTAAGAGAAGGCTGTTTTGTTTAATTTGTTGGTTTGGTTTAGGTTTTTGGTTTTTTTTTTAGTTTTGGGGAAGGGGGTTGGGGTTTTTTTGTTTGGGGGTTTTGTTTGTTTGTTTTGTTTTGTTTGTGGTTTTTTGTTTGGTTTGTTTGGTTTGGTTTGGTTTGGTTTGGTTTGGTTTGGTTTTTTGTGGTGGGGGTGATAGGGCTTAGGTTTGGTTGGGGTTTCTTTTTCCCTTGAATGCAGGTAGATCACATTTCCTTTTAGTTTTTAATGTGAATAGTACTGCTCTGAAAACAATTCCCCAAAACAAAAGCTGCTATGTCTCCAAATATGGTATATGTAACAGTAGTGATGTTCGAACTGCAGGAGACTACAAAATTGTTCTGAATTGTTACTAGAAACCAGGCTCAGACACTCAAAGCACATGTGAAATGTCAAGGGGACAGAATGGAGCTGTGCAAAAAATGCACTCCCTCGCACAAAAAAATCCTGCATACAGCTGATGGAAACAATAAAGCATATTAAATGTGCAGGAGAATGCCAGGACACCTGAGATCTGCACAGAGGAAGGATGACTTAACAGTAAAATAAATATTGCTGTCTTTTACTTTAGTAGTTTTGACAGTCGGTATTGTAGGCTGTGTCTGGGGGAAGCAGTCAGCTTCAAGGAGGTCACAAAGTTAACCTGCCCACCGTGCTGATTCAGCACAGTGGCACTTACCAAAGCACACAGAATTCTTCTACAGCACACAGAGCTTGCCTGAGCATCAGAAGAAATATGGCATTTTTTTGTTTCCTGCAGGCCCCTGTGTTTTGATGTCAGGGAGGGCATCTGCAGAAGCTGGCTAACCAAGCTGGCAGACCATGGGAAGTGACAAGAAGAGTGATTTGTCTCCTGACCTATTTGTAGGAGATCAGTGCTCAAATGTTTACAGTAAAAAGGTCAGGGTAATGAACTGCTTAATAATGAAGCTTTTTCTGAGCTTGTCTTAGAAAAGAAAAAAATATTGCAAACTCAGAAAGAGACATGCAAGAATCAAGAATACAAAACTACAGTGAATCCTATCTTTTTTTTTCCCCAACCAAAACAGTGTTAAACCATTATTTTGAAATTCAAACTTCATAGGCTGCATTTTAGTTTTTTGTTCATTTTGGGTTTTTTTCATTCATAGAAAATAATGGCAATAATATGAGAAATTTTCTACTTTCCTATAATTACTTTCACTTTAAAGTAATAGCCAATATATCACATAATAGAAAATGTGGTTTAATTTGGAATAGTCTGACTTCCTATTTGTAAGCAGCTTTGCAGAAAAGCTCCATTTATGAGCTATAGTTGTTTAATAATTTATCACTCTGGAAGCTTTAGCTTTGTGCACTAGGAATAAATCTATGACAAAAGTTTGAAGGTAAGAGTTTTTATTTCATTAACAGGATGCAAGTAATGTACACAAGCTTTCAGGATCTAGTTATACTACTTATCCCCTCCTTTGATTTTCACCAGATGCTGGATTTCAATAAATTGAGGGGAACATTCTACAGACAACAGAAGAAAAATTGTATGCATGCAAAGTAGCCTATAATGTAACACACTCAATGTGGCAATAGCAAGCCCAGGAGTCTTAAGCCATACAAACATCAATGTATTGACTCTGCTTTTCACTCGAATAAAATCCATATCCCAGTGGAGCAGTTCCTGTTTCTGAATAGTTCACAAAGGCACTGTGGTGCCCTCCTCTGTTTCCAAACAAACCTTGTGCAAACAAGCATTCTCTTTGATCTTTGTGGAATGTGGATTTATGCAGTGTCCCTCCACAGAAAAAAAATGTTCAAATGTGTGCTAGAAGGTCAAAAAGGTTGGCAATTGCTGCTTCACTAATGAAAAACCCACTTTTTTTTTTGTTGTTTTTGAGCAGATGGAAGCAGAACTATGTATGCTTGGAGGGAAGTGAACTTCTGTATTCCTCCCTATCATCTCAGAAAGTGTAAAAAGGCTCTCTGAATGTCTGATAACAAAGCCATGTTGGACTAACAGAGAGATTGTTCTCCAGGAAGTGTATGGATTATCTTTCAGTTCACAAAACAGGAAAAATTTACTGTAATTTTCTCCTGTAAACACCAAATCAATTAGCAGAACTAATTAGCAAAATCAATTAGTCTGTGAAAACACAGCTCAGGATTTGGCCCATCGGGTAAATCAGTGGATGGTTTAAAAATACCAGTATAATAACCCATTAATTTGAATTCATCCATCCCTGTATTTTTTCCTACTGACAGTAATTTTGGTAATATGCTGCATATAATGGATATAATTCAAGACAAATTACTATTTATAATTTAAAATGACAAGGTCTTTATAATGCTATGCATGGGATAATAGAAATGGAAGGAAAATATCTGTGTAAGAAGTAAAAGGATTTCAATTAGGTAAGCTCATATTTGGTGTGCCAACAACACATGTCATAAGCAAAATAAGGCATTAAAATCAAAACAAATGTTTTGGCTAAAGTTTTGCATTTTGGAGAGATATCATACATTAAAAAAATTTCATCCCTAGTTGCAGAATTCTTGAGAGAGAGTGTGTCTCTAGTGATGTAAAACAATTATCTATCAGCTTAGAGTTATTAAAATAGTAAAAAACCCCAAAATTTAAGTGCTTCATTATCAGAAGTATTATGCTAGAGGGAGCAGGTAGGAAATTGCATGCTCTGAAAACAAAGTCTTTCATAATGAAAGTGTGGCTACCAGACCCATTGCCTCAAGAGACACATCAGATTTGTTGTCCATGTGCTTCACAGGTGGTTTGCACATGTGCAACAGAGTGGATCTATTTGGAATGTGATAAGCTACTGTGCATATGCAGAAATAATTCTGCAAGGTCTGTGTAGGTGTGTGGTAGCACTTCCAAGAAACTTGGAGCCTGAGGAGTTTATGATAGAGACCATCTGTTTATCAGATACAGATCCAATATATAAATCCTGCCAATAGATCCACAGCTTCCCAAGCTCACTTCACTTGTACTACCTACTGCAAGTGCAAATACTTCCACTTGGCCAAAAACCCCATAAAAAATGGCAGATGAAAACAACCCTTTACAAAACCAGCATGTTACACGAGAAGTGTGAGAAAAGATCTTTTCCTAGTTCATCACATCGGAGTAGGTTGGCCCCCTGGTATAATCTCTCTTTCTCTCTTTTTCTCTCTCACACTCATATAGTTAATAGTAAAAAATATCTTGGCTTTAAAAGGCAAACAATTCCATTTACATTCTTAAAATGTCTTACACTATTCTCTGCATTGTTTCTGCAGCTTTCTGAGTTTATAAAGATACTACTGAAACAGTCGGTACAGTTTCATTCACTGCTAAAGAGTGCACATTCAGCCATGACTTAGATATGTTAAGGAAACAATAGAAGTTAATTATCAAAGACACTCTGATTTAGCCTGATGTGTTGGCTGCTTATTGAAGGGTTTTTGACTAGGTATTTTTGACCAGCAAACTATCTTCCAAAAAAAAAAAAAAATCAAACTGGCTTTACCTCAAAACATTTTAATCCACCCCTTTGCCAAAATTTGAAGCCCTTCAATGTGGTAAGAATTATAGAAAACATAAAGAGTTATACTTAGATGTGTGAAAATTTCTCTGGATTCTCTTTTCTTTTAAGATGAAGTTTTCTTTGTGATAACTGACATTTCATTTAAGTTCAACTTTTCACAGGTGGCGGGGTTTGTATGTCTTTCATTTTGCAGGGTCCTCATTTAATCTCAGGGTGTGTAATTTGCCTCAGGGTCTGAACACTTGCAGCAGCTGATGGCAGTAGTACAATGCTCTGACAATATAAGATACTGCAAAGATAATATGAAGTGTCCAAAGGTTACCCATTATGCTATGTCCAATTATGTCAGTAGCAGCTGTGTAAATTTATCACTATAATTACAGGTATGTCCAATCACTATGAAAGCTGGTCCTGTATATTCCAGAATGTCTCGCAACAATATTTCATGAAAAGCAGGTAAATCATGAAGATTTTTTTCCAGAATACTTAACAAGGCAAAGCACTATGGGATATGTATACATCTGAGCTGCAGGCTTTCTAAATTAAGCAGTGTAGCAATGTCATATTTGAGCCTGTGACTGCTCCTAGGCTAAACAAAGTAAACACAGTCTGCATGTAAAAGAGGAAGTATGCCCAGAATTGTGAAGATAAATTAATTAATATTACTATTTTTTTTCCTAATTTATATTACCTGCATTCACATACTTTAGCAATGAATTTAATGGAAAAACTTGTTAGGAAATCAAAAATTCAATGTATAACACAGTAGTGCAGGAAATATGCCCTGGGCCATATTGAATGAAAATGATTAAACAAATCATTGCAATAGGGGTTCATTAAGTGAACACTGAACACTGAATAAGACAAGGAAAAATGGTATGTAATTATGAAATTAAAGATTGTATTGTTGTGTGTTTACACATGGATGCTATTAGTCTTTCTGCAACTATTGCCAGCTATTGTCTGCCATGACCACTTCTAGCAGGATTATTTTTAGTTTCTTTGGGGGGCAAAACTTTACTCTGCAATGCACATGGAAAATTCACAGAATAAAAAGATAATTATAATAATCATAATATTCCTCATATGCTTTTCCCATTTTATAATAATATGTTATATTTATACTTATATTTATATTTATATTTATATTTGAAGAACAAGTGCCCACCAATGTCAGTGGGAGAATTCTTGGATATGAACACAAGATTTGACTGTCAGGGATCACTGAAAACTTAGGCAAGATAAAAGCGATTTTTGCTTTACGTCTGCCTCTACAGTTCTGCCCTGCAGTTGTGCAAACCAAAAGTTTGATAACCTCAGAAATCTTACCCAGCTCTAAAAGTTCTGCAGAAATTTTTACTGTAGACAAAATTGATTTCAGGAATGACCATATCACCTGTGCAGCTTGTTTGGATTTTGTCAGCTTCAAACACTGTGACAACCTGGTCAGCTTCACATTAGAAATTCTTGTGCAGATGAGATGAATTCTTATAAAATCTCTGAACCAAAAATTAGGACCACCAGTCAATTAAATCAAGGGCTGGATTGAGAAAGATTGTTCCCTCTTCACTGTGAAGGGTATCCATGCCCTTAAGAGTGGCAGTAAGAAGTATCCCATTTCTTTGACCTACATCTTCTGTCAGGCTGATTATGCAATTTTTTTCCCTCTGAAAACAAGCCCATACTCCAAAGAGATAGTGATATATGATTGACCCATAAATCTATTAAACTGTCACTCAGGATTATCTAGAGGCTGTGTAGAAATTTACATCGAGAGATACTGGTTTTTTCCCTTTTATTTGGTCCATAATGAAAAAGCTTGCTTTAAAGGGTTAAGTTCATTAGATTCAAGACCACTTTTTTATTCTGCTCTGGAAATAGTGCTGGCTTTTCACACTCTGGAGATAACTATATTTTTATTCAGGACTGTAAACAAATAAATGAAATTATAAGTAAAAACTTATTGCCTCACTGATCCAGATTTTCATTTGTATGGTTTGGTGTAGCCAATTTCAGAAAAATTTGATTTAAACTGTCACTGGTGATCAATGCTTTTTGAGTCATGGTTTTATCTTCTGTGACTGATAAACATACTGAGCCAAGGGAAATATACAATGGACATCTTTTATTGATTGGACAGTTTATTTATATTTTGGCAAAATTGTAACAAGTAGCACCTTACTAGTATGAACTAGAGAACAGAAAACTGCTTTCCCTGCTTTTCTGTCAACCAGTATTTATTCTTAAAAGATAATTTTTTTGTTTCTGTTTCACTGATGGAAAATTTAACTAAAGTAAGATCAGATTCTCCAAATTTTTGCCATGTAACTGGGAGATAAATTCTCTCAGATAGATGGCACAGATGCAAAACTTGTAACATTTTAGAATGAGAGTATCAGGACTAATAGTACTTTTGTTGTTTGTGAGCATTGCAGGAGCTGCATCTTTGAATTTTGAATTGTTTTGCTATTGGTTGAAATATTGACAGACCCACAACCTGCTCCTGCCCCTGACTACTTGATCGATCGAATTGTCCTTTTGGACCATTTATAATGATTAAGAGGAAAGCCCTATCAGAATGGTATTCCTGAAAAGGCACATATTTATATTTGGATTTTTCTCTCTGCTCTCCAAGGCCATCAGTTTACTGAAGAGATAAAGGCAACACGGAACTACTCCCGCCAAAAATGCAGACTTATTTTTCTACCATCTTTTTTCAAAATCTATTATTTAATGTTACCGCCAGCATAAAGACAGCTTCATTTAAAATATTACTTTAAACATCTGCAAGTTTTGCTTTGCTGAAAACAATCCTTTTTTTTTTTTTTTCCCCCCCGGGAGGGAAGTTGAGCATCAAACTGTATCACCCAGCAGCATTTTTGTTACATTTGCCTTTCAAGAAACAGTATTTTCATCCAGGTATATTAATTGTGTCTAGGAAAGAATGTGCAGGAAACACTGTTTAAATTTGTGGAATATGTATGCACAGCATAAAATAAATACAAACTGGTTCTAATATATTTAGAAACCCATTCCTTCTACAATATCCATTTCCTAGATGATGTTCCAAATAATGGCTAACTCAGTCAAATGTGCACAATTCCCAGGAGTATTTTGTAAGGAAGTTTTACATTCAGATACATACTTTGTTGCTTATTTGAGATATCTAACTACTGACTTAATATACTTGACTGAAGGATTTTGGGTTGTTTTTACAGAATAGACTTACACTGATTTCAGACTGATCCTATAAGCGGTGCAGTCCCCTTATCTGTAGTCCTTAGAGATATGAAAACCTTCCATAATTTGTGGGAAGTTCTCTTTGGTCTTGCTCTATACTTCTGCCAAACATGCAGAGAGCTAAACTTTTTAGAGCAAGAAATACAAGAAATTAATTTTGAATTTTTTCACTTTGTGTGCTCTCCATAAATAGGCTTTAACTTTTAGGTGACTTTGTTATTCAGAAAAAAATCTTCAACACTGTGCCGGTTTGGCCAAATTTAGAAATATATCCTCTGAGAGAAGGCAGGTCACCACCCCTCCCCCACCAGGTTCAGGAAAAAATAAATTTTCCTCGAAGGAAAGTGAAGGAGATAAAAACTATTTATTTACCAAACACATGGGAAAAAGAAAATAATGCTAAATAATAAAATCGTTCACTGTGGAGAAAAAACCTGGGAAAGTGTCAGAGTCCTCTCTTTGGTCTCCTCGGAGCTGGGGC
This sequence comes from Corvus hawaiiensis, assembly GCF_020740725.1. NCBI lineage: Eukaryota > Metazoa > Chordata > Aves > Passeriformes > Corvidae > Corvus > Corvus hawaiiensis. The sequence goes on along the minus strand of NC_063255.1, from coordinate 73,482,932 downwards.
TTGGCCCAGGGCCAGGCCCTCTGTGCCCGGTGGAAAGTCCTCCCGATGTGTTCTGCAGTCCAGCAGAAAAGGGAGAAATCCGAAAGTCCAGGGAAGGGGAAAAAAAAGTTCAACTCTCAGCCTCTCTTTGGAGAAAAAGAAACTGAAAAACTGGCCAAAAGCTGACTGGAAAGCAGCAAGCCAGGTGCCTGCCTCCTCCCTCCCCTGCTGCAGCTGGAAAAAAAAATCTCTATCTCTGTGTGACCTTGAACAAGCAGCAAGCTGCTTTGAAAAAGTTTTGCTCAGTTTTTCCTTCCCCCTCTCAGGCTCAGTTTAAAGGCATAGAAAGGCACAAAATTAATTTCTGGGCATAGGCCAGCAATATGGGATACACATCATAAAGTCACCCCAAGACAGAGACTTACGTTGCAATGTTATGCAGTATTTTAAAATTATTTATGCCACCAATAACTTTGGTTATTTAAGATGTGATCATCAAATAATTGAGTCTGGAAGGGATCTCTGGAGAAACTCTGGTCCAAGCCCTCTACCCAAGCAGGGCCACCCAAAGACAGCTGCCAGTACCACAGAGAACTTTTTAGTATCTTCAAGGATGGAGAGTCCACTGTCTGGGCAATCTGTGCCAGTGCTACATTCAGGCTCACAGTGAAAATATAACTGGTTCATAGGGAGCCTCCTGTGTTTCAATGAGTACCCATCTCCTCTGGTCCTGTCACTTGGACACCACTGAAGAAAGCCTGGCTCTCTCCTTTTTAGTTAAGTTACTCCTGAGCATGCCCTTCTCTGTGCTGAACAATCCTAACTCTCAGCCTTTCCTCTTCAGTGAAACGCTCCAGTCCCTTTATTCTGTTTGTATCCCTTCATTGGTCTCCCTCCCATATGTTCAGTATGCTATGGGGAAGCCAGCTCTGGACACAGTACTCCAGGTGCAGCCTCATCATCACTGAGCAGAGAGAATGGGTCACCTCCCTCATCCTGCTGGCAACACAACGCCTTTTGCAGCCCAAGACACCTTAGCCATCTTTAGTACAAGGACACATTGATGACTCATGTCATCACTTATGTAAATCACATTTATACCATAATAAGAAATTTGTTAAAAAGACAAGAAGAAAATTAAAGACATTTCTAGGGGATTGATTGAGACCATTTCTGTTAAGAAACGACATGTAAAACCAGCATGAAAGCAACTTAGAAACTCTTATTTTACGTGAACTTTCTCATAGAATAAAACTCGCCGTTATATTTTGCAATTTGCAGTTTGTGAAAAAACTACTGAGTAGAATTTTGGAGTTGTTGCAAAAATCAATCACTTTTGTGAACAAATACTTGCAAATAGTTATTTAGGACTTTCTTTCACACCGCTCATCAAAAACTTCCTTACGTGGATAGCCATCATTTCTCTGACAAGAAAACTTATTCTTTCAAAGAATTAATAAATTGCAAGAAAATATATTCAAGTCCACATTACACATGACAGCTTAATGGGTGCAGTGAAATGGAAAGCCTGACATCACTTAAGGGGAAAAAAAATTAGGTAAAACTCTTCCTTCCTTCTTTTTACATTTTACATTTACTGACAAGACTGAAATCTCACTGGGAGTTGTCTGTAAGTCTGAGTCATGCATCCTTCTTTTCAGTCCTTCCCACTCCTGTCCCATCCCTGGAGCAGCAAGTGGGTTTGTGTCCAAACTTTGTGCTGTGTAATGAAGCAGGGATTACTGTGACAGCTCCTCATCCACTCCAAATTGAAAAAAAATGTTGAGTAATTACTCTCTCCAAACCTTCAAAACTGATAGCAGGCAGAGACCACTTTCCTTCTAGCCCGTGATATCGAAATTGCAGGCACATCTTGATACACAAGGTGAGAGGTCTGCAGGTCTTGTCAGCCCACCTTCAGCCCTTCTCAAGAATTTTTGTTTGCACCCTTAGGTCCCCTTTGTGCTCCACCCGGCCCTGCTCCACGACACATCAATGCTCCTTCAGCACTCAAAGAGCCAGAGCTGCTTCAACAGGGGAAAACTCTCTGTTTTCTGTCTATGAGTTGGTAGTTAGGTGGGCCAAGCAGTGGTGTTCGAGCCAAGAAGACGTTAAAATTTCAAGGAGTTGGGGATCAAAATTTTATAAATCTCTTAAAGCAAAGCTATGCTGTTGTATTTTAGAACTTTTTACACAAAAGTAAAACTGAACTTTAAAAAATATATAAAAATGTTAATACTAGTGATATAAATTATATCTTTTATTAGCACTGGTGACCAAATTTTCCATAGCTTTGGCACCCACAATTTCAAAGCTAAGATAAATATTTATTGTGTAGAATTACATTAGAGTAAAGCTATACTTAATATGTCCTTGTAGTGGATTGACTGTAGCAATTTTCCATTTTCAGGAGTAAAACCAGAAGGTTATGACACACATTTAAAACCTCTCTGAACTAGAACTAAACTTTCTGAAAGACTCAAACCAACAATCATGTACACGTGGAATGTGAACCAAGTTAAATAAAAAGTAAATGCTATGACAGTGCTTTTAAGTTCAGGATTTTAGTCTCCATGCCAATATCCTCAATCTCCTAGGTCAGATTAAATTTTCCATTATGTATTGTGATATCTTTTCCTGATCAAAAGTGGATACAGAAAACTGGTGCTGTCCCAAATGATTTGCATCAGACAAAATCCATTCCTGCAAAGGGCTTATGTGATATATTTGGATGCAAAGATTTTAATTTCTCATCCATATGTGTTCAGTGAACTCTTTCTTTTCTTCTTTGTGAAAATGTGCCACACACATTTTCAATGGAAAATCAAAATTTAAGAATGATTCCATAATTAGGGACATCTAAAAACATGGACGAATTAAAACCATACAATTCTATTTGATAATAATTTTGATTTATGAAAAAGAAACTGGTGCGTGTAAGTATTTGCTTCATACCTTCATATGCAGACAGACACATATCTACATGTTTGTGTGTGTAGATAGCTATAGACTTGCATATGTAGATGTATGACGAAAGAGAAAGGTGACTTATTTTTTTTAAGTTTTTAATATTTTGCCACTACATTCCACTAGTTTCAGTCCTTCAGTGCTGTCTTGGTGACAGTACTGTCACACAAATGCTGCAGTGTTGGGCTTAATCATGGCTCACATTCCAATAGCCTTTCTTACCCTAGGCCAGTTCTAAGCAGGAACATACAGTTCTCTTGATAATTTTTAAGCATAAGGGTCTTTTCACTGGAGATTAGGCTAACCTCTTAAATAATTTCTTTCAAGCATTCTACAGGTTTTGAAAATCCATTCTTTACAACATAAGGTCTGTTTCAGTTAATCCTGATGAAAATATTCATGTTTATTATAAGTTTCTCTGTGGACCCTATTAAATTAGTATTTCACTGTCTCACAAACTTGAAAGATCATATTCTCACACTATTTATTTGACAAGTGTTTTATTATTTTGAGGACAAATTTAAGGCATAGTTTAAATAATTCTCAAAAAATGATGTAGGAGAAAGATGTCAGATGGGTGCTATGTCCTTACCACCTGGTCATTATTCAGTGTCTTAATCACTATTAAGTCTTCCGGTGAGTCAGAGATGGCCTGGATCCAGCAATCAATAGAATTATTCAGGTGCTTAAAATTGTGCACAAGATGAAATACGTTGCCAGATCAAAGGCTCAATGTCCTTACCAATTTATGGACAGAGTATTAGGGAGGTCAAGGAGAAATGAAAAGCTTATTGAAAAGATGTAATATGTGTGATTCTGAGTGTGATATGGTAATTGATGCTGAATAATTAAGAGTAGGAAGGTGTCACAGCCTAAATTCACTGTTGTAGTAGAACTACTGCTTGAGACTTTTTTTTCTCTCTTCTGTTGAGTTCAATGAACTCTCTGCTGCAATTTCAGACATACGTATTACTCTTGCACTCTGAGGGAACAATTAAACTTTATTATGCAATTTGCAATGCCCACATAAGTGGTATAAATCTCCATCTTTTTGTTTTGGAAAGTTGAGGTAATCAAATTTGTAGTAAAGAAAGGTTTAATTAATCTTGATTGTTGCAAGTTAGTGTCAGAGATTCATATGAATGGCATAGTCATGAAATGGAAGCCAAATTGCTGCAGAAAATAGAATACAACAATAGATGTGGCTGCACTGTCCATACTAGTGTTGCTGGGAAAACTTCAGAATGTAAAAAAAAAGTCTTCTAATAACTGTTTCAGCCTTGCCAACTTCACTACCATATGGATATTTTTCCTATGCTCTAAACAATGAGATATTGCCAGGATTTTCTTTTTAGTCCATATAAAGTGCTGCTGAAACCTATTTGAATCTTATCAATTTTGATGTAAAATAGAATGAGCACTATGAAAAGGAAAGGGGAAGATGATAGTTTTTCAACTATTTTCAACTGGAATATTTGATATTTTCCAAAATTGTATTGCACAAATATCATTAAGTGTCTTTCCTCCCTTGTGAAATACAGACTACTGTTTTGCTTCAGTTTGAATTTAAAATTGATGGGTTTGATATTCTCAGTGAAATGACTTTTAAAAATTAATCACCCAAATCAAAGTTACACAAAACCCTGAATTACTTTGCCATCAAAATAATAATAATAATGATGATAATTATAAAAATTATTAATTAAAATAACATGCTGACTCATGACCACTGTAACTTACTAGTAAACAGAAACAAAAATAAGTAGGGTTTGTGATAGGTTTGTTGATAAAAGGATTGTTTGGTGCTGAGATTAAAAAATCCACAATTGTAAACTCAGTAATATTTGATGGTATTGGATAAATAAATTTGGAAAGTGTTATTTTTTGTATTTTCCTGGCTAGCAATGAAATAAAGGAAATTGTTTGGAAAGAATAAAGAGATAAAACTATTTATCAGTAACTAAGAAGCTCAAAGTAAAGTAATTTAGATTATGCACTTTGTTGATTAATTACTACCAAGCTAAAAAATTGAACAATTGGTGAGATGTCCTTTTTCTTCATCTTTTTTTCTTTTGAAATTGATCCTACTTTATTTTTTTTAATGAAAAGGCAGATATATGTGTTGAAATAATATTGGCAAGATAAGCACTGCATTGAGATGAGATTACAGCAACAAAGAAATATTTTTCTTATCATGATTCTTTAAGTGAAATCAATTTAACATTTTGGAGCTGAAGTAAAGGAAGATAGGCAACGTCTGAGCGCTGCTGCTGAGACTAAGGGGTCAAAGCTCTAAGGAAAATCTATTACTCTACAGATTATGATGGCTAAGAACATGTAGTGGCTTTTTTAGTCAAATTGGACCATGAGTTGAAGTTTAGTAAAAATCTGAAAATGTTAATAAAAATGTAAGTGAAATGTTACTAGGTATATTTTTTATATTTTACTTTAAATTACGTTAAAAAACCACCAAAATTTAATGCAAATTTTCTCTTGCATTTTTTTCAACATGAAAGTCAATATTATTTGATGGCATGAAGATATAAATACCAAATGAACTATGAAACTAGAAAGTTTAAGGAAAAATTCTGCCAGAGATCCTAATATAGAATAGCACCTACATGTAGGTTTCAGTTATTGTATTCTTATCTATTATCTTATGCATTTATCATTTAAAAAATTAAACATATGTAAAGATCTTTGCTATAAAATTCTGAGGTGAGATTAGCTCTGGTTCTGTTGACCTGTATATGAGGCCAACTTTTGGTTAATTTTATATGGTATTAATGACTTGGCAAAGTTTGGTTCAAAACTGTTCAAATAATTTGAAGCAATTAAAGTGATGTCTCATTATATTAGCAATATTACCAAATATTTTGTTATTGGAAGGCTTTTAAGGGATTATTCACATTAATCACCCTTTGTCAAACATGACATGCTGACAGTCCAATTTTACAGAGAAAAGGCAATGTACAAACAATGATGTGATTATCACATTCTTCAGAGGAGAAAGCAAAAGGTGTGGCAGATTTAGTGTAGAAGTGAATGCACAGAAAATAGTGGGCGAGAGATAGTACAAGATACAAGACATCAGAAAAAAAAAAGAAAAATAACAAAACCTAAGGAAGATACACAAACATGTGGAGGGGTTTTTTTGCTTTTTTTTTTCCCAAAGAGATGTATCATGGCTCTTTGTTAATATTTCCACCTACAAATCAGACACCCGTATATTTAACAGGCCTTCTAGGAATCATTTCAACCTATGGGCTTCCATTATGTGGATACAAAATAATGTAAAAAAAGTAAACATAATTGAACCCAATATATACACAAAATTGCAGAAGTTATACATGCTTTCAGAAAAGGAAATTCATGTTTAGTGGACATATTCATCCAAGAATCTAAATAATGTGATCTCGTTGTTCAGTACTGTTGAAAATGTTGGAAGTGGTGATATCATTTACATAAAGAGAGCAAACACTAACCCATGATTGGGAAAGACAGTAATTTTATGCATGATAGTACAGGTTGCAAGAAATAATTGTACTGAATTACATATCTGAAAACATGTACCAGAGGTGATATCTTTTATGTTACTGAAAGCAATCTTCAGTTCTTTTTCCCCCATTAGATGTTTTTCATCATTCACAAAATGGTAATAATCTTGGTGCAGCTGGTAAACAATTCACAGGTTTCAACTAGTGGAAAGCACTCATAAAATTATATACTATGCCTTTTTTTTCTTAATTAACAAATGCTCCTTATTAATTTAATTCCAGTCTCTTTAAATGCAAATACATAAAACTGGATGTGGTTGCAAAAGAACATGATTTTAGGAAACTTTGAATGTCTCTAGCTCCTTCTAACTTCTGAAAATAACATTATTATTTTGAATGTATGATCCTAAGCATGTGACTCTGGAAATCGGAGTTTAAATTAAATAAATAATATTTGAATGTGTTATGCTTGAATTCCAAATTGGTATTCTGTGTGAAGAAAATGGCATCTTATAATGTGAATATCTGTCCTATAAGAAGATGCTCTCAAGCTTTAAGATTTCATATCTCCCATTAGAATAAGCACGTACAAATTTTTGCACATGACTGTGCATAACTAATATATACAAACCATGCTTCTGCAAGTAAATGGATGACAATTGCAAAATTCATTTATGGCCACTTCATTTTTGTATCTGTAATTTCAAGATGAATTTGGGGAAAAAAGTGACATCTAAATGTAACCCTTGTAACATAATCACTCAAGCACTATCTTCCAATATCACTCAAAAATGCACAAAAAGCAACTGTACAATTTATGACCTGAATACTGATGAATTTTCCTGATCTGCTACTAACACTGCCCAACTTGGTGTATCATGCCTGCTGATAAAGTCTCACTGAGTTGATGAAGAGATGTCATTTTCTGCCAGTGGGGCTTTTAAATTGTCAAATTTTTAAGCATATGATGTTTAAATAGCAACCTATGCTGAAGTCAAACTGGAAATGTAATAACTAAATTTTCAGGCAGAAATAAGAGTCTTAAACAAATCAAAATATTTCAAATATTCAGGACAGTTGCTTCTCTATTTCAGAGTGATTTGTCTATTATTTTCTCTCTTTCTCAGCAATACACAATCTCTGATTTAGAAAATTTTTCAGAAAAATTTTGAGGCTGATGTAGAAATTAATGCTGCTTTCTTGACCACAAATTTTCTGAATTTTCTTGAATTCAATCCACTGGGATTTTTTTTTCAGGAAAAAGGGAGAGTTTTTAGGAAAATCATTTGAGGTATGCAATAATATTCCTGATCAAAAAAGGAAGAAAGAAGAGCAAGAGAGAAAATGAAGAATAACAAATAGACTTTGTGGTCAGCAATTGTCTTTGCTACTTGATTAGTTAATTCCTGATGATTTCTGAAGTGTGAATGACCCAGAGTTAGTTTGTTGCACCAATTTAAAGTGTCCCAGACTTTGCCCACACAGTATTGAAAATGGAACAACCTGAAACAAACCTGAAATCCTAAAAAACTCTGCAGAATAACAAAGCAGGCTTTATTAACTCTAAGTGGTGACCTTTCTTCTGTCCATCATGTCCTATCTGATACTAGAGACCTGACTTCTTATCCATCAGCATCTAATTCTTTGCTTTGCTTGCATGCCCCTAATGGCTTATGTCTGTAACATGTAGAAACTGTGGGCTTCAAGGAGAAGCTTGAGCTCTCATTCTGCTTTCTCCTCCTTGTTTTGGTATTTGGCCTTTATTTTCTCTCCACAAAACCATGCCATCTGCTTCTTCCAAAATACCCTGCAGTCACATGGCTATCCAGTGTAGTTATCTGATGCTAAAATTCTCTTCCAAATTCTTTCCTGGTACTAAAACATCTTTGTCTACTCTATCTTCTCAGTGTCCTGCTTCAGGAAACCTCCTGCTATGCAGAGATATACCAGCCTAGCAACTTCCTTCAAACAATGCTCAAAGCACTGCTCCAGAAAACATGTATTATGTAAAAACAAGAACCCACATAACAGTCCTTCCTGGAGGGCTTCTTCAGTTCTCCATGCTTTTTTTTCCCTACATTTTCATGCCCCAGCATCTGCCCACTCCACTAATCACACATATACCAATGGGGCACAGTTTTTGTTCTGTCTTATGCTCATGATTCATGGTCTGACCTGACTTCCTTAGACCTTTCGGAGACTCTCTCCAGGGATGAGTACCTCTGCTTCTGCCTTGCATTTTCACTTTCCCACTGTCTTCTTAGTCTGAGAATTCTCCTTTCCTGGGAAAGGCCAGAGATAACTATACATAAATGAAGTCACATTCGCATATGGTTCCTATACTCAGAGGTACATGTATTAGAGCTGACTCCTTCTTACATAAATTATGCCCCTTTTTAAACATGCCAAAAGAAATTTACTGCTCTCTGCTATAAAATGTTTAAGATGTGAAGTGCAAGCAAACAGGCACTTGGCTAAGATTCAGATTGATAAGCCAGTCCATATATCATCACATCAGTCCAAGGACTGTCTGTTCCACTAGGATTTTGCTAAATCAGGGGAAAGATTTACATACAAGCAAATCCATATGACTGTACAAGATTTGATTAGTTATAAAGCTCACAAGTAAAATGCTTTGTATATAGGTGCCTTCTGATTATTCAGGCAAGTTCATTTGGGGCACAGTCCTACCAGGAGTGATTTAAAGACAAGTTGCTCATTCTTAGGCATTCTGGAAGTTGTCTAACACAGAGCGCAAGAGCCCACACAGAATTAAAACATCTGTAAATACAGGCCTTCTGCTGGCTTTGGACAAGGACGGATTGCTGTGAGAAAGGTAGGGAAGGTAAGATCGGTTTTGCTCACCCTTAGAGTCAAATGAGGAATGAAGAATACTGTTTTAGGACAGAGATGATTTACATTAAGCAAAAGGAAGGATCACTACTCCTGCAAAGTTACAGGACCCACATCCAAACAATGAGATTTTTACATATGGACCTATAAAATACTAGTCTGTGAATGAAGACAAGACATCTCACTCAGTGTAAGAACACATATATCTGCAGAGATGCAAATACAAAACATATCCATACATGTGAGTTATGTGTTGATATATGTACTTAGGTATTCATATAGATAGATACACATATGCACACAAACACACATATTTCTACTTATTGCTTGATGCATTATTTCATTATTTCAAGGAACATAATTTGTCTAGTAGTTTTGAATTAATCTATTAATTTTTGGAATTTTTTGCCCTCTGATAATACATGTGCAGATCTCTTTGGCACTGAGGTAGAATTTACTGTCCATGGACAGTGTGCTTGCTCAGAGACTATAAATTCTAAGAGAAAGTATTTTTACTTTCTTTCTGCCTCTGAATCAGCATTAGCATCACAAAGTTCAACAAGACCAAGAGCAAGATCCTGCACTTGGGTCCAGGTAATCCTCAATATCGATACAGTCTGGAGGAAGTATAGATTAAGAGCAGTCCTGCAGGCACTTGGGATCTGGGAGTTGAAAATCTGGACATAATGTACACTTGCAGCCCAGAAAGAAATGTAGCCAAGGTCAAGTGAGGTGGTTTTGCCCCTGTACTTTGCCCTCGTGAAACCCGCTCAGAGTACTGTGTTTAGCTCTGGGGTCCCCAGCACAGGAGGAGCGGGTCTGGAGGAGAGCAATTAAAATGACCAGAGGGCTGGAGCACCCCTTCTATGAAGACAGGCTGAAGGAGTTGGGATTGCTCAGCCTGCAAAAGTCAAAGTTGTGTGAAGACTTTGATATAGCTTTCCAGTATATAAGGGGGGATTATAACAAAATGAGATAGAGACTTTTTGACATTGTCTGCAGTAACAAGACAAGGGGGACTGATTTTAAAAGAGCCTTTATGAAGGGAATGGTGAGACACTGGAACAGGTTGTTCAAAGAAGCTGCAGATGCCTCATAATTTGCAGTGTCCCAAGTCAGGTTACAAAAGACTTTGAGCAATTTGATCTAGTGAAAAATGTAAATACGTGGATTATGCAATCTTTAAGGGTTTGTTTATATCAAAATAATTTTATGATTTTGTGATTTTTCAAAAAAATATTAGACATCAAGAATAAATGAGCTTTTATTTTAAACCTGAAAACATACGACATTTCTAATGTCTTTGATATGTGACTTCAATTTTTTGGACTATTTTTGTTGGTCCGTTGGTGTATTGTTTTTCATACCTTCTTCTTTTCACCTCCCATTATTTCTATATTTTCTTTGGCAATGTGTGAAAGAAAATGTGAAAGAAATTGATACACCTTGCCTAATTTCTTAGTCACTGTACAAAAAGGAAACAAATAGTAAATTTTTTTATGGATGTGTTTGATAAAACACTAAAGAATTAGTTAAAAGAAAATATTATTTTAAAATATGTTTCTACCATCTGTCATTAATGAGTGTTGAGGTCACTTAAAGAATCACCATCAAAGGATTAGCAAAAGCAGGTTTAATAACAATTTGGGAAACATTACTGAACAGAGCTGGATGGCAAGGTTTCCTCTGTTGATAGGATGAAGCATACAGAGGAATATCAATTTAAGATCACCTAAAGAGTCACTGCCTGAGATATCCCCAAAAAGTGATTTTAGTATGATGCTGAAAAGTATCAGCACAGTTCAGCACAGATGGGATTTTTACACAGTTTCTGGTCTAGCAGCAGTCTGAGGTTTATTCAGTGGATTTATTAATGTGGATCAGTTTTAAGATGGATCACAGGACTTTAGCAGCACTTAATCATTGACTAGTTTAACATTTACAAAGTCAGTCAATAGGATTTACTGTAATCACCACAGTATCTTAATTATAGATCCAAGATGGCAACTTGGTATAATGTATCTAAATCAATTCACACATGCTTTCACAGACACAAAGTTAAATGCCTGTTAAAAATTCCCCTCTAGTTCAATAAAATACTCACATCTAATAACTTGGCATTTCTAAACAGGTGAGGGTTGAGCCTCAAAGAGTGGGGGGTGCTGGCCCGGGACCTCTTGTCAGCTGTTGGTGATGGTCCTCTGAACTTCACAAGCTTGAGAGTTCACTGGCTCTGACAGGAGTCCCACTCAGAAGGAGGTGCTGGTGCAGCTGCTTGCAGTTCAGAAGAGCTCAAAGGGCCTCACTTAGGATTGCTGTTTATACAGCTGAGAGACCCTTGACTTTGGACATCAGCAAATTTCCATCCTGGAATTCTCAAATTTCTATTACGCTCAAGCTACGAATGTTCCAAGGCTGTCAGGCAATGATGGATTCTTCCCTCTTTTGTTCCCCACTTTGGCCAGGAAACTGGAGTCCATGGTATGGCCGGTGCTGCTTCATCTTGGTTGTGCAAGAGTTCCTGCTGTGGTCAAGAAATGCTCCACTGCCCAACTCACTGCATAAAGGCCAAGGGCTAATGGCAATTTTTGAAATCATATGTGAGGAAGGAAGAGTGCACCATCACATCATTACACACAACTCTGTGGTTTGTTGTGATTTTGTAATTTTATTTGGTTGATTTTTTTTCTTGTGTGTTTGGTATTTTGCAGATGTTTTTGCCTTTTTTTTTTTTTTAACACTGCAGTTACTATTCTTAGTAAGAATAAAATGGAAATTGGGTACAAGACAACTTTAAAGCACTATATCCCTGTACGTTAGCTGACACCGGCTTTTGTTCTTGTGAAAAACCTCACATAACTTTCTGATGCTGAATTTATAGGAGGAACTATTCAAATATGTTTTAAATTTTGTTGCACTCAACCCCCCTTCATTAATCTTTGCACCTTTATTTCCCTGAGAAGAACTATAAATCATTGTATTGTATTGCTGCTATTCATGAAAGATACTTTACTTTAAGGTATATAATTCATCACAGAATGGTTGTTTATGCATAACTGTCTCTCCTGGACCAAAATAATTCAATACCATAAACAAAGAGAGAGAATCAAGTAAAAAATAATACTAGATTATTTACATGGATTTTAAAGTACTATCACATGCCACCTTTAACTCAAATTAGAGAAATGTTACTTCTTAACACAACAATTTCTTCTTATCACAGAAAACCATTCTTTAGTTTATTTTTGAAAATAAATTTGTTGATCTTACTACTCAAAGACGAAAAATTCCCCAAAATGTAGCAATGGAGCTGGGCTAGTCTCTGATCCAAAGAATGTGACATTAAATGGAAATGTTTGTTATTTGCCTTTGCAAGTCTTTCACTTGACATTGCCAGAGAAAAATCCACTGACTTGCTCTACAGGCTACATATGACTTGAGAAGTATTTATTTAACTCATGTTGGGGTTCCTCCCCCCTCGCGTGGGGTCTGGGGGGAGGGGACCCTGGAGGAGGGGTACAGCCTACGGGTTCTCTGGTCACATGTACCCTAATCCTGTTCCCCATTGGTTATTTTGTGTTCCCCTGCCCGGGGAGGATCCTGGTTGTCCCATGACTGCTCAGTTCTTCAGCAGTCCCCCGGCCATGTGGCTGGAAAATAAAGATCTCTGAAACATTTGTCAAGAATCAGTCCCTATTTCTTTCCATGGGCCTCGCTAGCTATACATGTTGCAGAAATCCCCGCTGCAACAAATGGGGGATACATATGCAAAAATGGGCAACATACTAAGTCCCTGAAGTCAGCAACTGTGAAACAATCAAGATTTTGAAAATCCCCAAAAATTTGTGAGTAAAGAAACTTTCTGGATCTTGCTTTTGTTTTGCTGTTCCATAAACTATGGAGGAACTGTGGAAAGACTCTTGGATCTCCGAGCCACAAAGGGACATTTATCTTAAACTTGAAAAGATTCTTGAACAGCAATACATAAATTTTAGCTTAATTCAATCTCAAAAAGAACTAAGACACTTCCTGGCATGGTTGTTTAAAAATTTTTTCTACATTTCTTGGGACTTGATTCTTACCAAAGACTTTTGGAAGAATGTTTAGACACAGTTAATTTCTGAGTCAAAATACATGCCGATGGAAGAAATTTCCGTGAATATTATCTAATTACGGAGACTGTTGAACAATATCAGCTGTGTCTTGAGAAGGGAAACGTGCCTCAGGGACCACACGACCTTGGCCACATGCACCAAGTGTGCTGCGGGCGGCGGCAAGGCAGTTCCCGCATGCGGGCGAGCCAGTGCCAGCTGCAGTGTTGGTGGCGGAGCCAGACTCGGTGGGAGTGGTGTGACCCAGCGGTGCCTGCCTGGCCCCGCGCAGCACGTGGTGGAGCGAGCCCCGTGAACTCCCGGCCAAGAGGGGCAGCGCGTGGGCGGCGGCCGGCGGCGATGGTGGTGGAGCAGAGCCACACATCGCCAAAACACGCACCAGAACGGAGTCGTTTGCAGGGTGTGGGGGGCCGCCTTGCGGAAGCCCGGTCGAGACATGGGCGCGACGCCAGGCAGCGGCAGCGCAGCTGTGACCAGAGGCGGCACACAAGGAGCTGAGCAGTGCAGCCTGGCCTGGCCTGGCCGGCCGTGAATGCGACCCCAAGAAGTCGAGACTCCGCAGCGAGAGCGGGCAGACATGGGCAGCCCTGGCAGCTCCAGCAGCTCCAATGGGGGAGCAAGCAAAAGCGAAAGTGAAAGCAAGAACACAGTGAAACAGGAAACAGCAGCGACACAGAAAAAAGAAAAAATTATTGTAGCTAAGGTTTTAGGAATAGTAAAATGGCATAATGTTAAACAAAATTACGGTGTTATAATGAGATGTGACAACAAGGAAGACATATTCGTTCATCATACTGCCATTATGAAGAATAACCCCAAAAAATATATCCCAAACTTAGGAGACGGAGAAGTAGTAGAGTTTAAGATTATACAAGGAGGGAAAGGCCGGCAAGCAGCAAATGTTACCGGGCCTGGTGGTGTTTCTGTGAAAGGCAGTATATATGCTGCAAACTGTAGCCATGTCAGACAATATGCCCATTATAAGCAACCCATACAGTCTCCCTTTCCCAATCCTACCTTTCCCTTTTATCCCACATCCTGTTATCAGTTTCCCACCATGGTTTCCCTCACAAAACCATGCCTTTACCAATTGTTTCCCCAAAAATCCCTTTCCAATGCCGAGTGGGGGATGACAAGGGGGGGGGGGGGGGGGAAATTAACTATTGTTGTTTAGAGTTCCAGCAGGTACAAATGGAAGAAACCCTCTCCTGCCTCAGTTTCCCCACAAAACATGCTCAGAGAGTCCTGTCTCCCTTCTGCCAGCCCTAAGATGTTCCAGAGAAAAAATCTGTTTGGACATTTAGAGACTCAGGAGAGCGGCTTGTTTTCTTTTGAAACTGTTCTTGTTATCTTATGTTTATCCAGTTGTTCTCAACGTTAAGTTTTAAATCTCTTTTAGTTAAAACAAAAGGGTGAAGTGTTGGGGTTCCTCCCCCCTGGTGTGGGGTCTGGGGGGAGGGGACCCTGGAGTAGAGGCACAGCCTATGGGTTCTCCCTGCTCCCTGGTCACATGTGCCCTAATCCTGTTCCCCATTGGTTGTTTTGTGTTCCTCTGCCCGGGGAGGATCCTGGTTGTCCCGTGATTGCTCAGTTCTTTGGAAGGACCCTGGCCATGTGGCTGGAGAATAAAGATCTCAGAAATGTCTATCAAGAATTGGTCCCTATTTCTTTCCATGGGTCTTGCTGGCTATACATGTTGCAGAAATCCCCGCTGCAACAAATTCAGAAGCATTTTCAAACATTTTCCCTTGATAATAGCTCTGCATGCAGGCAAGATCTGTGTGGAATATGGAGTCTGTAAAAGATACCTTAAGAAAGGCCAACAGTGACTGATAGACAGTAGGTAGCTTGTGGAAGCTTCCCTTTCTCTCTGTGGTTAGTGACATGCAATCAACTCCATCAAAAAATAAGTAAATGTCATTACAAATACCAGTTTATTAATAATTATCACATAGTTTATTAATTCTGGGCAGTACTTCTCAATAACTTAAATATAAGTAAAACCTGGACATGATTTGATCAAAGTGTTTAAATGTGATTGTTCAAGTGTCATGAATCACAGACATATGGTACATCTTAGGAGATAGTCAGTAGAGACTATCTATTTTAATCCTTTCTTTTGCAATACAAATATGCCCTTGAAGTTTCTCCTACTGATTCAATGATGCTAATTGACAACTTAAGATCTGCACATGCCATGCCTCTCTACCTAATCCCCAAGCCACACTTGTGCCTCCTGTAAATCATAAACAGGCCAAGGACACTGTCTTAACACTTTCAGCAGCCTGTGGGAGTCTTTTGATGTATATTAGTCTCTTCACAGTACAACCTGCTCAAAAACTTGATTTTCAATGACATCAAGAAGTGTCTTTGTCTTCTAGTGGACTAAACAATGCTCTTCCCTTTGTGGAAGAAAAATGACACTCTGTAAATCAGTAAAATGTGTTCAGAGTAAGAATTAAGTCTCACTGGCACTGTGGTACCAAAACATGTGTCATGATTTCAGACTTTCATAGTGACTTCTCATGCTTTTGCTACACCTTAAAATAAAGACTGGAGAGGAATGAATTTTGAAAAGTATAATTTTTCTATTTTTTTTATATTAAGCAAAAATATTATTACAAATAAAAGTGGCTTAATTTTTGGTACATCAGTGTCTAATTGAAGGTTCTCCATACAGTTAGACTATTTTTCTAATGATAATTTATAAAATTCATGGTGAATTGATAGAGACTCTAGATCTTTTGCTCAAACAAGCAGAAGCAGCTTTCTTTTCTTCCTCCTTTTTTTTTTGGTCTCCTTTTATTCAGAAGCTCAGCTTTTAGATGGATATTATTAGGTCATATAAATGTCACCCTGTTTTCTGGAAATGATGTGTCACAAAACCTTGCACATGAAGCATCCCCAAGATATTGTTCTGTTACATTGTTATGCTTTTGACTGTTCTTCACTTGTGCCAAGTGCGTTCCTACTACATCTGAAAATTCAGTCATACAAATTGTCCTAAATTCTTGAAAGGTGAAAAATATTTTATTGAACCAAGAACTAATAATTCTTCAGGAAGTGTTATTTACCATCCACTTTCTATTGTCCCCATAAAAAATACTGCCATGACTTTGGAGTGTGTGAGGAATATGTATTTGAGTCAGTGCAGTGTTATTTAGCCATCCAAATCCCATTAATGTCAATGACTGTCATGCTGCTAAATGTCTGCACACTTTTCAGGGGAAGTACAGTTGATTATCTAATGCTCTCTCATGCAGAGTCAGGACCTTTGGTGCTGAGAACACCATTAAAAATATGTACAACACCATTAAGTACCCAGATCACACTGGTCACAAGCTGGTTCTGTAAGCAATTAGGTAACAGGTACTATGGCAGCAAGAAACAGAGGCATGGTTTTCTTTTCTTGGAAAGAACAAGTCAACCACATTTTCTGTGTGTTTTTTATGAGGTCTTTATGCATTCATTATAAACGTCACAGAAATATTGTTTGAAAAATATATTTCACACACATGAGAATGGTCAAGGTTTATTATTAGCGCTCTCCAGAGAAAGAAAACCAGAAAAGTGAAACGACTTGCTGAGAACTTCTTTGCAAATCTTTGACAGAGAAAGGATTAGTAAACAGTACATTCCAGAGGTCACTTTCTGTTTATTTCTCCAAGCTTGGCTATTCCTCATTTATAATTTTAAAACAATATGGTCCAGGCCTATAGAGACTGGTGAGTATGATTTTTTGTTTAACAGCTTCAGTTTTCTCTGTGCATGTCTTGTTAATCTGGGACTATTCATCTGGGAATGAACCCTAAGGAATAACAGGTATTTTAAAATGAATTGACTGTTTCTAAGACAAACCACAAGATGTGGTGGCCCAAGAGATAGTTACTGTTACTTAACAGAAGTGAATGTCATATTCCTTATATTAGGTGTTTAGTTAAAAAAAAATTTAGTTGTTAATGGTAGTCTTCAGAAAACAAACAAAAACCAAACCAAACCAAACCAAACAAAGCAAAAAACCCCCACCAAACAAACAAACAAACAAAAACCAAAACAAAATAATAACCAAGTTCGGCTGAACTTACAGGTACCTTCCATCCATCTTCTGTTTCATTTCAGAAGGGTAAATCATCAATGCTATGCTTAGACTATGATATAGTTAAAGAGTGTAAATCACAAAACCTGAAAAAAGAACTGAAACTGAAATTTCATGAGAATTGATTCTATAAAAGCACTGCACCAGAGTAACTGTCTTGACAATTAAAACATCTTTTTTCCTTTTTTATTTATGCTATGTAGGTGATCTCAGGAATTAGAGGAACATATTCATAATTCACAATATTCAATATGTGAATATTTCTGTGCAAATACTTGTATGTTCATGTAAGTAGATAAATGAAAGCTTGAGCCTGAAAATTGTTGCTGGTAAGTGTCATAATGCATGGAATATTAATGTATGATACTGTGTGTTTTCTTTGAATTTCCCCTAGCTATTTACTTATCCGTGGTCATTTTGAGACATGACAGAAGGACCTGTTTCCTAATAATGAGAGTCTCACTGGATAGCTAATAAAGACATGGGAACACACGAGGTGTTAAAGCCCTTGACGGAATAAAAACAGAGGAGGGAATTATGTGAAACAATCATAAGTGGTTTATACAACCAGGAATTAAATAGCCCCATTTTCTCCAATCTTATGATTTTTATGTAAACAGAATGGGAAGATATAAGAAAAATACTGAATGGTTTATGGACCCAGAAGAAAAAACAGGACCTTCTGTTGCCAACTTTACATGCATTTTCTTATTACATTTAGAGCTGGTGAAAAGCTTCAAAGAAGCATTTCTACAAACAACCTGGAAAGCTCCAGCCTTTGGGAGAAGGTGTAGTTCACAACTCCATTGTCAGATATCAGGATTACTCAGGTGATGTCAGAGGATGCA
Source organism: Corvus hawaiiensis (assembly GCF_020740725.1). Taxonomy (NCBI): domain Eukaryota; kingdom Metazoa; phylum Chordata; class Aves; order Passeriformes; family Corvidae; genus Corvus; species Corvus hawaiiensis. The sequence goes on along the minus strand of NC_063255.1, from coordinate 73,464,580 downwards.
AAAAACTTGAGAAGTACGGTCTAGGTGAATGAGCTTTATATTAACACCAGACATTTAAAATGCAGATACTTACATCAGAACTAGTTTCACAGATTAATTTTAGCCTAAGTTAAGGAGGCTACTTTACTATCAGGTATCTGTATACTGGCAAAAATATTTCCGTATATGGATATGGATCAAGCAAGCAACATTCTACAAGTTTGGAATGAAAGCTGAAACTAAGACCTCCCTTTCTCATTCCATCTCAGCTGAGATGTAGTATCAAACCTTGCAAGTTTTAAAAGTTTATTCAAAGTAAAAATATAGATTAAATAATTTCATCCTGATTTTAAAAATCAAAATTGAGAACTATTTAAGTTGTGTCAATGGCAGTAGCATTACCACCATGCATAAGTCAGCCAATGTGATTCCTTGTGTTTCACAAGGTCACTCAACATAATTGCGACTAGTGTCCTGAGTGTCTTCAGCAATGCTGACTTTTCTGATTACCTCCCTTGGTAGCCTGTTCTATTCTCCAATTATGTTCACTTTTTCTGATTAATTTGGGATAGAACAGCATGAGTTTCATTTCCAGGGACTTGTTTCCAGTGGAGAACAGTCATGTTGTGACCATGAACACACAAAAGTACTACCCATGCACTGACATATATTATGACATAACCCTTTCAGGAGAAACATTACTTTATTAATTTTTTTTTCACATGGATATGCCACAAAAATGATGCTTAAAATATATTAACAGGAACTCAGAAAGTTAACATGAGATTCAGTGCAAATAAAAGGTTTTCCCCTGACTGCTTGAGAACACCTTATACCTGCATCACTTTAATTATTCTTGTAATTGCAGTATGGTAAACTGTGATATCATGATCAAGATGCACAATCCTAGTTGCTATGCAATTTCCTGTGGTCCATGATGCCTGAGTTTATGTAAACAGTTGCACATGCTAATGGTGATATTCTTTTCTGACACACCAAATAGTAAGTCTCCCTTGTCACACCAAAACCAGATACCTTTCTTGGTTTTTGAGGGGACTAAATTTTTTTTTTCTTTTTTGTAAATTCTTTACTTGTTCTTGCTTACTAAACCTTTTCCACTGGGACTGAAATTTATATAAGTGATATCAAGTCCAATGATGACCAAAACCCCATTCAAATACGATTCTTTTTTCTGTGTAAAATTATGTATCTGGTTTTAGAATATTACCTGTTTCAGTGATCCGTTCAAAATAGAGTTTATATGAGTTCCTGGACAGACCGTCAGAATATTTTAAGGGATGCAATAAGGCCTCTGATTCTGCAGATGTTCAGCCACTCCTGAATAAATCCAGAGTAATATGAGACCCCTTATGTCTTCAGTTATCATTTGCTATTTTGAGAAATGGTCTTCAATAAAAAGAAGATAAAGTAACTCTACATGATTTTTTTAATTGGAAGTTGTATAGGTTTGGAGAGAAGATGGTATGTTCTGTACTTCACTTGTTCCCCATCATGTTTCATTGAGGCAGTATTAGTATTCTCCAGATATCTTGGACACCTACTGCAATCTTAGATGACTTTCTGCAGGTCAAGACTGAAAAGCAATTTGCACAGTGTTATAAATTAAAACTGAATAATATAAATTATACAAAGTTTCATTCAAAATACCTTTTTTTTTTTTCCAGTATTATTGCAGTCAAGGAGAAAGATAACTGCTGTGTGATGTCACTTTGGGTTTCCTCAAAACCGAAAGATCTGGAGTTCTGCTTAATAATTGATCATATGAAAGTCTTGATACCAATATGGGACAAACCCTAGATAATTTAAAAGATAAACCAATATGTGAAACCTGCAAGTGTTGTGCTAATTTCAGCATACAGAAAAAGCCCCAAAACCATACATAAATATATATTTTAACATATAACTTTTATTAGCAAGTTTACTTCCTGTGAACTCATTGCATATTTTTAAACTATATTTTAAACCTTACATTTGTTCAAGGGGCAAGCAAAATTTGTCAGAATGAGAAGAGTGATTTGACATGCCTAACCAGTTATAAAGAAGTAGGTATATACTCCCCTTCCAGGGTATCTTTATATTTAACTAAGAAATAAAATTCCCAGGAGATTGAACTACCATTTTTAAATGTTGATGTTCTTTACTCTGTTGTTATCCATCTTATTTCACTGATTACCAAAAAAAAAAAACCCGCTAAAAAAAGAGGCTCGGACGACTATATTAGATCACATTACAAATGTCTAGCAGCTGGGACTGAGGAAGGACTGACTCACTCGAGTCTGATGTATAGGGGATACTTTTCCTCCAGTGTGAGTGGTAAAGCTGTCATCATACACAGGACTTCAGAATTATACTTCTGTTGGAGTCAACTGATGCATGGATCCAACACCGGCCCTCTGCACTCTGCTGAATTTCTTTTGCAGTACTGATTTAACATTTTATTCAATTATTTCATGCTTGGCACACCAGAGCTTTCATGAGTTACATTTTCTTATATCACTGCAATTTCTCATGAAGAAAACAGTTCAACATCTTGATGCTTTTATACATTATAAATCAAACAGGTGTGAAGAAATGAAATCCACTCACCAACCAGGATTTTAAAAAGCGCTGTAATTTTCAGAGAAGCTGTATTTACTTCCTCACTTGAACGGTAAAACTCTAAAAGGAAGAACTCCAAGGAGCTACCTATGCCACTGTACTTGCTGTTCAGAAATGTCTTGGCATTAAAAAAAACCCAAAACCAAAACCAAACAAAAAAAAAAGGGAGATATCTCATCTTCTCCAGTATTACAACAGTATATTAATGTAAGGTTTTAACTGGATTAAGACAGAGGTGGTATGAAATCTGTAATTTGCATGACTTTTTAACTTTTCATTTTTGTAAAAGCCTTTAGAGTATGTTTAAGTTCCCGTGTAATGTCACTATTACACTATTACTGTCTCATAATTGTGCAGCTCTGAAGCAATGAAAAGTGATATATACCTCATGCATTTCCTATGGGTAAAATTAGTTTTATGATCTTATTTCGTATATAGTCTTGAGTTGAAAATTATATATATGCTGGGGCTGTGTGAATGCAAACTTTCTGTGTCTGGCAAAACATCGATTTGAGGAAAGTGTAAAAAGAGGCCATGTATAACATGGGTTTAACATGGGGCAGCCAAGAGCCTTGTGTCTCTCTGCCTACAACTTCTCTCCATTAGCAACATCTGTTGTGGTATGTGCTTTGAGATATGTCATGGCAATTTCCTTCATTGTAATCTTTGCTTTCCTTTCTGTCCAATTCCACAAAGCTCCTACAGCTTTTGAAGCATTTATCCAAGCATCTATTTATACATTTTGAGTATTTTCTCTGAACTGCGAGTTTGAAAGGTTTCCAAACGTGTCAAGTTTCTAATTGAACTTCAGTGCTATCTTAATGCATGAGATATTGAACAAAAACAATACTGAGAACTGACATTATGCAACCCCCCTACCGTCTGTTTTAAAGACAGGATGGATAAGTCCCTATGAAGAATACGCAATAGGATATGCAGCAGCATGCATAAATATGACAGACTAGGATTATTAATAAGACCTTCTGTTTTCTCATTCACTGATAAACCTGATGATGGCAGTTTTTGGGAACAGAGAGGATGCTGGCTTTTCAGGTTATTTCAGCTATGACTTTAGGAAGGTCTACATATTTGTTAGGATTTGGCACTCTAAATTCTTTAATCATACAAGTTAAAATGTCACTGAAAATGACACCTCCTTCTTTACCGTCCCTCACATCCACCCCTCCAAGTTTCACATCACTTATTTTTGGCCCATCTGTGTGGAGAAAAGTGTACAAAATCACATCACTTAAATATTTGAGACTTCTTGCTCTTAGTCATGGTTATTTCAGACAAATTTGCCAAAGAGATCATCAAAATATGATGATAATACAAAGTTTGTAAAATTTAGGATTTAGGTGATAAGAAAGACTCAAATTTCTGCTTCCACTGAGAAAAAAAAAACCTGACGCATAAACTTACAGGTTCTGTTAGACACTAGGGGAAACCTTAGCAGGAAATGTCCCAGAAGTCAGCCATAGGAAGAGATTTGCCTGGAATATCTGCTCTTTCAGAAGTGGGGTCAGTGGTACTGTGAGACTTGAAAAAGGAGAAGAACACTCTTCATAACTTGTTAGTCACAAAACAACCCCTATCTTTTCTCCTTTTATTTTAAAATTATTTTCAATCTTTTGCAATTTTAATTTTAGTAAGTTATGGTCAGCCATCACCTTTCCTGCTGATTATTATGACTTGGCTCATAATCTAAAGTGACTAGTTGAAATGCTTCAAGCTAACAGAACTGTAAAGCTCTGCAGTGGGAAATGCCCAGTATAATGAATGTGTGGTTGTAAATGGTCTGACAATCTGAATACACCTGAGAACAATTTCAGTGTCATGCTGCAGTGCCTTATGCTGCGTTAGGAACAGGTAGACCTTTAGTAGTTTAAAGCTAGGAAGAGCAGACAGACAGCACTATGGTTTATTTTCAGAAATTTTATACAAGACACAATTGGACAAAAGTCTTAATTTGCTGCCGAGTAATTGTTTTGAGAGTAGTGAGATCAGGTCCTCTGTATGCAACTAATGAAGAGAAGCTATTTCCTCTCAAGATCTTACCAATATAGATATGTTAATTTCTTTTTGTTGTCAATAGTGAACTAATTCCACAGCTTTTCAAAATAACAGGCCTTTCAAGGTATAAACTTTTTTTTTACCTGTCAATTCCAGACATATTTGACCTATTCAGACATTTTCAAGCAGAGTTCTGAAGAGATTAACTGACTTAATCTCTAATGTCTAGTTTTTCTGTAAGGGCATGAAATGCTTCAAAGGTTGGAATATTTAGACACAGAATAAGGTAGTAATGCCTTCTATGATAGCTCTTTTTACTTGGGGGTTTCACTTTTTACTTTTTTTGACTCTTGAAGGTTTTATTTACACAGGGAATAGCGTTGCTAAAAATGCATATGTAATTTGCATTTTATGAGCTCCTTTTTTCAAGAAATTACACTTACGAAAACTGATGATGGGTCAAAAAAATTCTGCCTGTGAAAACACACACATTCAGTGGAAAAATCTGCACAACACCTCATCTAACATTCATTCTTACTACAGCACACTACTCTTTTCCAACCTCTAGGTTATTTGGGATATGTATTTTTACATCAGCCTGCTATCCCAGTTTTATGTAACTAGATTGTTTAAAAACTTTGTTCCTAAAGGTGGATATCCAGTCACCTTTTTGAAAGCTGGTGACAGGCCATTTTTACTGGAAGGCTGACTACTCACAAATTCACTGCCTGCAGATGGAATAATGCTGAAGATCCTGAGCAATATTTTCACATGACTTTCTGTTGGTTAATATTTACACTTTATGCTCTGACTTTAAAGGAGTCAGCAATTCATTGGTATGTCCACCTTTAGCCCTCGTAGTTATTCTAAAGAGAAATACAGGCATCTTATTTTTTTCCTGCTCCTCTTGATACATTTCCTTTTCTATCTGAAGTTACCTTCATATGTGCAGAAGAAACCCCAAAAATAACAAAACCCCCCAAGCAAACCAATGAACAAAAAAAACCCAAACCCCACAACAACCAAACCAACCAGCCAACCAACCAACCAACCCACCAACCAAAAGAAATGCTAAACCAATAGAGACTAAGCATCCAGTGACAAATTTTGAAACATTAACTGGTTGGCATTGCATCTGCCAACCTTGGCTCTTGATGATCTGGCAGCCTTTTGGCACTATTTTAAGGCAAGTCACTCATCATCATAAACTTTATTGTAGTAAAGTGCATAATTTTGAGCAGATTTTTAAATCTTCTTTTTAATGCAAGTATAATGGGCAAACAGTTCACTGCATCTCTAGCTCCTGGCATAAGGTATCCAGGAGAACAAGTCAGCCCATCAGATTAACCAGGTAATAGACCCAGACGCAGCTTTAGAACTGTAAAACAAAATTGCTTATGGAGTCTGCCAAAGTACCAGATGCTGCTGTTGGAATAAATATTTTCCAGTGCTTAGCATCTGGGCTGTGAGGTTGCTGGCAAAACCTGAAAAAAAATTGTTAGCCACTACTATTTTTATTTATATAGGTTTTGTTCAATGTGAGATTATTATTTTCATTATTAATACTGCCACTGAAGTTCTTTCTGAATAGTTCAAAAAGTTTCCTATTAGTTCTATCTTATAATAAAATAGATTTGTATTTATATTCTTCTTCAGAACAACAATTCATTTAATGCAGTAATTTATCTCTGATCAGAAATGTGACCAATAGTATGCAAAGTAATTTAATGCATAGTTAGATGAGTAAAGAAGATTCCTAACACAGGTATAAAGAAACTTTATTAAACACAGAACAAACTAGCTCAAAGATAAAAAGAAAAAAGTTAGCTATATATTACCAAGTGTATATGCAAACTGGCTTTGTATTAGGAACAGCAAAATTGCCTATACTGTGGCAATTTCATATTGTCTAGATATGGTAGGCATATCTGTAATGATGCAAGCATGAAAGTTTTATATCCTTCATAAATTTCTATAAAATCTAATTTTTTATCAATCTGTGTGAACAGAGAATTTTTTATCCATTGAATACTTAATTTTACAGGAAAACTCTAGATGCCTGAAACTTAATTATATTTTGTGGTGATTAATTTCGTAAGTTTATTATATACTTAATGAGCCTAATAGAACCTATTTGGCTGAAATAAGCAAGTCAGTAGCCAAGCTTATGGTAGGACGGAGCCAAAATCTGCATATATCTTTCTAATTACAGAAATAAATAGATCCTGCTTTTACTTTTCCTGGGAAAAATTCTGTCCTCAGATACAATTTTAGCTAAAATTTCCCATTACTAATTGTGCTTTTAAGGATTTTTTTATTTTGTTTTGTTATGGGATTAATACTAATATTAACATGGTTAACAGTGGTATGTAAAAAATAAAATAATGAAATCCCTTGCACTTGTAAAAAGATGTAGAATAATCTGGTTTATCTTCTCTCTTATGGCATTTTGCATTCAGAATATCTTCCTTGACTTCAGCTGAATGAATAGAAGTTAACCTTTTTATTAGCTTTGTATTTTGCCTTTAAAAACATTATGCATTAAGAGAAGTCATGATTAATTGCTATTGAGCAAACCAGTGTCCTTATTCACCAAAATTCTGGTACACTACTGTAAGTAAGGCATTTTGGCAGATGCCATACAACTCCTTTGCAGCAGCATGATCGATGCTATAATTTTTGATTGATGTCTCTGACACTGTGGCATTCAAAACAGACTGAAACCTCATATGCTTCTGAGAGATGAATATAAACTTATGGTGTGAGAAATTACTATATACAAAACCTGCAAATCTCCAGTGGAGGCTTTGCAACCATTAGGATGTCCTTCACTGAGGGAAAGCAGACACAGAATTTTGGGATGTACAGGCTACAAGAAGTAGGTGATATTTCTATTTCAGGATGCTTTTAGGAAAACAATTTCTTTCTCATTCTTTCACAACACAGAAAACTAGTTTTTGCAGCATGTAAAAGGGAGTTCTTATCCAAAAAGCATCCCTCTTTTCAGCGTTCTCTATAAGTATCTTGTGCTTATCTCAGGGCAGGACTGAGGGCAGCAGGCCATAAATCAGTTCATCAGTTCAGATAGTGAACAATTCTTCAGAGAATTAATAAAAATAAACACTGGATGAACATTGTGATCATACCAGATCGATAAGAGAGAAGGCTGGTGGGATTCTGCTGAAGTCATAAATATGAAATGCCTAAACTATGGCCAGGGTATGAGTTAATCTGTGAACTATTCTACTGCAGTCACCAGGTAACCTTTAAGTGCTTTAAATAACTATTTTTTGAAATGTATAGGTAGTTTTGAAAACGGTGAGGCAGTGGCAGAAGGCTAGCAGATATAACAATTTTATTTGAACAACTGATACTAGTCCGACATATGTTAAGTAAACAAAGGTTTCTCAAAAAATTGTGCAGAATATGATTATTAGTTAACAATATTTATCATGACTTTTAACTGTGTTCCTTGGTTTTGCCCTGTATAGGAAACTATAAACACTAACATGAGCACATACATAATTTTGTTTGGAGGTGAAATCATGAAGAAGGGTATCAATTTCCATAAAACAAGAAATTCAGGGAGAGAGAAAAAACCCACTTAAAATGAAACAGAATAAGGATGGCAAAAAAAAATATATAGGCAAGAAAGAAAATAATTTAAAATATTCTGTCAAGAAAATACTGTTAACCAGGGGGGTTGTCATAGGGATTGCTCCAGTTCAGGAGTTTTTGCGTTCTGATTCGGGCTGTATGGATTTTAGTTAGGGTGGTTTAGCATTACGATTCGGGTTGTACAGGATTTTGTTTAAATTACCGAGTGAAGTTGAGAGTTTAGGGACTAGAGATAGAGACTGCAATTAATATAAGAGATCAAGAGCTGACGATATAGAACACTAGAAATCCCCAAGCAACCTCAGCGTGACATCAGCTTGAGAGAAGCAGCCGTATCCACCAATCACCAGTTTCCCTTCAGCTCGAACCTTACACCAATAACTCGGCACACCGTGAGGGAAGAGGGAGAGACCTAGCAACGAGCCAACCACCGTCTGAGAAGCGGGAAATCTAACCCAATGAACTGAGTAGTTAAGTGGCAACATTGTAGACTGACCAATCAGAGAGACTGAAAGAGAGTATAAAAGGTGATGTTCACTGGCAAACTGGTCCTCCTCCTGTGATTGAAGCCTCTCACAGTGAGGTCCTCCCACCTCTGCATCAGGAGAGGGCTAGTTTTTCCACCTTGTCTTTTGTTTTGTTCTCTTTTTTTTAATAAATCACCAGTTAATCATCTTCGTGGATAACTGGCCTTCATTTATTACAGGGTGAAAAAGAAAAAGATGCTGCTTTAACTGCAGAAATAGTATATGCTTCAAAGCCTCTGGCAGCTGACATGCAAACTTGATGTGCAAAGTAAAATCTTCAGTGATTTTAACAAGTTTTCATCTCGGTCCATAAATGTAGATGAAGGAGTAGTAGGGGTGAGAGCAACTGTGGCAGCAAATGCATCAGCAGCAGTGGCAGCTGTTGTTAGCATGGCACTATGTCTTGTGTTTCTTGTGAGTCAACCAAGGCAGAAGGTAATTCCCTTACCTGTCCTATGGACTTGGTTACTTCTCTCTACCACTTGTAGGAATTAACTGCAAGGTGTCATCACTTTTTTCAGTTAGTTGGAAGCAAATAATATCTTATACAAGAAAACCACAAATTAAACAATAATATAAAAAGAATTAATGATTCTTGATTTAATGGGTGCACTACAAGTGAACAGAACTGGAAGTAACTTCCAGTAACCCTCCACTCTGCAGCTCTTTGCTAAAGCTAGTAAAGCTACTGGCATCAAAAAGAGAAAGTAGATTTGTTTGATTTGCGAAAGCCAGAAGGAACTAAGGAAAATTGTGGATAAAGCAACAACAGAAAATATCAGGTAACCATGTTTGGTGTGAAAAAGTTTATATTGCTAATTGTCTTGAATAACTCTAACCTCTTTTTTTTTTTTTTTTTTAGTATTTCTAACTGGGGTTTTTTTGTTTTTTGGTGGTTTTGGTTTTTTTTTTTTTGGTTGATTTGTTGGTTGGGTTGTTCATTTGTTTGCTTGTTTTGGGTGTGGTTTTTTTGGGTTGTTGTTGTTGTTGGTTGAGGGGGCGTGGTTAGACTTCAAGGACTCTCCAAATGGTCTTTTGGACTGTTACATATCAGACAGTTACACTGCAAGATTCCTTACAGAGATAGCTTGTGAAAAATAGAATACAGCTATCCTTCTTTATCATCTTTCCTTGGTTCTGGCTTTGAAAATATTAGCAAATTCAGCATGAGACTTGAATTAAGATTTTAAAAAAATGCAAAATTGACACTTCAGAGGTAAATGATTCAGTTCTGTACTTGTCCAAACCTCTTATTTTCTATTGGCCTGCTAAAAGTGACAGCTCTGCAGTGCATCTGTGGTGGAGATAATTTTCTGTATTGTGGTCATGCCTCCCTTAGGCTCTATAGTGAATAATTGTCTCATTATGTTCTGTAATGGTCACATACTGAGCAAACGACAATGTAATGCAACTGCAAGGTAATTGCAATGCATTATAATGACGTACCCATTGAAAAAGTTTGCTCCTGGCACCTCAGGCAATGCAAAATTTTGATCTTTTCTCCCCATGTTCAATGAGAGAGAAGACATGCATTCGCATTGGTCATTGGCAAAACAAAATTCCAGGTAAATCACAACTTCTGTACTTCAGCGAAATTAGAAGATGGCAAATATACCTTAGTGAATTAGGCTTGCCATTAGGAAAAATCACAGAGGTTCAGTCTGCCTTAATTGATTATATCTTACACACTCCAAAGTAGGCTTAGGTAACTTATTTCTTTGTGATTGATAATGTAGACAACTTTAATCCTGATGACACTGTAGTATCCCAGCTGCTCGTACTCAAAGCTACTCAGGAAGCATTCTGTTGATGCTAGAACATGTCTATTTTCTGCAGAAAAGCTCTGAATAAATAACATGGAAAATGCTTCTAATTCCTTAAAATTGGCCTAGAAACCTTACAAACTATTTCATGCCAGCTTTGACAAGTGGTAATAATGATTTAGAAGGATATATTGTGGTGATATGCAGCAACTGGTGACAGGTTGAAGGTGTGCTAGAGAAGGAAGCTGAACAAGCTTAGATAAGTGAAATTGATTTCGTAACATGCTAGGTCTGTTTTTGTTTTGTGTTTTGGATTTTTAATTGGTTGGTTGATTGGTTTGGTTTTGGTTTGTTTGGGGTTTTTTTGTTCTTGTTTTGTTTTCCTTTTATTTTTTAACTGAATTTAGAATTATGCATTTGATTAATTTTACATTCTTACAAGTTTTAAAGATAACAAATGACTATGATGGTAGAAAGATAAATGAACTGTACTCATTCAGGGTTATGGAAAATTGAAGGAAGGAATGAGAGATTGCCTTATAGGTATGAAGATGAATATGTTTCAGTCCAGGAGTCTGTTAGATTTAACACAGCTTTTCTTTTATTTTTTTCAGTTTACAGCTTCATAATTTCCACTAATTACAGGTTCTCTCACAGTCTGCATTTTCATCCTTACAGTTTCAACACATGGATCAAAAGATTAGTATGTGTTTTGTTCTGTTTAGAAACATGTCCAAAACAAGACATTTCTTGCTTTTCCCCAGTGATACTGTAAATTGTTCGTCTTTGTATCAAAATGTAATACAAAAAACTTCTGAACGAATGTGTGTTAATGCATATAAGAAAGTGTAACACAATTTGTATGCTTCACTTCAACACAAAGAATAATAACACACTATCAATAGTCATGAGGCTGAAGTACAGAATCTTGCAAAGAGCAACATACTTTCAGGCCTTGAGAACTCCTCTTATTTTTTCTCTTTAGTTGAGTTTGTTCCTGTGCAAAACTTTGGATGAAGAAGAGAGTCTGGCCATAAGAATTGCATGAAGCACAGGATGAAGTAAGGGTGGACCCGCTCCCAAACAAATGACCATTTCCAAGAAGTGTTAAACCAGTTGTTCTCCATCAAGGAATACATCAATCCAGAACTGCAGGGAAAATGAAGAACACCAATTTCATGGCACCCTTCTTGTCCTCCCAGACTGCCTAGGGATACAAAAAACAGAGGGGTATATGTGGGCTAAATATCACTGGTTTTCAATCAGCTTTCTTTTGCTGCCAGGCACTATACTAAATGATGTTTTTCTGGATTAACTTCATGTAGGACAACTAAGAATGTGAAAAACATGAAAATACAAGCACAAGCTTGTTAATTGGAGGAACTAGCAGGCAAATAGAAGGCAAGGAAAGGGATTAATTCTGCCAACAATGTGGCATAAGTAAGGGAGAAAAGTTGAAAAGAAGGATTTATTACATAGAAAAACAAATTAAAAGAAAAAAGAAAAAAGGACATTGTTAGAACTGACACAGCTATAAGAAAGAAGATGTAAATAAAATAAAAGTCAGAAATAAAGCTCATGGGAGGACAAACTTCAACAAAGAAAAAAATACATGACCAAGAAATATTTGAAAAAGAGCGGTGGGAAAAAGATGACTAAAACAAATGGGAAAAAATTCAAGCAGAATTGTAGATACAAAAATGCTGCTAGCAAGGATTTTCTTGCTAATTTCTAAGTCTGTGAGAGACTTTTCTCTCTCACAGAAGAGGTAGCAGGGAATGTAAACAACCAAGCCATCTGCAACCTTGAACAGTCTTGTTATAGTATAGTAGAAAAATATTTTGACAATGGATGTTTTAGGATTTTAGCCAATCACCCCAAGGGGTGGCTGATCCTTTGTCCAATTAGACTATGAAGAAAGAAGTCTATAAAAGAGTTGGTAAAATAATTAAAGAAATCAATCTTGCTGCACAATTCCTGCCTGCTGGATCTTCTCTCCTCCTCCTCCCTATGGCTGCAGGACACGGTGATATACCCTAGGGCTCAGGCATGCGGTAATACAGAATAACTAGTACAACCATATCAGTGTTATTATACAGTGAAAACAATGATTCACAAATGGCTGCATCCCAAATAACAAAGGCTGATATTTCTGCTACTCTGAAATAGCCATGCCATTTAATTCAAAATATGTTTGCATTTCAATTACACATCTTAGAAAGACAGAGAACAACCCTCACTCTTAATGACTGCACTGAAAGGCAACACTTAGTAAATTTTGGGTGTCAAGTTGGATGTTTCCTTTATTTGGAAATGAGCAAGGAAACCTTTAGGATGCTAAGCCATGAATTTTCTCCATGTGTTACAAACAGTAGGATGGCTCCTGTGGTGGAAAGCATATGTCTGGGCTTAAGACTGCTGTTCTGAAATTGCATCCAATAACATTTTCTAATTAAGAACTGCTTTTAATAACTGCTCCACACTCTTCCATCTACATTTCTAAAACAAACAAGCAAAATTAAGTGAATGAGTTAGAGGGGAAGTCTAGAACTGATCAAACAGTTTGCTGAAGACTTATTTAATAAGCACTGGAAGATGAGACCCCTGGCTTCACACAACCTATTCTATGAATGTGTGCCAAAGCTGTCTTTTGGCTAGACTGCAAAATTTTTCTTGTTGCACACTGATTATAACCTTGGTGACACAATCAGCAGAGATTTTCATGATTTATTTTGTTGAAAGAGAAAAATCAAACTGTAGTTTGGAAAAAATTGCCTCTTAAAGACTTGAAATTCCCCAAATAGCTTTTAATTTTAAAATATTGTGTTTTAATGTTAAATATTTTTTATACGTTTACAATGTAAACATTTGTAGGTTCTTGACAGGATGTACATCTGTCATGGATAATACACCCAGCCCCAGCTCAGCCCCATGCAGCCACTGACTGACTCCCCACCAGTGAGATAGGGGAGAAAACTGGAAGGGTAAGAGTGGGAAAACTTACCACTTGAGACAAAGACAGTTTAATAGGGAAGGTAGAAGTCACATGTGCAAGCAAAGCAAACCAAGAAATTCATTCACCTCTTCTCATTGGCAGGCAGGCATTCAGCCATCTCCAGAAGAGCAGTGCCCCGTGACTTAGGAAGGCAAATGTAATCTCTCTGAAATATCCCCTTCTTCCTTCTTCACATTCCCCTTTATATGCTGACAACGACATCATTTGACCTGGAATATCCCTTTGGTCAGTTGGGGTTAGCTGTCCCAGCTGTGTCCCCTCCCACCTCCTTGTGCACCCCTAGCCTGCTCACTGGTGGGGTGAGAAGCAGAAAAGCCCTGGGTGCAGTGCAAGCCCTGCTCAACAATAACAAAAACATCCCTGTGTTGTCAACACTGTTTGCGCCACAAATCCAAAGCACAGCCCCTTACTACCCACTGTGATGAGAATTATACCAGCTAAAACTAGCACATCAAAATTTTTTGGTATGCACACATACACATTTCACTTAAGAGGTACTCAAAATAACCAACTAACAAGCATGATACAACAGGATTTTCATTATCACTGTAATTCAAGAGTGTGAATGTGTGAAATTAATGGTGGATAAAGACAAGAGCTTTTAGTCAGTATGATTCAGTATACAGCCCAGACATACACAACTAGCAGTAAGATTTCACTGTTTCAGTTTTTCATACGAAAACAGAAAGGAATTTGTTCCAATGATGAAAACTTATGAAATATACTTTGCATTTGAAGTTATCAATTACATTTTGATCTTGTACAATATCTTGTATGTAGTTTTGACAATCTAGTATCCAAATTAAAATGCTGACTCACATATTGGTTTCTTATTTTTAAACACATTATTTATTCTTTTCAAGAATAAATATTTGTATATTTATACTTCAGCTTATCTTTGCAAAGTATATATATACACATATAATACTATCATGTGTACATACCATATCTGTCTACATAATGCTATTTCAATTTAGTATTTTAAGGGCTGAAGAATCTGCCCTGGACTGCACAACCAAGACCAAGATAACAATGTAGGCTTCATAAACAGTCTTATCTTCTTGGGCTCTCTTATTTTGAGAAGCAGATTTACTAATTTCAGCTAAAAAAATGGATTCAAACTGACTGTTTATTTGTAATGTGTGTAACTGGTGTGAATACTGAAGCCTTTGACAGAAAACAGTAAACACAATGGTCTACTGACTAGATGAATTATACTGGAGCAGTTTACTGAGACATGTCAAAGATTTATAAAGCTGTGGAATTTCATTTTCATATTTATATTCACAGGAGAGATGGTCTGGAATTAAAATACTCCATGTATTACCCTCTATCCACTTGTAACACTAGACAAAATGGGCTACACTCCAGTCATACAGACAGCTGCCTATACTTCCTAAACACAGTTTTAAAGTTCAATTATAATTATATTTCATGGGCATGATTTGTGTACTCTATTTTTCTGACTGAAATTTTTGGCAAAAATCTTAAACATTTCTTTTCTTGCCTGCATGCTCATTGCCGTGAATTGAATAGCATCCTGTCTTAGTGCAGCAGTACTTCCATTTAAGTTATATTTCTCTTGTGAGATAGCTTCCCTTAAGCTGCCTTGTATATTGAACAGTTTCTGAAACACTGGAATAAGAATTTTGAACTTCATACAAAATTTTCAGTTTCATCCCCCAAAAAAGGAAAAATAAAGTTGTTTTCAAAAATGAAGTATTCAAAACATGGTGCTTCAATATAATTGGGTCATTTAATTTTTGTGAAATATTTCACCATTGTAAATTGCAAGATTAATCTTTGTTCAATTATTCTGCCATGACTGGCAATACAAAATATACACTAAATTCAAACATGACCATATTCCCTTAATAGGAATCCAAATTAATATTCTGGTTACATACCAGCATGGAACTAAGGTTAAGAGGCACAATATGGTTTTATTATTTTTCAGTAGAAGAATTAAATGACATTAAAAAATACACAAAAATGCTAGAATGTACTGTTTCATTTAGTAGGTGCTGCAACTGTGGAGCTCCATGCCGAAGAAGATGGGTGTAGTGGTTTGGTCCAAAATACTCATTACTGTTTACCTTCTGTGAGATAAGAATTAGGAGAAAAGCAAAGCAGGCACAAAACTTGAAAGAATATAAAGAAGTTTATTAATAGACCTAAAAGAAGAAAAAAATCATACCACACCTCCAGAACTCTTCTTCTCCCCCCACCTTTCTCCTTTCTCCCGCTGACAATGTAAAAAGACAAGCCTTGAGATGTCCAGTCTGTTTATCACTTCCATAATAACCTTGCTCAGTCCATTTAGGAAGAGGAATCTCTCTTGCCCATGCTATGAAAACATTCTCATGAGACAGCTGCCTGGGTTGGTTCTCTGCTCGCATGTGAGTCCCTTCCCACGGCTGCTTTCGAGGGTCCAATCTTGAGCTACTGGGTTATATTTTTAAGGTTGAGCCGTTCAGAAACAAAAGTTCTCTTCACCCATCTCTGGGAGCATTTCATCTCTAAGAACAGAGGCCCTTCTCCTTCCCTGGGAGCAAAGGGTCCTCCTCATCTTCATCTCTAGGACTATCTCTGGGAGCATCTCTAGGGACTCAGGTTTTCTCCTTTTCCATTTGGAGCAAAAGTCCTCATCGCTTCCATCTCTCCCTGTTCAAACTTCTCATGAAATTATAGCTGCTTCAGCATCTGCTTATCTCAGTGCAGGTGCTTTTGCTCACAAGTATGAGTTGAACGCTCCACCCCCCGCGCCTTCATGAAATCACAGCGGGATACTCTGATACATCATAGCTTCACAACAGAATTTCAGCTTTAAGCATCTCCTCTTTCTCTTCCCTCAGGGTTTCAGCTCTTCACAGCACTAAAAGGGTCAATCTCACCTAGGCCTTGCAGCTGGAATGTCGATTATCACTGTTGGTCACATGATCTCTGCCAGACAGCAGGGCAGCTTCAGCTGAACCTTGGTCACACTGGAGGGGGGGAGCTGGGCCGCTCTGGCTGCCCACAGCAGGGCTTGGGGGGGGGGGGGGGGGGGGTGGGGTGGGGGCAGGTGGAACAGGGCCCATCAGCTCCAGGATGGCTGTGGCCCGGCCTGGCCCGGCCTGGCCCGAGCAGGGCCTGGGCTGGGCCTGCAGCCACCTGTCCCAGCACCGGAAACGAGACAGAGCCCTGCCCCAAGGTTAGTCTATTCTTAAGTGTGGATCACAGAGGCAGTCACAATTTTAAGTGGCTCAAAGAATTGTCCATATTCAAACTGGCCAGCTGATAGGTTCTGTCAGGTCAGGTCACAGAGGAAGCTGTAAGCACCCCTTTGCAAGAACATCACTTCCGAGACTATGCTTGCTAACCCATGACAATGGTTTGTGCTAAAAGCTGGAATGAGTTCAGTATGAGACAGGAGAGATTTGTTGAAGATACATGCACTCAGTTTTTCACATAGATAAAACCTACATTTGACTCAGGAGTACCAGAGAAAAATAATGTATGTGCCTGTCCTGTTTTTTACCTTTCCACAGGCATTCTTTTGAGAAGAATGTTAAAGGTCAGGGTCCTGATTTTTTCTGAAAAATTAAAGATATATTTATACTCTCACTGCTGGAGAGAACAGAAATTGCACAATATCTCACATGACTCCATGACATCAGTGGCTGGTACAGACTGATGCAAAGCCCCTGTCTTTTGCTCTTGGTAAGGTGGTAAGAGATGATAGACATGAGAAGTTAATTGTAGTTTCTTGAAATGTGACTTCATGTCTGTGTAGGACTGCTACAGCCAGGGAAAGAAGCAGATGATCAAAAGACCAACAGACCTTGTGACTCAGTTACTTTTATGCCCCCTGGCTTCTCCCAAAGTCTGCCTGCTAACAGGAGACCATTGGCCCAGTCCAACGTTCCACTGCAGTCCATTGGTGGAGACCTTTTTCCTTCTGATTGGAGAGCCTCTCTGGAGGATACAGTGTCCTTGGTGGTCTCTTGTTGACTGCTTGTCCCATGTGAGGTATGAAATGGTTGCCAGGCAAAGTCTCCCCAGAGACGAAGTTTTCTCCCATCTTCTCCTAGTTGCCTCCTGTAGGTGGCACATGTGCAACCCCTCCCCCACATGCCTCTGACAACAAGAGTTGAAACAGAATCAAAATTAAATTGGCTCCTCACAACCCTATACATACACTATACAACATGGTGACTCATTATTTCTTGTAGGTTTTCATTGCTGAGCTCTGAAGCCCCAAGACTATGTTAGACACAACAAAGATTAATCTTCTGCATTCTGTCGAAAATCTGGGCAATAAAAATATTAAATGCAGTATACTGTCATAAAATTCTAAATTTTCACAAGAGAACTTCTACTAGTGGAACCTTATTTAGTGAAAGGTGTCCTTGCTCATTACAGCAGGGTTGGACTCGATGTTTAAAGGTCCCTTCCAAACCAAACCTTTTTATGATTCTACTACAGTTTGAAGGTTTTTTTGGAAGACCTTCATTGTATTCAACTAGAGATAATTTACTATATGCAATTGTACATGTTAGACATGTTTGGCCAACTAGTTATTAAAAGCCTATTTATAGTAAGTTGCCTATTTGTGAAGAAATGAGTTGGAAAAGCCTTATTGTCCACTGACAATTAAGAAGCCTAAGGCTTACTATGAAAAGTTCAAGACCAGTGGCATAAATGAGTGAAACAGAGCAGGAAAGGAAACCAAAAGGTAACAGTGAGATCATTCTTTTCTATTTGATAAGGTTTCGTGTGCTTGTTATTTTCATAAGGGGAAAATAAAAAAAATATTGAGGAAAACTAGAGAGCTGTGAGGCAGAACAGGTTCAAACTTAAACGGTTGTGGTACAAAGAAAGAGTTTTATTACTAATAGAATTAAAAGTAAAAAGAAATAACAAGAAATTAAAGCAAACCCCCTCCCCCCCACCCCCATTCCAGCACTTCCCTCCTTTTACCCAACTCGCACAAAGGATAACAGAACATGGGCTGTTAGTCAAGTGTTGCAGTTCTTAAAAAGTCTCTTTCTTATGCTTAAGGAAAAAAAGGGTTTTCTTCTGCTTCACATGTTTCCCAAACTGCCACCAACAGCAGACCCACCTGGAACGAAACAATCTGCTGTGGTGTAAAACATCTCTCCCATGAAAAATCTCACAGTTCCTTCACACTGCCAAACATGGGCCATCACATGGGGTTATTAATCTTTATAAGGATGAGTTATTTTGGCCTGAGTACAAAGGCTTTCTTCACCACAAGTCTCTAGAAGCCTCTCACTGCTTCTATATAGCCTGGCATAGGCACTCTTCACAATCTTCACAGGCCATGTGTGAATTCTCCATCTCCCCATGTACTTCAAATGGATGAAAGAGACAAACAGTTTGTGGTATTACAGTTTCTTACCACGGCATGCAAGAAGTTTTTTTAAGCTACGTGCGAGAATCGCAGCACCGCCCTCTTTTCTCCCGTCGCCATTTCCAGCTTTGTCTCACATAACTCACTTTCTCTCTAACTCTGAAACCTCCACGTTGAAGAGTGTCCTTGTTCAGGCTTTACGGTGGAGAAAGCCTTGCTCCCTTTGTGCTGCTGGCTGCGTGGTGTCTTCTTCAGTTTGGCATGAAGTGTGCTGGCTGCAGACAGGAGGCTCTGCCAGCTCCCATTGGCTCCACCAGCTCTGCATGGAGAGGAGAGGATAAGGACCTGCCGGTCCCATGAAGCCGCACCAGAGGGGGTTAGCTGTGTGGCAGTCCATGGCTGGTTTTAGCTGCCTGCGGCTCTGGGACAGTTTCCCCCCCAGTGACCCAGGGTCCGTGCCACGGCGCTGGGAAAAGGGGGAGGGAGGCAGGGGCCCTGGCCCTGCCTGGTAGGGCCGAGAGGCTCAGAGGCCTCCCCCCACCTTCCGGCAGGCAAGCTCGAACAAAAGGGAATTCCCGCCTTTCCGTGCGGTTTAAATATGTAAATTGTGAGAAGCGTCACTAGTCTAAAAGACTGTCCATCAACTCAGGTTCAACCCACTACACAGGCAGAGGTCACTTACAGAGGTTGCTTTGCCCATTGTTCTGTGTATTGTGATAGCAAACTAAAAAGTGTAAAGATGACTTTCTGTTTATGCATAAATTGTAACAGAAGAACAAGGACAAAGGAAAGCATAACTACGCAGTAGTCGAGGAAATCATAATTAGGTACAACGTATGGGACATAGTTGCAGGATAGCAAGATGATGGAAATGGCAGAGCTCTTTTTGAAAAAGAAAGCCCCATAGATAAAAACAGAGAGAGGATGGCTGTTTTGGGGTTGAAGGGTCCATGAGTTTAGCCTATGCAAAAAGCAAGGAGCAAAAGCTAGATTTCACAATGCAAAATATTCAAGTGGAGAATGAAAGAAAGGTATAGCTATTGGAAAAATTGGAGACTAGTTTTAAAAATGTCTTAGTGTTTAGTGAAATAATAGGCAAAGGGAAATCTGAGTAATAAGTGGAGATGTAGAAGAAATTTTAAAAGAATTTGGCTGGATATCAACTGGAAAATTGACAATATTATTGAGTAAGAAACAGATACAAAATTTACATTGGGCTTATATCAAAATACATAAAACTGCACATGTATTTGTAGACACAAAAGAGAAGTATAGCTACCCAAAAAATAAATATTACACTGTCCAAATTGTACTTCAGAATTTGCTCCTTGGGTTGAAGGGGTTTTCTTCTGTCTGTCTGAATTTTGAAGCAAACAATCTGATTTTTTCTAGTGTTCATAGTCAATAATAGCATTTGGTAGGAAATTATATTTCCTGAATGATTCACTTGTTATTAGTGATTGTTTTCCAAATGTTATGTATTGCAATGCCCCACTGAACTCTTTGTGGGTGCTCACTCTAAGAGACTGTTATTTATATCTTAGCAAAAGCATTTTTGTATACTGCTATTACCATTATGCCATTATTATACATACACAGACATTTTCTTTAGCTTCTGATTTTGTGTTGATTGATCGGCTGTTAACTAAGAGATAGATTTCTAGGTTAGAGTGAAAAAGTTATATTATTTCTAAAGGCAATAACCTCTGAACTCTGATATTGAAGGATAAAAAAACCAAACAGTAATGATGGTCTGCCAAGTCCATAAACTCTGAACTAGAGATTTAAAATAGTTGATAAGGACTTACTGAAGGATGTTGCAGTCTATCTCTTAACAAGCTATTTTCTGAAGTGTCCAGTTTTTAAATGACCTTATAGACGATTGCAAGGGGTCCTATTTGTTAAATGTGTAATTCTTACTACCCCACTGAAAAAGTGGAATTTCACAGTTTAATTGGCAGTCTGATGGTAAAAATCCCTTATTGTCACTGTCCTTCATGTCCATAAAAGTCAAATTCTGTGTAAATAATCATGCTTTACCTGTATCATATGTCACATCAATTTAGTTTGGTGATTTTTTTTTAAAATTTTTTTTATTTTAAAGGTTACCCTTGTTAGTAACAATCTCAGTCTTGGAAATCCAGCCCTTACACAATAAATAAAAATTACTTTATATTTCACGTGTAGAACCTTTACATTTCTCTTTGTATCTCTTAGACTAAACCAGTCATCAAAACATTGGAAAAAATACTTTACTGGGTTTTGTAGTTTTGACTGGAGATAAATTGTGTGAACAGTGAAGCAGCCTGTGAAGGTACCAAAACCAGGGAAGGCTTTAGATAGACCTACAGTGTGCTCCAAGCATAAAATATGTTTCTTTTAATTTCATAAGTGTTATTTTGTTTGACAAGTAAGTTATAATAGAAGGTCAGTCACAGAGACTACAACACAATATATACTGAGGACAGAACAGAAATATTATATTGTCTTACTGAGGAAGTTGCATCTACTTTGCTGTGAAAAGCTGTGTGTTGTGAATAGCAATGCCTGGCCATTAAGAGGATGTGTATTTGAACAATAGATGCCATAGGGACAATATGAGTCAGCCCATTTCTAATTTTTGTATTTCTCCCCTTGTATTATTACTTTTTAAATTATAAACTAAAAGGGAAATAATAGAAGCCTACCAAAAGAAAGGTACATGGTTGGAAAGGAGTCAGTACACAGAAATACGAGATGTCTTGTGTCTCTGTGCAGGTTTTGTGATCTCTTGAAATCACCGTACATTCAATCTTAGCACCCCTGATGTAGTGGTTTGGTCCAAAATACTCATTACTGTTTATCTGCTGTGAGATAAGAATTAGGAGAAATGCAAAGCAGGCACCAAACTTGAAAGAATATAAAGAACTTTATTAACAGACCTAAAAGAGGGAAAAAAAAATTATACCACCTTCAGAACTCTCCTCCTCCCCCCACCTTCCTCCCTTCTCCCACTGACAATGTAAAAAGACAACCCTTAAGATGTTCAGTCTGTTTACCACTTCCATAATAACCTTGTTCAGTCCATTTAGAAAGAGAAGTCTCTTCTTGCTCATGCTATGAAAACATTATCACAACGAGACAGCCGCCCACTTCCAAATATTGTTCAGTCCATTTAGGAAGAGGTCTCTCTGCTCACAATGTGAGTCCCTTCCCCCAACTTGCAGCTTTTCCCGCAACTGCTTTTGAGGGTCCACTCTTGAAGTTTTCTGGGGTACAATTTTAAGGTTGAGCCGTTCAGAAACAAAAACAGAGGCCCTTCTCCTTCCCTGGGAGCAAAGGGTCTTCATCATCTTCATCTTTAGGACTATCTCTGGGAGTATCTCTAGGAACTGAGGTTTTCTCCTTTCCCGTTTGGAGCAAAAGTCCTCATCTGGTCCATCTCTCCCTGTCCAAACTTCTCATGAAATTACAGCTGCGTCAGCATCTGCCTATCTCAGCGCAGGTGCTTTTGCTCACGAGTTGAACACTCCACCCCCCATATCTTCATGAAATTACAACAGGATACTCTGATATATCATAGCTTCACAACAGAATTTCAGCTTTAAGCATCTCCTCTCTCTCTTCCCTCAGGTTTTCAGCTCTTCACAGCAATAAAAGGGTTACTCTCACCTCGGCCTTGCAGCTTTGCAGCTGGAATGTTGAATGTTTCTTATTGCAGTGGAGAGGGGGGAGAGCCGAGCCGCTCCGGCTGCCCACGGCAAGGCAGTGGGGGGGGTTCCACGGCTGGAACGGGTCCATCGGCTCCAGGGTGGCCGTGGCCTGGCCTGGCCTGGCCCAAGCAGGGCCTGGCCGGGCCCGCTGGCCCCCACTCGGGGCCCGCAGCCACCTGTGCCAGCGCCGGAAACGAGAGAGAGCTTGTGGGGGAGTTTGCCTATTCTTAAATGTGGATAACAGAGGTGATCACAACTTTAAGTGGCTTAGAGAATTGTCCATATTCAAACTGGCCAGCTGATAGGTTCTATCAGTTCCCAGAGGAAACTGTAAGCACCCCTTAGCAAGGACGTCCCTTCCGGGACTATGCTTGCTAACCTATGACACCTGACAAAGTGACAAAGGAGAATTTGGACACGTTATGGTTATTTTATTTTTCTTTCATTTCCTTTCACCCATCAGAACCTGTGATTTGAAGTATAACTGCAAATAAGTGTGAATGAATAAATCCTATCAAGGAGCTGCCTGTAAGTTCCAGTATTTAGCCCAGCTGTTAGCAAGAGTGATTTCTACTGCAGAAAAGGAGGAATGGCTTTGTGATAATTCAGTCAGCTTTACTCTTGAACCTTGCATCTTTTTCCAGAGCAAAAGTACAGCGAACCTCTCAGTTTCATTTTAGTTTATTTCTATCAGGTAAAAAGTGCTGAATATATATACAGATAATGATGATTTGCGAAGTGTCACTATCAGTTTGGGTATGAAGTACATACAAATTAAACTCAAGGACAGTAAGAAAAAAAACAAACAGAGATTTAGGAAAAAAACTTCACACAATGTATATTCCTTCAACTTTAAAGTTACCTATGCTGTTTTCTGATAGATTAAAAGAGGATTCCTTTTGCTCTGGTGCAGGTTTTCTTCCTACAGATGAATCTACAAATATATTGGTTACAATCTGCTTCCTACTGAGTAAATAAAATCCTTCTTTTAGTATGAGATTCCACTTTACTGTCTTGTAACTGTTTACAGTAAACAAAGGGAACTAATGGAACAAATAAAACAAAACCAAACCCAATCATAAGTAAAAAAAAAGAGAAAAAAAAGACAAGGAAAACATTTAAAACCCACCACAATTATTAACAGTGCACACCTGTGTACACACATAATCTGTTGTGAATGAAATTTATGGGGAATTATAAGAGAGAATTGGGTTGTGAGCTGTAAAACCTGCCTGCAGAGGCCCATGGCAGCACAAAAAAGCACATGGCAGCACAGAGAGGCTTGTCTCCTCCAGACCCTGGGGGGAGGAGGTGTCACACGGCAGAGCCCTACGGAGAGGAGCCTGCTGGGAGCTGACGGATGAGTGAACAGCGAGTGATCACCCCATAGAAGGACATTGAGGAAGTGTGTTGCTGATGTGGAAACATGGGATAGGTCATGCCATATAAGGAAATACTGTACCTTGGAAAAGTGTATAAAACCAACTCACTCCTTTGAATAAATGATTCAGATTACCTGCCAGTCTCGGTCCGAGATTCAATGGCTGACAAAATTGAAGTTGTTATATACTACAGATATACTAAAAGCGGTGAAGAAGAAGAAGAAGAAGAACAACAACAACAACAATGAAACTTTAATAAATAGCCACAACTTAATAGAAGCCTATTGAAATGATGTAACATTTAGTCAACTCCAATATTTTGATCTATGCTCTCATAGAGATAGTAAACATCTTAATGACAGTCACAAATTATGTTAGATTAGAAAGACTTACTAGTATCCGTTGGAAACCCAATTCTGAAGAATGATTAGAAATGTGCATTGAAAGAGATTTAGCTCAGAAAAAGGTTTTTTAAGACTGGAGAAATCAATCTAAAAATACTCATAGGAAAGGGAAGAAGTTATTTTGAAGAGATACATCAGTAATATTGGAAAACAGGTATGTACTGGAACTAGATATGAGTCTGTAAAGGCTTATCCCAGAAAGAAAGTTAATCATAGATCTGGGACACTTAAGCAGAAACAGGTAGTCACTGTTTAGTAGAAAAGTGAAACATATTTCTCTATTTGTCAAATGTATTGTCAATCAACATTTAAGAAAGTTGCCTTCATGGAGCCTGGCTCACTTTGTTAAGAATTGCTTTGTCGTCCTTAGTAAGGTTGTTCTCTTTCTGAATTGGAGTATGTCCTGCTCAAGTTTTTATTTTATCCAAAAATCTTTCAATTGGATCTTATTTTGGATACAAAAATGCTGCTAGCAAGGATTTTCTTGCTATTTTCTAAGTCTGTGAGAGACTTTTCTCTCTCACAGAAGAGGTAGCAGAGTTATGTAAACAAGCAAACATCTGCAGCCTTGAAAAGTCTTGTTTATGGTATAGTAGAAAAATATTTTGACAATGGATGTTTTAGGATTTTAGCCAGTCACCCCAAGGGGTGGCTGATCCTTTGTCCAATTAGACTATGAAGAAAAAAGTCTATAAAAGAGTTGGTAAAATAATTAAAGAAATCAATCTTGCTGCACAATTCCTGCCTGCTGGATCTTCTCTCCTCCTCCTCCCTATGGCTGCAGGACACGGTGATATACCCTAAGGCTTCGGACGGTGGTAATATCTTATAATCTTCTATCTGATTACTATGAATTCCTTTTCTCTGATACTCCTAAGTATAAATTTTTCTTCACTGTATAAGAAAAGATCTCTAAGTCAGTAATGTCATCCTTGCCTCCAAAGTCAGTCCCTTTTTAACCTGCTAAACTGTCTTATTGCCTGTTCCACACTACAAAGCTAGGATCAGTATTACTGGCCATGGTCACCAGTTCTACAGACATTACTAAGCACATGGAAATTATTTTCTGATCTCCTCTTGCCCAACTGTTTCATTCCCACCTCACTCATGTAACTGAGGAGGAGTTAATATGTTAATAGATGAAGCTGAGATTTATTTATCAGTTTATATTTCATTACTTTAGGACACAATTTTAGAGTAAATGGTCTTCTATTCTGTAATTTCTATAATAGGTAACTTATCTTTTTTATTTATAATACCTGTGGGGCAATAACTGAAACATTTGGCTTTTTAACTTGTGCTTCCCTGTGCATAATGTTAAAAAAAAAGTAACAGTAAAAAAGTGTGAAAGAAAAATTGAAGGAATACATTCTGCGAGATTTTAAGTATAGAAAGAGATGAAAACTGGATATATACACTTGGAGTACTTATTACCAGTATGGATAACAGTAGTTACCATCTGCATTTGGAAAGGAACCTTGGCTAGTATTTTTAATATCTTCTTCTATGATAAAATGTCAGACTTCAAGGCTCCCTCTTTACTGTGTGTAATAACTAATAAAGAAACATGATGACAACCCACAGCTCCTGCAGGGGTTTACTAGTAGGTAAGAGAAGAAATATTTACATTAGTTTAGGTTGCATCACTCTTGAGCAATGGGATAAGACTAAGAAAGGGAAAACTCAAGCTGAAGTTCATGTAAAATCCACTTGACAGTGAGATCTATTAGGCCATGGAATAACTTCCCTCAGGATATTTAAAATAAGACTAAGCTATATGTGGCATAACTTTGGTAATTTTATAGCTCATTGCTCTGCATGAAGACTGTCAATTTATACTAAATACTTCACAATTTACACTAAATTAAGGTCCTCAGTAGTAACCAGCCTACTCCCCTTCAATGGTGTCCTTGTCCATCACCCAAGCATAAAATGACCCCTTAGATAGAAGTTCTTCCTTCACACCCTCTCCTCCTCCATCACCATTTCCGAAGTATGTAATCAGGAAAGCAATTTAGTATATATTTTGGTTATGATACGTGATGAAGTAGAAAGAACAGAAAGAAGTGGGGAGGTCTGTTATAATGATAAATAAGTGACATTTTTATGGGGTCACTTTTCTGCTTATAAATATCTTGAAGCCTACAGGAATATGATGTATAAATAGCAGAATTTTGTACCGACTATGTTGAGGATGCAAAAAACCATACAAATCCAAGTTAGCAACTGGCTGGCCAGGTTGCATTTCATGGCTTGACTATTAGACTTAAGGAAATCATTTGCAGTTCTCAAACTTGTAGAATGAACAAAGTAAATGACCTCATATGTAAAAATTAATAAGGTGAAGAATTAGAAAACAGTCCTGGCACTCACAGCATTCTAGGACAGCCTGGTGATGATCTAAGTTCTTATAAAACGTTAAGAATTTTCCAACTTAATTAAAAAAAAATCTAAAGTTATGCTTCAAATATTATAAATATATTTTATTAGTAACTAATTTTATGTTTTCTATTTTATTGATAGGAAGATCTGAAAAACAGATGCAGAAAAAGTTCATTGAAATTTGCAACTGCAAATAAAAGCATGATATGGTGTTACTCACTCGATCATATTTTATTGCTTGGCCTGTTAAATTGTAAAATTGTAAGATACTGCTAAAGTAATTCAATCAAATAAAGTGAAAGTAATATTGATTAAAATCCCTTTCATTTTTATTGACCCATAAACATTAGAGTGTAAATGTGTAAGATTCTTCTCAGAAATTTAGGAGATGTTGGTATCATAATTCTAAATAGCAAAAAAGGAACAATGAATCATGTATTAGCAGATGAACTTAAAGTCACTTGCTCACATTTTTAGGTTATAAAACCAGAATCTATTAATCCTTCCTATATCCTCATCTCTCATTTCCTTCCCTTCCTGTATTTAGAATAGATACACTGTCTCTTAGGATTTCATATCCTATCCCAAGTATTGTAGGAAGTGTGGGGAAGAGTAAGGAAAAATTGAAGGAGATATTGTGAAGACATTTCTTTCTTCTTTCCCCCAATAGAAAGACAAGCCATGCATCTCTTCTGTTTCCATTGTAGTTTTAGACCTCTAGTGCAATACAGATGACTCTGGAAACTGTGAGCCTCTGTCTCAATTTCAGTGCCTGGTAAAATTATGAAGATTATTCTGGAGGTATTGAAAAACAGTTGAAGAACAATGCAGTCATAGGTCATAGCCAATGTGGCTTCATGAGGGGAAAGTCCTGTTTCTAAAATTTAATTTCTTTTTATGACAAGGTAAACCACGTAGTTAACCAAGGGAAACCAGATGATATTAATTATCTTTTTGGATTTCAGTAAAACTCCCAACATGTTCTCTCACAGGATCCTTCTGGAAAAAATGTCCAGCCCACAGCTGGCTAAACACAGCATGTGATGGGTGAGCAACTGGCTCATGGGTCAGGCAAAAAGGGTTTTAGTGAATGAGGTGACATCAGACTGGTGAGCTGTCACTAGCCAGTTCCACAAGGCTTCATTTCAGAGTCAGTTCTCTTCAACATCTTCATAACTGAGTTAGATGCAGGACTGGAATGTATATTGATTGCCAACAATACTGCAGGGGGAGGATCTGTCAACTCTCTTAAGGTCAGAGAGGCCCTGCAGAGAGCCCTCAACAAATCAGAGGGCTGGGCAATCACCGACTTTGTGGGGTTTAAAAAGGACAAGTCACAGATTCTGCATCGGGGATGGGGCAACCATGGATGTAGAGACAGACTGGGGAATGAGAGGTCAGACAGTAGCAACAGAGAAAGGGAACTGGGGGCAAATTGAATTTGAGTCAGCAGAGCCCTGGCAGCCAGGAGGGCCAACCAAATCCTGGGGAGCATCAGGCACAGCATCTCCAGCCAGGCAAGGGAGGGAATTGTCCTGCTCTGGCCTGCACTGGGTTGCCTCACCTCAAGTTCTGGGGGTGGTTTTGGGTGCTGCAAGATAAGAAAGATATAAAGCTATTAGAGAGTGTCCAAAAGAGGGCTACAAAAATGATGAAGGGTCTAGACGGAAGCAATATGAGGAGAAACTGGGGTCACTTGGTCTGTTCAACCTGGAGGAGACTGAGACCTCATTGCAATCTGCAACTTTCTTGTGAGGGGAAGAGCAGGGGCAGGCACTGATCTCTTCTCTATGCTGACCTGTGACAGGACCTGAGGGAATGGCCTGAAGGTGAGTTAGAGGATGTTTAAGTCAGGTACTAGAAGAAGGTTTGTTTTTCATCCAGAGAGTGTTTGGGCACTGGAACAGGCTCCCCAGGGAAGTGATCACAGCACCAGCCTTACGGAGTTCAAGAAGCCTTTGGACAATGTACTCAGGCACATGGTTTTTGGATGGTTTTTGGGACTGTGCTCCCAGGCCAGGAGCTGGACTCACTGATCCTTATGGGTGCTTCCAACTCAGGATATTCTACAATTCTATGATTCTGTATCAGTATTTTTCTGCATTATAATAAAACCTTTGTATACACACTTAAGACATTTACACAAATGAGTTAGGTTATTAAGACTTATTTTCTAAGTTTCATTTTTGAAAGATGTCTTACATTTTTCCATCCTGCTTCTTCTGCAGTCTGTGTTTTTCAGAAACATATTTTTTGTATTTCTCTTTAATCACTTGTATCTTACTATGTTATTGTGAATTAAAGAGTTTTACATGTGCTAATGTGCTGTGATGGGGATGAAAGAGAGTTGGGTTTTCACTGCCTGCATGTGTTGCCATTGTATGTTGTCTGTTATTATAGTCTTGTGTTCCTGTCCATCTGTCCCACTCCTGCCACATACCCCCTCTTGCTGTCTCTGAAGGTGGTTTGTCCCAAGATAAGAATACCAGGTGGGTTTGCAGAAGGAACTGTCTGGATGCTTACATGATTAATACATTCCAGAGATTAGGTCACTAGAGATTAGGTCACTGAGATGTTTGAGATTGACTTCAGAGGACATTGGTCTGTGTAAGGGTATAAAATGCTGCCACCTGGGCCAACTGGCCTCCTGATGTATCAGGCAGCACCTGTTTGATGGTGGTTTTCTTGGGGTTTAAGTTGAACCTCTCAAAGGTTAGGTTTCTTATCCCACCTATGCCTAGATTTCTTATCACATAGATGAACTTTCTCACATTATCCCATAAGTGAAAGTACCTGCGGAATGCAGCCTTTTAAGAGGTTCTGTTTAAAGATGACAGTGACAACACTCAGAAGATGACTGAGGGTTTGGAACTTTTAGGGACGTGACATGCTGTTGTAGTTCATACTCCATGCAGAAAAAAGTATTCTACCTCTCCCTGGCCAAGGCTTAAGTGCCCATATACATTTTTTCAAGAAATTTCTTCCTCTGCCCAGACATATGTATTGAAAGTAACTTCAGTAAAGTTTAAGAGGTCTATTATATTTAAGACATAATAGTAGGCAAGTTATTTCAGATAAGGTGATATAGTAAACACAGTCCTGTGCCTACAATATTCCCAGCAGAAATGTGAAGTTAATTCTCTGAGGGAATTAAATTTTTTCTCCTTTGATCAGATAGGCCATCAAGGAATGCTAATGAATCTCCTGCATGCAGCCCCATATGGAACTTAGTAGCAAAACTAAAGCAGGCAGTACGAGCCTTATCCCAAATTCTAAAACCTAGCCTAAAAGTGATCTTTTGGTAATTCTACTGTCAGTGGTTGAATTTGAGATAATATCAGTAGCCTGTTTTCCATTTGTTCAGGACTTGACAATATAAACCATAATTTCAGAACAATTAAAATCTTAAAGAACACAAGCAGGGATTCAACATTCCACTAGTATTCCACTGATGTTTCTACATTTAGTACTCTGGCCCTTATAAAGTTGCTTTGCAGCCCATAGTTAAAGTCAAGTGATAGTCATACAGTGATAAATACACAACAGAGAGAGAATGGTTTGTGATCAAGGCACTAACCAGCAATCTCAGGTACCATTTCTTTCAAATTTCTTAAGCTTTAATATAAAACATTATCAGAAAATTTAGTCAACCTTGATTTTGTACTTTCATCCCTCAAATCAGAAAATATGCTCGCTGAATTCCCAAATGTGCCATGCAGAGACCTGAAAGCTTAAAATGATTTTATTATCAATATGAATCTTACAAAATGAGAATAGTTGTGCCTCATCATTTGTTCAGCACTTGAGGCTATAATCAGGCTTTTCAGACCAATTAAATCACCAAATAATGCAAGCAGGGAGTCAACATTCAAGAAGCATTCTTACAGTGTATTTGCATTCTTTATCCTCCCTCACTGAAATGACTAAGAGGTTCATGACGTAAAGTCAGACAGACAATTTGCAGTAGAGTTTGTGCCTGTATATATGTATTTGCAAAACTATGTCCTCCTTAGATTTGCTTTTCATAGTTTATTTTTCAAGTCTCCCAGGTTCACCTGTTCAATAAATCTCTGAAGAATTTGCCCTCACTTCCCCTTTCTATAAATACTCTACCACATTTATTGATGATGGGATGATGATACATAGCACAGAAAGCTGGATTTATATGATTTGATTATGGTCCGCATACTAATACATCTATGAAGCATTTTATTATTTCTCTATGAAAGATGCTATTTATTAAATAAATGTACAGAAATTTAGATGGAAAATGAAATGTTCCATTTCAGTACTAATACAAAAACAAAATCTGTTTCTCGTCTGCTTGCCTCACTTATATTATATGCAATAATTATTTTTCCCTACTAATCTCTGCTTTGACTTTCATTTTCCTCTGGGTTTAAACATCTGGACTCTTTATTCTTCATTATTTTGGAGCTATGGAAAATGTCTATTTTCCTATCACAATAATGTTGTTAATCATATTGGAGAGGACATTTTTGGCAAAGCCTGGAAACTTGATTATTCCCTCACTTTCTTTGATACTGAAGCAGGAAATAATCTGAAGAATTATTCACAACTGTTAAAGGACACCATCAAGTGACAGACGCATTCAATATGTTCACAAAATCTGAGATTACATTTATACCTTTCCAAAAGCATTAAAGCCACAATCTCAAAAGTAAACTGCATCTCATGTTTGATTTAAATCTGTTAGCAATGAACTGAAACTATCACTATGTCTCTTCCCTGTTTGCAACCTCAGCCCATTTTGGCCCATTGTTGTTCCTTCTAACCTTCTGACTTTTTGAGGTTAGAATACATAGTTTCATCTTGTAGAGCAAAATTATAACATTTAGATCATTTAGAAAGCTACAGCTTGCAAATATCATCCTTTTTATATTCCCCACCATGGGTATAGTAGATTTACAGCTAAGATCTCACCACTTTTAATCAAAATCAAAAGAGAGAATCATCTTGTTTCAGGAACATAAAATTATACTTCCAATTGGGAAAAGTCTCTCAGCATACAATTCTCATGCTTCCTATTGAAAAAAGATTAAATAATACAAAGCCATAAATATAATGAAAACACTCATGAAACCAGCGTTTCTCATGACGTTCATGGCTTTGTAACTGGCAAGTGTGTTGTACTTCTGCTTTCTTCCCAGGATTGGGATCTGAATTGGAAAAAATATTAACAAGGAGGAAGAGGGTGGAGAGAAAAAACAGGAATTAGACCTGCCTACTCTGGTAAGATTTGGTTTCCTGAATATTGTGCTACTGAATTAACCCTAAGTAGAACAACACTGGATTTTCAGTCACTAGATTCATCTTAGGCAGAAAAAAGCATACTTGTTTCTAACTCTAAAATTTTTTCTATGACTGAATATCTCTATAATTTGGACACGTATTCAGGACTTGAGGAGTACTATGTACCACACAAATGTCCTTAATTTTTCCCTCTCTAAAACAAAGGCAGGATTACTTGCTAAGGACAAAGTCAAGACATGCAATTTTATGAGCAGATAGTGGATAATTTTGTGTGTTAGGATTTTGTTTTGAATGCTCCAACTCTTGGGTCTTACATGTGCCTAATATTAAGAATATCAATTTATAAAGACTGGTGCAGGACAAAATTATTTTACTTTTCCAAAAAGTGAAAACAAAAGGTTTAAGTAGCTGGATAGATAAAGGATGAGACTGAGGAAGGATATTGATTTGTTGATGAAACAGGGAAGGACATAGAATTACTCTTGCTACAAGTATAAATCGACTTAGAGGAACTAACTTTTGGATCACTTCCAAGTCCACTCAATCTTTGATATTTTTACTGAGGCTGACACGAAAGTTGACTGCTATATTGCACTTGGACAATTGGACACTTCACTCCATCAAAAGTGAGAGTGACATTATGAGATCAATTCACAGACTATCACACAACTTCATGTGAAAGCTTCTTATATTTGATTCTACAGGTTTAAATGCCCTGGTAACATACACACCTCCAATGTTGCCATGTACCAATTCCTCTTTTCTTAAATTTACATAAAAATAGATGATCTTATACAACATAAAATCATAGAATCATGTGGGTTGGTAGGGACCCTTAAAAATCAACTAGTACAACCTCCAGGCAATGAATAGGGACATATTTCAGTAGATCAGGTGACTCAAAGTCCTGTCCAGCCTGACTTTAAACACTGCCAATGATGGGACACCTACAATTTCTCTGGACAACTTGTTTCAGTGTTTTACCATCATCACTGTAAAAATATTTGATCATTATATCCAATCTAATTTGACTTTCTTTTAGTTTAAAACCATTGCCTCTTGTCCTGAAACTACATGATTTAGTAAAAATTCTCAATTTTCTTATATCCTACTTTGTATATTAAAAGACTGAAATGAGGTCCCCCTGGAGCCTTCTCTTTTTCTGAACAACCCCAGACCTCTGTGTGTCTTCATAGCAAAGGTGTTCCAGCCCAGTCAAACAGCTCCATGTCTTTCTTGTACTGCGCACCCCAGAGCTGGAGGAAACTCTGTGGGGGGGGGTCTCATCAGAGCGGGACAGAGGGACAGAATCCCCTCCCTCCCCTGCTGCCCACAGGGCTTTGAATGCAGCTGAGAATTTGGTTGAGTCTCAGGGCTAAGACTGCACATTGGCCACTCCTATCCAATTTTACACAGAGCAGTATCCGAAAGTTTTTATCTGCAGGACTTCTCTCAATCAGTTAATCCTCCAGCCTGTATTGATACTGGGGATTGCCCTTACCCACATGCAGAACCTTGCATTTGGTCTTGTTGAACTTCTTGAGTTTCATGCAGACCAGTTCCTCAAACCTGTCCAGATCCCTCTGGATGGCACCCCATCCCTCAATCATGTCAACTGCACCACTCAGCTTGATGTCGGTTGCAAAGCTGAGGGTGCACTCATTGAGAGACAGCCCTTGTTACTGGTTTCCCATTGAACAGAGAGCATTTGATTTCAATCTCTGGACATGGCCAAACCCAAACAAATCTTTATTCTCCTAACCATTCATTCATCAAACCCTTACCTTTTCGATTTAGAGTCAAGAATGTTGTGGGGGTGGGGTACTATATTAAAGGTCTTATAGAAGTCCAAGCAGCTCTTCCCTTGTCCACTGAGAAAGTCACTCCATCAAAGAGGCCACTGGATTAGTTAAGAATGATTTGCCCTTGTTGAAGCCACTCTGTCTGTCTCCAGTCACCTCTCTGTCTTCCATATGCTTTCACATAACTTCCTGGAGGATCTGTAAAATGGGTGTGATACTCCTTTTTCTCTAGGCACTTCACCTGCCTTGCATGACTTTTCAAATATGATGGAGAGTGGCTTAGCAAATACACTTTCCACATCCCTCAGGACCCTGAGATGCATCCCTTTGGTACCCATAGGTGAGACTCAGTAGGTCTCAGACCTGAACTTACGCTGAGGGGGACTTCATTCCCCCAGTCCCTGCCTTGAGGTTCAGGGGATTGAGGAATGTGGGAAGAGTGATTGAAAAGTGAAAATTGAAGTAAAAAAAAAAAAAAAAAAATTGTTTAGTACCTTAGCCTCCTTTTTGTCAGCAGTCATCCATTCTTCTTTTTCATTTATCGGAGGAGTACATGTGTTTTAATTTTTGTTTTGTTACCCATGTATCTGTAGAAGCCCTTCTTGTTATTCTTCACATTTCTTGCCAAATTCAGCACCCACTGTGCCTCAGATTTCCTAATCCCAGACCCATATATCTGTGTAGTAGCCGTATATTCTTCCAGGATACATTTCCTTCTTAGATGTTATTTTCACCAGGAGGTCCTCTCTTAGCAGTACTCAGGTTTTGCCTTCCTTGCCTGATTTTTTCCATATGGGAATCAAGAGCTCTTGGACTTTCAATAGAAGCATTTCTGTGACACAGATGAGAACATTCTTGGCATATTTCTTTTGACCATATTTGTAACCTAATATTTGGGTTGTTCTTCAGACTGCAGCACACTTACTCTTTTCTGCATATGAAGGTCAGTTCATAAATCTCAAGCAGTGTTCTAAAATCATGTGGTTAATTCTTTGCTGTTGCTGCTAATCTATGACTATCTCTCCAATGTCATTTTTGTGACATATCAGTAGATACCATACCATTGCTTTTCACCTTTGCTGCTAATAGGGAAAGGTAAAAGTAGGCTTGTACATTGAAAATACAGAAGTATGGATTTTTCTTGTTTCTTTTAATGGAAACATTGCATATATTGAAGTATAAAATGGCCAATGTGTTTGATATGTTCTAAGAAAGGGAAGACTATCTAATAAAAGAATATAATTAGTTAATTTTCTGGCAGGTATAAAGTATCGGAATTTGTGAATATAAGTACCAACTTACATTTTGTGCAAACAGGATGATAGCACATTATTATGAAGTCTGAACATGCTAAATTTGAAGTAGATGTTTCCCAGAGAAGATGGTATCTAAGTGTTGATGAAACAGGTAACAAATATACATTTGTGAAACATCACATTAATGACACTTCAGTGATTGTCTCTGCCACCGCTAATTTCAGCAGTGAAAAATTTCAACAGTCATGAACTTATCTTAGTGGAACATTTTTCTACAGTACAAGGGGAAAGCTCAGTTTATGGCAAGCTTGGATTACATCCACCATATTTCATTAAGCAATTCTCCACTTTTTTTTTTTTTAAATAAATAGATAAGTGGAATATATTATTCATTACCATAAATGCATGGAAACTAATTTTTTCATTTGTACTAGTTTGAAAACAAACCAGTGGGAGGCACCAAGTCAGAATAACAATTTAATGGGGAAATTAAAGAAAAGGGAAAAAAAAAAAGAGAGAACAAGAGAACACTGGTTCAAACTGACAGAGTCAAGATACAACCTGACACCCTGTTGTAGCAGTTTGGTAGAATGTTGGCTGCAGTCTTCTGAAGCAGTGATCCTGTAGAAAAAGGGTCTGCTCTTCCTCAGAAGGTCCAGCGGTGGCTATGTAGCTCCTGTCCTCTGGAAATCCAGTGGAAGGGTTGTTTCTGGTGTTCAGAATCTCAGATTATATCCAGGATGGAATGCTTGGTTCCTCTGTCTGGGTGGAGCATCTCACAATGGGATAATGAGTCATGAGGCCAAGTGTTGATTAGGCTCATTAACAGAAGATGGTCTGGAGGGAGTTATCCCTGAGTCATGCAGCAGGACAATGATGGGCCATTAACAGAAAGATAGTCTGGGGGGAGGAAGCAAGGAAACACTGCCCCACCTGATTTCAACAGCTCATGAGGATGCTAATAGAATACACTGCAACCCAGGACATCATTAAAGACACACAATTAAGTGACTAGTTTTGTCTTTAATGACTTAAGCCTACGGCATTTCTTCTTTTGTGTGCTGTCCATGCAGAAATGAACATTGCAAGGAATGTGAAAGATAGGTAATAATGCAGTAATAAAATAGTAGCATATATTAGTTTCTCTAGGAAAAAAAAAATTGAGCAGAAATAATTTCCGTCTTTTTTATTATTGTAATGTGGATGACCATGACTATAAATTACAAAATTTATTTTTAAAAATTTAAAAATAACTATGACTATAAATTACAAAATTTACTTTAAAAACTGAAAACTTCAGTTTATAAAGCCCTGCCATTTTTGTAGGGAATTGAATGTAAGATATATGCAATATTCTTCTTATTTGCTTCCCTTGTCTTTTGTAAACATATTTTTAAAAATGTAAAAGCACTTCCTTAATTTAAGTGCACTTGAACGCTGTATGTATAAAAGCATGGCAGCTTTGGCACTTAGACTCTAAGGAAGTGAGTGCTACAAAAATGCTTCTGAATAATTAAATGAAGAAGCAAGCATAAATACTTATTTCCCCCACTTTCCTTTTCCACAATTTAAACCTAAGCCACATATTAGCACTTTGTCAGAATAATTACTAATAGATAGATGAATTCTTTATTGTATCCTTGCATAGCAGTGACGGGATGAGTGCATTAAAAAAAGAGATCTACTCAAAAATGTCAGAGTATTAGAAAACATTTAGTACCAAATGGTTATTAAACTTTCAAAATCACAAAAAATCTCAGGGGTGACTGTATTTCACTTCGCTTTCTAATAAGTAGCACCATTTCATTAAAAAAGCCATCTTACCCAGTGTAAATAACAGAAAATGTTTGCTGTGGCAGTTGATCTTTGACAAGTTAATAATTTCAAATTCATTTACCTACAAAAAAAGAACAGGAACATTATTTCTCAGGTAATTAATAGATTAAAGAACCTGTGCACATCCATCAGCATGCATACATTTCAAGGTCAGGAAATAGTAAGGTCATTAACAACAAGTGCATGCTTTTAGGTTAAGTTCATTTTTGTCTTGCTTCTTGACTGGGTTTGAAAATGTAAGCTCTTTAGGGAGAAGAATATTACAGTTCAGGTATGCATAAACTAGGAGAGGATAAACAATTAGAAAAAAGTTAATTTTTAAAGGCTTTTAAGGTTTTTAAAGGTTTAAGTTTTTAGGTTATTTTAAAACAGTTGTTTGGGATTTTAAAAAATTAATTATGTATTATATAAAAATGAAGATTATATCAGATCTGATCTCTTTTTGTCAGTAAAAATGATACAAATAAATAACATCCCAAAATGGAAGCATTTGGTGAAATAATTTTGCTAATTAAAAATTATTCGGAAGCTACTGTTAGTATGACCTGTCCAGTTGAAGTAAAATTTCTGTCTAGTATGAAGAGGATCTTGTCTTGATTGTTTTTTAAGCCAATACAAAGGAATAAAAGGAAGCTCTAGTTATTAGAATAAAATATTCATCTGGGTAACAGAGATTTTCCTTCATAAAGTAATACAGATTTAACAGAACTCCCAGTGCATAATATAGATAGGTAGACATCCATCTGCCCATCTGTCTGTCTAGGTGGATGAATGGTTTTTGAAGTTTTAACTCAGAAATATTTTCCATCACTTTAAGATGAAACTTTCTTTCAGAATTTTAGTGTTTACTGTACTACTTCAATTATTTCTGTACTGACTGGTTGACTGCAACTGCGGGTAATACAAAAATTTGAGTGGTTTAGAAGTTTGAAGAGGAAATTTAGCTCTTATTAAACTAATATTGCTTTCAATATTTTACCAAAGTCACTGCAAATTAAAAAAAGTTACTAAAACAAGATGCTACTGTAATAACTCTACTCACACAAATGAATACACTTTTTGAAAAAATACTCTGTAGTACACACTGGTTATAAAATAAGCAGACATTATTAAACCTGTGAATTAAAATAAAGGTCAAATGAAATCACAACAATTACAGAAAATGTTGTGAAAATAATTATTCAATAATAGATCTGCAGAGCTATTTGCACACAGGCATGTTAAGAGCAGCTATAGAAACATAATAGATCACAGTACAAACATCAAAACCTATTGTTGCTCGATAACATTTATGGCTGCTGCAAAATGTTTTGAACCACAGAACTTCAAGCACATGGGAGTACGGAATCTTTGTTCTAGTTAAAAAGGTACTTAAAGCTGACTAAAAAAAGCATAAATCAGAAAATCAGAGAGAAAAACTGGGTAATTTTTGGTTTGTTGACATATATGAAGTGTCTTTTCCCATTATACTTTGAGACTTTTTAGAGGTTTTAAAGTGAAGTTTCTTTGGAAATTACTGGAATACCAGTTTTAATGTCTGTCTACAGAAGGTTTCTTTACATATCGTTTGAAGAAGGCATCCCATCAGCTTCATACCTCTTTCTGTAATGCTGAAGAAGATAGACATATAAA
The DNA here is from genome assembly GCF_020740725.1 of Corvus hawaiiensis. NCBI lineage: Eukaryota > Metazoa > Chordata > Aves > Passeriformes > Corvidae > Corvus > Corvus hawaiiensis. Next base: position 73,426,029 of record NC_063255.1, on the reverse strand, counting down.
CGTAAAACATATTAAGGCAACTACCAGATAAAATTTTATAAATAAAATTTGGTTTTAGAAAGGTTGTGTGGTCCTTTTTTAACCCTCTACTGAAAGCTTGTTTCCTTCCCCCTGCTTCTTCTTTCCGCTACAAATATAAATAATATAAATATGAATATGTTACTCTTCTATCTGTGTTGATTTTAAATTATTTTAGAATTCATTTCTGTGGTCAAAGACATGGAAGGCCCAAGTGTCAAGTTCCTTTTTTAAAGAAAGAATAACTAGTAACTGAGTACAAATACTTCTGATGTAAACAAATATCAGGGAATTAATCTTTATCTATTGATTTAACATTTTTAATAATGCTAAAAGGGTTCCTAAGTCTCTGCATTTAAAAAATATCAGAAAAGGAAGATTTTCAAAAATATAATAAGAAAGATGAATACCAATAAGTTTTCAAGTCTCTAGTTGATATGTACTTTGCATGGGAAGCTGTGTGCCATACTAAATGATAATCTTCATTAATGTTGTTTTCCTATGCTGTTGTAAATCTTTAGGTTGTTACAGTGGGGATACTGTAACATGCCTATATCAAACCAGGAGGCCTGTGGTTAGGTAACATTGCCATTAATGTGGTTAAGAGCTTCTCAAAATGTGTTCCTCTGCCTAAGCTGTAGCAGCAATTTCTGTTTATTTTACAAAACTTCTGGGTTTCATGAGACAGTCCTTATCATAGAAGTTTTTCTTTTCAACTGAAACTCATTACAATACAGAAGTCCAGACTTCTCCCTCTAAATCACAGAACATTTTGAAGAAAACTTTCGTCTGTGAAGATTTGACACTTTCAATTTATTATTCATTATTTCTCAACTCTAAACATATGTTAATATTTAAAAAGAATCTGCCTGTCAGTTCCACTTAGGTGAAAAATCATCGTAATTTATTCCTTATGCTGCATGCAGAAACAGAGGTTTGCTAGGTCTTTTACATAGCCATAATGAGCTATGAGAGCAAAAATGTAGAGCTGGTACTCTGCCCTGCACACAGTGTTTGTTCTCCCAAGCTATAGCTGCTTTCATATCAGAGGATGTATGATCCTAACATGACTTCTCTGATATGTTTTACTGCTCTGTAAAGCCCACTGGATTTCTGTTCCTCAAACACGCTTAGGCTTTCCTGGAAATTTTGTTCACAGCATCCTTTGGCAGGAACTATTTGGCATCATGCTTCTGGCCATGCAAAGAGGCTTTCATTTGTGTTCAGCCTGGTTTCACATCGGGTTCCACTAGTTTTATTTGATATATGTACTGTAAAAGCAAAGACTAGATGTAATATTTTGTGACAGTGCCATGATTTTTTTTTCCCCTCAGGGAAATTATTGATTTAAAAGGCAAATGAATGGAGAAGCAGTGTCACAATAGCCTTCCAAGGACCTCTGTGCTAGTTACAGAGATCATGGTAATAACAAAGACAGACTTCATCAGTGGACATGTTTGTTCATCCTTAGTGAACTAAAACTTCTTTAGGGACACTCAATTAGTTATAATTACACTTTAATTGAATACAGCCAAAGTCCTTTAGGAGTTTTTCTACTTTAATTGTCTTCGGCATAGGTCTCAGTGTATGTATGATAATGCCTGAATTTCAATTTTTCTTGTGACTCATCCAACTCTAGTTGAATTTTGACTCAGAAAGATGGTTGCCAGATTGCGTGTGAGAAAAGAACAGAGCCATGACACTGTATTACCAAGACTCAGTTTACAAATAAGACTGGGATGGATATCTACAGGAGTGTCCAGGGATGGAGTATATAGAGCACAAGGTATGTGTACCTAGAGAATCTATAACTGGTAGTACTTAAAGCCTAGTCCTAGTAAGGACATTTTACAGTAGACATTATTGTTAAACATTTCGTGTATAACCATAAAGACACCTGGACTTCTCAACAGTGTATTGTTTGTGTAAGGAATGGATATATGAAAATAATTATATTTGAATTAGCTCCAGTATAGCTTTAATCTCTCACTGTTCTTAAGGAAAAAACAGGCCAACTAAAATATCTTCCCATAGGTAAAAAATAATAAATTTTGTGTGTGCAGATCTTCCTATGGCATTTTAATTTTTTTACTGCACAGATATGAGAGATTGATCATACTGACTCTCATTGATTCTAGTGATGTAGCCCTGAAGTGATGATAAAAGATATAGTTCTTAGCATCATTCTGCTTTATATTTTCCTGCATTGCTGACACAGATTTTAAGAGTCATGTTAGATATACTAATTGAGAAGTGAGGTTAGCTCTGATGTCATATGGCAACCTGAAAAATAACAGTGGAAATCCATATATCAACTGTTTAATTACTTATTTTAAATAACTCTTACATATTACTATGCTTCAGATGCTTTTCTTATTTTTCTACTGCTACTGGGTGATGGGCTGCCCCACAAAAGTCTCTTGAGCTCATGAAATCCAAGTCCTTCAATACAGTATGATATGCAAATATATTGAACCTTGACATGCAATGAGAAAAATCTAATTAAATCCTGATAAAAATGTTTGTCACTGGCTCCCTGCAGGCAGGGACTTTTTTTTTGTCTTCTCTGTTCCAGTGGAACTAAGGTTTAGTGGCTTTAAAGGTGAGAGTATAGTAGCAGCATAGACATTCAAATGCGTGTGGATTTCTCAAAGACTTGACAAATAGTATGCATCATTAAGTCATAAATGTACTTACCTGGCTCTGAAATTGAATGAGTGGAGAAATTTGCTCCTGACATGTTTGTTCTATGCCCAGATTCTGCTGCATATTCATGCTCTCACACCTCTGTTTTCTGTCATGAATATATATTTAGCAAGAGAAAACCCTCACTATTTTGCCCAAACTCTTACTGAACACTTCTCCTGAAGTGTCCACAAAAACAAAGTCTATCCTTTGGGCATTCCAGAATGATTTTCAGCTAGAAGACAGATTTCACTCAAGCAAGGTTCATGCTTCAACACTTGTCAGCCTCAGAAAACAAATATCACTTAAAAAATAAACCAAAAAACCCGGTTCAGATAGGATGCCAGAGAAGAGACACAGTATTACAGAAAACAGAATTGAGAGGACGGTATTTTTGGTCACTACATGGTCTGGTTCTGAGTCACACAAGACATGACATTCTGTAATATAGTGTTCAGTAAAGAAGAGGGTCAGGAATAAAGGAATAAAGGAAATTTAGAGGACAAAGATAGGAACAATTTAAGAGAATGCATGTAAAGAATAAGAAGAGTGAAGAGTTAACTTTCAAGACTGCCTAAACACAAAATTCTCTTTAGGATACTTAGAAGAACAAAACATGCTTCTGAATGCTTTTTCTTTTTCTGTTACATATAGGAAGGACTGCAGGTCATGAATTAAATGAAAAAGAATTTTTCATTTTTAAGGTTTTATTGCAAAATTGTTGTTGTAACATTTTACAGCGCTTCCTCTTTTTTTTTTCCTTAGAGGAGTAGACAGTCCAATTTAGATAATAATAACATTCCTTTTGAAACTATACCAATCATGTATAACCTGGCCTGAGGTATAACAATATCTATTGGCTTTTTGTGTGCTTTCCTCTACAACACAAGTGGTTTTAAAATTCATTTTTGCATCATACTAATGAATAAGAATGCAGTGACAATATCAGAGTTTTAAATGTAAAATATTATATAGAATTAATGCACACTGGATTTCTTTTCAAACTCTTTCTTCTTTATTTTATGGACGTGTTTTCCAGGGGAATAAATTGTGTCAGTTTTACCCAGGCTGTTTTTGCTCAATCAAATTCATGATTTATTCTACCCACATGGAAATCATTTTACTTTTTAAATGTTCTTTTGTCAATCATATTAGTTTGGATTTAAAACCAAAATATATTCTTCTTTCTCTAATTTCTCCTAGATATAAGGTTTTCTGTTCTCTGAGAGCAAAGTGATGTAGTTTTACTCCCAATAACACTCTATTTATCTATTTTATAATTTACACCTATTCTTTTTTAAAGTGTTACTGCTTTTCTTTACTGGTCCAAATGAATTTAGATATACTCTTGCTAGACAATTCACTTTATGGTCAGGAACCTTTTAAAATTTCCCAAGAACTTCAAAAGAATTAAGGACTTTTCCAAATTATTATTCACAATATAGCACTTCCTCTTTTGCATTTAAAAGCAACATATTTTTGTTAGTCACATTTTCATAAGTGACTTTATAAACTGGCCTTAAATAAGCTTATTTAGAATAAGCTATGAAAGAACCACTTAGATTAGTTATTTGCTTATCTCAAAAATTTCTATAAATTTTCTGGATTCTCAGAACTCAGCCATGTTCCATTGTCTTCAGGTGGTGTTTATGCATATGTTCATATTCCTGAAATATTAAATCTTGTGAAAACAGACAGAATTTTTCCCTGTGAAACAGCATTAGACTTTTCTTTCACATCCTGGAGAAAACCCACCACAACAGCTAAAAACATTTAGAAATCATAATTTGCTCATCACCATAATAGCCAACTACCTGTTCTGTAATTAATGGGAAATAATCTGAAGTTATACAACCTGATTATTCTGTTGTAAGAAACATGAAAAATTTAGATAATATTTTTTCAGTCAAGTCTCATATATGTTCTGTTTAAGAAGAAACAACAGACTAGAATCTTTTAGTATAAAAAGAAGCAGAAAGGCCATGGTATGCACTAAAATTTAAATGCTGACAGGTAACACTATTTATTGTTATTCCTGCATGATGTTTGGCATTTTGGCATACTGTTAGTGCACATGTGGAGAGTGTTTCAACAGCTGTTGAGAGTTAGTTATCCTGACCCCAGCACTGCTCTCGGCAGTTTCACTATGTGCAACTATTTTTGTCCTCCAAGAACAATGATAAGCCTGTGTACTAGTTTGAAAACAAACCAGTGGGAGGCACTAAGTCAGAATAACAATTTAATGGGAAAATTAAGAAAATGAAAAACTAAAAGAAAACACTGATTCAAATTGACAGAGTCAAGATACAACCTGACACCCTGTTAGGCAGGGTGGTGGTAGCAGTCCGGTAGAATGGTGGCTGCAGTCCTCTGAAGCAGTGATCCTGTAGAAAAAAGGGTCTGCTCTTCCTCAGAAGGTCCAGTGATGGCTCTGTAGCTCCTGTCCTCTGGAAATCCAGTGGAAGGGTTGTTTCTGGTGTTCAGAATCTCAGATTATATCCATGATGGGATGCTTGGTTCCTCCGTCTGGGTGGAGCATCTCACAATGGGGTAATGAGTCATGAGGCCAGGCGTTGATTAGGCTCATTAACAGAAGATAGTCCAGAGGGAGTTATCTCTGAGTCATGCAGCAGGACAATGACGGGCCATTAACAGAAAGATAATCTGGGGGGAGGAGGCAAGGAAACACTGCCCCTCCTGATTTCAACAGCTCATGGGGATGGTAATAGAATACACTGCAACCCAGGACAACCTGGTATGGTTTTTTTTTTATGGAACAACCCTCCAGTAGCTAATAGAGTTATAGTGCAGCAGCACAATCCATAACAAATTATGGCTTGTTGGGGTCCCTCCCCCGCCGTGTAGCCCTGGGAGAGGGGCCCTGAGGGCACAGACACGGGGTTTCCCTGCCCCTGCTCAGCCTCGTTCCCATTGGTTGGTTTGTGTTCCCTGCGCAGGCAGAAGGACCCTTGGTCCAGTGACTGGGACAGTTCCTCAGCAGAGCTCCGGCCATGCGGCTGGAGAAATAAACATCTCTCTGGAACAGCTATCAAGAATCTGTCTGTCCGTATATATTTCCTTTCCACGGGACTCCTGGTTTGATATATGTATGTTGCAAGATCCCCACTGCAACATAATGGTGGAAAATTGAGAGAAGAATGATCCCCGATCCCTAAGCGACTGATTTGTGTGAGTAAACCCTGGAAACTTTGGATTCCTCTTCTTGGTTTTGTTTTGCTATTCCATATCTAAACCATGGAGGAACCGTGGGAAGACTCTTGGCTCTCAGAGCCGCATATGGACATTTATCTTAAAATGATTCTTGAACAATGATTTGTAAATTTTAGCTTGATTCAAGCTCAAAAAGAACTGAAACACTTCCTGGCATGGTTGTTTAAGAACTTTTTCTATGTTTCTTGGGATTTAATTCTTACCAAGGGCTTTTGGAAAACCGTTTGGACACAGTTAATATTGGAGTCAAAATATATGCCGATGGAAGAATATTTTCGTGAATATTATTTAGTTACCGAGACTGCTGAGCAATGTCAGCTGTGTCCTGGCGAAGGGAATCCTGGCGCAGGGACCGTGGGGCCCAGGCCACGTGCACCGAGCGCTCTGCGAGCAGCAGCGAGGCAGTTCCCGCGCACGGGCGGAGCCAAGCGAGCCGCAGTGTCGGCAGTGGAGCGAGGCGTGGTGGGAGCGGCAGGACCCGGCGGTGCCCGCCTGGTCCCGCACAGCGCGTGGTGGAGCGAGCTCCGGGAACGCCCGACCAAGAGGGGTGGCGCGCGGGCGGCAGCTGGCGGCGGTGGAGCGGAGCCGCGCCGAACTGAAACACGTGCTGGAGCGGGGCTTGGAGGGGTCGTCGCTCGAGGGCCTGGCCAAGACGTGGGTGCAGCGCCTGGCATCGGCAGCGAAGCTGTGACCAGAGGAGGCGACGCATGGAGAACTGAGCAGCACGGCCCAGCCCGGCCCGCGCAGCCCTGAACGCAACCCCGGGAAGAGCCCACAGGCACCAGCAGCTCCGACAATTCCAACACGGGAGCGACCGAAAGAGAGAGCAAAGAGCAGTGAGACAGAAAACAGCAGCTACTCAGAAAAAGGAAAAGATCATAGTAACTAAGATCTTAGGGATAGTAAAATGGTATAATGTTAAGCAAAATTATGGTTTTATAACAAGGTGTGACAACCAGCAAGACATATTCGTGCATAGAACTGCTATTAAAAAGAATAACCCTGAAAAATGCATCCCAAGCTTGGGAGATGGAGAGGTGGTGGAATTCAAAATTATATGAGGTAGAAAAGGGTTACAAGCATCGCAGGTCACTGGGCCTGACGGTGTTCCTGTGAAAGGCAGTATATATGCAAAAAATCGTAGTCATGTTAGACAATATCTCCATTGTAAGTCCCCCCTACAGTCTCCCTTTCCTAATCCCACCTTTCCCTTTTACCCTATGTCCTATTACCCCCAGTGTATTCCCAATCCGTTTTTTCATCCATGGTTTCCCTCACAAAACCATACCTTTGCCAATTGTTTCCCCAAAAATCCCTTTCCAATGCCGAGTGGGGGATGAAAAGGGGGAGGGAAGACATTAAACCCTCTCCTGCCTCAGTTTCCCCACAAAGCATGCTCAGTTCTGTCTCCCTTCTGTCAGCCCTAAGATGTTCCACAGAATCTGTTTGGACATTTAAAGACTCAGGAGGGTGGCTTGTTTTGTTTTGAAACTGTTCTTGTTATGTTTATCCAGTTGTTTTCATTCTCCTTTTATTAAAATAAAACGGGTGAGGTGTTGGGGTCCCTCCCCTGCCGTGTAGCCCTGGGAGAGGGGCCCTGAGGGCACAGACACGGGGCTTCCCTGTCCCTGCTCAGCCTCGTTCCCATTGGTTGGTTTGTGTTCCCTGCGCGGGCAGAAGGACCCTTGGTCCCGTGACTGGAACAGTTCCTGGGCAGAGCTCCGGCCATGCGGCTGGAGAAATAAACATCTCTCTGGAACAGCTATCAAGAATCTGTCTGTCTGTATATATTTCCTTTCTACGGGACTCCTGGTTTGATATATGTATGTTGCAGGATCCCCACTGCAACAATGGCTGATTAAATATGTAAGGAAAACAAATCTGTACACAAAACAGCTAGATACCAAAACTGAATTTCTGGACACAGAAGGCTTCAATGCTTGGCATCACAGGGACATGTGTCTTTGTTACTGCAAGCAGTTGTACAGAAAACGTGCAGATCTCAGTCTTTGCCATAGCTGCTGCTCTTTGTGGCACTAATAAAGAATCATTAATAGCTTCTCTGCCTTTGGGGAACTAATGTGATGGTTCTCCAGTGCCCTGCTCTGCCCCCTGCTCAGTCTGAAGTATCTCTGTCAAGATGCATCAGAGGTACGCATCTCCCTAATGTGACATCTTGCTCAGATAGTCCCTGGCTAGAGTATAGTCTTAAAGGCATATAGAAATTTTAACTAGCAGTCTGGCTTGCCTCTGACTTTGCACTGTATCTATGTGGCCCATCTCCATATATCTCTTGATTGTAGGGAGGACGAAAACTGCTTACCACTGAAAATCACAGCTCGAGAAAATGTGAAAATATTTCCTGATTATATTTAACATTTAGCTGTTTACCTGATGCAAGGTAGAAACAAGTTATATAACAGCATTAATCAGCATATTCTTTTCTTATGTATATCTCTAAGGATTATTACTACCCTCAACTGCTGACTACCATATTTCTGAAAGAACAAGATTTCTACCTGTTCTGTATGCTAATGATATGATTTAGTGAATACTAATTTTGAGTGTGAATAATTTCTTCATTGATCTGACCAAGTCCCAAAATCTGTAATATTTCCCCTACTCTGGAGAACAGATTAGTTATTAGGAAGTAATTCCTTACTGTGAGGGTGGTGAGGCCCTGGAACATGTAGCCCAGAGAAGCTGTGGCTGCCCTATCCGTGGGAGGCCAGGTTGGACGGGGCTTGGAGAAACCTGGTCTGGTAGAAGGTGTCCCTGCCCTTGGCAGGGGGTGGAATGAGATGAGCTTTAAGGTCCCTTCCAACCCAAACCAGTCTATGATTCTATGATCAATTTATCACTAGTATAGGAAAATTAAGGTAGAGAAGGAAGAAGTCTGATTATATAGTTGGAGTGGAACAGATCCGAAGGAAACTGCCAGGAAATGGGAAAAGAAAACCAAAGAATGAGTGATACTGAAGTGTGAGAAGAAATGTTTATAGCTGGGACAAAGTAAATCACTCAAGAAAATGTTTGGTTAGGTTGTTAAGGGAATGAGAGTACTTAACTGAAAATAAAAATACTGTATTTAAATAGACTACACAGCAATAAAAGAATTCTAAATAAAATAATATTTACAATGGAAAGGAAAAGTTGCTAGTAAATTCTGAAATATTATGTGAGAGAATCTGCGTATCATAGAGCTCTAATATTTCAGATCACTTGGGATCCTCTCAAATATTCCAATTTTCAGATTATGATAGTAGCTTTGCCAGTGCTGGAAAGAATTTAATAATTAAGAAAAAAAAATCTAGGATATTGTATCATATATTTTAGTATGGTTTAATAGTATTCATTTTTTATTAAAAACTCAAAAAGAATATCTACCAAAAGAGAAAGAGTTAATGGTTGGCCAAGACACTGAGTAGAAGTCAGCACACTGCATGTGTATATTATGACCATCATCTCAAAGTCTAACTTGATTAATTCAATATCAGTTCAATATCAAATAGTATACATAACATATCATATACATATATGCGTATGTATATATGACTTAAATTTACCTGAAGATAGGCCCAGTGACATTTATGTTCTTAGAATGTTAACTTGGTAACTTCCTCATTTTAAGAAATTTAGGGGTCTGAAAAGTTGATAAGGATTTGCTAGAGATTTTTAAACTACCTCTCCTGTTTTCTTTGTGTCATTTTGATTGATCTGGTTTGGACTGGCAAAAAAAGTAATTTCTTTTTTACAGAATTACAGAAAATATCCTTATTGCATGTCTCCTTGTCTGATAAGAAGCACATGGTTTGTACAAAGGAAGAGAATTTTTGTTAGAATCTAGGAGGACAAAAATAACTCTAGGTGGTTCAGCTTCCTGTCTAGGATAAAACAAATTGTATTCTGTCCAAGTAGCAATTAATCCAGCTATCAGATACTGCAAAGTTAAAGGGTCTTGACCTTTCTGATGACATTTGCTACACAAATGGTAATGTCAGTGATTGTTACGAACCAGTTAAACACAGAAGACCAAAGGAAACTAAGGCTCTGTGTATAAGATCGGACACAGAAGGTTTTGAAATATACCCAAAAAACATAACTAAATCCAAATGAGATTAGATGTTGGTGCCAAAAAAATGGATATATTTTATTTAATTGTAAAAGAGGCAAAGAGAAAGAAAGAGAAAAGAAAGAAAGAAATAGAAAAAAAGTTGTGCATTGGGGATGGGAGGACAGGAAGAGAGTGACAGGAGTTAAGTAGAAACATATCACCCTTCCGAGAGTCCTAACAACGTCTCCTTGCTCCCCTCCATCTGGTCTTCTTGGTAGTGAGGGTCCCCTGCTGTCTGCTGTCAAAAAGTATAGAATCCAATGGAATAATATATATTTGGGTGTTCCGGTTTGGCCAAATTTAGAAATATATCCTCTGAGAGAAGGCAGGTCACCACCCCTCCCCCACCAGGTTCAGGAAAAAATAAATTTTCCTCGAAGGAAAGTGAAGAAGATAAAACTATTTATTTAACAAACACACGGGAAAGGAAAATAATGTTAAATGGTAAAATCTTTCGCTGTAGAGGAAAAACCTGGGAAAGTGTTCGAGCCCTCCCTTTGGTCTCCTCGGAGCTGGGGCTTGGCCCAGGGCCAGGCCCTCTGTGCCCGGTGGAAAGTCCTCCCGATGTGCTCTGATGTTACAGCAATCAAGCAGTCCAGTACAAAATGGGAGAAAATCCGAAATTCCAGAGAAGGAAAAGTTCAACTCTCAGTCTCTCTCCGGAGAACAAGAAACTGGAAAAAACTGGCCAAAAGCTGACTGGAAAGCCGCAAGCCGGGTGCTTCCTCGCTCCCCTCCCCAGCTGGGGAAAAAAAACCTGCTATCTTTTTGTGTCCTTGAACAAGCTGCAAACTGCTTTGAGAAAGTTTTTTGCTCAGGTTTTTTTTTCCTTCCCCCTCTCAGGCTCAGTTTAGAGGCATAGAAAGGCCCAAAAATTAATTTCTGGGCATAGGCAGCGATATGGGATACACATCATAAGGTCACCCCAAGACATTGGGCCAGGTGGGAATGCCCAGGTGCCTCCCTTGGGGAGGGCAAGTTTGACACAACTTGCAACACTGTGGATCTGTTGCATCATTTGCAGTGCTCTGGTGCAGGGTCTGGGGACCCCTTTGGGGGGGCCTTTGATGGGCCATGACACCCGCTCTGCTGTCCTGTGGATGCGGCTTTTCCCGGGGTGAAGGGGCCCCACAGCTGAGCTGGTCTGCACAGCAGAGGATGGGTGCTAAGTGCCTCGGAGCAGAGGCTTCTTCACCACCCACGCAAAACCTCTCCTCCCCTCATCCTTTGGTGTGAGGGTCTGTGCGAGCCTGGTAGCTGATAGCTCCGGGGCTGTGGCTTCCACCCCAAAGGGGCTAAGCTCTCTGTGAATGTATTCTTATCTTCATCAATGAGTAGTGGAGGTCAGAAGGCCTATTCAGGCTGTGGCGGTCTCTGCAGCTTTTATAATACAGTTTTGCTATAATAGGCAAAGGTCTTTCATGAAGATGTTTAATCTATAAATTACAACATTCAGTCTCCGACAGTGGTGACCTATAGTGGGAAAGCCAGAAGAGTGCAAGAAAACCCTTTTAATAGTTTCCACTCTTTGTTTAGAATGAGCAAATTAAAATAAAAAAGAGCATTAAGTGATTTGATATACCATCAGCTTGAGTAAGCTGCAAGACAAGATCTCACCTATAGCTTAAATATAAGAAATTGCCCCGGTCACTTCATGGATTTGATTGATGTGATTTGACAAGATCATTTTACTGCTCTAGGTGACAGAACAACAACCTTATTTTGTAATTTTATAAATACATACATAAAATTTATTACTGGGCATGGGGGGCAAGACTGGAACTCACGAAACCCCAGCATCTAGGAAAAAGTTTGATTTCAAAACTTTTGGAAAACAAGGTTTTTTCTAAGACTAATCTCATCAAATAACTTAATGGATCAAATCTAGATTTACCCTCAAGTACAGAGCACCTTGTTCTATGGTAGGAAGAGCAGAGAAATATGTGTATGTTAGCTACCTAAAACTGTTGCAGATTTTAGGAATTCTCTAAACAGAGACACAGAGTGCAGTTTAGAAAGGAGACATCATTTATTCTGTGCAGGGTGCAAGATGGAGGTTTCTACAAATTAAGCACACCATGGAGTAAAAAGTTACATTTTTTGTACAGTAAAATTTAATGAGACCAAACCATCTATTACATATTCTCCACCTACCTAATGTGGAGAGTTTACCTATAATTACCTATTTATTGAGAGATGTAGTCTTTTGCAGTGCTTGAAAGACAGATTTCATCATTAAGCAATGCCTGCTGTAGAATTAATCTGATATCTGTTATGTTTACAAAAGGTGAAAAAATTAATCCTGGGACCAGATAATTCAACTTTAAGACATCAAAATCAGGAAAAGCATAAGCTCCCCCTCTTGCATTACCCTTTCCCCCTCAAAAATTGGTAACTATTGCAATATTGTAAGGATTTAAGTTTAAATGCATAATGAGCATCAAAAAACGTTGAAAAAAATACTTGAAAGTACAAAATTGTCTGGAAAACAAACAAAAAAAAAAGTAAATGCTCATAAATATAGTATTTTGAGGAAATATTAAAATTTAATAACAACGTAGAATTTATTTTCACAAGTCAATCACATTCATGCCCATTTTACTCAAAACTCTATGCCTAAAAGGTATTACTGTTAAATCACAGAAAAGGAAATCAGCAGCTGCTCTCCAAAGTATGGAATTTTTATTTTAAAATCCTTGTTTATTTGAAGAGACCATAAATCCTTCTTTCACGACACTGATAGGGGTCACAGCCTACAGAAGATATGGAAGATTCTGCTAACTCAGCTTGAATTGTACTCTCATGTGGAAATAGAAAACTATTTCCCAGCATAACTTAAAGCAGTTATCTAGACAGTTTAAAAGTCAGAGAGATGATATGGAGATATATCTTTATGAAAAAAAGAGTCTTAATGGGGGACTGTGCAACACTTTCTCAAAATATGTAGGAAGTAGTAGCTGACACTTTTCAACAAAAAAAAACCAAGATCAGAACATTGTTAATTGGAAAGCAACTTACCAGTTGGCTTATTGGAAACAAGTATTTTAATTTTTTTATTGGAAAATATCTTAATGAGGAATGGCAGTTACTGAGAAATACTGTTAACCAGTTTGTTTCGTGTGCACCTTTCAGTGTGATTTCCCACTATTGACTCTTGATCTCCCTTCTGAGGTATTCAGAGTGGGGACTAGGTGGAAAATAAACTCCACTTTTCTTCTAAATGTATCTTGCAGTGCATTTATTTGTACGAGTGCTCCACTCCGGGCAGGTTGCTTCTGCTAGAGGGCAAACTGGTCGTAGCAGATATGGGGCAGGCCTTGCATGAAAGCCTAGTGGAACATCTGTAAAGAGTGGGCATTTTGTCACTGCTTTCCTGGAGAAAACAACACGTTGGATTTCATTTTGAAAGCTGTTGTGGCATTTGTCTCAATACCTATATTCCAAATTATCATCAGGATTGATTGGGTAGAGGAATGGAGACAGGGTAGCCTATTCATAGTTGAAATTATATAGGGCAGCTCATCATAATGGATGTTAAGAGCGTCGTCTACACTGTTGTACAATTACAACAATTACAATTTAAGCTGTTCTTCTCAGCTCCTGCTGTAAAATCACATGAAGATTTCTTCATGGCTTGCTTTCAGCAGACCCAAGGCAACAGAACCTCAAACTAACTATGTTAGCAACTAAAGAAGCGGCAGCTTTGAAGCTGCTTACAATGAAGGAATCATGCATGAAGCAACTCTTTGCTTAACTCTGACACATCACTGCCCTCTAACACCTTTGCAACAATGCTTAAGAAATCTCCAGTTTTCTAAGATATCACAGTGTCTTTTGTTTTGCTGTCTATTAATCTTTTTCTACTTCTTTGTGATAAATGGCTTAACAGTCCTATTTCACTATCACACACTTGAAAGCTTTGCAACATTGCTGGTACTCTACCAAGAAATTCTTTTGCTTTGTTGTGAGAGTGAAGAAACAGGATTATCCACAATGTTTGAAGTTATAAGTAAAAAAAATAACAATAAATCTATTTCTTTAATAATTTTTATTTCTGATCAATCACCATTCTAGCACTTAGAAGGAAATAATTCATTGTAAATTAAAAATCTTTATCTAATAATAAGGAAAAGAACTAAGACAAGACTGATTTCAGGAATTTTAGACTTAGTAATAAAAACAATGAAGGCCATTAGGAAACCAGAAAATTAAATCAATTTAATTTTAATTCTCCCACAAAATTAATTTATATGTTTTAGGTATAAGGATTAGCAAAGTATATAGTTTTGAACAGATTTCACAAAGTAAAGAAGCTCTGTTTGATCCAGAAAATTTATTTCAGTCCATGGCTTTTTCATTCACCATATTTTCTTCTGTTTATCCTACTGTCGGCCTTCACCTTTGGTCAGAAGTAAATACAAGCAAGTAATTGTGTTTGATTTGATTACAGTGGCTCTCTCCATGAATTAAGAACTGCAATGTTATCTATGTTGCCTGTAAGAATTTTTCTGAAACTTATTCAGCTATTTTCTTCTTTGGGGTAAGGTCTCAAATTTGTTTTGAAATGCATTTCTGTGATGGCGAGGACACAATTCATTTCAGCACCTAACCTCCATCCATCACGATTATCAACCTAAAGCCATAAACTTTTGTTCCTGACATTTCCTGCTGTCCCTGTAATTGTCACAGGTAGGGACTCAAGCTGTCCTGCTCTCAGTTCTCATTACAGTGTTTGTCATGAGAAGATGAGGCATCAAAGTATTTAGTTCCTTATTCACAGCTCAACCTAGTTACAAAACAATATAGTGATCTGAATACATGTACAATGATGGTCTAAAGAGCTACACAGCTGTGTGAGCATTACTTGCTTCTGAAAATAAGGCACCTAATGTCTTTAGTGCCTAACTCCAAATAAATAACATTTGTAAGCAACAGTCACACAGGTTTGGTAAAATGTTTCCTGGGTAAAAGACTTATGCATTTGTATGTTTAAATGAAAAGTAGACTATCTAGAAAGGAAAATAAGACAAATAATCAGGGCAAACTCACAGAGCTAATATAGAGATTAATAGGTTACTTCTAGAAAATTTCATCTGCAGGTACCTTGGAACATGAGTGCATTGTAGGCAAAACTGAAAAAATAAATGGAAATTATATCTAAATTAAATTCTGAATTTATATTATCTTTAAAATTCATGTTTGTTCAGAACAAAGCAAATATTTTCATTTCAAGAGAGGAACCATGCTGATCTGGCTAATTGTTCTCTATGAGATAGATGGTTTTGATCACTGTGATGTGTGAAGCTATGTCTAGACCACAGTCTGTGTGAAAAGAACCACAGCCTAGTACATTAATTGTTTAGATCAGGGACATGGTAAAAATATCTGTTCTCTGGGTCTCATATAAATATTTCTCTCTTTTGGAAATTGAGGAGCTGAGAGGAAGTGATGGTATGCACTCGGGTTGTGGCTGTTGCTTACAAACTTATCAAAAAAACCCATTTGTATTTTTTACACAACTCTTCTATATCCTTCATGTACAAGACCCTTTTCTTATTCACTTCTACTTGGAATCACATTTTTCTCTCAACATCAGCTGGTTCCAAACAGAATAACTCATCAAACCTCACAGCTACTTCCAGGTTTCCTGTCACGAATTGTAACTTGTGGATAGCGAAATCAGATAATATCTGTAAATAAATAATTTTTATTTCTAAAAGGAGCAACAAAGCTGCAGCTGTATAATTTATTCAAAATTTAGTTATTTTTTCTTATTAAAATTTCATGAAAAGTAATGAATCCTAGGGGTTTTTTTCCTGTAGTATAACCTCCTAACTGTTAGAATTCTTTCAGTATTTGAGCTTCTAGCCTTGGCAAAACAGCTGGGTAACTTTATCCGAAGCCTGAAATTAGCTTCGTCATAGCTATTAGCTTGGATGTTGTCCCACTCCACCAGATGCTTTATCTGGATCTATTGTATGGATTCAGTTGTTAATTTCCTAAAAATCCTGCCAGTATACTAAATAAATCACACAAAAGTAAATGCCCGAATACCTCAATATAACTTTACAGTAACCCGATAACTAGTATATGTCCAGAATCAATGAATTCTCATTTATGTGCATCATGTTCCTTAATACATACCCGTGGGATTTGTTGTATGTAGTTGACATCCTCAGTATTTTTGTTAGCAAGAAAGATGCCTCACTGAATTTGGAATACCTGACACTAGCCATAATGAGGTTTCAACTGTCCAACAGTCAACTGTCTTCTCTTTCTAGTTTGATATTCCCGCTCTCATCTACACAAAATTTCAAAAGCTTGTTAGCACAACTTAAGCATGCCAGTTTCTTGTAGCCAGGAATACATGGCATGCCTATGCAGTTAGTACCACATCCAGATGTCTTGGAGTTCTTAGCCCAGATGAATGTGCTTACAGCCAGGCAGTCCATGACCCAGCTTTCAGTACTTACACAAAAAGGGCTCAGAATCAGTCCTTCAACATTAAAAACAGGGAATCTTTACCCTTTTGTCACCATGGTCCATATTTCTGGGATCTGCAATCAAAGGCAAAATAAACCAGCTGTAAAAAATATTTTTTCATCTGAATAAATGGAGATTCTTTACATATAAGTGTGTCAAGAGTATATTAGAATGTTACATTGCATTCATATGTGTTTTCCTTTTTACAATGAGGTGATCTATTTGTCAAGGGGACAAAATAGCTCATCTAGAAGCGTCATCATTCCAGAATCAAACTTCTCCGTGTTAATTTTTTCAAAACATACTCAGTTCTATCACAGATCGAGTGCCATGCTCTTGATGGGACAGATTTACCATTCATAGACAGTGAAATGTGACAGCAGCATTTACTGGTGTTTTTCAGAGTATAACCTTCACAGTAGTAGATCAGGTAGAAGAATAATAATAACAACCATTTTTGACCATGAAACAACCAATTTAACTCTTAAGTTCTGCTATGTATTTCAAACTAATATAAGGTAGTTGGTGATAATTCGTCAGAACACTTTACCACAGGACTGTCAGAGGTCTTTTTGTGCATGTAACTTTGAACCCCCCAAATATGTTAGCTATCTTGGAATTTAATCCAAGCTTGTTTTGAAATTTAGCTGTAAATCTCATAGAGAAGATTTAATTATCTATATGCAAAACACTATTTGTCCAAACAAGTAAAGATCATTAGTTAAACCATAATAGCTCAAAGTATGAATGTGTCATATTTCATTCACATTTTTTCAGCTACATCTATCACACTTCTGAATTAATATAATAATCCTAAGGCATATTACCAGAATTCTGCCATTGGAACCTATATGAGAAACATTATTGTCTGCATATTCCCTAAAAACTTTTGGCAAAATATTTTCAATAGATAGTGTTTAAAAAAATGAAAAAGGGGGAAAAAAAGTTTCTGCAGTTGGCCATAAAATGAATTATATTGGATCTGTTCCAATTTCTAACAAGGTTCTCATCATGAAAGGACCATATCTATACCTAGCATTCCTAACTGGAATTAATAAAAGGATGTGCAAAATGTTAGGGTGTTTTCTAGCCAGTAAAGCCTGTTTATCCACATTGATGTTATAAGACTTGGAACTATCTAAAAATACAGTGTTTCTCAACATGATGCAGTACCTTTGGATAGGCCTCCTTATGTCCCACACAGTAGGCGTGAAAGTGTAAACCAACTCCTGCAAATACCAAATAGATTCTCTGTGTTCCTCCTCAGCTGAAAAGTCCCATTTAATCAGATCAACTAGTTATTCTACCTTCATCAGCTGTGTTATCTGAGTTCTGAAAGTTTCAGCCTTCCACCTTGAAACAGACCTGTTTTTCTCTTGAATTCTTTATACTACAACTGAAAGAAAATATCTCCCATGTATCTCCTAGTGGTTGACTTGAAAATTTCTCAGATTCATTCTGGACCTTGGGATTTTCAAATAACAACAAGCTTCTTTCAAATTGATACACATAGCCTGTGCAAACACCCCTGGTCAGAGTCAATGTCATTTAGTAAAACTTATTCTCATCATTTCCAGTGATATATCTCAGGAATCTATATGATAGGATATTAGAATCCTTCATTCTCCTTTGTTTCTCACCTGCAAGCAGTTTGAAATTCCTGGTTTTCTATTAAAAACAGGGCAGTGACCAGTGAAAACATCTGGATGTACTTTCACAAACTCTAATTCTCCTTGGTTGTTTTACTAATACCAGTCAGTTAGGAAGTGGTGGATCCCCTTCAAAATGAAATTGAACAGGATCATTTAAAAGCTACTGGAGTCCCAATTTTTTTCTTAGAACTAAATTCGAAGAATTTAATTAATAATTAACTCCCTATAATAATTAACTCCCTATAATAATTAACCTTAAAAATAAGTCACTGACATTGATCAAACCTCCTCAGGTCTTGGAATTCAATGTTAATTTGGTGAAGAGTATCTAGCATGAATTTTCTAGAGAAGAGTCATGTCATCACTTTCTTGAACTGTGAATATGCTTCTTTGAAATAGTATTCAAAGAAGCACCAATTCTGTGTTACAAAGACAATGAACTACTTATTCCCATCAATTCCTATTAAATTTATTATCATGTTTTAGCAGTAAATAACAGTAATTAATATCTGATATTTTTTAGCTATGGAATTTCTTAGGACATAATAAACCTTAGAGCTTCTTAGGTCTTTACAGCCAGATCTTCACTGGAGGAGAAATAATTTCAGTCTATGCAAGAAGAAACAGCAGGAAGAGTTTAAATAATGAGACCACATGTTAATTCATATTTTTTTAACAGAAGACACTGTTACGAGTCTGTGGTCCTTATGATCAAATATTTAACTATAAGCTTACTAACTAGAGGAGACTGTAAGAGCACATATATTGATTTGTACAGGTCTTCAAAGGACATTTATTAACTTTGCAAGGTCTAATAGGTTCCTACATGCTCTGAGGAAATATCTGGAGTAAGGTTCTCCTGCCTGAAAGACAGCTGGAAAGGCCACATATGTAGCAAAGAGAAGGAAAAGCTTTTAGACATATTTTTTCTCCCTCCTTATTCTCAAGAAGACATTATAGCATTGGATTATAGGGTTACATTGTCTGATACTTTTAAAAAAGGAATCAGTTGTCCTAATATAATAAGTTTTTATTTACATGCGGTTTTAAAAATTATTGGATGTTTGAAGAGGTAGTAAATTTTTATGTGTTGCCAGAGTTTAACAGGTTACATCTCACTATGGCAGAAAACCACTTAGGATATGTTTTAATGATATGCTGGAGGACTATTTGTGAAATAGGAAGGAGCAAGGTATTTATTTTTTCTCTGTAGGCTTCATCTATTCTTATTAATTTGAAGTTAAAAAAATGACAGAACAAATTTGGCAAAGATTGGACATTTAGATTCCTGTAGGAAGGCAGGGAGGTGAGGAATTTTTTCTTCCAAAAAAAAGATCTTTTACAAGTGAGATGAAGCAGAATGGTATTGTCCTGAAAAAAAAAAAGGCAATCAAAAAAAGGATAAAACTCCAAAACCAAACCAAAACCAAAAAAAAATATCAAACCAAATAAATCCTCTAAATTCCCCAAAACAATGCATCTTCCAGAAAAAAAAAAGAAATACTTGATTCATGGCAGAATCTCAGGATTTTTTTTGTATGAACTTTGTTTGAAATGTCCAAAATTTTAATTCTCATCTGAGATTTTTTCACACTACATTTATCAAGAAATATGACAATAAGGGAAACAAGCATTGTATTTTTCAAGCTATCTAAGTTTTCAAGAGACTGGGAAGTTTTAAATACACCAGTACTTAAAAAGTAAGGGGTTTTCCTTTGAAATGACAGTAAAATATGGGAAAATAGCTATTAGACTGTTAGGGAAGTCAGGGGAAAATTCTTTACCACTATATTTAAAGTGTGCATTAGAAGGAAAATATGGCGGTAAAAAATCAAACTGAAATAAAACAACAGCAACGAAAACCAAGAAAACAAAATAAATTAATAAACAAACTACATTCAAAATGGTTTCATGTTTTGAAAAGAAATCACAGGTGAAGAATGAAATGGATCTACTGAATTAGTCATTTCTGAAGAAAAAATCAGTGGGAATCTCTACTTAAGTACTATTCCTGTGTTAAACATCTTTCAAAGACACATGGCTCAGAAGGAAGGTTTGGGTAAAAGGACCATGACAAAGTGAGTGAAATCAGAAATAACTTTTAATCAAAGTACATGTGGTAGACTGTCCTAGGCACGTTAACAAATTTTACATTAAATATAATTCTGGATGAAGAACAGCGATCTATTAAGGTTAAGGTTATTTCCAATAAGGTCCTTTGGACAGACCACACTGAAATTGAGAGTACTTGCATTGAAGATATGGTGAAAACAAAGAGAATAAGCTAAATGATTCAGATCACATGCAGCCATTTTGAGACATAGTGATGAATTATTGAAGAGGATACTGTGCCAGTATTTAGGTGTGTGTAAATGCTGATTTTATTGATGTGCATCTCTGGGCAATTCCAGCTTGGACAACAACATGTTCCTGTCTGTCTCCAATCTTTCTTTAAATATAGGTCTATGCTCTGATTCTGGCATTAGCTACAACCCACCAGCCTGCCTTTGGCTTAACCTTCTTTATTTATTTATTTTATAACTTATATAGTTAATATTCTTGTGACGCAGCTATTGGAGAGACAAATACGCATCATGAGGCTTAAGCTTGATGAATTTTGCTTCTCGTCTCAGCCCTTGCAGAGATTTATATTACTGACTAAACAATTTGCTCTGATAGTTTCATAAATTCTACAATCAAATGACCTTAATTGCTACTCAAAAAAATTCCTTTATTCACTGGGATTGTTTCATCTAAAGCCAAAAGAAATAAAACAGATCCGTGGCAATACACTCACAAGTGTATCTGCAGCTTTTATTTTTGTCTGAATCAGACCCAGACTTGTGTTGTGCATCATATTTCTACATCAGCATCCCAAATGGAGAGATCTCCCTGGACTGAGTTTCAGCCACAAGCAAAAGTGGAGTTACGGTACAGTGCAGGGAACTTGGGGTGGGGGAGGGGGCTCCCCTGGAGCAGGTAGGACAGGGCAGAACAGGGCAGGAAAGGGAGGGTAGGCCAGGCTGCATGGGGTTTTCCACAATTTTACTCATGTCACATTCGTGTCTGAAGATGTTTTCATGATTCACATCTCACAAAACTGCTAAGAAAAAAATTTACTTGTACCAGTTGGTCAATACATTTTTAAAAGTTTATCCTAAAATTCTTAGAAGTAGGGTAGAATCACTTGCAAATGGTTGATAATGATACAAATGTAGTGATGATACAATAATAAATCAATCATAATAATGGTGATACAAAAAATAAGACGGGTGTGTGACAGATGGACTTGCACCCTTGACCAAACAAGCAGCTGTTTGGTAAAGATTACAAAGGAGAGAAAGTCCCAAGCCATAGCTGAGCCAGGAAGCCCTCTAGGAAACCCACAGAGGAGCAGAGTGACCCAGTGAGTATCCATGCTCATGAGCTTGGAGCACTGATCACACAATTAAGGCAGGAATAGCTAGTGGCTTTTCCAAGCATCATTATTGCTCAAAGAAAGTTGTGGGTACAAGTAACCTCAAGAACATTGCTACATTTCTGTTGTATGCAAATTGACTATGAGCCAACCACTATATTCCATAAGTATGACAGCCTAAGTGAGCCTTCTCTGAGTTCTCGCTGCCAGGTAGCGTGGCTGCATGACAGGGATCTCCCCAGGAGATTTTGTGCCTCTGGTGTCTGTGTCAATCATTCTAGTTAGATTCTAACTCAATTTCCACTCGTGTGTTCTTCCATGTTGTAAGTAACCGAGTGAAACTTGCCATTGAACTGTGTTAAGTCATGGTTTACAAAATCATATTAAAACTAATTTCGCTTCTACCTTTGATGGTGATTCTTTAAGAAGTCTAAATCACCTGTCATAGGTTAGCAAGCATAGTCCCGGAAGGGATGTCCTTGCTAAGGGGTGCTTACAGCTTCCTCTGGGACCTGATAGAACCTATCAGCTGGCCAGTTTGAATATGGACAATTCTTTAAGCCACTTAAAATTGTGACTGCCTCTGTGATCCACACTTAAGAATAGACAAACTCCCCCCCAAGCCCTCTCTCGTTTCCGGCGCTGGGACAGGTGGCTGCGGGGCCCGAGCGAGGCCCAGCGGGCCTGGCCCAGGCCCTGCTCGGGCCAGGCCCGAGCGGGCCACGGCTCCAGGATGAACCCCCCCAGCAGGGTTGTGGGCAGCCGGAGCGGCTCGGAAACGCCCCCTCCACTGCAGCCAAGATTTCAGCAAAGCGGCACCTCTGTCAGGTGACCAACAGCGATAAGCCACACAGCTGCAAGGCTGAGGTGAGATTAACCCTTTTATTGCTGTGAAGAGCTGAAAACCTGAGGGAAGAGAGAGAGGAGATGCTTAAAGCTGAAATTCTGTTGTGAAGCTATGATATATCAGAGTATCCTGTTGTAATTTCATGAAGATATGGGGGGTGGAGTGTTCAACTCTTAAGCAAAAGCACCTGCGCTGAGATAGGCAGATGCTGACGCAGCTATAATTTCATGAGAAGTTTGGACAGGGAGAGATGGACCAGATGAGGACTTTTGCTCCACATGGGAAAGGAGAAAACCTCAGTTCCCAGAGATGCTCCCAGAGATAGTCTTAATGATGAAGATGAGGAAGACCCTTTGCTCCCAGGGAAGGAGAAGGGCCTCTGTTTTTGTTTCTGAACGGCTCAACCTTAAAATTGTACCCCAAAAAACTTCAAGAGTGGACCCTCGAAAGCAGTTGCGGGAAAAGCTGCAAGTTGGGGGAAGGGACTCACATTGTGAGCAGAGAGACTCCTCTTCCTAAATGGACTGAACAATATTTGGAAGTGGGCGGCTGTCTCGTTGTGACAATGTTTTCATAGCATGAGCAAGAAGAGACTTCTCTTTCTAAATGGACTGAACAAGGTTATTATGGAAGTGGTAAACAGACTGAACATCTCAAGGGTTGTCTTTTTACATTGTCAGTGGGAGAAGGGAGGAAGGTGGGGGGAGGAGGAGAGTTCTGAAGGTGGAATAACTTTTTTTCCTCTTTTAGGCCTGTTAATAAACTTCTTTATATTCTTTCAAGTTTGGTGCCTGCTGTGCATTTCTCCTAATTCTTATCTCACAGAAGATAAACAGTAATGAGTATTTTGGACCAAACCACTACACTAAATTGGTGTTTCTGCCCGGTTACAAACCCAACCCACGACAGCCAGTTTGCCACAAATGGGTGTGTAGTGGTTTGGTCCAAAATTCTCATTACTGTTTATCTTCTGTGAGATAAGAGTTAGGAGAAACACAAAGCAGGCACCAAACTTGAAAGAATATAAAGAAGTTTATTAACAGGCCTAAAAGAAAAAAAATTATACCACCTTCAGAATTCTCCTTCTCCCCCCACCTTCCTCCCTTCTCCCACTGACAATGTAAAAAGACAACCCTTAAGATGTTCAGTCTGTTTACCACTTCCATAATAACCTTGTTCAGTCCATTTAGAAAGAGAAGTCTCTTCTTGCTCATGCTATGAAAACATTATCACAACGAGACAGCCGCCCACTTCCAAATATTGTTCAGTCCATTTAGGAAGAGGAGTCTCTCTGCTCGCATGTGAGTCCCTTCCCCAGACTTGCAGCTTTTCCCGCAACTGCTTTCGAGGGTCCACTCTTGAAGTTTTCTGGGGTACAATTTTAAGGTTGAGCCGTTCAGAAACAAAAGTTCTCTTCACCCATCTCTGGGAGCATTTCATCTCTAAGAACAGAGGCCCTCCTCCTTCCCTGGGAGCAAAGGGTCCTCCTCATCTTCATCTTTAGGACTATCTCTGGGAGCATCTCTAGGAACTGAGGTTTTCGCCTTTCCCATTTGGAGCAAAAGTCCTCATCTGGTCCATCTCTCCCTGTCCAAACTTCTCATGAAATTACAGCTGCGTCAGCATCTGCCTATCTCAGCGCAGGTGCTTTTGCTTACGTATTGAACACTCCACCCCCCATATGGAATTCATGGAATTACAACAGGATACTCTGATTTATCGTAGCTTCACAACAGAATTTCAGCTTTAAGCATCTCTTCTTTCTCTTCCCTCAGGTTTTCAGCTCTTCACAGCAATAAAAGGGTTAATCTCACCTCGGCCTTGCAGCTGTGTGGCTATCGCTGTTGGTCACCTGGCATCTGCCAGACATCTGTGCCGCTTTGCTGAAATCTTGGCTGCAGTGGGGGGGGGGAGGGGGGGGATGTTTCCAAGCCGCCCTGGCTGCCCATAGCCCTGCTGGGGGGGTTCATCCTGGAGCCGTGGCCCAGCCCAGGCAGGGGCCAGGCCCCGCTCGGGCCCCGCTCGGGCCCCGCAGCCACCTGTCCCAGCACTGGAAATGAGAGAGAGCTTGGGGGGGGAGTTTGTCTATTCTTAAATGTGGATCACAGAGGCGGTCACAATTTTAAGTGGCTTAAAGAATTGTCCATATTCAAACTGGCCAGCTGATAGGTTCTGTCAGGTCCCAGAGGAAGCTGTAAGCACCCCTTAGCAAGGACATCCCTTCTGGGACTATGCTTGCTAACCCATGACACTGGCATAGTTAGCAGAATCCTAAAAAATTTATTTTACAGCTGGAACCAAAATACCGTACATTTATTTTCAGATATCTAACACATTCCAAATTTTTAAATTTATTTTCTTCTGAGTGGCTCAAGGAAAGCACTGCTCCTAAAGCTAAAATTTTAATCACAGAGTGGGAAATCCCTTTAAACTCTACTTCCAATTTAGCAGTAATATGGGTTCTCATAATCTCTATTGCATCAAGTTATGTGACACCTTTATTTTTGGTTTATATTTGAAGACTCAGAGTCACTTAGCCAACATATAAAGCTTTTTCTTTTTTATTACAACTAGATGTATTTAGATGCGGATTGTAATGTAAGCATATTTCTATCTAGGAATAAACCATGACTTTTAATTCCAGAGGATTTTCAAAATCTTTCAAATCTTTCACATTTGAAGGTCTTGCACAATATATCCCTTGAAAGTATCATTTCACATTTGACTCTGAGCAGAAAGAGAGGCTCTTCACTTTGTGAAGTACACAAGTCTGCCTTCCAAGATATGGACAAAGAAATTAAAAAGCTTTAACATTCTTATCTAAATAATAGTTATTTTTTGTTTCACATGTTGGAAGACACATGTCCCTTCATAGTACAGGAGATACTGGGAAACCTAGTGGTGTTAATTCCATGTGACTCAATGTGGTACTGCAAAATCACACATTATTTTCAGATAGTGAAAATGAAAGCTACTTGGATTGTATCAAAAGTGATAGAGAGAAGTAAAATAGATGATTTTTTTTCCAGGAAAAGAGCAATACCATACATGGTTAACAAAGATGTTGCTTATTTGCCTTCACAATAAAAATCCTGTGTCATTTTATTTGCACTAATTTTTCTTCTCCTCTTCCCTTAAATTAATATGTGTAAAAGCGACCTATATGGAATCATTAGAAATGTTAGAGATGGATGTGCAAAAAACCCCAGCTACCTAAGGCTGTTGAAAACCAAATATATTTTCTTCCACATAGGAAATAATGCTTAAGGGTTGTACTAGTTTGAAAACAAACTAGTGGGAGACACCAAGTCAGAATAACAATTTAATAGGGAAATAAAAAGAGGGGGGAAAAAAAAAATAAAATAAAGGCAGATAACACTAGGTTAAACTGAGAGAGTCAGGATACAACCTGGCACCCTGTTAGTCAGGGTGGTGGTAGCAGTCCGGTAGAATGGTGGCTGCAGTGATCCTGTAGAAAAAGGGTCTGCTCTTCCTCAGAAGGTCCAGTGATGGCTCTGTAGCTCCTGTCCTCTGGAAATCCAGTGGAAGGGTTGTTTCTGGTGTTCAGAATCTCAGATTATATCCAGGATGGAATGCTTGGTTCCTCCCTCTGGGTGGAGCATCTCACAATGGGGTAATGAGTCATGAGGCCAAGTGTTGATTAGGCTCATTAACAGAAGATAGTCCAGAGGGAGTTATCTCTGAGTCAGGCGGCAGGACAATGATGGGCCATTAACAGAAAGATAGTCCGGGGGGAGGAAGCAAGGAAACACTGCCCCACCTGATTTCAACAGCTCACGAGGATGCTAATAGAATACACTGCAACCCGGGACAAGGGTAAACAAACAAAAGTCTGACATTTTTAAAGAGATGATTAAAAAAAAAAAATCAAATGCTTGCTGTAAAAATACTTGCTAATTTTTTCATTAAAGTTATTGAAAAGACAATTTGATGGATCCTACTGTCACCAGTACAATATTTGCACTACTAACAAATTGCTTGATTTGGTTTTATTTTTCCAGTTGTGGAAAAAGTCACAGTAGGAGGTGAGGCCAAATAGGATAACTGAGTTCAATATCCTTCATAATAAAGTTCAAATTTGGATCTGAATGCAAACACCAATCAAAAGTTGCCTAGAAATAACCTTGGCACATACTCCATTTCTCCTATGAAAGTCTGTAATGAAATTTATATGCATGGTCTTAAGCATCAATTTTTTAAAAAACTTTGTAATTTTTTAAAAAATTATCTTTCTGAATAGGAAAAGGAACACAATTCCTGTATTTCTGGGAAGAGTTGCATACACTGCTTCATCTATATTTATTCTATGATGCCAATGCATCATAGAATCACAGAATCAGAGAATGGGTAACATTGGAAGGGACTGGAGTGGGACATCTAAGCATATGGCACAGGACTGTGTCCAGAGAGCTTTTAAATATCTCCAGGGAGGGACACTTCACACACTCTCTGGACAATCTGTTTCAGTTGTTATTCATCAGCACAGTTGTGTTGGGTTGACCCTGAGTTGATGGACAGTCTTTAAGACCAATTACGCTTCTCACAATTTACATATTTAAACCGCACGGAAAGGCGGGACTTCCCCTTTTGGTCGGAGCTCGCCTGCTGGAAGGTGGGGGGGCTCCGAGCCTCCCGGCCCCGCTGGGCCGGGCTGGGGCCACTGCCCCTTTCCCCCTTTCCCATTGCTGCGGCACGGACCCTGGGTCACTGAGGGGGACTGTCCCAGAGCCGCAGGCAGCTAAAACCAGCCATGGACTGCTCACAGCTAAAACCATCCAGCGCGGCTTCTGGGGACAGGCGGGTCCCTCTCCTCTCCATGCGGAGCCGGCGGAGCCAGCGGGAGCCGGCAGAGCCTCCTGTCTGCAGACAGCACACTCCGTGCTGAACTGAAGAGGACACCACGCAGCCAGCAGCACAGAGGGAGCGAGGCTTTCCCCACCGTAAAGCCCGAACAAGAACACCCTTCAACATGGCGGCTTCGGAGTCAGAGAGAAAGAGAAGTGAGTCACGTGGGACGGAGCTGAGCATGGCGACAGGAGAAAAGAGGGCGGTGCCGCGATTCTGGCGCGCAGCTTAAAAGAAACCTTCTTGCATGCCGTGGTAAGAAACTGTAATACCACAAACTGTTTGTCTCTTTAATCCATTTGAAGAACATGGGGGGGAGGTGGAGAATCAACGTGTGCCTATGAAGTTTGTGAAGAGTGCCTATGCCAGGCTATATAGAAGTAGTAAGAGGCTGTTAGAGACTTGTGGCGAAGAAAAGCCTCTGTGTGCAGGCCAAAATAACTTATCCTTAAAAAGATGAATAACCCCATGTGATGGCCCATGTTCTGTAGTGTGAAAGAACTGTGAAATTCTTCATGGGAGAGATGTTCTACACACAGCAGACTGTTTGTTTCCGGGCGGGTCTGCTATTGGTGGCAGTATGGGAACCACGTGCAACTGAAGGAAAACCCTTTTTTCCTTAAGCATAAGAGAGAGACTTTTCAAGAACTGCAACACTGACTAACATCCCATGTTCTGTTATCCCTTGTGTGAGCTGGATAAAAGGAGAGAAGTGCTGGAAAGAGGGGGGGGGGGGGGGAATTTACTTTAATTTTGTTTTGTTGTTTTCTCTTTACTTTTAATTCTGTTAGTAATAAAGCTCTTTCATTGTACTGCAACTGTTTAAGGTTTGTGCCTGCTTTGCTTTTCTCCTAATTCTTATCTCACAGAAGGAAAATAAGTAAATAATGAATATTTTGAATCAAAACCACTGCAACAGTAAAGAAGCTCTTCCTCACAGTCAGGTGGAACTTTCTGTGCATCAGTTTCCACCCATTACCTCTTGTCCTGTTGTTTGACAGCACCAAACACACACCACTGTGAGGAGAGATAAGATAGAACTGGGATACAGGCTGTGGGACGTGCCTGCAGAGGCCCATGGCAGCACGAAGGAGCACATGGCGGCACAGAGAGGCTTGTCTCCTCCAGACCCTGGGGGGAGGAGGTGTCACACGGCAGAGCCCTATAGGGAGGAGCCTGCTGGGAGCTGACAGACGGGTGAACAGCGAGTGATCACCCCACAGAAGGACATTGAGGAAGTGTCACATTGCTGATGTGGCAACACAGGATAGGTCACATAGTGAGAATTACCATATAAGGAAACACTGTGCCTTAGAAAAATGTATAAAACCAGCTAATTTCTTTGAATAAAAGATTCATATTCCCTGCCAGTCTGGGTCCGTGCCTCAATCGCTGACAAATGGTGCTCTGTGTGAGGAACTTACTATACGCCTATCGGTGCATCTGTCGGTGAGCCCCATGGGACTTGAAGTGCTGCTGAAAGAAGCAGGAACGCTGGCCAGCAATCAGTCCCTGCAAGTTGTAAGTGAGCCATGGGGGACATAGGGGATGGTGTATCCCAGGAACAGAACGTCCCAGAGATGTTGGAATGGATTTTAAAGAAACATGGCAGGAAAGTCGAGTCTACAGATTTGAATAGACTCTTGTTCTGGGCAAAGAACTGTGATTCAACTTTAGATAGTATTTTTGATCCTCAGACATGGGACGCTTTAGAAGCCGCATTGTGGGACCGAGTTACACGTGGCAACGCAGCGCTGACAGAGCCTTTGTGTCCACAGAGGGCAGTGTGTAAGGCACTCACAGCGCATGTGGCACCCAGAGACCGGACAAAGAAGGACACTTGTGCCACCGTGGCAGCTGTGCCGACACCTTCTGAGCCGCCAGCAAGCGACCGTAAGTCTGTCAGGGCTGTGAGAAGAGAACCAGAAGATGGCCCCTCGCCTCCCGACTTGTTTGACCCTGGAGGGGAACTGGACCGTATCGCAGAAGAACTCGTGCCACCCTGCGCCATGCGGCACCAGCTGGAGGCATGTTGATTTACCAAAATATGAATATCGATCTAGTATCGATATCCAACTGAGATGGACGAAAACTCTCTAACAGTTTAGAGATAGAAAGTGTATGTTTTATTTGGCACCAGGCACTGCGTGGGACAGCTCCCTAAGAGGCAGGGCACTGATACAGGCAAATATAAAGCTTTTTATTTACAAAAATTATGAATATCCAAAATACAAATGCATATTCATAACATTAACACCTCCCATTCTCCGCTTCGTATGGAAATGAGCATGCATAGTGTGTGCTCTGAATTGAGTCAGTGGTCTTGAATTGGGTCAGTGGTCCCAGATAGATGAAGTAAGCTCATCTCCCTCATTTTGACCTTTTTTGCCTTTCTGAACTTTAACAATCCTAATTACTTTAGTGACCTCCAAATTTCCTCTTGCGTGACTTTTGAATAGGTTCCCACAGAGGGAGGAAATTGGTAATTGTCCTTGTTCTCTAGACCAACATATCAATGTTTCTGTTCCTCATTCTAAGCACAGCTAAACAAACATACAAATGACAGATCATCAATTATTTAGAAATAAATTACTAACATCTTGAAAACTGTTTCAGGTCCAGCTCTCCTAACTATTTTAATTAACTCTATCTGGGCCCGAATTCCTTCCTATTCTAACTAACTTCAACACAGCTAGCCTATAACTAAAATCTTTTTTTCTTTTAAACCTGTGTTTCAGTGTTGCGGCAAGTGGCTGGAGCTGAGGGGGCCCTTCCTGGTAGCGTGTTCCCTCTCAGTTTGCCCTCTGAGAGAGTTCAGTGGTGGGGGGGGAGCGTGTGGGGCCACAGGGACTCAGTGCCAGTGAACACATGGCACCGGCGAGCTCAGGGTGGTGAGCACATGGCAGAGCCGAGAAGCAGCGGTGAACACCGCACCGGCAACACAGTGGATCTGGCAGGGTGAGTGCGGCTCTCTCCATGGGGAAGTGAGGAGATGGACCAGCAGCACCTGCGTGGCCGCCCGACCTGCACGGCTGCCTGACCTGCACCGCTACAGCCAGGGCTCCCGTCTGCTGCAGACCCTTGTGAGCCGATGCCATGCTGGGGAAAAGACCTGCAGAGACAGGTGGCCCCCTTCCTTGGGGGTGGGGGGGCTGCAGCATTTGCACTGGCTTGTGTGGGGGTGGCTGCAGGCTAGGCTTGTTGTTCCTGCAGCTGGTCCATAAAACTGCTGTTTTCGTTATTCAGAATGTTGTCACAACCCTGGACCCTATCTCAAAGATTGCTTTTTTACCACGCCACCTTGTGACACCCTGCATTATTCTAATTGTTTTTTGTTAGGGATGCTCCTGTAATAATTATAATTTGTAATCTATCTTTTCAAGCAGAAATTAACTTGATATGTTTTTCCAAAGTACTCTTTTCCTACTTGAAGAAACTGGAAGAACAGCTCCCACGTTGCTGCTTCCCTGATGTGGAAAAGGTTACCACTGGAATGAAAGACCATAACCCTCTCATCCTGCAGCAACTTCTGACTCGGGGCTTGTTACCTTTTAAAACCACTTAGAGAGTTAACGTTATTATAAATGTAACATTCGAGGACTGGATTTATACACATTCTGTGAAATGATACATTATTTAAGCAGCTGGTGATATTACCTTGCTTATTTTTACTCAGTGCGTACTTTTTGTTTTATTAGATGTACTGTTTTACTGTTTATAGTAAAAAACCTGCATATTATATTACACATTTTCCTGAATTTGGTTGGTTGAAATATGTTCTTGTTATGATTGATACCCTCTCCACATGTATTTTTGCTTCTGCCCATGCAAGGGAATGTGCAGAACGGGCCCATAGCGCTCTCAAATACATGTTGTTAAAACAAAAAAGGGGAGGTGCAAAGATGGGTTATACCCTCCACAAAAGACTGCAAAAAGCCTTATATGTTCTTAATTTTTCAGTTGCGTTCAGAATGATCACAGACTCACTTAGAAAAAGCTGAGGTACTTGTTAGGAATTTTGAAAGTAGAAAATGGGAAAGCCCCTTTCTGTTGATAGCCTGGGGACGAGGATATGCTTGTGTTTCCACAGATTCTGGTCCAAGATGGGTACTTGCAAGAGTGGTCCGACCAGCCTTGGATACTCCAGCGTCATAATCAGCTTATGAGGAAGATAAACTCTTCTGAAGTCATGTTCCTAAATGATAGTAATAAAGTTTTTTGGCAATCTTGTTAGTATTTTAAGGAAACCCTCTCAGTCAAGGCTTGAGGCTCTAGCCAAGCCCTAGACCTCGCTGACTAGAGATTATACCATCAAACACAGGTGTTTCTGCCCCAAAAGTGTAATCAAGTCACTTTGACTTGTTGATTTGATCTTACAAAAGCTGGACCCTCTTTCAAAGTAAACTTTAAAGTCTTGCCTAAGAAAGACTTTCTAAGTCCTCACTGTGAAACAGGACCTTCCAGCAGTTGCAGACTCTGAGTGATGGTAAAAGTTTTAGACAACTTCATGTTGTTTCTCAAAGTTAAATCTGTTTAATCACTGTCTTCATACATAGGATTAGTTTCTAGGTGTTTTCATCTATCCCTGTTTGTAAGAAAGGTACTGCTTTTGTGAGAAATGGAGCTTATTTGGTTTGGACAGTGAGTCAAACGTTCTAATATTCGAAGTGTTTTGTTTCATAATTCTTGTTTGTATAAAACAAAAAAGAGGGAATTGTGAGGAGAGATGAGACAGAATTGAGCTGTGGGCTGTGGGACGTGCCTGCAGAGGCACATGGCAGCACAAAGGAGCACATGGTAGCACAGAGAGGCTTGTCTCCACCAGACCCTGGGGGAGGAGGTGTCACACGGCAGAGCCCTACAGAGGGGAGCCTGCCAGGAGCTGACAGACGGGTGAATAGCGAGTGATCACCCCATAGAAGGACATTGAGGAAGTGTCACATTGCTGATGTGGCAACACAGGATAGGTCATGCCATATAAGGAAATACTGTGCCTTGGAAAAGTGTATAAAACCAGCTCATTCCTTTGAATAAATGATTCAGATCCTCTGCTGGTCTGGGTCTGTGCCTCAATCACTGACACAGCATCAAACAGGCCCACAGGCTTGACTCTCCCCTTCAGATAATCACATACATTGATGAGGTCCCCTCTCAGTTGTCTAAACAAAACCCATCTCCTTCAGCCTTTCCTCATAAGTGAGATGCTCCCATTCCCCCATGATCTTGATAGCCCTCAGCTGGACCTTCCCCAGCACTTTGTTGTCTGTTTTATGCTGATGAGCCCAGAACTGGACACAGCATTTTAGATGTGCTTCACCAGGGCTGAGTAGAGGTGCAGCATCGCCTCCCTCACCTGCTGGCAGTGCTCTTCCTAAAGTACCCCAGGATCCCTTGGCCCCCAGGGCACTGCTGCCTCATGGTCAGCTTGTTGTCCATCAGCAACCCGAAGTCCTTCTCTGCAGAGCTGCTTTCCAGAAGGTCAATCCCCAGTCTGTCCTGGTTGCCTGGGTTATTCCTCTGGAGGTGCAGGACCCTGCACTTGCTTTGCTGAACTTCATTAAGTCCCTGTCTGCCCATATCTTGAGCTTGTTGAGGTCTTCCTGAAGGGCTGCACAGATCTCTGGGGTATTGGCCACTCCTCCCAATTTTGTGTCACCAGCAAACTTACCAAGGAGGCACTCATTATACCTTTGTTTCAAAACTTCTGTGGTGTTGCAGGATGGGAATACAGTTTTCGATCCTTAACATACTTTTTTTCATAGTCCTGTCTTCTTTATCCCATAACTATCAAAATGCAGGGTTTTGTAATATTTTTGTTTTCTAACCTTTTTAGAAATTTGTAAATCATTGACTATATGTCCCTTAGCAGGTGCTTTTTGATTCTCTCTTTAAAATATGTTGTCTACATTTTTATTGTGTTATTTTATTTTTTAAAGAGGTATTATGCTCCTTTGCCATCTGTTAAATATTTTTGACCACTGCTTTGTAGTATTTTGCAGTCCAGGACTAATGTATTCCCCAAAGACAATGTGCTCTGCAGTTCTTTGTCATATTCTCTTGGTATGTGAGAAGATTTCCATTATAGATTTTAGCAGTTTGAACACTTGACATCATGTTTTTCCCCCTCTCACATCCCTACCCACTCAACAAAAAACTGTCTTTCTTTCTTCAAAACCAGTGTTTCATTACCTGGTGAAACTTTTGTTGCTTATGTATGCTTATCTAAGTCAAAACTGGGATTCTATTTCAATTATGCCATAAGTAGTCATTACTTCAGTACCCCAAATCCCTGGGTTTTATCTGAAATCTAAATTTTATATTTTATCATCAATTTCTTCCGTTTTCAAAAATCCTTCTCATATACAATAGTAACCTACTTTTTCAATAATAACAAATTATTTTTTCAAGTTCTTTTTGAAGCTCTCTGTGTTTGCTTAACAGCATGTAATTATTACTGGTTGACAAGTGCTGTGCTTTTTTTTTTTTAAACAATTTAATTTCTCAGGCTGCTTTCTTAGAGAGAAATAGAAGCAGATACTTGTTAGCAAGCTATTTTGTAAAATGTTAGTAAGATGAATTTTTTGTCTCTGTTTTCTAAACTGAGCTAGTGATCTGTTGAAATTTGGCTGGAGAGATTTTTTTCTCATGGCTAAAAAGCAGTCTTTCAATGAAAGGTTTCAGGTGCACAGATAAAACCTACATGCATGAGCAGGATCAAATTTTCATAGTTTTTATAATTTTAATTAATTAGTATATCCAGCAATTACATCCAATCGGAGAATGGTTGCCTTGGTAACCCACCCTTGGATCTGCCCCATTAGAGTCCCTCCAAGGGTCTCTTAGCCATATTTCTTGTTATGTCTCCCAAGTGCTAGCGCAAAACAGGATGTCCTTGTTATAAATTAATTTCCTTGAAAATAAGACCAAACAGAATTTCAGGAGAGTGACATGATGTGTGAGAAAGGGTAACTTCTGTTCTAAAGTGTAAGAAAGTGCTAGAAACTATACAGCTATATATTTAAAAATCTACAAAGCTACAAATATATGAAAAGACTAAAAATTTTAGGCATCAGTTTTATTGCACCAAAATTAATTTGTACAGGTTCACATGTTAAAATTTGTTGTTTAAAATTGCTAAGTGAAAACAGGAATCCTGTGTTATCCAATTTCACATTGACTCAAGCTAGTATATTTTTTTCCTTTAACAAGACGCTCAGACAATGTCAAGTCTTTTAAGCATCAAAGTCAAGTAAAAGTCTTTCATGAAATATGATAATGATGCTGCCCATCTTGCATGAATTTCACCCAAGACCTTTAAACTTCACTGTCATACATCTAACGGAAAAGTAAATATCTTACTCTTTTCCTAATTAGTTTCCAATGAGTAGATACACATCAAGTCAATGTTTTATGAAAATAGCATTTTATGCTGCTTAGAAATTTAGTTGAGGAACTCAGGGGATGGTGCAATTGCAGCTTTCTCAGTTTTTGGAGGTATTTTTAGGTGGTTTGGTTTTTTTACCTGTTGACTTTTGATAAGCTCTTTATCACAGTGAGAAAGGGGTTGATCAATAGTTAACTCATGTAAGCAGAGTTAACTATTAAGAAACAGCAAATGTTAATTACAAAACCTAAGAAGCAGGATTTACCTTAATCTTGTCAAGATAAGAAGAACAAGAATTTGTTTTGAACCAACACCGAAACTGCTGAATCGTTCTACAAAGGACTGCTCATGCTCCAGAAAGGTGAAAAGTGCATTGTGATGAAGACTACTGATCTTCATCAGAAAGACCCCCGAGGAAGAAGAGGAGCCTTCCTCAGTGCGACCACCAGGGTACACAGCGCCTGCGTGGCATGTATACTAATGATATTAATGACTTCCGATAAGTAATTTGCACAACCACTCCTATCCCAAGGAACGTGATGAATATTCATTAATTTTACCCATCTGCTGTGCTGTATGGAGTGCTATGTGTGTGTGTTAGGAGGAGCGATCCCCCCACACACCCAGCACGCTGAATAAAGCAAATGACCACTTCTCTGACTCTGTCTCTGAAGTGTCTCCTGGCCTGGTTTAGGGCAATTCAACAGCATCCCATTTTCTTGATGTATTCCTTCAGGAAGAAGTAGGAAAAATAAATGTTCTCAAAATCTAATAACTGAATGATTAGCTTAATCCTTAAGTACCAGAGTATAGAAGAATTTTGTTTTGAGGCAGACATTTTTTACATAATTCAAAATTTGTGGCTGCTTCTCTTTGTTTTTTTTAAAAGGAAAGAAATAAAATCGTATGAATTAATTATTTCTTTCAAATTTTGGAGGGTTTTTTTTTCTTTTTTTTCTTAGGGTTTTGTTGCTGATGTTTTGGGGTTTTTTTAAATATTAGTCTTGTTCCAGAAATCAAACAAATATAAAAAAACTTTATGACAATAACCTAAATTGAACTAAGATTGATTGATTGTTTTTGGCTTAAGATATACAATGTGTGCCAAATATAGTTAATCAAAGTTCTCAATGGCATTTTTTCATTCATAATAACATGAAAAGTATGTAATTGTTTAAATGTGATTTCACTAGGTTTTTAAATTAATAGTAATTCAGCCTTAGTTTTTTGACTCAAGACATTACCATCTTTTCTAATTCTACATCTACATACTTTGCTGTATCTGCTAAATAATCATCAGTAGTTTTAAGAGCATTTGCAAATCACTTTTCCCTACATTTTTATTTATTTTTCTCTGCACGCCAAACCACAAACTTTTTTAAATACCAAATTAATTCTCAGAATTGTTTTTAATTTCACATAATCTCTAAGTGAAAGATATATGACAGAAAGGTTCTTGGCATTACTTTAGTCCACATTAAATTCCACTTGTAAACCAAAATCATTTACTTCAAAATTATTTTAAGTTGATCACTGTCAATATTCTTAATACCAGACATTTGCATTTTGAGGTCATTTTGTCGTGTGGCAATCTGCAAACTGCCCTGCTAAAATCAGAGGATTATAATAAGCCTGTGAATCTTCGGCTACATATATTAGATAATACACTACTAAATATTTCAAACCTTTCTCATGCTCATTCATACCAATGATAAAAGTCTCCTAAATGCCTTGATCCATGTCTTAAATGGAAATGCTCTTGTGATATATCCCATAGCATTCATACATATCCTGTGGATTCAATTCACTGCCTCTGTTTAAAAGAACTCCACCATTTAAAATCAGATGCTCTTTTATTTCTTCTATTTCCTTTAGGAACTGAGAATGTAAATAATCTGGGCATGGTACCTTGCCAACTTTTTGTAGTTCTCATTTTGTGATTATCTGCCCTTGTGTAATTATCAGGCCTCCATACTATGTTGACAGGAGCATCTTTAACTAATATATCATTTGAATATCAAGAAACTTCTTAGGTGAACCATATGATTCTGTGAATGCAGAAAAGAAGGCAGAAGCCTGCAGTGGTTTCTACTTTTCATTGCAAAATACAGTTTTAAGAGCAGAAGCTAAGTAGGAATAGACCAATCATTGTCAATATCATAAAGATATTGTGATCCTTTTTCTAATATCTCCCTAGTTTGTTGGTTTTTGTTTTGTTTTTTTTTCTTTGGCTTCAGGAACTTGAGAACGTTTTTAAAACTTTCTAGCACTTGTTCCCAAGATGAGTGCAAACTAATCACTTACATAAAAAAGTCTGTTTAATCTTAATGATGAGGTAAAATCAGAGTGAGAAAGATAGAGATACACTTGGAATTTGGTGTTCTAATGAAGTGACACTAGCAACATATATTTCTCTTAATTGAAAAGATACTTAATATTCTCCTTTTCATATCAAATTGCCCTCAGATGTCACTAAAGCCATGGCTTCATTTCAGCTGTGTCAATGTGGCATTAGAATCATCCAAGTAGGCTGCATTTCCAAAATATACATTGGGAAACGTCTAATGAGTCAGATCTCATGAGACTTTTAAACTCGGTTTCTGAATTACCTGTACATTTCATAATATATAAGGTAGAAAATTTACAAAGTCAACAAAAATATTATTCTCTAAAAACAAACAAACAAAAACAAACAAAAAAACCCCCGCACCAAAATGCAAACCCACAAAGAGGTGGAAGAACTTTCTGTGGTGCTGGAATATCCTTATTTTAATTTCCCATCATCAATATGCAGCATTATTACATGAAAAAATGAACAGAAATTTAAATTTTGTAAGGAAATTAAAAATATATGCCCTAGAGGTAAAATAAGGTCTAGAAAATCATGGTGTTTTCAGAATAACACAAAGTCTATGAAGTATAATGCATTTGGTGAAAAAAAGTAAAGAAAGACTCAAAAAATCATTAACACCCTGTTCTATGAGTGCAAATTAAAAAGTTAAAAATAAAGACTCTCACTGAGGGCAGAGTTAGACATTTCATTTATTCATTGTGTGAGCCAATTTATATCTAACTAGATGACTTGTTTCTGTGGTTTGTCTGACTGTGACTGTTCTTTCATTTAATTGTGCATTAGAAAAATCCTCTCCTCTCTCATGTCATCATTTAACTTGACATTGACAATACAATAAATTTCTGGGTTCTTATAGCTGCTCCTCAAGTATTTATGAGTTAAGCATTTACTAAATATGGAACAGAATTGTTAGGACTCTTTGCCTTAATTTATTTTGTCAAAGTCATGCTGCTCCTAATTTTGAATAACTGCTTTTATGTATTGTGAAGGATAGTAATTATTTTGTATTGTGTTTTTGTTCAAATCCTACTTGTTGTTATGGAAACAGCATCCCTATCAAGCTTCCTGTTGTATATGTGCTCTACAAGACATTATTTAAAATGTTCAGCAGGGAAGGTAGAAGGAAAATATAAATTCAAATAATACTTGGTTTAACTATGACTCTTTTGCATTTTTAAGGTGTTTTAAATAGAAAATATTCGTAGCAATTACCAGACACCTCTTCAGTTTTCCGAAATGTTGCTATTTTGTAATGTTTGCCCAGTAATGGATTTTATAGCCCATTAAACTGAAGTTTTAAAAAATGCAGTCGCTATTTTCATATGATTTCATGTTGTCCTGATTGTTTCAAACTGTATCAACAGGATGCATGACCATGTAAAGATGACAGGGATTCAGTAAAGATGCCTTAATTGTGCTGAGGAAAACTTCTTGTTA
Organism: Corvus hawaiiensis; assembly: GCF_020740725.1. Lineage (NCBI taxonomy): Eukaryota > Metazoa > Chordata > Aves > Passeriformes > Corvidae > Corvus > Corvus hawaiiensis. Next base: position 73,387,541 of record NC_063255.1, on the reverse strand, counting down.
GATACTGATGACAGTACTATTTCTTTGTGTCAATTACTAAAACTCAGGAATTTGCAATTAACATTCAAGACATTGATTTTGGTGAGGTTTTATTGTTGTGGTGGTGTTTTTTTGGTTTAGGCTTGGTTGCTTTGGTTTTTATTTTGAATAAAAGTTAAGGAATGGAATACTGTCCTTTTTGGTTTTTAATTAAAAAAATAATTTGGCAGCTGCTCTCTGGGTACTATTGAGAGCACTTATAAATGTCAAGGTCCCCTTCTGGAAGAGTTTTCACTCTGAGCATGCAAGTGAAACGTGAGTGAGGGAATAGTTACACTGCACAAACAACAGTGAAAGGCGGTTTGAAAGATTCACAACAGTGAAAGGCAGTTTGAAAGATTTTCTGTGTATGTGTTTGGGGAAAGAATCAGTTTGCAGTGAGAACCTAAATGGAATCAACAAGGAAGCAATACACTAAATAAAATGAAATGAGAATGAAAACAAGAGAAGGAGCAAGTCACAGACCAGGGAGTAAATCAAAGTGGAAACTGCTTAGAAATAGTCATTTTGGCCCACAACTTGTTATCAATGAACCCAGGACATTGTTACAGAGGGGATTTGAGGGCAAGGGGTCCTAAAAGTTAACAGCAGAAGTTTTGAAAAATAGCAAAGATGGGCAGGAAATGCTTAAAAATCTCTGAAGTTTATGAATCCCCACAGTCCATTATTTCTGCTTGGGGGTGGGTGGGTTGAACAAACTGCTATAAATACGTGATTTAAAAAAGCTGTGACTAAGTGTTAGGGGTTCTCTGAATACCTGCTCTCCATACTTCTGTTCTCTGCTCCTGTTGGAAGATTTCCATGTCTAGCTGTGTTCTGAACTTTTTTCTCTGTCTGTGACATGGACATACTCATCTGAGTTCAGAATTTATCAGCTGTGGGCCAAGTACCAACTTCCATTGCATCCAGCCATTTGCTATGTGGATTCATTTACTGATTCAGTAATCCTAATTCAGATTACATTTTTTTTATCAGCTTTGCAAATGAACATCAAGAGACTGCACAGAAACAAAGTGAACTCTATCAGGAGGAGGTAAATCATATTAATATTCTTTTTATTATGATGACAGAATTTTAGCCAGAGGCTCTCAGGAACCTTGAATAGTCTAATTTTTTACATGAACACAGCATATGTTTTGTGCCAGTCAGCAAATGAACAGAGAAACGCTCACTATGAATTTCAATATTAAAATATGTTTCTCTCACTTACTAATTAAAATTATACAGCCTGAAAGTACAATTAATTAATTAATTACTTGTAAGGTATAATTTTGGGTCAAAACTATACAAATTTTGAGTGTTTCCTATATATACACTAAAATATAGCTCTGCTATTGCTTCATTTTGCCACTTTGAAAAATACACCTACACAAACCAGTGTCAAATAACAAACAACAAATTCTTTTCGGGTTTGAACTAAATGGAACTAAATCAAGCAGAATCACTCCCTTTGTAAAGAACTATTTGCATTAGGTCCTAAATATGATTATATTTAATTATTAATTTTGTGTTGCTCACTTTTCTATTTGTCACAAAGAGGTTTGCTAGAAATAGAACAAAATTAGATTCTGGCATTTAAACATTTTTAAATTTGCATTAAAATAAAATAATAATTACACTGACAACATATTAGAAAGGGAAATTTAGCAGAAATTACTTTGATATTAATGATCTTGTATACTTTCATGTCCAAAATTTTGCCAGGAGACAAACATCTGTTGAAATAAAAGGAAAACATAGTATAATTTGGCATAGTGCCACTGAATTCCCACAGGAATGATTATGGAATCAGAGAATCATAGAATATGCTGAGTTGGGAGAGATGCATCAGTAAGATGAGTCCAACTTCTGGATCAGAAAACGACACCCCAAGAATCACACCATGGGCCTGAGAGCATTGTCCACACACTTACTGAACTCTGTCAGGCTGGTGCTGTGAGCACTTCCCTGGGGAGCCTGTTCCAGGGTCCAGCCACCCTCTGGGCAAAAAACTTTTTCCTGATATCCGTCCTAAACCTCCCCTGACTCCATTTCACACTATTTACTTTAGTCCTGTCAGTGGGTACAGAGAAGAGATCAGTGTCTTCCTTCTTTTTCCCCTCACCAGGAAGTTGCAGACTGTGATGAGGTCTCCCCTCAGTCTCCTTTTCTCTAGGCTGAGCAGACCAAGTGCCCTCAGTCATGCCTCATATGGCTTCCCTTTCGGACCCTTCACCATCCTCATGGCCCTTGTCTGAACACTCTCTAAGAGCTTAGTGTCCTTCTTTTATTGAAGTGCCCAAAACTGCCCCGGGACTCAAGATGAGGCTACCCCAATACAGAGCAGAGCAGGACCATCTCCTCTCTCGCCTGGCTGGCAATGCTGTGCCTGATGCACTGCAGGACACGCTTGGGCCTCCTGGCTGCCAGGGCGCTGCTGACTCCTATTGAACTTTCTGTTGACCAGAAGCCCCAGGTCCCTTTCCATGGTGCTGCTTTCTGCCATCTCATTCCCCAGCTCATATGGACATCCAGGGTTGCCCCTTCCCAGGTGCAGAATGAGGAATTTTCCCGTGTTAAACTCCATAAAGTTCGTGATTGCCCTCCTCTCTAAATTGTTGAGATCTCTCTGCAGGGCCTCTCTGTCCTTGAGCGAGTCAACAGCTCCTTCCAATTTGGTCTCGTCACACTTACTTAGTGTTCCTTCGAGTCCTGCATCCAGGTCATTAATGAAGATGTTGAAGAAAACTGGGCTGGGGATGGAGCCCTGTGGAACCCCATGAGTGAACAGTGTCACCCCACTCACTGTAACCATTTGTGCCCGACCCTTGAGCCAGTTACTCACTCATTGCATGATGTGTTTATCCAGCTGAGTGCTGGGTATTTTGTCCAGAAGGATCCTGGGAAAGACACTATCAAAAGCTTTGCTGAAGTCCAGAAACATTACATCAGGTGTCTTCCCTTGATTAACTAGTGGAGTCACCTTGGCTGTAGAGGATAATCAGGTTCAACCAAGACTTTTCACTCATGAAGTCATGCTGGCTGTGACCAATGACCTTCAGGTGTTTTTCAATACCTCCAGAATAATCTTTTCCATGATTTTACAAGGCACTGAAGTGAAACTTACTGGCCTGTAGTTTCCAGGGTCCTCCTTCTTGCCCTTCTTGAAAGATCAGATGACATTTGTTAGCTTCAAGTCAGCTGGGACCTCTCTGGATTCCCAAGACTGCTCAAAAATAGCCAAAAGCCTTTGTGGTGACACCAGCCAACTCTTTGAGGATTCTTGAATGAATCCCACCACGTCCCATGGATTTTTAGGGATCTCCAGTTGGAGCAGCAGTACCCACACAAGTTCAATGTCCACTGGCAGTTGATCATTCTCATAGTCATGGTCCATCAGCTCAGGGAACTGGAACCCTCTTGGTCTGTCATCTGTGTTGAGGACAGGGTCAAAAAAAGCACTGAAAACCTCTGCCTTGTCCATATCCCTGTTTGTGAGGTGACCATCCTCATCCTGTGATGTTATTTCTACATTGACTTTTGATACCAATTTATTTGAAAAAACTCTTTATTTTCCCCTGCAGTTCAGGTGATCTTCAACTCAAATTGAGCTTTGGCCAGAGGAATTTTCTCCCTAAAGTGACCAGCAGCATCTCTGTGTTCTTCCCATGCCACCTAACCTTCCTTCCACTGGGCATACACCTTCCTTTTTAACCTTATTTCCGAGAGAAGATTCCTGTTCAGCCTACCCAGCCTTCTGCCTTGCCTGTTTGACTTCTGACATTTGAGAATTTCTGCTCCTGTACCCTTAGGAGGTGATGTTTGAAAAGTGTCCAGAACAGATGGACCCCTGCACCTGCAAAATTATTTTCCCAGGAGACATTAATTACTATTTCCAAACTTCTTTACAGCTCCATTAACGAGCCCCGCTAACTCCTGTGCTAGAAATTGTTTTTCCTCTGAAAAAGGTGCATCCCATCAGGTGCCAGTATCAGTAGAGAGGGTGTTGATGAGAACATCCCACAGTCAAAGAACCTGAAATTCTTCTGATTACACCAGCCTTGAAGCCATATATTTATCTGATGGATCTGCTATTCCTATCAGTATTCCTTGTTACTGGATGGACGAAGGAAATCACTACCTTTGCTTCCGATTCTTCAACAAATCATCTTAAGGCCCTGAAGTCTCTTTTGATTGCCCTTGGGCTTCTCTTTTTTATTTTGTTGCTGCTAGTTTGAACAATGAATAATGGACAGTAATCAGATGGCCTTACTAGACTGGAGACTTCTCCTGTAATGTCTCTTATCCATGACTTCCACGGGCTTCTGGATCTGGATGGGGCTTGAGGCTGCTTCTTGAGTGTCCCTGAGCTCAGGAACCCCCTGTACAACTCAATCAAACCATCACCCTTAGACTTACCTCAGTTGCCACTGCTGCTGCTGTCTTGCTGATATAACTTGATTTATTCTTGTAGTTACGTTTTCAGAGGTGCTAAGATCATGAGCAGCTTATTTAGGTGCAATGACTAATTATAGTCTCCTACTTCTTTCAGGTTAGGGTAAATCACAGTTTCCTATTCAGTCCACACACTGGATATGAATGATTTGTTTAAGAATAAACAAAATAAGAAAAAAAATTGTATCAGGGAGAAAGAGTGCTTTACACATATTTTTAATGCCTTCAGCTCTGATCTGTAACACCGTTCATAGATCAGCAAGATTCTTAAAAATTTAAGAGTATAAAATGCTGAAAAACAAATCTTATCCATTTCTAGTTTGTGTTTACTCAAGAGCTACATGCTTTTCCTGGGTATAGAACTGCAGTTAATTTCACTTTTTTTCTTGTTACTGAATTGCAACAAAGGAAAATTATAATAGATGTAAATCTTTTGTAAAGTAAAGTACGTGAATTAGGGTTGAATGGACTGACCTTCACTGAGATCACTCATAGAGCACTAAAATAGGTATATTTACATCTTAGATTAAGGTAGGTTAATTCACATTAAAGCTATAATTTTTTTAATGAAGACACGGCAAGTAATATTTTATAACACACAGAAAATATTAAGTACAATGGCTGGATTTTCTCACAATTTAACTCTCCTGAAATAGACTGTTTTCCTTTGTGAGATTTAAACAGAAGCTCAGTATGGATTGTGGTAATGTAATTCATTACTGTGCAGTCCAACATCTCATACTATATTGTTTTGACACTGACAGTGTTGCTCTTATAAATTGCTTCTGAGGCTTACACAACATTAGATGTTCCAAACTCTTCAACACAGAAATGTGACTCAAAAAAAAATCATGTGTAATGAAGGGGAAACGGGATACAATATATATACTAGCTGTTTAATAAAGTTGAATTTTAAAGCCTACACAATTAATTTTGAAATGACACCTAAAGGAAATAGCTCCTGTCTTTTCTATCTTTATTCTGACAGAACTAGCCAGGACAATACCAGACATAAGTACAGACTGGGAGAATTCACTGAGGGCAGCCCTGCAGAAAAGAAGTTAGGCTTTGAAGAGCTGGATGTGAGCCGGCCTTTGGCCCTCCCAGCCCAGAAAGCCAAGTGTGTCCTGGATTGCATCCAAAGCCCCGTGGGCAGCAGGGGAGGGAGGGGATTCTGACCCTCTGTCTCGCTCTGGGATCCCAGGACAGGAAGATGTGCGACTTGGATTGGGTCTGGAGGAGGGCTACTAACATGATCAGAGGTCTGGAACACCTCTCCAGTCAGGAAAGGCTGAGAGAGTTGGGGGTTTTAAGCTGGAAAAGGGATGATCTGGGGTGACTTCATTGTGGCCATCAAGTACTTAAAGAGGGCTTATAAAAGATGGAAGAGTGGCTTTTACATGGTCAGATAGTGATAGGACAAGGGGAAGAGTTTTAAA